>NW_020527884.1:0-645382 GCF_003368295.1 Carassius auratus
AACACCTCACCTCAGCGCCCATTCTTCGACATCCTGACCCGTCCAAGCCTTTCGTCGTAGAGGTGGATGCGGCCAATCACGGCATTGGAGCCGTGCTATCCCAAAGGTCTGGTGAACCTTGCTCACTCCATCCGTGTGCGTACTTCTCTAAGAAACTCTCTCCTGCCGAATGCAATTATGGAAATCGGAGACCGTGAGTTGTTGGCCATTAAACTCGCCCTTGAGGAGTGGCGGCACTGGCTAGAGGGAGCTCAGTTCCCATTCACTGTTGTCACCGACCACAAAAATCTCCAATATCTGCAGAATGCCAAAAGACTCAATGCTCGTCAGGCTCGGTGGTCACTCTTCTTTGCTCGCTTTAATTTCCAGATCACATATCAGCCCGGTCACAAGAACACTAAAGCAGATGCCCTGTCCCGTATGTACTCACCAGATCCAGACACCAACAAGCCTGATTCAATTCTACCACCCTCCGTTTTCCTCGCGCCTATCCTCTGGCAGATCGACGAGGAAATTCGAGCCGCCACCCCTCGAGGAGCCTGCACCTCCGGAGGTACCCACGGGTCTAATGTACGTGCCCACCAACCAGCGACTCCCCCTACTGGAAAGTACGCACACGTCACCTGGCTCAGGACACCCTGGCAGCAGGCGAACCCTCTCGCTCAATCCAGCAGAAGTACTGGTGGCCTAACATGGTTCGTGACGTTACCCGGTACATCCTCGGATGCTCGGTCTGCGCCGTTACCACCACACCTCGTCAACTTCCCGTGGGTAAATTACAACCACTGCCCATTCCTCGCCGACCCTGGACCCATCTAGGGGTGGATTTCGCCACAGACCTTCCCCCCTCAAGGGGGTACACTACCATTCTAGTTGTTGTTGATCGTTTTTCTAAATTCTGCAAACTAATCCCATTAAAGGGTCTTCCCACAGCGTTCGAGACCGCCGAAGCCCTCTTCACCAACGTGTTCCGGAATTATGGCACTCCAGAGGACATTGTCTCGGACAGAGGACCTCAGTTTGTCTCCAGGGTCTGGCGAGCGTTCTTCCAACTCCTCGGAACATCCGTCAGTTTATCTTCTGGATATCATCCTCAGACCAACGGCCACACCGAGCGGAAGATTCAAGAGATCTCACGGTACCTCCGTACTTACTGCTCCCAACACCAGGATACCTGGAGCCAGTATCTGCCGTGGGCTGAGTATGCCCAAAACTCCCTTCGTCAAACCACTACAGGCTTAACCCCTTTTCAATGTGTTTTAGGCTATCAACCACCACTGTTTCCCTGGTCAGGAGAAGTCTCTGAAGTGCCCGCGGTAGATCACTGGTTCCAGGAGAGCGAGAGGGTGTGGGACTCAGCTCACATCCATCTCCAACGGGCAGTTCGGAGGCATACAGAGACCGCTAACCGACGCAGATCGCCTAATCCCGTCTATCTACCTGGAGACAAGGTTTGGCTCTCCACTCGGGATATCCGCCTCCGACTGCCCTGCAAAAAGCTGAGTCCCCGCTACATAGGGCCGTTCACCATCCATTCTCAGATAAATCCCGTCACCTACCGCCTGGACCTACCACCACGTTACCGGATCTCACCCACGTTTCACGTCTCACTGCTAAAACGTCACACTGATCCAGTTTCTCCTTCCTCCACAGAACCAGAACCGCCTCCCCCTCCAGACCAACCCGAGATCCTCGGAGACAACATCTACCAGGTCCAAGAGATCCTCGACTCCCGGCGGCGGGACGGCCACCTGGAATACCTCATAGATTGGGAGGGGTTCGGTCCCGAAGAGAGGTCGTGGGTACCACGCAATGACATCCTGGATCCGGCTCTCCTCGAAGATTTCCACCGACAACACCCAGACCGCCCGGCTCCCAGAGGTCGTGGTCGTCCCTGTCGTCGCTCTAGGATGCCTGGAGTCACCCGTGGGGGGGGGGGGGTAGTGTCACACCCTCAGCTCGTTCCCTCAGCCCCAGTCACCATTGCCAGTCACCATCCACTCAATCTCCCATGCACCGCTCACGTGAACCGTCACCTGAATACTGATTACCTGCACCTGCACCAGCAATTACCACACCTTTAAATACTCACCTCACTCATTCACTCACCGGCTGGAATCGAGATTGCATGGACGCTCTTATGGATCTTCTACCTGCTTCTTGTGGATCATATTGTGACTCTGTGGAGATTCAGACACAGCGATTAAGGGAAGTGACTCTTTGTTGTCTGGCCTAGCCTTGTGCTTGAACTCACCTATGTGATCAGTGCTTGAAGATTCTTCGTCTGTGACCACACTTACTTGCTCTGTTAAAAGTCCTATGTTAATAAAGCTTCACGTAAACACTTACCCATCTCCTCCTCTCCTTGTGTGGATGTGACAGGGAGGGACCAT
The DNA here is from genome assembly GCF_003368295.1 of Carassius auratus. NCBI lineage: Eukaryota > Metazoa > Chordata > Actinopteri > Cypriniformes > Cyprinidae > Carassius > Carassius auratus. Next base: position 2,394 of record NW_020527884.1, read on the forward strand.
TCATTTGACATCGTTATCGCTTCTGACTCACTTTATCGGTCTATCAATTTGTTTCTTTTTAATAAAAAAAGTCACAAAAACACTATTGTGGAGTTTTTCTTTTGCTATTTGAGCAAATGGCAATACAATACAAAAAATATATTTGTGGTATTCTCCCATTCACTGCTCTTCAAGTTAACACAACTATGACGACTTCTGCTGCTGAGAAACCCGGAAATGTGAAAAGGGTCCATAGAGACAGATTTGTTCTGGTAAAGTTAGCCTGTAACAGTGAAAACACCATGAAAAAGCAGTAGAAATAATCTGGTTTAACATTTCCCCTCCGAGAAATTGCTGGAAACATTAAGTTGGAAATGACATTTCGCTATTGGGCCATCTGGGATATATTTTAATTACTTTATTGCTCTAAAGATTTAGGAAGTCAAGTATTATTTATATTTTATGTGTTCTATTGTATATTTACTTATTTGTCAATGAAGATGGGTGTCACAAAATTTCTGTGTTTGTGCTTGAATTTTTAATTCTTACTATTATTTATATTTAGAAGAATTTATACTATTTATTTTGTATATTTCTAGACGTATGTTTTAATATGTTAATACTGAGGGGAAGAATTAAACAAGGATAGAAATAGTGTTGTCACAATACTGGAATTTCAAACTTCGATACGATACCTTGAAAAAATATCGATATTCGATACCACAGAGAAAAAATTGCCACAATATTATTTTTTTTTAAAGATAAATATAACGTCATATATATATATATATATATTAGTGTGTGTGTGTACTGTATGTTTTTTAAATGGCACAGCTTTTAAATACCTGAAAGTACACTCTTAACATCAGTTAGTCAAGAATTATAATATGATATCTGGATAATCACGTATTATTTAATGATAGAACTTTAGTAATTGTAATTAAAACTTGGTAACCGTGTATGAATGCATAGACATTTTAACTGAATTTAGGACTGATGGTGGTGCTTTGTTGATCATTTAGTGTTTCTGTAAAAAACGGGACAAACTAACAATAACACTGATAAGATGATAATGATAATAATAATAATAATAATTATAATTATAATAATATGAATTCTACTAATAAGAACAGTAATGGATTCATGAATATTTTATATTAATCAGGTTGTCTGCGTTCAGTCAAACCTAGCCAATGAGATTCCGTTTGCAAATTAGTTCCACCCACTACTAAGAAACACCGTAGTCTTTACCGGAAAACAAGGAAAATACAACAAACAGGAAAATACAACAAAGAATATTCATGTTTAACGCATACAAGTAGCGCGTCCAAGAGAAATTAGTATTGGTACCATTCAGATTTTTTTTTAGTATCGATATTTATCGAAATATCGATATTTTTGACAACACTAGATAGAAATGTTAACAATTGAAAGAGAGAAAACAGAATTGCATAGAATGTGTGAATTTGGCACACATTTTACTGAATGCATTTTAAATTGATGTGCTCTTTGTGTTGACACTGTTACATTTTAATATATTAATTTAGGCAAATGTTCTTCCAGACAGAAATTCATATTCAGTGAAGCTCCTCCCACAAACCCTGCAGAATTAATCACACTGAAGATATTGAAGAACACACAGGTTGGTGTTTTTCTTCATTAATAATGCTGATGTTTATAAAGCTTCAAGATAATTTAGATTTGTTTCAATAACTTTGTTAGATAATTTTGTAGTTGATCACACATATTTAATAGCTCTCCCTGTGGAAATATGGGATTTGTGCCTATAATTCTGTAAAACTAATAATAATTATAAGATCAATGTACGTCATTCATGGAGAGTTTCAGCGACATATTTACAAAAATGCATCAAAATGAATGAAATCTGGTTCTTCAATGGTCTACTTTACATCAGGGTTCATTACGGAGAGTTACTGAAAGTCAACCAATTTTACTTTTATTTCAGAGTTGATTGAAGAAAACAGAGGAAGAAGAACAAAGTGAAGTTCACTCTGGTGTGAGAGATCATATGTGCTTTGAGTGTGGGAGGACTTTTATTTCAGCAAAGTGTTTAAAACTGCACCAGAGGATCCACACTGGAGAGAAACCTTATAAGTGTTCACACTGTGATGAGATTCAGTCGGTCAGGAGACCTGAAAAGACACAAGAGGATTCACACTGGAGAGAAACTGTATCACTGCTCTGAATGTGGGAAGCGTTTCAGTCAATCATCTTCTCTACACAGACATACAAAACACTGTCACAGATCATCTTCAGATCTGATGCGGCATCCTCAGCAAATGAGACACAATAATGAATCAAGCATTACCATATCGTCTTGATAAATCTGTCCTAACCAGACATTACAAGTGACATGATGAAGAAACATTATCTAGTTTTCACAGTGAATAAAGTTCATCTTCAAAACCAACAGATTCAACTGTGAGATTTAGATTAACTCAAAGATTCAGTTCTTCCCCAAATAACAATTTTAGTTTCGTGATATAAATTATATGATTTGTAATAAGCGTATGAGTTTCAAATTATTATTGTCTTAAAATGCATTTCATTTCATTCACAGTTTCACAGACAGTCTGTTTTTTTCCCTCTTGATTTTTGATCACCTGTCCTGCAGTGATTGTGATTATTGTTGAGTTCACAGTGTTTGCTGCTCCTTCTGTGGTTGTTCTTCAGATCATCTGTGTAAGAAGTTCTCTTGAGTTTTTAAGCCTCAAACAATCCAAATTCTGTTCAGAGGAGAACTGACCCCCGACTGAACCTGCTCTCTCCCAAGTGTTTTTCTCTCTCTCCTTTTCTGTCATCAGTGGAGTTTGGTTCCTTGCCACTGTCACCTTTGTCTTGCCTAGTTTGGGACACTTAATTTCTGGCAGGATTGTTGACTTGACTGCACAGACACTATTTGAACTGAACAGAGCTGGATGATGACATCACTGAATCAATGATGACCTGACTTTAACTGGAAAACTGACTGTTCTCTATTGTCCTCTTGCATTATCAGCACACGTTTTTCCTGTTTAACTCTGTAAAGCATCTGTATTGTATAAAGTGCCATATAAAATAAAATATAAATAAAGGTGACACGACAATCTGAAGAATTACAATGATCTGAAATTTTATAATTTTTTTTACATTTAGCAGACGCTTTTATCCAAAGCAACTTACAGTGCATTCAGGCTAAACTTTGTATATATATATATATATATATATATATATATATATATACACACACACACCAGTATGTGCATTCCCTGAGAATCGAACCCACAACCTTTTGCACTGCTAACACAATACTCTAAACTTTGTATATATATATATATATATACACACACACACCAGTATGTGCATTCCCTGAGAATCGAACCCACAACCTTTTGCACTGCTAACACAATACTCTACCACTGAGCCACAGGAACACTTAACAATCTGCAATCATGAGAGCTCACCAAATGTTTTTGAGTTTAATTATTTTGCAAGGAGGAAGAAACCGCAGCACCAAGAGGAAATAGTAATGGATACAACATGAGAATAAAATACTCTCTAATAACAGGCCAGATTACAGCAAGATTTATCTTTATGTCAGTGATATTTCCATGTGTTGTCTTGTTCAAGCACATGGCTGGTTATTGTTTTGCTGGCCATGTGCTTGTGTTTTTGTTTTGCGTGAGCACATTTTGTCTTGTTTGTTTCATTGTGTCATGTCTATTGTCTTGATGATGTCCTGCTGATGGAAACATTGAGCCGATGTGATGGAAATATCAATCTGACGTGTAGAAAAAAGTGGGTGGGACAGGAGTGAGTGAGTGTGTGTGCTGTGTGTGTTTGGGAGGGGAGGAGGGTGCAGTTAATGTATCGACACAAAACCTTTTTTTAATGGGGGACCCTACGTCCTCTTTTCCCGGGATTTCAAAATCTCTCAAAATGTCCAAGATTCGGCTTTTGCTTTCTACAGTCGCGATTCATTATTTGGTTTTTGTTTTAAGAGCCCTGTGAGGTACTGTTTTGTTAATCTGCTCCAGCTGAATTTCTGACCATTACCGCCCGCTCTCATGTTTTTTGTGTCCGGTCCCGCCCGCTCCCTCAAACATTATAATATTACTGATAATTTTCGCTCATCAGGGAGCCGCCATCAATATGCAGAGTATTTTAATCTCTTGAATGAGTGCTCGCTGTTCACTTTTACTTTAGATTTAGTGATCACATGCTTTCTGTGTAAAGACAGATCAGATATTTATCAATGAGCTCAGGATCTGTTGGGCAGCAAATCCTCTATGATCTGTCAGTTATCTCTCCTCTCAACCCGTGATCATTGAAATCTGGCTCTTGCAGCTCATACACATATACAGGTGCTGGTCATATAATTAGAATATCATCAAAAAGTTGATTAATTTCACTAATTCCATTCAAAAAGTGAAACTTGTTTATTATATTCATTCATTACACACAGACTGATATATTTCATGTTTATTTCTTTTAATTTTGATGTTTATAACTGACAACTAAGGAAAATCTTTACTTTATCTCTTTGACCTTCTCTTCACATCGACGCATCTGTGACTGCATGCTGCAATACAAGACTTTAGCTCGTTTTGGTTACCGACACTGTACTATGAAAGCCCATGCCAATTAGCTCGTCCTCCATAGAGGTCACAATATCAAACTGCAAAAAATAAATAAATAAATAAAATATTGCCAAAGTGCACAAATATAATTGAGGTTAATTGGATGTCAGAGATTTTTAAAATTCTAAATAAATCAGGCATATTTTGGTCACCTTTAACCCGGAGGACCCACTTTGACTTTTTTCTGTTGATGGATGCAGCAGTAAAACACATGGTGTAAGTTTTAACATTTTTTAAATATTCAACTGACAAGTTGAAATTCCTGTGGTCACAGCTTTTATGTGTTAACATTGTGTTCAAAGTAGGGATGATTTCAATCAAGAATAAAAAATAAAATAAAAGTTGGTATTTTGGTTTAGTTTAGTGGCAGCAGGCAATTGAGGAAAATCTAAATGGCTACCATTACTCAGACATGATTAAGTTGAAAAAACATTTTGTCAATTCACGGTGACGGTGTTGACATGTAAGCTGATGGAGTGGAAAAGTGCTCCCAAATACTCATTAGCAGATGAGACCAATTACAAAAGGAGAGACCAAGATGGACGGACAGGGTCCAAAACAAAAAGTTAAACAAGTTGGAGAATTAGGACCATGCTGTGTGTATCTAGGAGAAAGCAAAACCACTTTATTTGGTCTTCTGAAAGTAGATGCATTTAGGAATCTTTAGGATGACCGTTTCGTTAACCGAGGAGAGGAGGTAATTCTGACTTTGCTACGAATCAGCTACTGTAAGTATTTTTTGTTATTAGTGTAAGTATTTGAAAGAATTCATCCAAATAGTTATCCAAAAATGTATTTTAAAAGGGTAGGTAACAGTAACTGAATGAGACTCAAAGGAGCTGTTGATACCCAAAGATGGTAAAGGATTAAATATCCAATCATTAGAGATGAGCAGACCAGTACCTCCACCTCTTCCGGTCAAACGGGGGAAAGGGAAAATGGGAAATTATTGGAGAGTGCTGCAGGTGTAGCAGTGTCCTCTGGTTGGATCCAGGTCTGTCAGAGATTAAGCTTTGAAATATTCCTACTTACAAGAGAAGAATCAGTTGGAAGGATCAGTTGCAAAGCTACATGACAGTATATCGTGCATCTCCGTTTTCAAAATACATCATAAATGGAGAATAACTATTCATTTAAAAAGCAACAGAAGAGTTACAGTCTCTTCTTCAGGCTCCTGAACAAGAACTTGCGAAAAATCTTCTTTCCTTCATGAAAAAGTGATTCAACTACAGCTGACTAGTGATGTCACATTGAACACCGAAGCTTGTATCAAAAAACAACACATTTCATATAAAAGCACTGTATCAGAGCTTGGTTCATTTTGAGAAAAGCACATGATCTATGACGGACAAAGCTTTATTCGCCTGAAAACCATGTGACTGCTTCAGTATCTGGTTCAAACTAAACAAATCTCAGCGCAGTTTCCTTTATTACATTATAATGTGTAATTTATATATTGAGCTCAAAAAATTTACTTTGGCCATGACCTAATAATCGGCAGAGTTAAAATAAACAGATCATAGATTTAATTCATGAATTTTTTTTATTCACTTATTTTATTGCCAGTACACAGACACAAATTAATGACTTTGGCAATGATGTTATTTTTATAAAATATAATAAAACAAAGAATCAGCTGTAGAACCAGATAACTGGCTGTAATGGAACAAAACATTTGAAAGGTGTCATTTATTTTTAGCATAAACCGTGTTAGAAAGCTTTGAATAATGACCTACAGGTAAACCCCTTCCCTCTAACGCAGAAGAGCCAATGGCAGTCGAGTATCAGTTGCACAGGGAGCAGAACTCAGACATCTGTAGATGGAAACATGGGAAAACGATGTTCCTGGAATACTTGTTCCAGTGATTCCAGGTATCCTGAGAGGACAGGCAATGGCATTTATTTTATTCTATTCTAATTTGTGACATTGTTTTTTTGGAGAGGAACTCCATCTTTGAGTTGATCTGAATCTCACAGTTGAATCTGCTGCTTTTGAAGATGAACTTTATTCACTGTGAAAACTTCAGATGTTTCTTTGTCATGTCACTTGTAATGAGAGATTCATCCAGATGATATTTCACTGCTTGATGCATAATTGTGTCTCATCGGTTGAGTATGCTGCATCAGATCTGAAAGAGCTGGATCTGAAGATGATCTACTTGCTGTGATAGTTTTTTGTATGACTGCGTAAAGAAACTGAATGATTGAAACACTTCCCACATTCAGTGCAGTGATACGGTTTCTCTTCAGTGTGGATCCTCTTGTGTGTCTTCAGGTTTCCCGACTGACTGAATCTCTTGTTACAGTATAAACACTTGTACGGTTTCTCTCCAGTATGAACTCTCACATGTGCCTTAAATTGTTGTCTTCGTGTAAAACTCTTCCCGCACTGATCACATGTGTATGGTTTCTCTCCAGTGTGGATCCTCTCATGTGCTTTCACATCTCCTGACTGACTGAATCTCTTGTCACAGTGTGAACACTTGTGAGGTTTTTCTCCAGTGTGGATGTTCATGTGTAACTTAAGACTTGATGATTGTGTGAAACTCTTCCCACATTGATCACAAGTGAATGGTCTCTCTCCAGTGTGAACTCTCATGTGAACATCAAAATGATGTTTCAATAAGAAATCCTTTCCACACTGAGTGCAGGTGAAAGATTTCTCGGCACTTTTCATTAAATATCTCCGTTTGGTTTGAAAGCAATTCAAAAGTTGTTCTCCAGTTTTGACATGATTATTCATATCAATTTCACTTAATTCTTCATCCTCTTCGTCTTCTTCAATCAACTCTAAAATAAAAGTAAAAATGGTTAATTTACAGTAACACTCAAAAATCCTGATGAACCTTGTTGTAAAAAAAAAAAAAATACAACTGCTATGCAAAATGTTGGTCATTATAGTATTTTTATTATTATTATACACCTCTATAACGTTACATGAAGGAAGTACATTGATCTTCAAATTACCATTTTTAAAACATTATAGACAAATACCGTGTTTCTTTAGGGGATATTATTAAATATGTTTGATCAGCTACACCATCATCTAACAGAAATTGTGTTGATGAATGAAGAATGAATAATAAACACCGACCTGTTTGTTCTTGAGTATCTTCAGTGTGTTTGATTCTGCAGGGTTCTGGATCTCTCATCTTCTCTCTGTCCTCTTTAATAAACTCAGTCTTTACAGATTTCAGCTTTTCTGATGATCTGATGCTCGACTTCACTTTAGCATTTATTGCTGAATTATTAAATGTGTGATTGTCGTGGGAGGAGCTTCAATGGAGATGAATGTCTAAGTGAAAGAAGCAGATTTGCCAAAATCAACAATAACAACTAGTTACTGTTTTTTTTTTTTTTTTTTTTACATATTTATGTAGGTGAAGGAAATGTCTTCTAAATTCAAATATTTGAAGAGACAAGAGCCTACATACAAAAACACAAGAGTATTGCCTCTTTGTAGATCATAATATTACTATATTAAAAGAAATGGCGTCTACACAAAGAGCACATTAGTTTAAAATGCTCACTCAGTAACAATGCAATCTCATGTGGTAATTCACACAATGCATTTCACAGCCATGGGACATTTAAGATCTATAAATGAACATGAACAGATGTATATTATAAATCTGTTCATATCCACATTTTAAATGTCCCACGTGGCTCATTAGATAAGCGCAATATTATCTATTTATCAGGGTTTGAAAGTAACGTTAACCATCTGAAACGACAATAACTAGTTTGTCCAAAGATAAACGACAGATAAAGTTTTAAATAAAACCGTCAGCATAACTTGACATCAGTTCGTGTTTATTCCTCTCACAGATCCTGAGACATTCAGTAACAGCAACATTATCACTCCAGACCTCGAAACAATGATTCACGCGAACAAACAAAAACACGAAATCCCTCCTCAATGAACTTACGTGTTTTCTCATGTTTCTTTGAGTTAGCAGACGCAGAAACAGCGATGTGCTAAAACAAGGCAGAAACGACCTATTGTTGCATGAACATACGGTGTAAAGTGTATTTTACAATTGTGTAAACATAATGTGAACTGCTCACCTCTCCTCAGAAGACTCGGCGCTGACGAGTGCGTGAGCGCGCGCTAGTGATGGCGTCATCGAAAAAGCGTCAAATCTGGCTGTGTCTGAAATGGTGTACTCGTTGGCTGCGTCCGAAATCGCATACTTTACGAGTAGGTACTAAATTTCAATAAGCTAACAAGTTGAAATCCCTGTGATCACAGCTTTTATGTGTTAACACAGTGTTCAAAGTAGGGACGATTTAAATCAAGAGTAAAATAATAAAATAAAAGTTGGTATTTTGGTTTAGTTTAGTGGCAGCAGGCAACTGAGGAAAATCTAAATGGCTACCATTACTTAGACATGATTAAGTTGAAAAAACATTGTCAATTCACGGTGACGGTGTTGACATGTAAGCTGATGGAGTGGAAAAGTGCTCCCAAATACTCATTAGCAGATGAGACAAATTAGAAAAGGAGAGACCGAGATGGACGGACAGAGTCCAAAACAAAAAGTTAAACAAGTAGGAGAATTAGGACCATGCTGTGTGTATCTAGGAGAAAGCAAAACCACTTTATTTGGTCTTCTGAAAGTAGATGCATTTAGGAATATTTAAGATGACCGTTTCGTGAACCTAGGAGAGGAGGTAATTCTGACTTTGCTACGAATCAGCTACTGTAAGTATTTTTTGTTATTAGTGTAAGTATTTGAAAGAATTCATCCAAAAAGTTATCCAATGGTCCTGGGGGTCGATAGACCACTACAAAAATGTATTTTAAAAGGGTAGGTAACAGTAACTGAATGAGATTCAAAGGAGCTGTTGATACCCAAAGATGGTAAAGGATTAAATATCCAATCATTAGAGATGAGCAGACCAGTACCTCCACCTCTTCCGGTCAAATGGGGGAAAGGGAAAATGGGAAATTATTGGAGAGTGCTGCAGGTGTAGCAGTGTCCTCTGGTTGGATCCAGGTCTGTCAGAGATTAAGCTTTGAAATATTTATAAATAAATACGAAAACACAATTATAGACACATGTAGATATTATCGCATAATACAAACGGTTGGAAAGATACAATTTGCCTGATAACTTTTATATAGCAATAATAAAATGTAATTGGCTTTTCTGAAATTTTCCAGTACTGAAGAACCGATGACGTCAGAGCTTATGAATACTATTGTCTTTCGTAATTTAACCCAGCTCGTTTAATACCGGGTTCAGGTACTATTCCTACTTACAAGAGAAGAATCAGTTGGAAGGATCAGTTGCAAAGCTACATGACAGTATATCGTGCATCTGCATTTTCAAAATACATCATAAATGGAGAATAACTATTCATTTAAAAAACAACAGAAGAGTTACAGCCTCTTCTTCAGGCTCCTGAACAAGAACTTGCTTAAAATCTTCTTTCCTTCATGAAAAAGTGATTAAACTACAGCTGACTAGTGATGTCACATTCAACACCGAAGCTTGTATCAAAAAACAACACATTTCATATAGAAGCACTGTATCAGAGCTTGGTTCATTTTGAGAAAAGCACATGATCTATGACGGACAAAGCTTTATTCGCCTGAAAACCATGTGACTGCTTCAGTATCTGGTTCAAACTAAACAAATCTCAGCGCAGTTTCCTTTATTACATTATAATGTGTAATTTATATATTGAGCTCAAAAAATTTACTTTGGCCATGACCTAATAATCGGCAGAGTTAAAATAAACAGATCTTAGATTTAATTTATGAATTTTTTTTATTCACTTATTTTATTGCCAGTACACCGACACAAATTAATGACTTTGGCAATGATGTTATTTTTATAAAATATAATAAAACAAAGAATCAGCTGTAGAACCAGATAACTGGCTGTAATGGAACAAAACATTTGAAAGGTGTCATTTATTTTTAGCATAAACCGTGTTAGAAAGCTTTGAATAATGACCTACAGGTAAACCCCTTCCCTCTAACGCAGAAGAGCCAATGGCAGTCGAGTATCAGTTGCACAGGGAGCAGAACTCAGACATCTGTAGATGGAAACATGGGAAAACGATGTTCCTGGAATACTTGTTCCAGTGATTCCAGGTATCCTGAGAGGATAGGCAATGGAATTTATTTTATTCTATTCTAATTTGTGACATTGTTTTTTTGAGAGGAACTCCATCTTTGAGTTGATCTGAATCTCAGTTGAATCTGCTGCTTTTGAAGATGAACTTTGTTCACTGTGAAAACTTCAGATGTTTCTTTGTCATGTCACTTGTAATGAGAGATTCATCCAGATGATATTTCACTGCTTGATGCATAATTGTGTCTCATCGGTTGAGTACGCTGCATCAGATCTGAAAGAGCTGGATCTGAAGATGATCTACTTGCTGTGATAGTTTTTTGTATGACTGCGTAAAGAAACTGAATGATTGAAACACTTCCCACATTCAGTGCAGTGATACGGTTTCTCTTCAGTGTGGATCCTCTTGTGTGTCTTCAGGTTTCCCGACTGACTGAATCTCTTGTTACAGTATAAACACTTGTACGGTTTCTCTCCAGTATGAACTCTCACATGTGCCTTAAATTGTTGTCTTCGTGTAAAACTCTTCCCGCACTGATCACATGTGTATGGTTTCTCTCCAGTGTGGATCCTCTCATGTGCTTTCACATCTCCTGACTGACTGAATCTCTTGTCACAGTGTGAACACTTGTGTGGTTTTTCTCCAGTGTGGATGTTCATGTGTAACTTAAGACTTGATGATTGTGTGAAACTCTTCCCACATTGATCACAAGTGAATGGTCTCTCTCCAGTGTGAACTCTCATGTGAACATCAAAATGATGTTTCAATAAGAAATCCTTTCCACACTGAGTGCAGGTGAAAGATTTCTCGGCACTTTTCATTAAATCTCTCTGTTTGGTTTGAAAGCAATTCAAAAGTTGTTCTCCAGTTTTGACATGATTATTCATATCAATTTCACTTAATTCTTCATCCTCTTCGTCTTCTTCAATCAACTCTAAAATAAAAGTAAAAATGGTTAATTTACAGTAACACTCAAAAATCCTGATGAACCTTGTTGTAAAAAAAAAAAAAAATACAACTGCTATGCAAAATGTTGGTCATTATAGTATTTTTATTATTATTATTTATTATACACCTCTATAACGTTACATGAAGGAAGTACATTGATCTTCAAATTACCATTTTTAAAACATTATAGACAAATCCCGTGTTTCTTTAGGGGAAATTATTAAATATGTTTGATCAGCTACACCATCATCTAACAGAAATTGTGTTGATGAATGAAGAATGAATAATAAACACCAACCTGTTTCTTCTTGAGTATCTTCAGTGTGTTTGATTCTGCAGGGTTCTGGATCTCTCATCTTCTCTCTGTCCTCTTTAATAAACTCAGTCTTTACAGATTTCAGCTCTTCCTGATGATCTGATGCTCGACTTCACTTTAGCATTTATTGCTGAATTACTAAATGTGTGATTGTCGTGGGAGGAGCTTCAATGGAGATGAATGTCTAAGTGAAAGAAGCAGATTTGCCAAAATCAACAATAACAACTAGTTACTTTTTATGTAGGTGAAGGAAATGTCTTCTAAATTCAAATATTTGAAGAGACAAGAGCCTACAAAAACACAAGAGTATTGCCTCTTTGTAGATCATAATATTACTATATTAAAAGAAATGGCGTCTACACAAAGAGCACAATAGTTTAAAATGCTCACTCAGTAACAATGCAATCTCATGTGGTAATTCACACAATGCATTTCATAGCCACATGGGACATTTAAGATCTATAAATGAACATGAACAGATGTATATTATAAATCTGTTCATATCCATGTTTTAAATGTCCCACGTGGCTCATTAGAAAAGCGCAATATTATCTATTTATCAGTGTTTGAAAGTAATGTTAACCATCTGAAACGACAATAACTAGTTTGACCAAAGACAAACGACAGATAACGTTTTAAATAAAACCGTCAGCATAACTTGACATCAGTTCGTGTTTATTCCTCTCACAGATCCTGAGACATTCAGTAACAGCAACATTATCACTCCAGACCTCGAAACAATGATTCACGCGAACAAACAAAAACACGAAATCCCTCCTCAATGAACTTACGTTTTCTCATGTTTGTTTGAGTTAGCAGACGCAGAAACAGCGCTGTGCACTATTAAAACAAGGCAGAAACGACCTATTGTTGCATGAACATACGGTGTAAAGTATTTTACAATTGTGTAAACATAATGTGAACTGCTCACCTCTCCTCAGAAGACTCGGCGCTGACGAGTGCGTGAGCGCGCGCTAGTGATGGCGTCATCGAAAAAGCGTCAAATCTCGTTGAGTATGGCTGCGTCTGAAATGGTGTACTCACTAAGTTGGTACTTCATTTCAATAAGTACTTAACGAGTGCTAAAAGAGTACGTACTCTACAGCCAAATCTCCTTGAGTATAATGCGATCCGCCATGTTTACGTTATGTGTCCTATGACGTTATAGCGCAACAACTTCAATATGACTGACTGCCTCCCTATGCCATCACTTTCTGGAAATATATGTCCCGATACATTACTGTTAAACTTATTGCTGATTTTTTCTTTGCTATGGAACAATGTACTGTTTGGTTTCCATGATAGCGATTACGCTTCTTTTTGTAGATTATAAAATTCTGACTTTGGTTTATGCCAATAGATTAAAATTGAATCTGAATTCTATTATATCTGAAACATAATCTGTTTTTTTTTAAAAGAACGTCATATATACAACAATATAAGACTAGTCCTGGATTTGTTAGATTATGCAGATGCACTCTCAAGGTCTTATTCTTTTTCTTGATTTTTACAAAGCCTTTGACACAATAGAACACAATTTTCTTTTAAAATCGCTTAAATTGTTTGGTTTTGGGGATTCTTTTATCTCTACCATTTCTATGTTTTATAAAGGAATCAACAGCTCGGTTTTTAATAATTTTGACACCTCTCACAGATTTGATGTACAGCGTGGTGTTAGGCAGGGCTGCCCTTTTTTTGCCCATTTTTATTAGTTACTGAGTTGCTATCTGTGAGCATTGTTCAGAATCAAGAATTTAAAGGAATCTCTGTTTTTGGGAGGGAAATTTAAATTTCACAGTCTGCAGACGACTCCACGTTGTTAAAAAAAGTTGAAAAATGTGTGTCAAAGGCTTTAGATTTAATTAACCAGTTTTCTTGTGCTTCTGGTTTAAATTTAAACATTTCAAAATGTGAGATTATGGCTGTCCATGATTTTTACATCATCTTAACAAATCTGCAATTTTTCAGTTAGGATAATTAAATCTAAAAATATTCTTAATATCTGGTTACAGCGGGACTTGACGTTATATGGCTATCAAAGGCAGAAGGTCTTTCTTATTTTGTATATCCATCTTTATCTTTATTTGTTGAGATTAAAATTGCCAAAGAAGTCAATTATATATATATATATATATATATATATATATATATATATATATATATATATATATATATATATATATATATATATATATATATATATTTTTTTTTTTTTTTTTTTGGAAAAAGAAATCTCATAAATGTAAAAAAAAAAAAAGAAAAGGTGCTCTCTAATTTTAGAACAGAAGAAGGTGTTGATTTTTTAGATTTTTCTCACATGATAAATGTGTTTAAAATAAATTGGCTTAAAAGATGTCTTGCCAATCCTAGATCCATTTGGTACTTTATCCCCAACCAAATATTTGTAAAAATTGGTAGCCTTTCCTTAAACTGCAACTATTTACCTTCTAAGCTCCCTATTTCCAAATTTCATCAGCAATGTCTTGTTAAGAGCCATGCCCTATATAATCCAAAGAGAACAGTCACAATACAATCTACTTTGTTCTTGGATGGAATTGATTTTTTTGTCATAAAAATTTACCAAATTGACATTTACGCCAATTCTTTCAATTCAAGAAAAAATTTTGCCAATAGGAAAGTTCTATTGGAGATCTTTGGTAGAAGATATAGACTGAAAAAGGGCTTGGCTTTTACCTGGAAAATACTGTATTTCCAATAAAGCTATAGAAATACATTTAAAAATTTTACATAAAATATATTCTGCCTGTAAACTTTAACATTTCTAAAAATCTGGACATTGACAGTTCGTGTTTTTTGTAAGCAATCAGAATAAACATTTACACATTTGTTTTATGATTGCCATATATCCAAGCAATTTTGGTCCGACCTTGGCTCATATATATTTGATTCTGCCAATGCTACTTATTCTTTCAGTCTAAAAGACATTATATTTTATTATATTAATGATAAAAATAGCCCCCTAGAGTACATTGTTAATTTCTTTATTTTATTGGGCAAATTCTTTATTCATAAACAAAAGTTAGCAAATGACATTCAATCCTATCCCCATTTTAAAACTGAATTAATATCACTTCTTAAATTTCTTAGTTATATAAACAACAAAATTCCTTTTTTACTCACAATTTCTACAGTGTCCCAACTTTTTTGGAATCGGGTTTGTACACAAATCAAGTACTTAAGTAAAAGAACAGATATGTATAATAAAACATTACTCCAGTAAAAGTACTGTATTTTCAAGTACACAAAGGTACTTGATATTTTATGTACTTAAGTAAAAAAGTCCCAACATATAGATTTAGCAATTTCATATAGGCTCTATAATTACATTTTATATTAGCACCTATTTTTTTATAATCCTACTGCTCAAAATACCTGGGATTTTTTTCCCAAAATAACCACTAAATGGAGTCTATGTATATTTGTGTTGTTTATATGGATGGTGTTGAAGAGAGTAAAGTTCATTGAGAAGCTTAAACTGTGATGTTCCTGAGAGCATCACAGTTACATATGACATGAGAATAAGGCCTTAAGTTAGGAAGAATGTTTTAAGGAAAATATAATTATGTTCTCATAATGATTTTTGTTCTTTTCTGTGGTGTAAAAATACCCCTGGCCACTTCCCGCTTTGGTAATTACTATATGTTCTGATCATCACATGCTTTCTTCATCACATGCTTGCGCCGCGCAAGGACGTTTTGTTACTGCGTCGACCAAAGCGCAAGCGCAGCGGTGCGCATCATTTGCGTGCTTGTGCGCACACCGCAGTCAAAGTTCAAAATAGTTCAACTTTTGCCGCTGCGCTCTGTGACGATTACCAGCGCAACCAATAGAATCGGGGGATTCAAACAAGCACGGAAATCATAATGGATGAACGGCTAGTATTGTGTGTGTGTCATAATTTCCTGGGCTGTACGATACAAGTTTGAGGTCGTATCCACAGCCTCTACTTCCTTGCTTCTCTCTTAATTCTCATCAGCAGGACTAGCGCTATCGCTCGCTTCTTACAACGGGACAGATACACGTTTGCTGCTGACCGAAAGGAGGAACAACAGACTATGAAAGTGCTCCCGCTAAATGTTTTTAAAACTCCGCCTACGCCATCGCGCAGCGCAAATCGCATTGTATCTGAAGGGCAACGCTAGACACAGCGGCAAGCGCCACGCGTCCTGTGTAAAAGGCCCATTAGACTAACTATTATGGATTCATGCACCTGCATTAAAAAGTCTTTAACATAAAACAACAGGATAAAAATATAGTTGATAGCTAGATAATCATTTCATGACTCTAGACCAGGGGTCATCAACTATATTTGTCAAAGGGCCAGAATTTTTCTCGGCAGACACTGTAGGGCCAGATACTTGTAATATAAAATAAAAAAATCGAATTGTATCCTAATATGTTATTATTTGATACACTAATTCTAATTTCAAATTTATGTTATTTTTTACATATTACCTGTACTGCAGCAAGCCACCAGGTGGCGATAGCGATATTTAAGGCTTCATATTTGTGAGGCTGTCAAGCTGTCCATCACTGTCACATGCAGGTCGTAGTTTGTGGAGAACACTAGAAGAAAGGCCTTCTGAATATATTTGAATGAAAAATGGCACTCTCAAAGAGCCTTAAGCGAAAAGTTGATTCAGAGAACAGTAGTTTTAATGAGGAATGGACTGATACGTATTCATAGTTCCTACTGTAAGAAATGCTGTACCTGTGTGCCTCATTTTTTTTCATTACATTTAAAAATGAATAAATATGGAACAGACCCGAATATTCGAATATTCGTTCGGTGGGTTGGTATTCGATTTGAAAATTTGACATTCGAATAATTTATTATTATTTATATTTTTTTGCACACATTGGATCCCCCGCGAAACGGTTCTCATTCCCCCTTGAATAAGGCCGGCGACACACTGCGTGAGCGTCTCGGCTGTGTGATGTGTCCATTTTTGTTTCGGCTCCCATATTTAACAGGTTGGAGTTTGCACACTGAGACACGCGTCTCAGGCGAGCTCGAGCCACGCGGAAAACTGGTGCATGCTAGAAATAGAACCGACGCGTGTTCCAGCAATGGGAGTGTGTTCTGGCTAGAGCGCAGAACAGCGGAGTTTGTATGGACCGAAGTGCATGTCTGAGCTTGTGTTTTGTTGCTTTGACATTGTGGAAAATAGAATAATAGAAACAAAATGTATTGGCATTTTTACCCGTTATTATCAATCTAAATTAATATCATTTTTAATTTAACTTAATTTCGTTTTTCTTTATTTAAATTTCGTTTTCTTTATTTAAATTTCATTTTTTCTTTATTTAAATTTCGTCTTTCTTTATTTAAATCTACCCTTACTGTGCCAATTTGTTAGTCAGAAAAATATTAGACTACCTTAAAAGTATTGCTTAATTTAATAGACCTGTGTGTGTGCCTTTTATATCAATAGTGCAGTGTCCGTTTCTTGGAGCATAAGCCCTGCCCGCGTGAGGTGCGCCGCTTCCCGCTCGCGCTGTTCTGACTGTAGTTTACTAAAAGTTTATTAATTCTGAATGTGTTGCGTCTCGCGTGTCCATCTATATTGCACCAAATACGACACTGCACTCCCTCGTGAAGTCGATGAACGGTTCTCGAAATTATAAAAATGCCAACGGACATACAGACACATATTCATGCCTTTATTAGAGATAAAAAAATATGTTCAGCCCCTCTCTCCTAAGCTTCAAATAGTCGATGTTCATTACTACCGAAGCTTCGAAGCTCAAAAAATGGTATTGGACCAGCCCTAAACTTTTTCCTCTTACAAGGCTATTCCTGAATTCAGTATTATAGACGGTTTCATCGGGCGCACGCGCCTGGACCTAAGTTAACTTCCGGTCTGTGTTGTGTATATCGGTCTGGCTGCGGTGCCATCTACAAACGCAGTTAAAGCCAAGGTGATGTGTAGACTGAAGTTGGGCTCAGGTGGCTGTGCTGCGGGATGTGTTTCCCATACATTTATTTATTTTTGGAGACTCGCAACAATTTTAAAACTGATCGATTTTCAAAAAGGCTTCTTTTAATAAACATGAGTAAAGTAACGTTACGTAACGTACTGCACGTTTAATAATAATAATTCCTTACATTTATGTTTAAATATCAAAACGAGGCACGGGTGTTTTTTATATCGCTATATTTCTGAAAGAAGACGTGCATGTTATATGCGTGATAAAGCAGCGTGTGAGCGTACCAGCTCTGCTTTGTTTACAGCTGTTACTGGGGAAACCTCTATTTCTCGCGCTTTATGTCTACGCTTTAAAACATCTCCTGCTGGCAAATAATGAATTAGCATTTTCATTAAGTCCGCCTGATCCACACAGAAAACACATTTTGTTTGTTATCAAAAAATATCTACTCTAGAGGGACTTGGCTGTTGTTATTGATTCTATTTGGAGTCTACCGGAAGTTAAGTTAGGTCCACAAAAGCGCTCACGCGCATTAACGTTTGTTTATGTTGATGCCGTTGAAACCGTCTATTCTGGGGGCCGGATGGAAATCTGCCGCCAGTTGACGTTGCATGCTCTAGACACTTCTTTGTGAAGACAGTGGCATAATAATACAGTGAAATAATATATTCTTTAGCCATATAAATACAGTTGTAATGTACGTGTGTAAAATTTTTACTGAACAAAAAGTTTTACTCAACGTTGTTATCGGAGGAGAAGCAGCGCTGATCGTACGCTTCAGGACGCGCAGACGGTGAGAGCGAGCGGGAGCGCGCGTCAGACTCAGGAAGCGCGGTTTTCGAACGCTGTTGCCTAGCATCCATCTGGCAAAACAAAACGGACGAACTCCTTCTGAACAGACTGCATTGGCCAAGTAGCAAAGTTTAACTGTGAGCGTGCATGCAGCGCCTGTGCAATCGTAAACGGTTTGCCTTTTTACACTTCGAATAATCTTGTTATCTATTAGCATTACGTTTATTTTATTACCACACTGGCAGATAATTTTACTTAATTTAGACCCCCCCCCCATTGAAACAAGACTAAATATCATGTGTATGTTACTTGAAATAAGAAAACATGCATGCATGAATGAGTGAAGTATTTAAACATCACTTGCATTTTAAAAAGGAGGAGGAGACCAAAATAAACTCTGAGTTTACAGAAGAAAACCTCCTTCAGACCAGGGGTGCGTTTCACTAAGTCAGCAACTTTGTTTGTTGCAATGCAATTTCCCATTGCCAACCAACTAAGTTGCTAACAGGTTAGCAACTATGGTTTTGGGAAATGAACCCCTGGTGAGGTTCATAGAGTAAGTTACAATGGTAACTGACTCTGAGTATAAGTTAGCTATCTTTCAGAAACGGGCTCGACTTACCCTGCTTTCTCGGGTTTGACTAACCTCCCATTCTGAAACAAAACCTAGAGTTTGCCTCATTTTATGGTTAACATACTCAGAGTTTCCACTTAACCTCCTTTCTGAAACGGGCCAATATGAATGAGTGTCTCATGGTATATTTTTAGTTGCATTACATTCATAGCCCACTTTATATATTCTAGTAACTAAGTAACTTTGCAACAAGATGTTGGCCAACTCTTAGAAATATAGACTTGATCAGGGTAACAACAAGTTGACTTGTTTATGGTGCTCCTTCAGCTAACATACTACAACTTTACAAGATACTGGGTCAACGGTCTAATACAGTTACTAATACCTGCTTATAATTATGAATTCAGTTCCTGGATCTGGTTTAAAGAGCATAGTAAACTTGCATGTTTTGTTAACCAAGCTACCAGCATTTTCTTGACATGTTTAGTATAGCTTGAATGATTGATAAAACTAATGTTTTAAAATGTTCCCCTCTCCCTACCACCAGTACTTACTCTGTGGTATGACCATTTCAGGAATCTGGCTTATTGTTTGGGCTTGAACTGTTGCCATTATGGTGGGGTTTACGGGGTAATCTACTGCACTCAAGCAACATTTGGACTGGTGTTTGAACATTATGTCCATTTCACCTTCTCTTCTTGATGGCTGGACGACCACGTTATTAAGTTGGATAGGGCATCTAAATCATGACAAAAAATAAATAAATAAAAATGTTGGTTTTGGCTCAGCGTCCGAGCAGCATCCAGCACTACATCCATTGCTGAATTAATGGATAAATAAATACAAATTTACTTCTAATTGTGTCTTATTTTAGATTACTTTCCTTCAGTCAGCTTGATGTTTAATAATAAATAAATGGATATAAAGTAACACAATATAAATAACATTTCCGTCTGCTATAATAAAATAACTGCAGTATAAAGTACAACTCTAGATTTGCAGTATAATGAAGTACAGATACAATGTACGGTAATTGTGGGAAGTCGTGGCCTAATGGTTAGAGGGTTGGACTCCCAATCGAAGGGTTGTGAGTTCTAGTCTCGGGCCGGACGGAATTGTGGGTGGGGGGAGTGCATGTACAGTTCTCTCTCCACCTTCAATACCACGACTTAGGTGCCCTTGAGCAAGGCATCGAACCCCCAACTGCTCCCCGGGCGCCGCAGCATAAATGGCTGCCCACTGCTCCGGGTGTGTGCTCACAGTGTGTGTGTGCTCACAGTGTGTGTGTGTGTGTGTGTGTGTGTGTGTGTGTGTGTGTGTGTGTGTGTGTGTGTGTGTGTGTGTTCACTGCTCTGTGTGTGTGCATTTCGGATGGGTTAAATGCAGAGCACAAATTCTGAGTATGGGTCACCATACTTGGCTGAATGTCACTTCACTTCACTTCACTAATTGCAGTTCAGTGATACAAATTCTGAGTATGGGTCACCATACTTGGCTGAATGTCACTTCACTTCACTTCACTAATTGCAGTTCAGTGATACGCTAAAATGCATGTGAAGATTTCAGATGTAAAGATTTCCAAGTCTGAGTATGAGCATTTTTAAAATAAAGCTTGTTTGATCAGGTTTAGTAATTTCACTATAAAGTCTTTATGCATAGGTCCTGCGCTGTGGTTACAGTATTGTGAAGTGTATTGTATTGTATTTTGTCTTGTTTTTTTGTAATGTAAACGTCCTATACAAAAATATTCGTATTAAATATTTTTGTACAAAACAATATTTGCCTATGGAATATTGCACGTGCATAGATTAATAGCCCGCGCGGGAGATCTTTCTTAAGTCATTGTCATGAGAACGAGTCTCGCGAGCAGCTGATTACTGTTAACGGTCAGTCAGCGTCTCTTCCGTCGTGTCTACCACAGGATGGATATAAAAGAAGAAAATAGCCTATCATTATCATGTGTTTTCGTTTAGGTTTATCTTAATTTCCATAATTTATGCTGCAAATATCTGACTAATAAAATCGCTTGTTTTTCTCCTCTAATCCTCACCCACGAAGACTTTTGATGTTTATCAAATACTATAATTTTAAGTCGTTTTTAATTTGCGTGTACAGATCGGCTTTTAAAAAGAAAAAGAAAAAACAGTGCACAAAGATCCCTCGTATTATTTACTTCACTCTCCAGTGCAGCGGGTGGCGCTAAACAATTACGTTTGTTTGACAAACAACATTTAACCTCAGGAGAAGAAGATTAGTTTCACTGCGCTCTCTGTTTTGTCGTCATGCTGTTTCAATATAGATTGTTGGAAATGTTGTTTCTGTAAATAGAAAATACAGTTTTTGAGTCAGGTCAGTAAATACCTGTAATATACTCATCCTCACATTCGTGACTAAGTTTTGAATCAAGCAGGAATATCTGGAGGAGTATCATCTGAACTGAGATCTGCTGCTGTGAAGATGGAGTTTGTTAAAGAGGAGAGTGAAGAGAACACGAGAGAACCAGAAACCTGGAGAATAAAACACGAGGAAACAGAAACCAAGAGAATAAAACACGAGGAGCCAGAAACACAGATAATAAAACATGAAGAACCAGAAACCCGGAAAATAAATCACGAGGAACCAGAAACATGGAGAATAAAACACGAAGAACCAGAAACTCGGGGGGAAAAACACGAGGAGGCAGAAACAAAAATAAAACACGAAGAACCAGAAACCCGGAAAATAAAACACGAGGAACAAGGAGGTTGGTGTTTATTCATAATTCACCTTTTATTGTGGTATTACGCACAGGATTTGTGCAAATCTTTGTTAAAACAAAACTTTAACCATTTCTACTAGAAATGTGACTGAATCGACACAAAGACAGTTATATTATTTTACTTTATTTTCAGCTTTTTTTTGGAAGGGGGGGGGGGGCATAAAACTGTTAGCATGTGAGACTGAGTTTGTTTTTATGTTTGTAGAAGACAAATTTTAAGTCGCTACAAGACTGTGGTTATTTCACAGTGTAAACAGAGTTTTTTTTTTACTTTTTACTGTTAGATAAAATACTTATACAGCGTTATCACAACACGGAAGTATTAATAAGAACTTATTTGTTAGAATTAAATAAGCAACAATGCAGTTCTTTTATAAAGACCATACATTGAAGATTTAATAATTAATTTAAATAAACAATATATTAATCACTGGATTATTTTCCCAGAAAGACACAGTGGTAACCTTAACATTTTAATTTTATGATTTCACATTTGCAAATGGTATAAAAAAAAGGGTTTGTAAAAATTTCTGAAAATCTTTTAGAGCTCATTTGTTTAAAAAAATAACATATTACACATTAATGAATACAGTATACATACTTTTTAAAATAAACTATGAGGGCAAGAAATAATGTAAAATGGTCAAATAAAAAAATAAAATAATAATTCAATAATCATAATTAAGGTGAAGTCTTCAATTAATTGAGGTTTTGATGTTAGGTCATATTGTCCAGCCATATCTCCGCTTTTTTTATTATGGTTCATTTGTATGTCCTTTCACAGTTCTGTGTGTGTGTGTGTTTTAATGAGTTACTAAAAATAAATTTTTTTAATTTTATTTCAGAGTATATTGAAGAAAATGAGGAGAAAGAGATGGAAGTGGAGGAGAGAAATCATATTAAAACTGGAAAAAAACCTTCAAGATGCTCTCAAAGGAACAAATTGTCAAGAAAAAATGGTATTGATGTTCACATGAAACGGCACACTTGTGATCAGTGCGGGAAGAATTACACACGAAAAGAACACCTTAGAGCACACATGAGAGTTCATACTGGAGAGAAACCGTTTAATTGTGATCAGTGCGGGAAGAGTTTCACACGAAAAGGACTACTTACAGCACACATGAGAGTTCATACTGGAGAGAAACCGTTTAATTGTGATCAGTGCGGGAAGAGTTTCTCACAATTATCACATCTTTATGCACACACAAATGTTCACACTAGAGAGAAACTGTACGCTTGTGATCAATGTGACAAAATGTTTTTGAGGGCTTCACACCTGCAGCAACACCTGAGAGTTCATACAAAAGAGAAACCACATTTATGTCATTTGTGTGGAAAGAGTTTTTCACGTCTACAACATTTGAAAGGGCATCAGAAAATACATACTGGTGTGAGAGAGTACATGTGCTTTGAGTGTGAAAAGACTTTTACTTCAGCGAGCAGTTTAAAACTGCATGAGAGGATCCACACTGGAGAGAAACCCTACAAATGTTCACACTGTGACCAGAGCTTCAGTTATTCATCAAGTCTGAAAACACATGAGAGGATCCACACTGGAGAGAAACCTTACAAGTGTTCATACTGTGAACAGAGATTCAGTCAGTCAGGAGTGGTGAAAACACATGAGAGGATTCACACTGGAGAGAAACCGTATCACTGCACTGAATGTGGGAAGTGTTTCAGCAATACATCTTCTCTACACAGTCATACAAAAAACATTCACAGTAAATAGAGTAAATAGGCCTAGGT
The DNA here is from genome assembly GCF_003368295.1 of Carassius auratus. Classification (NCBI taxonomy): domain Eukaryota; kingdom Metazoa; phylum Chordata; class Actinopteri; order Cypriniformes; family Cyprinidae; genus Carassius; species Carassius auratus. Next base: position 26,192 of record NW_020527884.1, read on the forward strand.
CATCTTCAGATTTGACGCTGCCTCCCAGCACGCCACTCCCTATACGCAGAGTATGCGAAGAGAAACTCCTTTCTGATATTGCTCCATTATTTTTCACCGTAGCATTGGGGGAATTGGTGACTTCTGAGAGACACTACCACTCTGAGAGGCTCTTTTTATACACAATCATGTTAACACTTGACTTAAGTTGCAAATTGGTCATCCAGCCGTTCCTTATATGTACATTTAACTTCTCCTGCCTCTTATTGCTACCTGTACCAACTTTTTTGGAATGTGTAGCTCTCATGAAATCCAAAATGAATCAATAGTTGGCATGACATTTCAAAATCTCTCACTTTCAACATTTGATATGTTATCTATATTCTATTGTGAATCAAATATAAGTTTATGAGATTTGTAAATTCTTCATTCCTTTTTTACTCACAATTTGTAGAGTGTGCCAACCCTTTAAATCGGGTTTGTAGATGCAGGATTTACTGTCATGTTGATTTGTAATTGATCTGTTTTGCTTCTCTTGGATCTAAATGGATTAAATGTGCCCTTCTTTCATTAAAGTAATAAAAGGAATACTGTTAAAGAACCAGCCTGATGTGCAGTATCATAAGAATAGTAAAACCGTTTAAACCTAACACTAGACTTGCCATGGGGTCAATTTTACCCGTGGCTGTTTTTCAAATGTACAAAGCAGATTTAAAAGAAAACATTCAAGTCTCCCAGTCATTGACTTTTACTAAAATTATGAAATTTACAATTCAATGTTGTTTAAAATTATTTAGATAAAATATAAAAAGCAGGGCATTTATACCTATAAGCGCCAATGGGTCAAATTTACCCGCCATTGAATGCACGTACTTTCGCGCTGCTGCTCACATTGTACATTTCTAGGCAACGCCTTTCAATCACTTATTTTGAAGTTATCAGATTCATAAATTAAGTAAAAATGACTAAAGTGATGGAGAGTCTGATGGTAAGTTATGTGTCCTGGTTCAGCTTAGCATCTGACTGCTCATCCGACAGTGATCCATATCATATTTACTATCAATATTTACATGTTTTAGCTTACTCTAACTGGTTAAACTTTGGTTTAATTAATTATTTCTTTTCTTGCCATATCGTTTATTTTTCGCTACTGTGTTGATATGGTAGTCTGGCCGTTTGCTGAAGAAGAAAAAAAATCCCATCTATATGATGTAATGAATAAAACTTAGTTTTTTATTACCCAAGTTTAATGGTGTTGTTCTCTTATTCAAACTATAAATGATATAACTAAACAAATTAAAAAATATATGTAGCTGTGCGCTTGAATTTTTCCTCGCATAATCGTGTGCAGTGTGTTGAATTATTGCTTATTATTGACTATAGGCTATATTAGTAACTTAAATAGCAAAGGTTATCTTAATATATTTATTAATGACATTGTATAATAATGTACCACCCAAATATTTAGGCTAGCCTACTACCTTCTATTTACCGCTGTCAGTGCAGGGCTTTTTTCACCTTAGGCTATACTAACTATATGGATTCATGCGCCTGCATTAAAAATTCTTGAACATAAAACAACAGGATAAACATATAGTTGATAGCTAGACATAATCATTTCATGACTCTAGACACTTCTTTGAGAAGACAGTGGCATAATACAGTGAAATAATGTTCTTTAGCCATATAAATACAGTTGTAATGTACGTGGGTAAAATGTTTACTGAACAAAAAGTTTAACTGAACGTTGTTATCGGAGGAGAAGCAGCGCTGATCAAACACTTCAGGACGCGCAGACGGTGAGAGCGAGCGGGAGCGCGCGTCAGACTCAGGAAGCGCGGTTTTCGAACGCTGTTGCCTAGCATCCATCTGGCAAAACGTGTGTGTGTGTGTGTGTGTGTATGTTACTTGAAATAAGAAAACACGCATGCATGAATGTGTGAAGTATTTATTCATGCTTGCATTTTAAAAAGGAGGAGGAGACCAAAATAAACTGAGTTTACAGAAGAAAACCTCCTTCAGACCAGGGGTGCGTTCCACTAAGTCAGCAACTTTGATGGTTGCAATGCAATTTCCCATTGCTAACAGGTTAGCAACTATGGTTTTTGGAAATGTACCCCTGGTTAGGTTCATAGAGTAAGTTACAACGGTAACTGACTCTGAGTATAAGTTAGCTCTCTTTCAGATTTACCCTGCTTTCTCGGGTTTGACAAACCTCCCATTCTGAAACAAAAACCTAGAGTTTGCCTCATTTCATTCTTAACATTAAGAGTTTCCACTTAACCTCCTTTCTGAAACAGACCCCAAGTTTCAGAAACTGTGCGACAAATAAAGATTTTGTGTGTAAGCAGCTGAAAAAAAAACTGTAATGGGTAACGCTGCAGTTTACTGTGAAAAATATTAATATTAATAATCATTATCAGTAATTATTTGTTTAAAGTTTTATTTATAACTATAATCCGAAATATAGCTGCAAACAGCGATACCGGCTGTAGCTGAGAGCAGAGCGGGAAGAAGAAAAATGGCAGAAATAGAACGTACATCAGGACAATAGATCGGTTCACAAGTAGAGAAGTTTGAAATCGAACAGACCTTCAGATGAGAATGACCAAAAACATTTTTCATTCAATGTGAAAACACACGGAAAATCCAATGTCTTGAACAGAAGCAACATGAACCACAATGGATTGGAGCCCACAACCTTAGAGGTTCAGAAACCATGGCTTTGCCAAGTGCACCACTCAGTAAATGCACATGGAACTGACTGCAGAGGAGAGGTTAAGGTGTGAGAATGAGGTCAGAGGTTGAAATCAAAGAGAGGTTCAGATGAGAATGAACACAAACATGTTTTTGATTGAATAAACAGAACATCCGACGTCTGGAACAGAAGCAACATAAACATCACTGGAATCAAACCCATGACCTCAGAGGGTCAGAAGCAGTGTGGGCTATACTCAGTCAATGCAGATTCAACAGACCACCGAGTGAATGTGTGAGAGTGATCCCATCTAAAAATAAAAAATAAAGTTATATTTCATTAAGCATTTACACTAAAATACCTGTTAAATTCGACTAAAACTCCTATATTAAAGAAAAATACCCAAAGTAAATTGCATTTTGTTTCGAAAGCATTTGGATTGTATGCATGTTTTTAATCCCTTTTGAAAGGTGACCATTTTTGGTGTTTCATGAAGTTAACCCTTAAAGTATTGAGTAGTGCTGGCAGAACACTGGAGCTATATCAGGTTAATGGTAATGCGGTTTATGATTACTTGAAGAGTCATATTAAACATAGGCATGCTCAAACTACAAGAGTTATTTCTTGGGAAATAAAAGGGGGAGGGGGGTCAAATTTGTTAATTTTTGCAATAAATAAATTAGCAAAATATCAATTGATTCTTTGTAAACGTCAAACTATAGGTGGCATTGTATGTAGTCTTTCAGGACATGCTCTTGTTAAAATCTACCTCATCTTGTTCTGCCATGTTACATTTAGAAGATATTGGAGTGGACTTCAAAAGTGTAAAAGTGGTTTTTACGAGTCTGACAGTTCTTGTCTTTGTCTCAAGAAGTCAAGAGACGCATGAACGGTTTAAAAAGTTAAACAAAATGAAAATTTTGCCATAGTGTACAGACTTCTGGTATTTTCTTCAGAAATCTTACCCATTAAAGGTTTTCTTTTAAGTGAAAGACATCTATGACCATTTATTGTAGCGGTTTAATAAATGCAAACAAGAGTGAAGCATTGGAATGATGTTTCTTTATTCACAGTAGTCAGAAATATAATACAGGTCCCCATAGTCATAGTCAAGACTGAAAATGCATATAACATCTTTTATCTTCAATACAGAAGATTGAACGTAAATCAGTGAAAAAAAAAGGTTGCAATTTAAAAATAACGTAATACATAACTTATTTGGGGTATCTGAAGCAGAGGTGGGAGATGGGGAAGTTGGCCTGTTTGCTTTCGGCTGACTGTCCATAGGAGACTCATCTAGGTCATCATTTGGAGGTGCAGATTGCGTAGACGGTGAGAAGCACATGAGTGGAGTGCTTGGTTGTGGGGTGTCTGGATGTGATGGCTCTGGATTTGCCAGGTGGGTGTTGAAGTGGTTGTGTATGGTCATTTTCATTATGGGGAGGTCTAAAAGGGAGTCCATTATGGTGTCTGTCGTGGGGGTTTTGGAAATTTGAATTGTGGATCTGAAAATGTGGTTTTCAATGTTGACTGATTTGATGTCCTCACAGGTTGTTGTTCTTATTTTAAGTTTAGCATGAGTGTGTAGTGTAATGCGTCGGATCTGTAAAATACATCACATTTGTCAGAGGACTGCAGGATAGTGCCATGTGATTTAGTGGTCAAGTGTAAATGATGCTGACTTCGGTGCCAATGTTGTTGCTGGTTATATGTTCAGATGTTGTGGCTGAAAATGTTGTGTCTTTTGTCGTTGACAGGAATTTTTTACCTCTGAAGACACGTAGTGACACATTGGTGATGTAGAACCAGGAGTCCAGCTGGAGGTTGTGTTGTACTCCCCAGACTGCAAGCTCCATGATCCCAGTGGTGTCCTCTATGGTGTAGATGTTTTTTTTTTCCAGGAAAACATCACACTGGAGAAAGGCATGACCTTCACTTTCCATCTGGATGATTTTGATCATAATATTAACCTGCAGAACATGAACAATATGAATTAGTGTCTCAAGGTATATTTTTAGTTGCATTACTTTCATAGCCCACTTTATATATTCTAGTAACTAAGTAACTTTGCAACAAGATGTTGGCCAACTCTTAGAAAAATATAGACTTGATCAGGCAGAGGTGGAAAGTAACGAATTACATTTACTCGCGTTACTGTAATTGAGTAGCTTTTTTGTGTACTTCTACTTTTTTAAGTAATTTTTTAAATCTGTAATTTTACTTTTACTTAAGTATATTTTGTTTGAAGTATTGTATTTCGCTACATTTTAAAACACATTAATTACTGAGTAAAATAATAATAATAATAATAATAATTCGCTCCCTGGAAACTACATCAGTAAATAATGGGCAGGAAAACAAACTGGCGCTAAAATCACAAGAAAGATGCAGACGGACAAAACAGGCGTTAGTGGTGCAGACACCGCTGAAAACGAAACCCAGTCATATTCTGAAGTTGAACTCAAAGGAAATGAAGTGAACCCCTGGCCATATTTATGCTCTATGCAGTGTAAGCTGTGCTTACCTAGAGAGACCAAACTAGCAGCTTATAAAATCTCGACATCAACCCTTCGCAAGCATGTAGAGGTAAGCTAAATAATTGCAACGTTGCATTGGTGGTTAAAATGAAGCTTTGACATTTTAGCAAGAGGTTTTGCACAAATTAGCCAAAAAGACTGGTGCGGAGTGTGCGATATATCTGGGATATATCGTCTGCTATAATATCATTGTTGTTTTAACAATGTGCGCGCGCATTTACAGTGCGTTCTTTCACTGTGGTTTAGTCTGTTAAAATGCATTTAAACTGATCACAAAATTGAAGATATAGGGGCAGAAAATTTACATATATAATTTTCATATAGTAAATCAAAATCACACAAAGAATGCCGTCTTTTCTTCCAAAAATCATCATGATTGATTATATATATATATTTTTACAACAAAAATTATTCCAAACATAGCCACCAAAGCAAAGTTTTGCATCTCTGAGCAACATGACTGTTTATTTCCTGAATGAATCAACCGTTTAAATGACTCAGTTCAATCGCAATGACTCACTTATTAACAGTGACTTGAAGTGAAGTGACATTCAGCCAAGTATGGTGACCCATACTCAGAATTTGTGCTCTGCATTTAACCCATCCGAAATGCGCACACACACAGAGCAGTGAACACACACACACACACACACACACACACACACACACACACACACACACACACACACACACACACACACACACACACACACACACACACACACACCCAGAGCAGTGGGCAGCCATTTATGCTGCGGCGCCCGGGGAGCAGTTGGGGGTTCGATGCCTTGCTCAAGGGCACCTCAGTCGTGGTATTGAAGGTGGAGAGAGAGCTGTACATGCACTCCCCCCACCCACAATTCCATCCGGCCTGAGACTAGAACCCACAACCCTTCGATTGGGAGTCCAACCCTCTAACCATTAGGCCACAACTTCCCCTTGCTGACACATACTGGCCATTTTAACTTCACAATTAAAGTATCTTTTGATTTTTTTTTTTAATATAATTTATTTCTTATCATTTCAAATGAGTATTCAACATTTTATGCCTTGTATATCAAAACATTATTCATGCATTTGTAACTGCAGGTTAAATGCATTCTTGTCCTGCACTAAACAGTGTGTAAATACATCTAAATGCCACTTCCGATGAAGCTTCTGCATTTTTGTCTGCATTGAAAAGATGAGTTTGTTGATACTGATTTGCCTGGTAACAGCCCAAATGTCTTATTATTCTAAATAACTGATTTCTTTAATTAAAAACAACTAGTTTGAGATTAATAGGCCTGTGCCAGGGGTGTCAAACTCAGTTCCTGGAGGGCCGTATAGCCCTGCAGAGTTTAGTTCTAACACACATATCATGTAGTTTTCAAAAAAGCCTAAATGATTAAATTAGCTGGATCAGGTTTGTTTAATTAGGGTTATATATAAACTGTGCAGGACTGTGGCCCTACAGGAACTGAGTCTGACTCCCTTGGTCCCATTTTTGCCTCCCCATCACTGTTAAAATGTAACTAAGTAATTTTTACTCTGAGTAAATTTTAAACAAGCTACTTTTTACTTTACTTGAGTAGATTTTTAGACTGGTACTTTTACTTGTACTTAAGTAAAATTTCATTCATGTAATGGTACTTTTACTTGAGTAGAATATTTTTGTACTCTTTCCACCTCTGTGATCAGGGTAACAACAAGTTGACTTGTTTATGGTGCTCCTTCAGCTAACATACTACAACTTCACAAGATATTGGGTCAACGGTGAATTCAGTTCCTGGATCTGTTGAATGACCAGAGGTGTAAAGATCATAGTAAACCTGCAGTTTTTGTTAACCAAGCTACCAGCATTTTCTTGACGTGTTTAGTATAGCTTGAATGATTGATAAAACTAATGTTTTAAAATGTTCCCCTCTCCCCACCACTAGTACTTACTCTGTGGTATTACATCTCCCTTTCAGGAATCTGGCTTATTGTTTGGTCTTGAACTGTTGCCATTATGGTGGGGTTTTAGGGGTAATCTACTGCCACTCAAGCAACAACATTTGGACTGGTGTGTGAACATTATGTCCATTTCACCTTCTCTTCTTGATGGCTGGACGACCACGTTATTAAGTTGGATAGGGCATCTAAAACATGACAAAAAAAAAAACCTTAAAACAAATTTTGGTTTTGGCTCAGCGTCCAAGCAGCATCCAGCACTACATCCATTGCTGAATGAATGGATAAATAAATACAAATTTACTTCTAATTGTGACTTATTTTAGAGTGCTTTCCTTCAGTCAGCTTGGCGTTTAATAACAAATAAATGGATATAAATTAACACAATATAAATAACATTTCCGTCTGCTATAATAAAATAACTGCAGTATAAAGTACAACTCTAGATTTGCAGTATAATGAAGTACAGATACAATGTACGGTAATTGCAGTTCAGTGATACGCTAAAATGCATGTGAAGATTTCAGATGTAAAGATTTCCAAGTCTGAGTATGAGCATTTTTTAAAATAAAGCTTGTTTGATCAGGTTTAGTATTTTTCACTATAAAGTCTTTATGCATAGGTCCTGCGCTGTGGTTACAGTATTGTCAAGTGTTTTTTGTTTTGTTTTTTGTAATGTAAACGTCCTATAAAATATTCGTATAAAATATTTTTGTACAAAACAATATTTGCCTGTGGAATATTGCACGTGCATAGATTAATAGTCTTTCTTCGGTCGTTGTCATGAGAACGAGTCTGGCGAGCAGCTGATTACTGTTAACGGTCAGTCAGCGTCTCTTCCGTCGTGTCTAGGGTGGATGGATATAAAAGAAGAAAAATAGCCTATTTTATCATTATCATGTGTTTTCATTTAGGCTTATCTTAATTTCCATAATTTATGCTGCCACCCAGCCGGTAATTCAACGTTGAAACAACGTCTGGAACCATGGTTTAATCAATGTTGAATTAACTTTTGATTTTGCAAATTGGATCAACGTTGAAATCCCGATGTTGATTCACTGTTTTACCACCACGGGTGAATTACGGTCGTTCTGCAGACCTTGGATTAACGCTGAATGAGGTGTTGATTTTGAAAAGTTAATCAACGTTGATAACACGATATTGTCTCACCGTCGTACCTGGCACCATGTATACACACTTGTATGTTCAATTAGATCCTAGTTTACATTTAGATCAACAGGACAGGATAAAGACAATCAAATGACTGGCAGCAATGGCTTTACAATCAACTTCAATAAACTATCACATGATCAAATTGTATAACAGCTGTTTTATTTTGGAAACAGACTGTATAAAACAGATGAAAATAATCCCAAACTTTATTTTTGCAGAGTATGCATGGATGTATTGCATGATTTTTACCAAAGGAGACTCTAAAATTTTCGAACCAGCAGCCTCGTGCATATAGCAGGGTTGTGCTTCGGGTGATCATTGAAAGTGTCCCAGCGCTAGGTCCATTCTGACGCCGTCCCCTCCACTCTCCTCCCACTTGTGCACTTTCTGTACCGTCCTGTATAAACATTTACATTTAATCATTTAACAGACAAATTTATCCAAAGTGACCTACAAATGAGAAGAACAGAAGCAGTCAGGTGTACAAGCGAACAACAACAGTATACAAGTGCCATGACAAGTCTCAGTATAGTACAGAACACATAGCCAGGTTTTTTTTTTTTTTTTAAATATGAAAGACAAGAAAAGAAGGAAAAGTGCTAGCATTAGTTGGTTCTGGTGAAAAAGATGAGTCTTAAGATGTTTCTTGAAAATGAGTAAAGACTCAGCAGTTCGGATTGAGATTTGGAGGTCATTCCACCAGCTGGACACAGTCCAGGAAAAGGTCAGAGAGAGTGATTTTGAACTTCTTTGGGATGGCACCACAAGGAGTCGTTCACTTGCAGAGCACAAACTTCTGGAGGGAACATAAGATTTAACCAATGAGTTTAGGTATGTTCACAATGTTTCACAATAACTTTGATATGGTGAAATATATTTAACTGAAAACTGAATGCAAAAATAATCACACAATATTTTCACTTTACAGTTCAGTAACAGTGAGGTTGGAAACAAAGTGGACAACACTATTCATTAAACATTTATTTAATGTATTCAGATGATCGTTTACAATTCACAAATTATTCACAAGCAGTGTTTTCAGAGCCCCCAGTTACACTGTTTTAATCAGAACACTAACATTACAGTGTAGTAAAACAAGTCAAATCCAATTAAGTAAATTTTTATTAAACTAAGCACAATCAAAACCTATCACAAAAGGTCAAAGCATCTCTAGCAGAAGTGACAGTGCAATGTAGCAGATGAACAATTTCTTACCAATGTTTCAAGAATAAACTGGATCCTTGATGACCCTACAAGGTGAAAGAAGAAATGGTTTACTGAAAAGTTCTTAAAAAGCAGGATTTCATATTATACCATTTCCTTGAACCATTGGTTCTCAATCTTTTTATACCAAGTACCACTTCAGAAAATATTTGTTATTAAATATTAAAGCTGCGGTAGGTAACTTTTGACGCTCTAGGCGGTTAATAAACAGAACTGCTTGCGTCTTGCGGAAGAACATCGTAGCCGGAGCTACTTCTCTCTGTTCATGTCTCTGAAGAATCACAAAGGTACTGGGTTACTCCGCCGCGGTATCCCCGAAGCAATCTAAAATAGTCCGAATATAAACACTTATTATAGGTGCACCCTAGTGATTCAGGACAAGCTAAAAACACGTTTGGAAAATGGATTCATGGTGTACTCGCTTATTATATACATTTTTTCTACATTTTGAACACAAACAAAGTTACGGACCGCAACTCTGATTGGTTATTTCTTACCGGGGAGCGATGGATTTTCTGCAAATGGCAATAGGACACTGGGAGGAGCACATGTCCACCACCAGTGTGCAGCATCCACCTGGATGATGCGACGACAGCCATATTGCGCCAGAACACCCACCACACACCAGCTTACTGGTGGAGAGGAGACAATTAACACTACCCTGTGCTTACGTACAGGTAAATGAAACTAAAAGTTTAAATTAAAATGCGTTATAACAAAAGTTACATAACTTTACTGTACATTAACCGTACTTAAATGTACCAAAAAAAAAAAACATACTCAAAGATGAAATTAAAATCTTGACACTGAGAACCACTGCTTTAAACAATCCTAATTCATTTTTTAAATTCCTTTTCATTAATTTCATTAAAATTGTTCCAACATTTGCACTTATGTTTCAGAAAACACTTTGAAACTATTATTAGAATTAAAACATATATAACACACCTAATGCATGGGATTCATATCAGGAAAATGTGGAAAAATCTCTAAAAGACAGAAATTCGCTCAAAATAAAATAAAAAGTAACAGGCAAATATGAAATAATTCGGGACCGACCGCGCAGTCAGTTATAACGAGCAGCAGCTCACAGTTAGCCGCCTCACTCACAGAAAAACGACAATAACGGTCATATTTTTAAATGTAGAAAGGCGCGAACCGATTCATTGTCCAATGACAGCAAGAGTAACCAATAATGATCAAAGTAATAAAGCAGCAAAATGTATTTAGTTTTATTGTTGTTAATGATGATAATATTAACATATACCTTTAGATTTTATAATAGGTATCATGACTAAAATATTTTAAAATGCTATTTAAAATAAGAATAATCTTAAATAATTTAATATAAATAATTTAAAAGTTTGTTAATCTTTTTCAACCCTTAGCATTAAACATTTTAACGTTGTTTCATTAAAACAACTGACCTTATTTCAACCATATTTTAACGTTGAAAGTTGGTCATGTGCTGGAAGTTTTTCAACTGTTCATCTTTAAACGTTGAATCAACGTTGTTTCAACGTTGAAACCACAACTAACCTTATTTCAATCATATTTCAACGTTGAAGGTCGGTCATGTGCTGGCTGGGAACTTGTCTGATATTCAATTAAATATCTGACTAATAAAATCGCTTGTTTTTCTCCTCTAATTCTCACCCAGGTAACTGTTGATGCTTATCAAATACCAGTCTGTAATTGAAAGTTTTTAATTTGCGTGTACAGATCGGCTTTTAAAAAGAAAAAGAAAAAACAGTGCACAAAGTAAATATACCTCGTATTATTTCCTTCACTCTCCAGTCCAGCGGGTGGCGCTAAACACTTACGTTTGTTTGACAAACAATATTAAACCTCAGGAGAAGAAGATTAGTTTCACCGCGCTCCTCTGTTGTGTTGTCATGTTGTTTCTGTAAATAGAAAACACAGTTTTTGAGTAAGGTCAGTAAATACCTGTAATATTCTCATCCTCACAGTCGAGACTAAGTGTTGAATCAAGCAGGAATATCTGGAAAAGTATCATCTGAACTGAGATCTGCTGCTGTGAAGATGGAGTTTGTTAAAGAGGAGAGTGAAGAGAACACGAGAGAACCAGAAACCTGGAGAATAAAACTCGAGGAAACAGAAACCCGGAGAATAAAACACGAGGAGCCAGAAACACAGATAATAAAACATGAAGAACAAGGAGGTTGGTGTTTATTCATAATATATCTTTTTATTGTGGTATTACACACAGGATTTCTGCAAATCTTTGTTAAAACAAGACTTTAACCATTTCTACTAGAAATGTGACTCAATCGACACAAAGACATATTCTTTGACTTTATTTCTGCTTTTTTTTTGGGGGGGGGGGGGGGGTAACATAAAACTGTTAGCATGTGAGACTGAGTTTGTTTTTATGTTAGTAGTAGGGGTGTCCATGGTTAACCGATTAACCGTTAGAAATTGCATAACCGAGTGAAACATTTTGCTCGGTTAAGTGACGTCAATGGCGTGCATTGAATTTAGTTGTAATACATTTTTGCACCACTAGAGACCGCCAGAGCGCTCCCAGACATTTGTAATGTCCACAAGAAGTCATTTTTCTAATATGAAGTGGGCAAAGAAAAGTACAGCGTTGGAGTACTTTAAAATTGAGAGTGACGGGGCAAAATGCAAGTATTGCAATACAGTGTTTAGATATACTTCAAGTACAACCTCGTTGTTGTAATCTCAACAGCCAACACCCGGGCATCATTAGGCCGGCGACACACTGGATCTGTGGCGAAAGCGTCTCAGCTGCGTGGCGTGTCTGTTTTTAATTCGGCTCCCATGTTAACAGGTTAGAGCTTGCCGACTGCGTGCGTGAGACGCGCGGCTCGACGCGTGCATGCTAGAAATAGAACCGACACCTTGTTGGAAGCATTTCCAGGCAAAATATAATAGGAAATATGTTTATATGTCATGTCATACATATGAATTCATGACATTTTGATATTTGAAAGTCTATAGGTTGACATAAATTCAGATATAAATGTAATTAAAAAAAAAATTATTATCGATTTTCAAATATTGTACCTGTCAAACATAGTATAGCCTTAAGGCGGTCGCAACATTGGACGAGAAGGCGCCGCGTAGCGCCACATGTAGGACAACTCAAGGTATCGCACACTGGACGCGCACATTCTATATGCGTGAGCTCAATTTCGCAGCAAGATGGGAGAGTTTTAACTAAATCTATTATTATTATTTAAAATATATAATTTAATTGATAAAAGCTGAGTTTTGAACGTTAATTAATGAAAAGAATCTGTGTTATTATAATAAGTCTGTTATTGTTTTGTTGTATCTGTTGTCTAGGCAACTGTGCAGCTGAAAACGTAACCAAACACTTTGTAATGTTTTATTTGAATGAAACAAGTGTACTGTATTTTAATTTCAGTTTCAGTTTATAACATCTGGGTTTTTTAATATAAAACTGCGGATGGCGCTCTGTGGCGCGGCAGAAATTTGAACAGCGTTCTGAGTCGTAGCTGGGCGCCGCGGACAGACGCCGAATGGCGCCGCCGGTGTGTGTACACCCATAGAGAATAATGTGTTCGAATTTTAAAGACGTGGCGCGACGCGGCGCTGCGCTTCCCGTCCGGTGTGCGACCCCTTTTAGCGAGGCGGCCGCGGAGCCTGCTTGTTACCTTCGCCTAAACACGGAAAGTTACATAACTATTACTAGAACCGGTTAATGAAAAACTTGAAAACGTGCAGCCCTAGTTTGTAGAAGACAAATTTGAAGTCGCTACAGGACTGGGGTTATTTACAACCATTATTTGGTACATTTGACAGTGGAAACAGACTTTTACTGTCATATAAAATACGTATACAGCCTTATCACAAAATGGGAGTATTTACTGTAGGGATGATGCGCAATATTGGATTTTCGCCAGTGTTCGATAGAAATATATATTTTTAATTTTGATTATTTTTAACAAGAACTTATTTCTTAGAATAAGATAAGCAACAATGCAGTTCTTTTATAAAGACCATACATTGAAGATTTAATAATTAATTTAAATAATCAATATATTAATCACTGCATTATTTTCCCAGAAAGACGCAGTGGTAACCTTAACATTTTAATTTTATGATTTCAAATTTGCAAATGGTCTAAAAAAAGGGTTGTAAAAATTCTGAAATTCTTTTAGAGCTCAACATTTGTTTAAAAAATAACATATTACACATTAATAAATACAGTATACATACTTTTTTTAATAAACTATGAGGGCAAAAAATAATGTAAAATGATAAAATAAATAAAATAATAATTAAATAATCATAATCAAGGTGAAGTGTTCAATTAATTGAAGTTTAGATTTTAGGTCATATTGTCCAGCCCTATCTCTGCTATTTTATCATGGTTCATTTGTATGTCTTTTCACAGTTCTGTGTGTGTTTTAATGAATTACTAAAAAATAAAAATTTTAAATTTTATTTCAGAGTATATTGAAGAAAATGTGGAGAAAGAATTGGAAGTTGAGGAGAGGAATCATATTAAAACTGGAGAAAACCCGTCAACTTGCTCTCAAAGAAACAAATTGTCAAGAAAAAATGGTCTTGATGTTCACATGAAATTGCACACTTGTGATCAGTGCGGGAAGAATTACAGACGAAAAGATCGCCTTAGAGCACACATGAGAGTTCACACTGGAGAGAAACCGTTTAATTGTAATCATTGCGGGAAGAATTACACACGAAAAGAACACCTTAGAGCACACATGAGAGTTCATACTGGAGAGAAACTGTTTAATTGTGATCAGTGCGGGAAGAGTTTCACACGAAAAGGACTACTTACAGCACACATGAGAGTTCATACTGGAGAGAAACCGTTTAATTGTGATCAGTGCGGGAAGAGTTTTTCACTAAAAGGACTACTTACAGCACACATGAGAGTTCATACTGGAGAGAAACCGTTCACTTGTGATCAGTGCGGGAAGAGTTTCTCACAATTATCACATCTTTATGCACACACAAATGTTCACACTAGAGAGAAACTGTATGCATGTGATCAATGTGACAAAATGTTTTTGAGGGCTTCACACCTGAAGCAGCACCTGAGAGTTCATACAAAAGAGAAACCACATTCATGTCATTTGTGTGGAAAGAGTTTTTCACGTCTACAACATTTGAAAGGGCATCAGAAAATACATACTGGTGTGAGAGAGTACATGTGCTTTGAGTGTGAAAAGACTTTTACTACAGCGACCAATTTAAAACTGCATGAGAGGATCCACACTGGAGAGAAACCTTATAAGTGTTCATACTGTGAACAGAGATTCAGTCAGTCAGGAGCTCTGAAAACACATGAGAGTATCCACACTGGAGAGAAACCCTACAAGTGTTCACACTGTGACCAAGGCTTCACTTATTCATCAAATCTGATAACACATGAGAGGATGCACACTGGAGAGAAACCTTACAAGTGTTCATACTGTGAACAGAGATTCAGTCAGTCAGGAGCTCTGAAAACACATGAGAGGATCCACACCGGAGAGAAACCCTACAAGTGTTCACATTGTGACAAGAGATTCAGGGATTCATCAAGTCTGAAAACACATGAGAGGATCCACACTGGAGAGAAACCCTACAAGTGTTCACATTGTGACAAGAGATTCAGGGATTCATCAAGTCTGAAAACACATGAGAGGATTCACACTGGGGAGAAACCGTATCACTGCACTGAATGTGGGAAGTGTTTCAGTAATACATCTTCTCTACACAGACATACAAAAAACAATCACAGCAAGTAGGTCATCTTCAGATTTGATGCTGCCTCCCAGTACCGCCACTCCCTATACGCAGAGTACGCAGAGAGAAACTCCCTTCTGATATTGCTCCACTATTTTTCGCCACAGCACTGGGGAAATTAGTGATCCTCTGACCATCTTGACCTCTGAGAGACACTGCCATTCTGAGAGGCTCTTTTTATACACAATCATGATGCCAATTGACCTAAGTTGCAAATTGGTCATCCAGCCGTTCCTTATATGTACATTTAACTTCTCTTGACTCTTATAGCTACCTGTACCAACTTTTTTGGAATGTGTAGCTCTCATGAAATCCAAAATGAATCAATATGTGGCATGACATTTCAAAAACTCTCACTTTCAACATTTGATATGTTATCTATATTCTATTGTGAATCAAATATAAGCTTATGAGATTTGTAAATTCTTCATTCCTTTTTTACTCACAATTTGTACAGTGTCCCAACTTTTTTTTAAATCGGGTTTGTAGATGCAGGATATACTGTCATGTTGATTTGTAATTGAGGTTTTGCTTCTCTTGTAAAAAACGATCTAAATGTATTAGATGGGCCCATTTCAGAAGCAGTGTGAGCTACTCCGTCAGTGCAGATTCAACAGACCACAGAGTGAATATGTGAGAGTGATCCCATCTAAAAATAAAAAAATAAAGTTATTTTGCATTAAGCATTTAAATAAAAATTCCTGTTAAATTTGACTAAAACTCCTATATTTAAAAAAAATAACCAAAGAAAATTGCATTTTTTTCTAAAGCATTTGATTGTATGCAAGTTTTTAATACCTCTTGAAAGGTGACCATTTTTAGTGTTTCATGAAGTTTAAAGCCTTAAAGCATTGAGTACTGCTGGCAGAACACTGGAGCTATATCAGGTTAATGGTAATGCGGTTTATGATTACTTGAAGAGTCATATTAAACATAGGCATGCTCAAACTACAAGAGTTACAAGAGTTAGGGGGGGTCAAATTTGTAAATTTTTGCAATAAATTAGCAAAATGTCAATTGATTCTTTGTAAACGTCAAACTATAGGTGGCGTTGTATGTAGTCTTTTTTTACGGACATACTCTTGTTGATATCTACCTCATCTTGTGCTGCCATGTTACATTTAGAAGATATTGGAGCGGACTTCAAAAGTGTAAATGTGTTTTTTTCTTGTCTTTGTCTCGAGAAGTCAAGAGACGCATGAACGGTTTAAAAAGTTAAACAAAATGAAAAATTTGCCATAGTGTACAGACTTCTGGTATTTTCTTCAGACATCTTACCCATTAAAGGTTTTCTTTTAAGTGAAAGACATCTATAACCTTTTTTTGTAGCGGTTTAATAAATGCAAACAAGAGTGAAGCATTGGAATGAGGTTTCTTTATTCACAGTAGTCAGAAATATAATACAGGTCCCCATAGTCATAAAGACTGAAAATGCATATAACTTCTTGTATCTTCAATACAGAAGATTGAACGTAAATCGGTGAAGAAAAAAAAGTAACAATTTAAAAATAACATAATACATTACTTATTTGGGGTATCTGAAACAGAGGTGGGAGATGGGGAAGTTGGCCTGTTTGCTTTCGGCTGACTGTCTATAGGAGACTCAGCTATAAAAAGGTCTTGTTCGTCTAGGTCATCATTTGGAGGTGCAGATTGCGTAGACGGTGAGAAGCGCATGAGTGGAGTGCTTGGTTGTGGGGTGTCTGGATGTGATGGCTCTGGATATGCCAGGTGGGTGTTGAAGTGGTTGTGTATGGTCATTTTCATTGTGGGGAGGTCTAAAAGTGAGTCCATTATGGTGTCTGTCGTGGGGGTTTTGGAAATTTGAATTGTGGATCGGAGAATGTGGTTTTCGATGTTGACTGATTTGATATCCTCGCAGGTTGTTGTTCTTATTTTAAGTTTAGCATGAGTGTCTAGTGTAATGTGTCGGATCTGTAAATCAGTCACATTTGTCAGAGGACTGCAGGATAGTGCCATGTGATTTAGTGGACAAACGTAAATGATGCTGACTTTGGCACCAATGTTGTTCCCGGTTACATGTTCAGATGTTGTGGCTGAAAATGTTTGTCATTGACAGGAATTTTTTACCTCTGAAGACACGTAGTGACACATTGGTGATGTAGAACCAGGAGTCCAGCTGGAGGTTGTGTTGTACTCCCCAGACTGCAAGCTCCATGATCCCAGTGGTGTCAGCGATGGTGTAGATGTTTTTTTCCAGGAAAACATCATCCTGGAGAAAGGCAAGACCTTCACTTTCCATCTGGATGATTTTGACCGTGATATTAACCTGCAGAACATGAACAATATAAATTAGTGTCTCATGGTATATTTTTAGTTGCATTGCTTTCATAGCCCACTTTATATATTCTAGTAACTAAGTAACTTTGCAACAAGATGTTGGCCAACTCTTAGAAATATAGACTTGATCAGGTTTAGAGTAACAACAAGTTGACTTGTTAATGGTGCTCCTTCAGCTAACATAATACAACTTCACAAGATATTGGGTCAACGGTCTGATACAGTTACTAGTACCTGATGATAATTATGAATTCAGTTCCTGGATCTGTTGAATGTCCAGAGGTTTAAAGAGCTTAGTAAACCTGCATTTTTTGTTAACCCAGCTACCAGTATTTTCTTGATGTGTTTAGTATAGCTTGAATGATTGATAAAACTAATGTTTTAAATTTTTCCCCTCTCCCCACCACTAGTACTTTGTGGTATTACATGTCCATTTTTGAAATTTGGCTTATTGTTTGGTCTTGAACTGTTGCCATTATGGTGCGGTTGTAGGGGTAATCTACTGCACTCAAGCAACAACATTTGGACTGGTGTGTGAACATTATGTCCATTTCACATTTTCTTCTTGATGGCTGGATGACCACATTATTAAGCTGGATAGGGCATCTAAAACATGACCAGAAAAACCCCCCTTAAAACAAATTTTGGTTTTGGCTCAGCGTCCGAGCAGAATCCAGCACTACATCCATTGATGAATGAATGGATAAATAAATACAAATTTACTTCTAATTGTGTCTTATTTTAGATTACTTTCTTTCAGTCAGCTTGGTGTTTAATAAAAAATAAATGGATATAAATTAACACAATATAAAGAACATTTCCCTCTGCTACCCTTAAAAATAAAATAACTGCAGTACAAAGAAGTACAACTCTAGATTTGCAGTATAATGAAGTACAGATACAATAAAACTGCAGTTCAGTGATACGCTAAAATGCATGTGAAGATTTCAGATGTAAAAATTTCAGAAATAATAAAAAGTATGAGCATTTTTTTAAATAAAGCTTGTATGATCAGGTTCAGTATTTTCACTATAAAGTCTTTATGCATAGGTGTTTTTTTTGTAATGTAAACGTCCTATAAAATATTCGTATAAAATATTTTTGTACAAAACAATATTTGCCTATGGAATATTGCACGTGCATAGATTAATAGTCCGCGCGGGAGATCTTTCTTCGGTCGTTGTCATGAGAACGAGTCTGGCGAGCAGCTGATTACTGCTTACGGTCAGTCAGCGTCTCTTCTGTCGTGTCTACCACAGGATGGATATAAAAGAAGAAAATAGCCTATTTTATCATTATCATGTGATTTCATTAAGGCTTATCTTAATTTCCATAATTTATGCTGCAACCCAGCCGGTAATTCAACATTGAAACAATGTCAGGTACCATGGTTGGATCAACGTTGAATTACCTTTTGATTTTGCAAATTGGATCAACGTTGAAATCACGACGTTGATTCACCGCTGAAATCGCGACGTTGATGCACGGTTGAAATCATGACATTGATTCACTGTTGAAATCCCGACGCTGTTTCACCGTCTTACCATCATGGATGAATTATGGTGGTCCATCTGCAGACCTTGGATTAACGCTGAATGAGGTGTTGATTTCTTAAAGTTAATCAACATTGATAACACGATATTGTCTCACCGTCGTACCTGGCACCATGTATACACACTTGTATGTTCAATTAGATTCTAGTTTACATTTAGATCAACAGGACAGGATAAAGACAATCAAATGACTGGCAGCAAAGGCTTTACAATGAACTTCAGTTAACTACCACATGCTCAAAATTGTATAACAGCAGTTTTATTTTGGAAACATACTGTATAAAAAGAGATGAAAATAATACCAAACCTTTTTTTTTTGCAGAGTATGCATGGATGCATTGTTAAAAACATGTAGTAGAACAATCCAAATACAATAATATTTAAAAGTTTTTGTAAAATAATTTGGCATATAAATTCTTTTTTTTGTGGCACTTGGAAGGGAAAACCCCTGTACCTTTATGACTGAAACAAGCTGATCTTTTATTTTACATTTACATTTACATTTAATCATTTAGCAGACACTTTGATCCAAAGCGACTTACAAATGAGAACAATAGAAGCAGTCAGGTCAACAAGAGAACAACAACAGAATACAAGTGCCATGACAAGTCTCAGTTAGTCTAGTATAGAATGCATAGCCAGGTGTTTTTTTTTTTAATTAAATGAAAAGACAAGAAAAGGAAAAAAAAAGTGCTAGTGTTAGTTGGTTAAGTGCAGGCGAAAAAGATGAGTCTTTAGATGTTTCTTGAAAATGAGTAAAGACTCAGCTGTACGAATTGAGATTGGGAGGTCATTCCACCAGCTGGGCACAGTCCAGGAAAAGGTCCGTGAGAGTGATTTTGAACTTCTTTGGGATGGTACCACAAGGCGTCGTTCACTTGCAGAGCGCAAACTTCTGGAGGGCACATAAGATTTAACGAGGGAGTTTAGGTAAGTTGGTGCCGTGCCAGTGGTCGTCTTGTAGGCTAGCATCAGTACCTTGAATTTGATGCAAGCAGCTACTGGTAGCCAGTGTAACTTGATAAGGAGAGGAGTAACGTGAGCTTTTTTTGGCTCATTGAAGACAACCCTCGCTGCTGCATTCTGGATCATTTGCAGAGGCTTGACAGTACATGCAGGAAGGCCCGCCAGGAGAGCATTACAATAGCCAAGTCTGGAGAGAACAAGAGCTTGGACAAGAAGTTGGGTTGCTTGCTCTGACAGGAAGGGTCTAATCAACCTAATGTTGTATAAGGCAAACCTGCAGGACCAGGTAGTCGTAGCAATGTGGTCTGTGAAGCTTAACTGATGATACATCACAACTCCTAGGTTTCTGGCTGTCCTCAAAGGAGTTATGGTTGACGAGCCCAGCTGTATAGAGAAGTTGTGATGAATCAATGGGTTAGCTGGAATCACCAGGAGTTCTGTCTTCGTAAGGTTAAGCTGAAAGTGATGGTCATTCATCCAGCTAGAAATGTCACTCAGACAGGCTGAAATGCGAGCAGCTACCGTCGGGTCATCTGGCTGGAATGAGAAGTAAAGTTGGGTGTCATCAGCGTAGCAGTGATAAGAAAAGCCATGCTTCTGAATGACAGATCCTAAAGATGTCATGTAGATGGAGAAGAGAAGTGGTCCAAGTACTGAGCCTTGAGGAACCCCAGTAGCAAGGTGGCGTGACTTTGAAACGTCACCCCTCCAAGACACACTGAAGGATCTGTCAGAGAGGTAGGACTTAACCCACAGGAGTGCTGTTCCAGAGATGCCCATCTTTCTGAGGGTGGACAGAAGAATCTGGTGATTAACAGTGTCAAAAGCAGCAGACAGGTCCAGTAAGATGAGTACAGGGGATCTTGAAGCTCTTGCTATTGCTAGTCGCAGGGCTTCAGTAACCGAGAGCAGAGCAGTCTCAGTTGAGTTGTTACTTTTGAAGCCAGATTGGTTGCTGTCCAGGAGGTTGTTCTGTACAAGGAACATAGAAAGCTGGTTGAACACAGCTCGCTCAAGTGTCTTTGCAATGAATGGAAGAAGGGATACCGGTCTGTAGTTTTCAAGAAGCGCTGGATTTAGAGATGGTTTCTTGAGCAGTGGGCTTACCCGAGCCTGCTTGAATGCTGAGGGAAATGTTCCAGAGTGAAGAGAGGAGTTGATAATGTGAGTAAGTGAAGGTATGACTGAAGAAGAGATCGCTTGAAGGAGGTGAGTGGGGATCGGATCAAGTGGACAAGTAGTAGGATGATTGGACAGGAGAAGTTTGGAGACATCCATCTCTGAGAGTGGGGAGGAGGAGGAGAAAGATTGTGCGTCGGTCACTGCTTTAAACAATCCTAATTCATTTTTAAATTCATTTTCATTAACTCATTAAAATTGTACTGACATTTGCACTTATGTTTCAGAAAACACTTTGAAACTATTATTAGAATTAAAACATATATAACAGACCTAATGCATGAGATTCATATCAGGAAAATGTGGAAAAATCTCTAAAAGACAGACATTAACACATAACTTACCAGCAACACAGTAGGTGAGCATCTAACTTGATCATCTGTGATAAAGCAATGCAAAAATACACACAAGGGTATTTATCTTCTTCAGGTTACATGTCCTTTAAGCTACCAATTTGTAAACTCTGGTTATACTTTTTTAAAAAGATGATAAAGATAGCGATTTTCTTACCTCATTTTACCAGTATGTTTGCAGGACCTTGCAGAACACATCTGAGCCTTCTTGTGTTCACAGTTTTTGTTCTGCTTTGACATGTCACGACTCAAATTCGTTCAAAAAAAAAAAAAAAAAATGAACAGGCAAATATTAAATAATTCGGGACCGACTGAGCAGTCAGTTATAACGAGCAGCAGCTCACAGTTAGCCGCCTCACTCACAGAAAGACGACAATAACGGTAATATTTTTAAATGTAGAAAAGTGCAAACCGATTCATTGTCCAGTTTCCTGAATGACAGCAAGATTAACCAATAATGATCGAAGTAATAAAATAAAACTACCAATGGGAGTTGTTTCAGTGTGATAAAGCACCGAAATGTATTTAGTTTTATTGTTGTTAATGATGATAATATTTAACATATACCTTTAGATTTTATAATAGGTATCGTGACTAAAATATTTAAAAATGCTATTAAAATAATAATAATCTTAAATAATTTAATATAAATAATTTAAAAGTTTGTTAACCTTATTCAACCATTTAGCATTAAACATTTATAATAAATTGCTTGTTTTTCTCCTCTAATCCTCACCCAAGAAAACTGTTGATGCTTATCAAAAACCAGTCTATAATGGTAAGTAGATTTTAATTTGCGTGTACAGATCAGCTTTTAAAAAGAAAATGAAAAAACAGTGCACAAAGTAATATCCCTCGTATTAGTTCCTTCACTCTCCAGTCCAGCGGGTGGCGCTAAACACTTACGTTTGTTTGACAAGCAATATTAAACCTCAGGAGAAGAAGATTAGTTTCACCGCGCTCTCTGTTGTGTTGTCACGTTGTTTCTGTAAATAGAAAACACAGTTTTTGAGTCAGGTCAGTAAATACCTGTAATATTCTCATCCTCACAGTCGAGACTAAGTGTTGAATCAAGCAGGAATATCTGGAAAAGTATCATCTGAACTGAGATCTGCTGCTGTGAAGATGGAGTTTGTTAAAGAGGAGAGTGAAGAGAACACGAGAGAACCAGAAACCTGGAGAATAAAACACGAGGAAACAGAAACCCGGAGAATAAAACACGAGGAGCCAGAAACACAGATAATAAAACATGAAGAACCAGAAACCCGGAAAATAAAACATGAAGAACAAGGAGGTTGGTGTTTATTCATAATATCTCTTTTATTGTGGTATTACACACAGGATTTCTGCAAATCTTTGTTAAAACAAGACTTTAACCATTTCTACTAGAAATGTGACTCAATCGACACAAAGACAGTTATATTCTTTGACTTTATTTCTGCTTTTTTTGGGGGGGTGGGGGGGGGTAACATAAAACTGTTAGCATGTGAGACTGAGTATGTTTTTATGTTAGTAGTAGGGGTGTCCATGTTTAACCGATTAACCGTTAGAAATTGCATAACGGAGTGAAACATTTTGCTCGGTTAAGTGACGTCAATGGCGTGCATTGAATTTAGTTGTAATACATTTTTGCACCACTAGAGACTGCCAGAGCGCTCCCAGACATTTGTAATGTCCACAAGAAGTCATTTTTCTAATATGAAGTGGGCAAAGAAAAGTACAGCGTTGGAGTACTTTAAAATTGAGAGTGACGGGGCAAAATGCAAGTATTGCAATACAGTGTTTAGATATACTTCAAGTACAACCTGGTTGTTGTAATCTCAACAGCCAACACCCGGGCATAATTAGGCCGGCGACACACTGGATCTGTGGCGAAAGCGTCTCAGCTGCGTGGCATGTCTGTTTTTAATTCGGCTCCCATGTTAACAGGTTAGAGCTTGCCGACTGCGTGCGTGAGACGCGCGGCTCGACGCGTGCATGCTAGAAATAGAACCGACACCTTGTTGGAAGCATTTCCAGGCAAAATATAATAGGAAAATATGTTTATATGTCATGTTTATATGTCATGTCATACATATGAATTCATGACATTTTGATATTTGAAAGTCTATAGGTTGACATAAATTCAGATATAAATGTAATAAAAAAAAAATATTATCGATTTTCAAATATTGTACCTGTCAAACATAGTCATAGTCATAGCCTTAGCGAGGCGGCCGCGGAGCCTGCTTGTTACCTTCGCCTAAACACGGAAAGTTACATAACTATTACTAGAGCCGGTTAATGAAAAACTTGAAAACATGCAGCCCTAGTTTGTAGAAGACAAATTTGAAGTCGCTACAGGACTGGGGTTATTTACAACCATTATTTGGTACATTTGACAGTGGAAACAGACTTTTACTGTCATATAAAATACGTATACAGCCTTATCACAAAATGGGAGTATTTACTGTAGGGATGATGCGCAATATTGGATTTTCGCCAGTATTCGATAGAAATATATATTTTTAATTTTGATTATTTTTAACAAGAACTTATTTCTTAGAATAAGATAAGCAACAATGCAGTTCTTTTATAAAGTCCATACATTGAAGATTTAATAATTAATTTAAATAATCAATATATTAATCACTGCATTATTTTCCCAGAAAGACGCAGTGGTAACCTTAACATTTTAATTTTATGATTTCAAATTTGCAAATGGTCTAAAAAAAGGGTTGTAAAAATTCTGAAATTCTTTTAGAGCTCAACATTTGTTTAAAAAATAACATATTACACATTAATAAATACAGTATACATACTTTTTTTAATAAACTATGAGGGCAAAAAATAATGTAAAATGATAAAATAAATAAAATAATAATTAAATAATCATAATCAAGGTGAAGTGTTCAATTAATTGAAGTTTAGATTTTAGGTCATATTGTCCAGCCCTATCTCTGCATATTTTATCATGGTTCATTTGTATGTCTTTTCACAGTTCTGTGTGTGTTTTAATGAGTTACTAAAAAATAAAAATTTTAAATTTTATTTCAGAGTATATTGAAGAAAATGTGGAGAAAGAATTGGAAGTTGAGGAGAGGAATCATATTAAAACTGGAGAAAACCCGTCAACTTGCTCTCAAAGAAACAAATTGTCAAGAAAAAATGGTCTTGATGTTCACATGAAATTGCACACTTGTGATCAGTGCGGGAAGAATTACACACGAAAAGATCGCCTTAGAGCACACATGAGGGTTCACACTGGAGAGAAACCGTTTAATTGTGATCAGTGCGGGAAGAGTTTCACACGAAAAGAACTACTTACAGCACACATGAGAGTTCATACTGGAGAGAAACCGTTTAATTGTGATCAGTGCGGGAAGAGTTTTTCACTAAAAGGACTACTTACAGCACACATGAGAGTTCATACTGGAGAGAAACCGTTCACTTGTGATCAGTGCGGGAAGAGTTTCTCACAATTATCACATCTTTATGCACACACAAATGTTCACACTAGAGAGAAACTGTATGCATGTGATCAATGTGACAAAATGTTTTTGAGGGCTTCACACCTGAAGCAGCACCTGAGAGTTCATACAAAAGAGAAACCACATTCATGTCATTTGTGTGGAAAGAGTTTTTCACGTCTACAACATTTGAAAGGGCATCAGAAAATACATACTGGTGTGAGAGAGTACATGTGCTTTCAGTGTGAAAAGACTTTTACTACAGCGACCAATTTAAAACTGCATGAGAGTATCCACACTGGAGAGAAACCTTATAAGTGTTCACACTGTGACCAAGGCTTCACTTATTCATCAAATCTGATAACACATGAGAGGATCCACACTGGAGAGAAACCTTACAAGTGTTCATACTGTGAACAGAGATTCAGTCAGTCAGGAGCTCTGAAAACACATGAGAGGATCCACACTGGAGAGAAACCCTACAAGTGTTCACATTGTGACAAGAGATTCAGGGATTCATCAAGTCTGATAACACATGAGAGGATCCACACTGGAGAGAAACCCTACAAGTGTTCACATTGTGACAAGAGATTCAGGGATTCATCAAGTCTGATAACACATGAGAGGATCCACACTGGAGAGAAACCCTACAAGTGTTCACATTGTGACAAGAGATTCAGGGATTCATCAAGTCTGAAAACACATGAGAGGATTCACACTGGAGAGAAACCGTATCACTGCACTGAATGTGGGAAGTGTTTCAGTAATACATCTTCTCTACACAAACATACAAAAAACAATCACAGCAAGTAGGTCATCTTCAGATTTGATGCTGCCTCCCAGTACCGCCACTCCCTATACGCAGAGTACGCAGAGAGAAACTCCCTTTCTGATATTGCTCCACTATTTTTCACCGTAGCATTGGGGGAATTGGTGATCCTCTACCCATCTTGACCTCTGAGAGACACTGCCATTCTGAGAGGCTCTTTTTATACACAATCATGTTGCAATTGACCTAAGTTGCAAATTGGTCATCCAGCCGTTCCTTATATGTACATTTAACTTCTCCTGCCTCTTATTGCTACCTGTACCAACTTTTTTGGAATGTGTAGCTCTCATGAAATCCAAAATGAGCAATAGTTGGCATGACATTTCAAAATCTCTCACTTTCAACATTTGATATGTTATCTATATTCTATTGTGAATCAAATATAAGCTTATGAGATTTGTAAATTCTTCATTCCTTTTTTACTCACAATTTGTCAGGTTTGTAGATGCAGGATATACTGTCATGTTGATTTGTAATTGATCTGTTTTGCTTCTCTTGTAAAAAAGGATCTAAATGGATTAAATGGGCCTTCTTTCAGTAAAGTAAAAAAAGGAATACTGTTAAAGAACCAGCCTGATGTGCAGTATCATAAGAATAGTAATACCGTTTAAACCTTATTAACGCTAGAACCGCCATGGGGTCAATCTTACCCTTTGCTGTTTTTCAAATGTACTGAAAGGAATTAAATTATTTCCTTACAAAATTAACTCCCCAAGCCAAAACTCAGGAGCTCACAGAAAACAGATACCATTCTGCCATGCAATAAAACAATAAAACTGATCTGGAAAAGAGATCTTCAAGGAGTGCAAACAACACCTATTTACGACCTCCTTCCTCCCTCTCCCCTCCTTGCCTCTGACTCTCACTCTTCTCCTCCAAAAGCAAGAATATCCATATGCCATGTTATATCTTGTGAAAATGTTTTTTTCCACTTCATGTTTAGTATAATTTTAAAGGTCTCTGTGCAATTGGTAAAATGGTCTCAATTTCACAATAGTCATTTATATTATGAGAAAGATCAAGAACTTTTGTAGAATTGTGTTCTGCTGAGAAGGAGGTGTGTCCCCCTTTAGGGGTCTTTGAGAATGTTTAACTCCAACAAGGTTTTACCCTTATGTTACCGCGGGAACCTATTGAACCAAAATGACCGTTATGTTTTTACAACTGCTTTGAAGATTTCTTTGTTGTCTGGTCTGAGTATTTAAGGGGAGTGACAAAACAGTACGGGGCGATTCTGTAGTCAGATCAGCCCATAGTGCGGTGTATATCTTATATGCTCCATACTATGTATCTTTCTGAAGTCAGGTATATTATTATTTACTCAAAAATGAAATTGTGTTGAACACATTGTGCCCATAGAGCACAAATGTATAGTTGTTTGTGTTACTGCCTGTGCACATTGTCTAGTTAAGTTTATTCTCTAAAACACCTGAGTGCTTTGCTATACATTTTAGATCATGTGTCTTAAATAAGAATAACTATTACATGTGTGGCTATGTTAAATTTGTTTGTCTCCTGCGTGGATCACATGGTCGTTCCCCATATGACTAGTGTCTGTGCAGGAGCAAAGTTGCCACGTGGTTACAGTGTGATTCACAGTTGCATTATCCTTTCTAAATTGGCTTCTAATTGTTTCATTATATAATTGACATGATACAATTATACCTGACTAATAATAAAATTGTTATATTTGATTTATCCTAAACTCATCTGAAATCATTATGACTAGTAAACTGTGCCGAGGCTTTTGTTACCTCAAATCCATGGCTAGGATAGGTCAAACTGAAGGCTTGAAATGATAGGAGCAGTAGGCACATCATTGGAGACCTTCTGATTTCTGTCTATCACTGCTGTTAGCAAGTTGTTTGGGAAAAGACTAAATAAACTACACTTTTGTCATAAGCAAGCAGTAGGTGGCAAGAAAAACATGTATTAGTCTAGCTACATCCTCTGACTAGCATCAGAAGGGCGAGTTTGTGATCGTAAGATCCACATGAAGCTAGCGTGAGACTTAAAAGAGACATTAAGTCCCCAGTGAACGGATAATTGAAATTATAGTGAGTCCGGAAAAATCAAATATCAAAATTGATACATAATCTTACATAACCTTTGTGGTCAGTGTTTAAATAGAAACAGTGTCTAAATTTAATGATCACATGAAATTGGAGTCAGATTGAGCATGGAGCTAGACTAGGATTTAAACTAAACCCTGATAAATTCAGAAGCGCAAGTAAAAGACCGAATATGCATTAAACCTTCGACCAGGCCGCTGGATTCTACTATTTGGGCTCAAATGTACCTGCTATTGAATGCACATACTTTCGCGCTGCTGTTTACTCGCTACTTATGTTTTAACATTGTACATTTCTAGGCAACGCCTTTCACCCACTGATTTTGCAGTTAACAGATTCATAAATTAAAGAGCCAGTAAGATGAAAATTCTAAGCTTCCTATCACTGTTTATAAGTTCTGTACATTAGGTTTAAATCCATCCAAGGTTAAAAAACATTGTCATTTTGTCAAAATATAATTTTAAAATTACCTCAATTCTCAGAGATCCCCAAATGGTTCATGCGAAGCTGTTCAAAAGATTCAGTTTCCTTAAACCCCTTTCGGTAGCATACTGTGTTCTGATTGGTCAACTAACATAGTCAGGTTTGATTGGTTGTTCCGCACACACCTCCACGGTAACCTATGTGTTAGCATCTGTTTGGGGTGAATTATGTCTTATTCCTCTCATCACAAAGCAAACAGTAAAATAAAAAAACTTGAACAGTCTCGCTGCTTTTTCTTCTGTGTGGGTGTATTCAAACCGCGCGCTTCAGTTTGAATCTGAATAGCGCGTTCAGCGCGGGGGTGTGGTCACATATAACGAAGGGAGACATGAAAAACAGACAGCGTTGTTTTCATATGGATTACTTTATCACAAAATATCTGTTCGGCAGCACTTGTTTAGTTTTAAAGTAGACATGTCAAGCTTTCTATAGATATCTCTCTCAAGTCTCTTCGTTGAGTATTCACAGAGTTACACGTCATTTTAATGACGTGTTTGTAAATGAAGATCATCAGCACAGACAAAGGCTGCAGACAGCACACATACTGATAAGACGCTCGGGAGAAAACAAACACATAACTTCATAATCATACTTCACGTTGTGATTCGGAGATGCTCGTTGTTCTAAATAAATTTGGTAATGAACCCTCTTTTATGGCCAAACGCTTTGAAAATCCCGCTGTACTCACCGAGATTAGAAAAGCAGTCATCAACCAGAGCATCTGTGTGGGGCTGGGGCAGGTCAGAGTTCCGTTTCTCCCAAGACGGTAGGCGGAGATTATTATGCAAAGTGCTCCTAGTGACGTACATAGAGATGGGCAAAAGATTTGAAATCTATAACGACTCGTTTCAGCGTTCCAGACTCCTTTCTTTAGAAGCCAATAACTTTATAAATCGTGTACTTTTTTGTTTAATTACTTTGCACATTGTTTACACTGATGGACAGCTACATCAAACACTGTAATACAGGTAATTTTTGATTTCCCACCTGTGTGGCTCTTTAAGTAAAAATTACTAAAAAAGGGTGATTTATGGAAGGTAGGTATTAGACACACTAAATGCCATGAGTGATGGAGAGTCTGATGGTAAGTTATGTGTCCTGGTTCATCTTAGCATCTGACTGCTCATCTGCTCATTATATTTACATGTTTTAGCTTAACATTAGCCTACTTGAATTGGTTAAACTTTGGTTTAATTTGTCTTGCCATATCGTTTCTTTTTTTGCTACTGTGCTGATATTCTAGTCTAGCCGTTTGCTAAAGAAATAAATAAATAAATATCAGAGTTATATGATGTAATGAATAAAACTTTTTTTCACGCAAATTTAATGTTGTGTCAGAGACAAAGGTTCAGTCTTGTTTTAATGAAGTAAAAAAGAGCTACATATAACGAAGGCAAAGGGTCAGATAGCGAACAGGTGTGATTGATAAGAGAATGGGATTCAGCTGGCGGTAATGAGGGGTAAGAGTGAGACTAGGATGAAAAATAACCAGCAGAGGGAGAAAAGGAAAAAAGGAGGAAAGCCAGGATCATGACAGTACCCCCTCCTCACTAGAAGATGGGGACTGACGGGAGCTGTAAAAATCATCAATAAGTGAGCGGTCCATTGATGGCCCCTCCCCCTGGGGCGACCATCGAGCAACCTACGAACCTTGTAGACGGGGAGCCCTCAACACGAACCGGGGGCACGACAGGACGAGGGGGGCGCGAATAACAGGCTTCAAACAAGAGACATGAAACACGGGATGAACACGTCGGAGATTGGCCGGCAACCAGAGCCTGACAGAGACCGGGCTAAGAATCTTAATGATGTGAAAAGGACCAATGAATTTAGGAGCCAGTTTACGCGATGGGTACTGAAGGGGAAGGTTAGTAGTAGCGAGCCAAACTATCTGTCTGCAAATATAACGGGCGATTCTGACACGGCGCTTGTTAGCGGAGCGGCACATAACAGATCGCAATCTACAAAGGGTGGATCGGACCGATCTCCAAGTTCGTTTGCAATGTTAAATGAACGCTTGTACGGAAGGCACCTTGGATTTTATGTTAGAGGGAAAGAGGGGGGGCTGGTAACCCAAACAACCCTGGAATAGCAACAGACCGGTAGCAGACGCGGGGCGGAATTGTATGAATACTCAGCCCAAGGAAGCTGTTCTACCCAAGACGCGGGGTTACGAAATGCGAGAGTGCGCAACAACCGACCAATAGTTTGATTAACGCGTTTGGCCTGACCATTCGTCTGTGGGTGAAACCCGGAGGACAGACTAGCTGAGGCACCGTTGAGGCGTCAGGACTCCTTCAAAAAGAGGGAGGAGAATTGTGGCCCTCTGTCAGACACAACGTTCTCTGGGAGACCATAAATCCAAAAAACGTGTTCTTTGACCGTCTGAGTGGTCTACCTGGCTGAGGGGAGCTTAGGGAGGGGAATAAAGTGGGCGGCTTTGGAAAATCAATCTATAATGGTGAGGATAAACTGGTTACCTCTGGAGGGGGGGAGACCAGTGATGAAATCAAGGGTGATCTGCGCCCACAGGGGAGACGGCAAGGGTCTTAGATACCCAGCAGGAGGTCTATTACTGACCTTCGTCTGGGCACAGACCAGACATGTCTCGTTCACGGGAGGGCCACCAAAAACTCTGGCGAATGGCGGCAATAGTGCCTCTGACCCCTGGGTGAGCTAATCATTTAGATGAGTGTCCCCTCTGAAGGACAGCACGACGAGCGGACAGAGGGACAAACAAAAGCCCCCTAGGGCAGAGTCTAGGCGTGCGAGTGCGAGACAAGGCGCGTTTAACCAGGCGTTCAATACCCCAGATGGCCGCGCCCACAATGACCCGCTGAGGAAGGATGCCCTCTTCAGACGGTACGGACTCTGGGGAGAAACTGGGGAGAGAGAGTGTCAGGCTTTAGATTCTTGCACCCCGGCTGGTATGAGATCGTAAAATCAAAACGTGTAAAGAAAAGTGACCAATGAGCCTGACGGGCATTAAGTCTCTTGGCTGACCGAATGTATTCGTGATTCTTATGGTCAGTCCAGACTACGAACGGCACCGCAGCTCCCTATAATTCTGTTCAGCAGTAGTAAGGCGATGTGAAAAAAAAGCAGGGATGAATCTGATCATCGGCCGAGGAGCGCTGAGAGACCTGTCTGCTGCTTTTGACACTGTTAATCACCAGATTCTCCTGTCCACCCTCAGAAAGATGGGAATCTCTGGAACTGCTCTCCTGTGGGTTAAGTCCTACCTCTCTGACAGATCCTTCAGTGTGTCTTGGAGGGGTGATGTTTCAAAGTCACACCACCTTGCTACTGGGGTTCCTCAAGGCTCAGTACTTGGACCACTTCTCTTCTCCATCTACATGACATCTTTAGGATCTGTCATTCAGAAGCATGGCTTTTCTTATCACTGCTATGCTGATGACACCCAACTCTACTTCTCATTCCAGCCTGATGACCCGACGGTAGCTGCTCGCATTTTAGCCTGTCTGAGTGACATTTCTAGCTGGATGAATGACCATCACCTTTAGCTTAACCTTACAAAGACTGAACTACTGGTGATTCCAGCTAACCCATTGATTCATCACAACTTCTCTAATCAGCTGGGCTCGTCAACCATAACTCCTTCGAGGACAGCCAGAAACCTAGGAGTTGTGATGGATCATCAATTAAGCTTCACTGACCACATTGCTACAACGACCCGGTCCTGCAGGTTTGCCTTATACAACATTAGGAAGATTAGACCCTTCTTCTCAGAGCAAGCAACCTTCTTGTCCAAGCTCTTGTTCTCTCCAGACTGGCTATTGTAATGCTCTCCTGGCGGGCCTTCCTGCATGTACTGTCAAGCTCTGCAAATGATCCAGAATGCAGCAGCGAGGGTTGTCTCAATGAGCCAAAAAAAGCTCATGTTACTCCTCTCCTCATTAGGTTACACTGGCTACCAGTAGCTGCTCGCATCAAATTCAAGGTACTGATGCTTGCCTACAAGACGACCACTGGAACGGCACCAACTTACCTAAACTCACTGGTTAAATCCTATGTGCCCTCCAGAAGTTTGCGCTCTGGAAGTGAACAACAAAATTATATATACCTGGCTATGCGTTCTATACTAGACTAACTGAGACTTGTCATGGCACTTGTATTCTGTTGTTGTTCTCTTGTTGACCTGACTGCTTCTATTGTTCTCATTTGTAAGTCGCTTTGGATAAAAGCGTCTGCTAAATGATTAAATGTAAATGTAAATGTAAACATTTATGTCCATTTCACCTTCTCTTCTTGATGGCTGGACGACCACATTATTAAGTTGGACAGGGCATCTAAAACATGACCAAAAAAAGACCTTAGAAAAACAAATTTTGGTTTTGATACATGCATTTTTTTTTAAGTTTTTGCTTGCCGACTAGAAATTGAAACATGTAACAGCATTTCAGTTTCAACTTAGAATGGAGCTCCAGCTTGAACACCATAAGTTTACACACTTTGTGGCGTTGTTGCAAGACTTCTTCAAAGTATTGTCGTTTCACCCCATGTCGTAAAGTGTGATGTTGTAAACATAGCCGGTTACCAACTGGTTAAGGTTGACATTTGAAGAACTTGCCATATCTATAAAAAAATTAAGATAGGACATAGAATTAGTACATATAGAGTTTAAGAAACTGACAACATTTTACACATAAATAAATAAATTCTTACCGTTTTCTTTTCTTCAGGAGCAGATTTCACTATTGTTGATGCACAATGTGGTCAAGCTTGAACCAGGGACGTCACTAGGATTGGAAGACAGGGGGGGCTTAGCCCTATTTGTAACTTGTGTTTGCAAAATCTTTGCACTCACATACAAGCATGTGTGTGTACTTATATATATATATAAAATAATTATACACAGAGAGAGTACACACACATTTATTATTTAAATAAACTTTTATTTTGGATGTGATTAATCACGATTATAATCATCTCAGCCCTAGTTATAATATAGCTAGCATATATAATAAATATATTGAAATAATTTAGTTTAGGACATAGTGCCTAGACCTGTTAACAAATGCTTATTGTTAGAAGAAAACAAAACAATCCTTATAGACCATAGTAATGATTTTTCCAACCTGCGGGTCCGCTTTTATGAAATTATTTAGCCCGCCCCGGCCTATAATAATTCAGCTATCAAACTGCCCAGCTATTTCACTTCAGCACCGCATTTCACACAGAAACACACACACACACACACACGAGGATTGGCACATGTAGCCGGTGAAGGCTCCATCCACAAACAGACTATCGTCTGCAGATATAAGGTATTTCACTGCATTTTAACAGGTAATCTGAACGGCCTATATATGTGCAATATTTTAACGAGCCCTCACTAATTGAGTTTAAAGCCACAGAAACAAGAATGAGATTCAGTCTAACATAACTGTGTCTGTGCATCGAGCTCATCATGAGGCACGTGGTCCGGAGCGCTTTATGACTGATGGAGCAGTTCAATTCACCTTTACTACAAATATATGAACTTACCTGCTTTGAATAGCCTACTTTATATTTAACATGTTTGTTTATGTCCAATATTAGTGTTTAAACTGTTGGACTTTAAATCAGGACCGAAAGCTCTCTTTCAGAAACGGGCTTGACTTACCCTGCT
The DNA here is from genome assembly GCF_003368295.1 of Carassius auratus. Lineage (NCBI taxonomy): Eukaryota > Metazoa > Chordata > Actinopteri > Cypriniformes > Cyprinidae > Carassius > Carassius auratus. Next base: position 60,324 of record NW_020527884.1, read on the forward strand.
TTCTCTGGTTTGACAAACCTCCCATTCTGAAACATAAAACCTAGAGTTTCCCTCATTTCAGGGTTACCATACTCAGAGTTTTCACTTAACCAGCTTTGTGAAATGGGCCCCTGCTGTGCAAGCGCTGTAACTTAGAACATAAACAACTCCAGAGCGCATGCGCAGTACCCGAGATTGTGAAGACTGAGTGAAGGAGAGACTGGAAACAAGTGCAAGTTAGAATAGGATTTAATGAATACCAAAACAAAACAAACTAGAACACAAACAATGCTGGAAAGATGATAATCCAAGATGGTGAAGGGCGGTGAGTAATCCAGATGGTGGTGGTGAGTTGGCAGCAGGAGAGGATGGCACAGGAACTGCGGGGAATCGAGTCGGTTCCTGTGGATGAGGTTCCGGGAGAAGACACGGACATCCAGACGCAGAACAACACAAAAGCAAAGCACAGTTAACAACATGAAACAACGCTCTCACAAAAACAAGACGTGAGACAAGCCATTATATAGAGGGAGAGTCATGAGTGACAGCTGCTGCTGATGACAATTAATGGAGACGCCCACAAGCTAATCAGTGCAGACACGAAAAACACAGACTTCACTACAAAGTGCAAAACCCAGAGATCACGGTTTACCAACTGTGACAGTACCCCTGTCCCCTCTAAGAACGCCTCCTGGAGTTCCCAGAAGGGCCTACCTACTGACTGTAATCATCAATAAGGGAGTGATCCAATATGTCCCTAGCAGGTACCCAACTCCTCTCCTCCGGACCGTAACCTTCCCAGTCCACCAGGTACTGGAATCCTCGCCACCTCCGTCTCGAGTCCAGAATGCGATTAACCAAATAAGTCGGTTCCCTATCTACGAGACGCAGCGGCAGGGGAACCGTAGTAGGCGGATTAATACTTGCATAAAACACGGGTTTAATTTTGGACACATGAAAGGTGGGATGTATCCTCCTGTACACTGGAGGTAGTTTGAGGCGGACTGTCACCGGACTAATGATCTTGGTGATAGTAAACGGGCCAAAAAATTTGGGAGCTAACTTGTAAGATACGGATCGCAGAGGAATGTTATTGGTAGAAAGCCACACTTTTTGACCCACGATGTAAACGGGAGGCTTTGACCGGTGGCGATCGGCCTTGGCCTTAGTGCGCTCCCTCATCCAGAACAGAGTCTTGCGGGCTCTGGTCCAGGTGCGGTGGCACCTCTGGACAAACACGTCAGCGGAGGGGACTGCAACTTCAGATTCCAGGCTGGGAAAAACTGGTGGCTGGTAACCTAAGCTGCACTGGAATGGAGAAAGGCCCGTGGCTGACACTGGTAACGAATTGTGAGCGTACTCCACCATAGATAGTTGTTGACTCCAGGAAGAAGGATTCTTGGAGACCAAACATCGCAACGTCCTCTCTAAATCTTTGCTGGCTTGCTCAGACTGCCCGTTACTTTGGGGAAGATAACCCAAAGACAAGCTAACTGACGCTCCTAGCCATTTACAAAATTCTTTCCAAAATTTGGATATAAATTGAGATCCCCTGTCCGAAAGCACGTCTACCGGGAGGCACAAACTGAGCGAGCCAAAACAAAATCGTGGACATCACGAGCCATAAGTGGCCACCAGAATCGTTGTTTAAGTAACCCATTAGTTCGACTTATCCCTGGATGACAAGCCACGTTAGAGCAGTGATCCCACTGAATGACTTCGGACCTTAACTCCTCCAGCACAAATAAACGATTCGGTGGACAACCGGGTGGAGGCGCTACCCCTTCTAAGGCCGTCTTGACCTTCGACTCAACCGCCGTGCTGAGACTACTACTTTCTCAGGTAAAATACACTCGGGAGTCACCGGGCGGGCGGAGAGATCAAAAAGATGTGATAAAGAATCGGGTTTGACATTTTTGGAATCCGGGGGTACGATAGAGTAAAATCAAAGCCACCGAGCATGCCTGGTTTTGAGTCTTTTGGCAGTTCTAATTATCTCTAAATTCTTATGATCGGTCCAAACAATGAAAGGTACCCCTGAGCCTTCTAGCTACTGATGCCACTCCTCTAAAGCTAATTTGATGGCCAACAATCCTCTTTACCAATGTCATAATAGCGTTCAGCAGGAGATAAACGATGGGAGAAAAACGCTTGTGGATGTACCTTATCGTCCAAGGCTGCACGTTGGTACAACACCTCTCCTACCCCCACCTCTGATGCGTCGACCTCCACCACGAACTGCTGTGTGGGATCAAGGACCACAAGGATGGGAGCTGAAACGAAGCGGCTTTTGAGGTTAGTGAACGCAGTCTCAGCTGCGTCCGACCACCTGAAAAGAGTACTGGGAGAGGTCAAGGCTGCAGAGGTGAGGCTAGTTGGCTGAAATTGCGAATAAAATACTGATAAAAATTGGCGAACCCCAGAAACCGCTGTAGGGCCTTACAGGAATCTGGAGATGGCCAATCTATCACAGCCTTAACCTTGTCAGGGTCCATACGTATTCCCTCGGACGAGACGATAAACCCTAGGAAGGGAAAAGACTGTGCATGGAAAACGCATTTCTCCGCCTTGACAAAAAGCCCATTCTCAAGTAATCTCTGGAGCACTCGTCTGACATGTTGAACATGTTCCTCATCCAGAGATGCGGCCGTGCATCCTTATTTGTAATGACTAAAGTGAAGTGACATTCAGCCAAGTATGGTGACGCATACTCAGAATTTGTGCTCTGCATTTAACCCATCCGAAATGCACACACACAGAGCAGTGAGCACACACACACACACTGTGAGCACACACCCAGAGCAGTGGGCAGCCCGGGGAGCAGTTGGGGGTTCGATGTCTTGCTCAAGGGCACCTAAGTCATGGTATTGAAGGTGGAGAGAGAGCTGTTCATGCACTACCCCCACCCACAATTCCATCCGGCCCGAGACTAGAACTCACAACCCTTCGATTGGGAGTCCAACTCTCTAACCATTAGGCCACGACTTCCCCATAAATATGCATATATTGACAGTAAATAACATGTATAATACTGAAAAGTAGCAGTATAATAGCGATGGAGCACAATCATGTAAAAAATAACAAAATGTAAACGATAATTAGACAATATTTTGCTGAGTATGTTAGTATCTTATTTCTAATTGTGCTGACAGCTGACTAAAAGTGTGCATCATCTTTTAAGACAAATACTTGCATTTGGGCTGTTACCAAGCAAATGCAATCAGTATCAACAAATTTGATCTGTGCAATGCAGAGAAAACAGAAGCTGCATCTTGAAGTGACATTTAGATGTTTTTACACACTGTTTAATGCAGCTCTGTGGGACATGGAATACTTTAACATGTAGTTACAAATTAATAAAACATTGAAATTATTTAAAAAAATGAAAAGGTGCCTTAAATGTGAAATTATTTGAACCAATTGAACCGAATCATTTAAACGGTTGATTCATTCAGGAACGAAACACTTTCATGTTGCTCAGAGACGCAAAACAGTGCTGTGTTTGGAATGATTTTTGTTTTTAGAGATGGAGCAAAAACAGGGAATATGTTGTCTAAAAATAAGTCTCTTGATAATAACTTTTTGTTTATTAAACTGTTGTATAAAATAATATCACATTTGTAATTATGCTGACGTTTGGAGAAAAATGTTACTCTCCGTGTGATACTACCTATATGAAATTATATAAGTTATATAGATCTATACATTTTCTGCCCCATATCTTGGAAACAGTGTGATAATTCTAAATTTCAAGTGAAAGAATGCACTATAAATGTGTATGCGAACTAGTCTAGATGATCACGTGATGCATAACGTGATCTCCTCCATTGCTGACGTTTGCAGGCGACAAAACAGCGAGATTCAGGAAGTGTCTAAGGTCTTTTTTGATCCCTCCCCCTTACTGCAGCTGCCTACTCTCGCCTACATTTCAGGCGAGGCAAGGTGCATCTCAAACAAGCCTATTACGATGCACTTACGACATGAACATGCTAACGTATGACGTCATCTAGTAACATTTAGCAATAGTGATGTGTCGTTCGTGAACGAATCGTTCTTTTTGAACAAATCTTTTAGGTGAACGAATCATTCTCGTTCACGCTATATTTCTCGTTCACTGAAGTGAAGTTCCTCCCTCCACAGCAGTGTGGCGCTATTAGGAGCGCAAGTGCAGCTCAGTGAACTGTTTCATCCTGTCAAAGAGTTACAACTTCGAGCCAATAGCCTTTGAGTATGAGATGTGACAGAGCATGTGATTTGTTGAATGTAGTGAACGAGTACTCCCTTCACTGAACAAGTTTCATATGAGTCTGAACTAGATCTAGGGATCTTATCGTTCGTGAATTAAATGACTGAACTTATACACGTCGTTTGTGAGCGAGTTGAATGAACGGATACATGTCTTGAATTAAATGAACTGGTACATAGCTTATCTCGTTCGTGAACTAAATGAATGAGAGTAAACAGGGTTAGTCTGCTATTTAGCATGTCAATCTCGCAAAATGCAAAGCGCAGTTATAGGCACAGAGCACATAAGCTTGTTTTGATATTTAGCATACAGAACTCCACGTTTAATCCCTGATTTATGAATGTGAATATATAATATATAAACTGTCTGACCAAACAATTAAAATGCTAATTAGGCAAGAAAACCACGTGCTTTGTTCATCTGAACAACTTAATTAGACTTTATATATTGAATGCGTTTATGCACACATTTTAATAAAGCCAGATCAGTTGTTATAACAAGTGTATACGTTCGTTGATTTAAGACATAGCACATAATACACTCCTTTTGCCACCTGCTGGCTTATTTTGTTTAATACGAAGAACTGATCACTGAACGAATCAGTGAACGATTCTAAACGAATCTAAACACTCTTCAGGTTTCTTTAGCTATTAATATTATTGGTTTATTCTCTGGGGCATCAGGTTTACACTTAAATATCCACAAATGTGAATTATTTTCAATCAAATATTGTTGTTTGACAAACATAGACTGCATCCCAGTGATAGAAAGTTAGTTACTAAGGTATAGTCGTTTCTTAGGATATGAAGAATAGATGTGTTGATAACTTTTCTCCATTTATGGAAAAGACCAAAAAGAAACTAAATCTGTGGTTACGCAGAGATTTATCTCTCAAGGGTAGAACTTTCTTTCTAAAGCAGAGGGTATTTCACGTCTAGCCTATTCTTCTACATCGCTTTATGTCAATCCTCAGACTTCCAAAACAGTTGACCAGTGCTTATTTAATTTCGAATGGAAAAATAAGAAACACTATATCAGAAAATCTGTAGTTATGAATTCTTATGAAAATGGTGGACTTAATTTTATCAGATTTTCTTCTCTTAATTATACATTTAAAATAAATTGGATAAAACAACACTTTAAAAATCCCACCTCTTTATGGAACTTTATACCAAATTTTATTTTTTTTCTAAATAAGGTAGTCTACATTTTTTGTTCTTATGTAATTATAAGCCTAACAAAATTCGTTCCAAATTATCTCACTTTCACAAACAATGTCTTTTATCATGGTCTTTAATTTACAAGCATAATTTTGATTATTGGGTTAAAAATAATATTATTTTGGTGAGTCAGTTATTCAATCCCAAATACAGCAAGAGAATATGGTATTGTTTTTGGAGCTATCCCTTCTGGGATTATTTTGTTTATAAAGGGTTTTAACAACAAGGTCTCTCAGATTGTGCCATATCTCAATGTGTTTGATACATATGTCTGTGAATTATCCATAACTACCAAATCAGATAATAGAGTATTCGTGCTCTGTTCCAGAATGAAGTTGTCTCTCGTCCAAATGCCATATTCTATTGGAACATAGGTAAAATTAACTGGGCTAGGGTCTGGGTTTTGCCTCAAAAATTATTTTTGTAGATAAAAGAAGTGTCTTATAAAATGATACATCGGTGCTATCCCACAAAATGTTTTTACAAAGGTTTATTTCTAAGGACTTTGATGTAAATTGCTCCTTTTGTGGTCTCCAAGCTGAAGATTTGTCTCATTCAGAGACAAATCTTGTCTCTGAATGAGACTCCTCCTACACAATCTGCCTGGCAGGTAATTGATTGCTCCAAGCTGTAACTGCTAACCAGTTAAGAGTGAGCCAGCATAAAAGCAGAGCTCCAGCCCTCAGACTGAGAGAAATGTTTCCCCAAGAGTTTTCTCCAGAGTTACAATTGGTGGTTGTTGAGCTGCTTAGTATTCTACATTGGTACAGTGTAGGTATTTTTTTTGTTTGTTGTGATATTCTCCAACACTTACTGTTGTTATTTTAGTTGAAGAGATTCATACTATCCTTCACCTTTTAGTTTATGTTGCTTGGTTTATACAGATGCTACTATTAACATCCTTCTTAGCAGCTAATTTAATGTTTGCCTATTTGCGTTTTGCTTATTAGCTTTATTTGGAAGCTGTAGGGAGGTGGATGGAGCCAGGAAGGGAGTTGGGGTACTTTATTTTCTTCCTTTTCTTTGTTAGTTTAGTTAAAGGTAACCTGCTCCAGTTTGTCACTTTGTTTATTTTTGCCTTATTCTCTCCAGAAGCTATTGCTTCCTTTTTTCTTGTATTTGTTCCACAAGCTGGGAAATAAAAGGTTTATTTATTTGTTTCTGTACAAGTTGTGGTGCTGGGGCAGGACTCAGATTAATGCTCTTAAGATATTTTTACCTTTTGCTATGTCCACATTTACCCATAGAATAAATGCGGTACGTAACAATTGTGAGTATACTAAGAATCTGTGGAATGAATATATATATTATTATTTATTTTTTTTCTTTGTGGTATAATTTCTGACACTTCCTTGAAATATTATTTTGGGTTATATAAATTTTTAAAAGAGAAATTTAATTTACTCAATCTTATTTTGTTTCTTGCCAAATATTTTGCTCACAAATATATTGTAAATGTAAGGCTTTCTTTAATCTTTTTCTGGAAGATTTAAAACTGTATCTGTATTTGATTTCTGAATCTTCCACTAAGAGAGCTGTTTATTTTTTTGAATCTTTCTTTTTTTTTTCTTGCTCCCTGACATGTAATATGTTGATGGCATTCTTTGTTTCAAATGTTACAATAATAATAAAAAAAGCTACTTTCCATTCAAAGATGGCAACACTGCTCTCCAATCCAGCGGGTGGCGCTAAACACTTTTGTTTGTTTGCCAAACACCATTAAACCTTAGAGGAAGAAGATTAGTTTCGCAGATCTGTTGTTGTTTTGTCAGGATGCTGTTTATTAATACAAAGGGTTAGACATGAGGGTTTTTTTTTTAAGAGAAAAATACTGTTATTTTCTCATCCTCACAGTCGTGATTAAGTTTAGAATCAAGTAGGAAATATCTGGAGAAGTATCAACTGGACTGAGATCTGCTGATGTGAAGATGGTGTTTGTTAAAGAGGAGAGTGAAGAGAACACGCGTGAACCAGAAACCTGGAGAATAAAACACGAGGAACCAGAAACCTGGAGAATAAAACACGAGGAACCAGAAACCTGGAGAATAAAATACGATGAACCAGAAACCTGGAGAATAAAACTCGAGGAACCAGAAACCTGGAGAATAAAACTCGAGGAACCAGAAACCTGGAGAATAAAACACAAGGAACAGGGAGGTTGGTGTTTATTCTTCAAACAGTCATTAAAGACAAATGTGGTACATTCACAGAGTATTTGTATAAAAATAAGACCTTAACTATCATTAACATTTCTTAAAATCCAGTTTCAAAGTTCAGCGCGGTAAAGTTTTAGGTTTGATATTCGCTGGATATTCGCCTAGGTTGCTTTAGGGACCGTCTGTAAATTTACCTCTCACTACAAAACGAAGTCCAATAATGAATACAAATTATGTTTACAATGCCATAGTTAATGTCTTGTGGGTAGGGATATGCCAATATAAAATTTTCCTGTTGTGATTAATTGCTCATGCTTTTATCACGGTAAACAGTATTATCACGGTATTGAAGTTTAGTTTAAAAAAGTGCTCAAAATATAGTATAATATAATAGGTTAAATAACATTTTTCTAATAACAAAAATAACTGAACATTTAAATACAATAAAATAAACAAAAATAAAGTTAAAAGTTTTGCACAGATTAAAGTATAAACCATAATGACCCATAGGTATCACTTTACAATCTCATTAGTTAACCATTAACATTCACAATAGCTACATTTGCTAAAGAAGTTATTAATCTTTGTTAAAAAAAAGTCATAGTTCAAGTTAAATCATTAAATAATACAGTTGCAACTTTATATTTTAACGACGTGTTATTAAATATTGGAATACCTAAGATTAATGAATGTTCAGTAGAATTTGTCATTGGCATTTTGTTAACCATTGTTAACTATTGTAAAAATGAAGCCCTGATGTAAAGTATGAATTAACCCTCTCAGGCTCAAATTAAGTTTTAGTAACTTAGTAAATTTAGTAAACTATAGTAATGTTTTTAGTACTCCAGATTCATAAAATATGTATCTGGAGTAATAAGGTTTTTAGTTACTTTACTGTTGCAAATCTGCAACGCCTGCCTTGAGAGGGTTAACAATAAAAAATCTAAACATTTTCAAACTTTATCTATGGCACGTTGTAGTCCAGATTAAAATAACATATTAAGTCTTAATACTTAAGTTATGAACATCATAGCAAATACACAAATCTGAATGGCTATTTAAAATTATTTAAATATGTTTCAGAAAGTAGTCCAGCTGGTTTATTTAAGGGGTTTCCAGGGTAAGGACATTTTCTGTAGTTTAGCTCCATCTGCTGTCAGAGAGTGAATGTGCTTTCATTCAGCGCATCCCTCAAGTGTTTATTGTTACAATCTTCAAAAACAATTACTGTATTTTAGGGTTGCCGTGGTGAGGAAAATTTCCCACCAGTTAAACAGGAATTTATGAATGAGACAATTAATTTTAAACGTGTTTGAATTAATGATTCAAATTAGTATTTTGATATATGTAATCGTGATCTTCATTTTAAACAAAACAAAAACTATTTTAAACCAAATAGATTAGTTTATTATGACTTTGGGGCCGTTCACATATTGTGTCTAAAAATGCTTTCTCCTTTTCACAAGTGCTTGTGCTCCCGTGGCGTCTGTCGTTGCTATGCAACAATGAACTGCGCTCTCCACAATGACGAGGAAGTATCAGCAAAGTATTTCTAGCCCTTAACTACTTCATATATTTATGGAGATGAGAAATAAAATCCCACCCTCTCCGACTATGATCAGCTGTTTAGTTGAGCTTTCGATGTTGTCATGGAATGGTCGATTGTTTTTTGTCACATGACCTGCGTTCGCTTGTGGCTTTCTGAAAAGCTGAGCTGTTTTCATCTCACCACGGCATAAGCTTGCCTGGACAAATGAGCGCGTTGAACTGCACGCGCCCAAACCTCAGCCAGGTGCTCGCTGAATAAAACTCCTACAGATACCACGGAATCACGGAACAATGTTGGTAACTCTGCATTATTTAATCCTATGGCCAGTGTTCGTAACAGCTGCTGTATGCATATTGATAGCCTACAACTTAGCTATTTGCCGGTCCCTAAATACAATGACAAGCAGTTTTATAGACGATGCATTTGGCATTCGCGTTTTCCATTTTGACCCACAAACTTTCTTAGCTATAGGTGCACGCACACATAGAGCAATATGATTCCACTTTCAAAGTGTATTACAATATTTCAGCTAAGTCAAACAGTTAATCAATGCTTTGAAAGTTTAAAACTTCTACTCTGCTAGTGGGGGAGGGGCAGTGTGAACTGCAGCATCTCCAGCAACACAGAGCTGCCTGTGGACTCCTGTCTGTAAATAATGCCGGGAAAAAACTATCGGCGAACGCAGCAGCCACGTATCGGCCAATACACATAAATCCCTCAAAAATCAGAGTTGATCTCTAGTTTGGTTTCCGTGTTTCAGTGCGTTGTTTTGCTGGAAGAGCCCAGAGAGCATCCACAACCGAAGTTACACATTTTGATTAGCATGTAACTTAGTTCAAGTTCACGTGTGCATATTTGTCTTTTTGTACGTATATAAGTTTAATAGCCTAAATATAATATGTTGTATAAATATCTGAATATATGATGCATTTTCCTGTGTTAAATAAGCTGGCAGCACTTCAGTTTTTCCGGTGTTCATTCAGCTCTTGAACAGCAATGCACAACGTTATTAACCATAATTGGGAATGTCATAAAGATAATATTATAAAGAAGTGTGCAGTTCGGTACAGACACGCTCTGTGTCAGTCTGCTTCACGCTGAATCACGCATGCGCAGTATCATCAGCTCCTCTGTTCTCAAATCGGATGCATCCGACAGAAACGGTTCTCGGTTCAGTGTACTGGTGATCCGAAAACTGATGCAACCGGTTGACTCGAGAATGAGAAACGCTCCAGCAGTGGGCGTGTACGTTCGTTATCTGGCTCTGCTGATTCACCACCCAAATTTTCCCCCGGCCTTAATTTAAGACCGGCCTTTATTTATCAGTGTTGACTAGGGATGCTCATTTCCATTAATTGTCCCGACCAACAACCGCCGCTCGTTAATCGATTATTAACTGTTAACTGATAATATTATAATATTGAATTGGCATTAAATACAAATAAAATTGACGCGTATCTGTGACCCTTTAAAAAAAAAAAATATATATTTTTTTTTTTATCAAAGGGTTTATTTTAACGTGCAAAGTGCAAACAGCAGCATACAGAACAGATCAACAACAGAACCTGGATTCAGTTTAAATATCCACGCACCTGCAGCATTTCTGACAGTGAGAGAAAAATAGAATAAAATAATACAAATAAAAAACAAAATAGGCCTACACTAAATATATATTTTAAACTTAAATAATTAACGAATTAAGATGACAAAAAGAAAACACTGAATCCGTTTGAACGAAGCTTTCAAACCGGAATTTCTTTCCGTTAGACTAAGATTTTTCGTTAAATAAAAATAGCAGCCCTACCTTAAATAAAAAACACCTTGTCTAATTTTTATTTAAAAAAAGCAACGTGTCAGTATCAACAAGTCAGTCTGGAGCGCAACGTGGCAGAAAACACCCTCTCCGATGGGACAAATGTACCGGGAATACACAGGTAACATCTCGCTAGAGTGGCCAGCTTCGGGAAGCGCCTAACGCCTATCATTTTCTTTCCACCTGTCAAGAGGATTAATATCCAGAGAAGGAGGATCGTCTCTCATGTAGATGTCAACATCTGCTTCTGGATAATCAGTGCGTTATCTCCTCAGATTGCCGTGCATCGCATCCCTGATAACATGGAGGGCAGAGTTTGTTGCCCTTCATCACTCGAAGCTTCTGAGCTTCGTAAATGGTACTGCATCATACTTGTGCTACTGCTGTATTTTAATACGGCGCCGCATAATTTACAGGTAACTTCGTCGCCCTTTCTGTTAAAATGATCCCACACAGTGCTTCTTTTCACTCATTTCATTTGGTGTCACGGGTGTGGTTGTGCGTGCCGACGCGCTCCGTGAGTTAATAAATATAAGCTATATAGTAGGCTATTTTATTTTTAAACCATGCCGCAAACTAAAAAAAAAGAACCTTAAAAAAACATTTTAAACCGTTTAACTGATAGTATTAATTGGTCAAAATATTAATCAATCAATCAATCACCTTTATTTATATAGTGCTTTAAACAAAATACATTGCGTCAAAGCACTGAACAACATTCATTTGGAAAACAGTGTCTCAATAATGCAAAATGATAGTTAAAGGCAGTTCATCATTGAATTCAGTGATGTCATCTCTGTTCAGTTTAAATAGTGTCAATGATATCGCTGTAGATGAAGTGACCCCAACTAAGCAAGCCAGAGGCGACAGCGGCAAGGAACCAAAACTCCATCGGTGACAGAATGGAGAAAAAAACTTTGGGAGAAACCAGGCTCAGTTGGGGGGTCAGTTCTCCTCTGACCAGACGAAACCAGTAGTTCAATTCCAGGCTGCAGCAAAGTCAGATTGTGCAGAAGAATCATCTGTTTCCTGTGGTCTTGTCCTGGTGCTCCTCTGAGACAAGGTCTTTACAGGGGATCTGTATCTGGGGCTCTAGTTGTCCTTGTCTCCGCTGTCTTTCAGGGATGTAGAGTAGGGCTGCACGATATTGGGAAAAAATGACATTGCGATATTTTTTCCTACAAACAAAAATGAGGTGTGCACACTTACATTCTCATTTTAAATGATTTAAACATTGACACCATCGTGTCAATTGATTAATTATGCCCGAGGGAGAGAGAGCAAGACAGCGCTCCTGTTGTTTGAAAACGTCTCTCTCTCTCTCTCTCTCTCTCTCTCTCTCTCTCTCTCTCTCTCTCTCTCTCTCTCTCTCAATTCAATTCATATTGCTTTTTTGCCATGACATACATATTGCCAAAGCATTGTACATAGCAGGATAGAAACAAACAAACAAAACAAAAATACATATATATTCATAAGAAAAAAAAATTACATGCAAAATAAATCCATTTACATTTCTATAAACATTGATGGTACTTCTCTCTGTCTGTCTCTCTCGCGCGCTTTGTCTCCCTGTCTCTCTAGCGCGCTCTCTGTCTCTCGGTCTCTCTCGCGCGCTCCCTCTCTCTCTGCCCTGTTAAACTTGCATGTTTTTCAGTCCTGTCAATGATAAACTTTCGCTTTATGATGGTTAAGCTGTGCAATTAATCTGCAAATCACATTCGTCAAGGCCGGGGAGCAGCTGGCCCGTGTAATGTTTCTTATTTCAATGAATAACGGATCAACAATGACAGCCTACATCGCACATCCTATGATGTGACTATCGTGGATTCGTACATCGTGATATCGATGCTTAAACGACACATCGTGCAGCCCTAATGTAGAGGTCCTTTCTAGGTGCTGATCCACCATCTGGTCTGGATACGTACTGGATCCGGGGGACTGCAGTGACCCTCTGATCTGGATACAGACTGGATCTGGTGGCCACGGTGACCTCGGAACAAGAGAGAAACTGACAAATATTAGCGTAGATGCCATTCTTCTAAATGATGTAGCAAGTACATCGGGTGTTATGTGAAGTGTTTCCGGTTCCGGTTTACCTAATTAATGCAGCCTAAAAATCCTTTAACGGATTTGGATATTAAAAGCATATTAGTATGTTATGTGTAAGCCAGGTTAAAGAGATCGGTCTTTAATCTAGATTTAAACTGCAAGAGTGTGTCTGCCTCCCGAACAATGTTAGGTAGGTTATTCCAGAGTTTAGGCACCAAATAGGAAAAGGAACTGCAGCCCGCAGTTGATATTGATATTCTAGGTATTATCAAATTGCCTGAGTTTTGAGAACGTAGTGGACGTAGAGGAGTATAATGTAAAAGGAGCTCATTCAAATACTGAGGTGCTAAACCATTCAGGGCTTTATAAGTAATAAGCAATATTTTAAAATCTATACGATGTTTGATAGGGAGCCAGTGCAGTGATGAAAGGACCAGGCTAATATGGTCGTACTTCCTGGTTCTAGTAAGAACTCTTGCTGCCGCATTTTGGACAAGCTGTAGTTTGTTTACTAAGTGTGCAGAACAACCACCCAATAAAGCATTACAGTAATCTAACCTTGAAGTCATAAATGCATGGATTAACATTTCTGCATTTGACATTGAGAGCATAGACCGTAATTTAGATATATTTTTGAGATGGAAAAATGCAGTTTTACAAATGCTAGAAACATGGCTTTCTAAGGAAAGATTGCGATCAAATAGCACACCTAGGTTCCTAACTGATGACGAAGAACTGAAAGAGCAACCATCAAGTCTTAAACAGTGTTCTAGGTTATTACAAGCAGAGTTTTTAGGTCCTATAATTAACACCTCTGTTTTTTCTGAATTTAGCAGTAAGAAATTACTCGTCATCCAATTTTTATATCGACTATGCATTCCATTAGTTTTTCAAATTGGTGTGTTTCACCGGGCCGCGACGAAATATAGAGCTGAGTATCATCAGCATAACAGTGAAAGCTAACACCATGTTTCCTGATGATATCTCCCAAGGGTAACATATAAAGCGTGAAGAGTAGCTGCCCTAGTACTGAGCCTTGAGGTACTCCATACTGCACTTGTGATCGATATGATACATCTTCATTCACTGCTACGAACTGATGGCGGTCATATAAGTATGATTTAAACCATGCTAATGCACTTCCACTGATGCCAACAAAGTGTTCAAGTCTATGCAAAAGAATGCTGTGGTCAATTGTGTCAAACGCAGCACTAAGATCCAATAAAACTAATAGAGAGATACGCTCACGATCAGAAGATAAGAGCAGATCATTTGTAACTCTAAGGAGAGCAGTCTCAGTACTATGATACGGTCTAAATCCTGACTGGAAATCCTCACATATACCATTTTTGTCTAAGAAGGAATATAATTGTGAGGATACCACCTCTTCTAGTATCTTGGACAGAAAAGGGAGATTCGAGATTGGTCTATAATTAACTAGTTCTTTGGGGTCAAGTTGTGTTTTTTTTTATGAGAGGCTTAATAACAGCCAGTTTGAAGGTTTTGGGGACATATCCTAATGACAATGAGGAATTAATAATAGTCAGAAGAGGACCTATGACTTCTGGAAGCACCTCTTTTAGGAACTTCGATGGTATAGGGTCTAACATGCATGTTGTTGGTTTAGATGATTTAACAAGTTTATACAATTTTTCCTCTCCTATAGTAGAGAATGAGTGGAACTGTTCCTCAGGGGGTCTATAGTGCACTGTCTGATGCGATACTGTAGCTGACGGCTGAATGGTTGGAATTTTATCTCTAATAGTATCGATTTTAGAAGTAGTTCATAAAGTCATTACTGCTGTGATGTTGGGAAATGTCAACACTTGTTGAGGCTTTATTTTTCGTTAATTTAGCCACTGTATTGAATAAATACCTGGGGTTATGTTTGTTTTCTTCTAAAAGAGAACAAAAGTAATCAGATCTAGCAGTTTTTAATGCTTTTCTATAGGATATGTTACTTTCCCGCCAAGCAATACGAAATACCCCTAGTTTTGTTTTCCTCCAGCTGCACTCCATTTTTCGGGCTGCTCTCTTTAGGGTGCGAGTATGCTCATTATACCATGGTGTCATATGGTTTTCCTTAACCTTCCTTAAGCGTAAAGGAGCAACTGTATTTAAATTGCTAGAAAAGAGAGAGCCCATAGTTTCTGTTACATCATCAAGTTGTTCCGAGGTTTTGGATATGCTAAGGAATTTGGATACATCAGGAAGATAACTTAAAAAGCAGTATTTTGTGGTAGAAGTGATGGCTCTTTGATACTTGTAACAAGAAGTAGAATTTAAAATTTTGGCTATATGAAGTTTGCACAAAACTAAATAATGATCTGAGATATCATCACTTGGCTGCACAATTTCAACACTATCAACATCAATTCCATGTGACAGTATTAAATCTAGAGTATGATTTCGACAATGAGTTTACTTTCGGTTAACAGTTAAACAGTCAATATGAGCATCCCTATTGTTGACCATGCCCCCGGCCACTATCAGAGGCCCGACGTTTGTTTGACTACAGGTTTTTATTTGAGGAATTACGGTAGTAATAAAAGTCAGAAAATAACAGGTCTACATTAATTGGATATGCGAAATACTCTTAATAATGACAATATTTAATGATTTTGAAAATATCTCTGGCTATAGTCCTTACATGCTAGACCTCTTTCGTCTTATCATTTTACTTATTTTATTTACACTTAAGTTATGTTGTCCAGTAACTTGTTTCCATTATTTAAGCATTAGGGCCCGGTTTAATTTAATAATAAGTTTGCCAATAAAATTTCCCTTAAACTTAAGGGTGTTGCTGAAAATTACCCTAAAGTGTCACTTAAGGGTTTCTTTAGGTAAAGCGTTATAAAGCTTTAGAATTTCTCTTAAGTATCCCTTAAAACCCAATAAGTGTTGCATAAAACCACTTAACTGTCATTTTCTTAAGGATAACATTAGGGCTGCTCCGATCACGAACGGCCGATCGTTAAGGCACATCTCGTCAGTAAAGCCGGTTCTCTAATCAGCGGTAAATTCCCTCAGGTGCGTGATTTCACATAGAGCAGCTGTTACTACATGGAGCCATTGTTAACTGAGAAGATGCGCAAATCCACATTCATTTTCAGTGTTTATTTGTGCATCTTCTCAGTTAACAATGGCTCTGTGTAGTAACAGCTGCTCTATGCGAAATCACGCACCTGAGGGAATTTACCGCTGATTAGAGAACTGGCTTTAATGATGAGATGCGCATTAACGATCGGCTGATCGTGATCGGAGCAGCCCTAGATAACATAAGGGTTGGAAAATGTCAAGTGTTACACAAGTTTACTACAAGTCATGATCGCCCGCTTTATATGTTAAACAGATTTAAAATAACGCATCTAAGCTAAACAGAGCAGCTGGTCACTCGCGCGCTGTGTTCGGTGCGGAGAGAGAGAGAACCGCGTATCACGGACAGCGACACTGAACCGAGCTCTCTTCTGCAAAGTTCTCCTCAAAGTCCCTACTGCACCTGAACGAACAAATACAAATCGCAGTTAGAACAAACAAAAAGATTTGAAAGAGCCCAATTCAGCACCACGGTGTTCTGGTGTTCAGGGCTCACGCAGAGAAAGGCGTCTCAAAACACTAGAACATCGAATTTGCTTATTTTTGCTCTTGTGCTGACAAATACATACAAAATATGTCAAAATATCCACCTTGGAAATTGTGCTCGAAAAAACTGTCAGTTATTTCTTAAGTGAAAGTAAAAAGTTGATTGGTATGTGTATTATATTGGATGCGTTCATCGTCTCTTAAAGTGACCGCGCCTAATTTAGCTACTGGCTGCTGTAATGCTAATCCAAGAAAATGAAAATCACTTACTGCTCTTGACTGAATTACTTTGTAGTTTTAACAGTCAAACCAAAAATTATTCAGACACCAGATATAATTTTTTATATATATAGCAAAACTGTAATAATGTGAGAAATGTTGAAGGTGTCTGAATAAATGTAGGTTTGATTGAATAGCACAAATAAATAAAAATAAACGAACATACAAATTAAACAATTTCAAACAGGCCCCACTGGTACAACCTTCACCCGGTCCACGCTGACCCCAGCTATGGCCTGCTCACGCCTGTTTCACACTTACAGCTATGACCCTCCGTCTGCAGTGCGTATGCACTCCGTGTGCGTTACCTATGTGGTGCAGCACGGACTCGATGTGGTTTCAGACAGGACGCGTTTGCAGTTCGCTACTCGGTACGTAAACGATCGCTGCACTTCGGCAGAATTCGAATGAGCCATTTTAATCTAGATTAATTTCAAGATCACAGTGAGATTAATCTAGATTAAAAAAATTTATCTATGCCCACCTATAATATATATATATATATATATATATATATATATATATATATATATATACACACGTATATCACAGTACAGTAGCAATCTTTCATAGATATTAGTTTAAACGCAGTAAATAAACAATACATTATTTATGCATTTGACTTCTAGGTTTGTATAATAAGCTGTTCGAGCAAGCGGCAAAACATTTAAACACCACAATTAGCCAACTTTTCTTGTTAGGATATCGCAAATATTTAAAATTAAAACAGATCTGTCAGGAAGTCTGGTGCCTTTTGCATTTAAATCTTTATTACAAACAATCCCACAAGTCTTTGAACTTATTTTTTTTTGCCTCGATAAAAGTGAATTATGTATATTGTTTTCCTTGTTTATCTAAAATTGCACTTTTTCTTGTTTTAAACCTAGCCAAAAACCCTTGTGTTGCGTGTGAAACACAGTATGATTTAATAAATTTTTTGTGAAATTACTGCATTTTCATGTCAATCCATGTTCATTCTTTACCGCGAACAATGCGCTGTCACTTTAATTCACAAAAATAGACTTGGTTGATGCACTGCTGCAGACGCACTGCTCCTGGAATGCACTGACAGACCGTGTGAACGCTGGAACCCATTAACATGGGTGCGTAAAAAATACGCAACGCATATGCACAGCAGATGGAGTATGTGTGAAACAGGCGTGAGACATGAGCAGTAATCCCCAAATAATCAAGCCGTGCTCGCTCGTCCTCGTATGCATGCATGCACGCACTGTCACGATCTAATGCACTGTGTGCCGGATTCTTAAAAACAAATAGGCTAGGCCTACCGGAACGCAACAATTCAAAATCTGATATTTTCCAGAACAGAATCCAGCAGGATCAAATTAATGTGAGCAGCAGAGGTTTGCTGCAGCCGCGCCGATGGAAGCGGTTCACTTACTGCACCGTGCATTCACACCGCACCACAGTTACGTTTGGGAGAATTTTATTTTAAATGCCATAATGTCAGTTGAAAACATTGCAATTGTGTTCTAAAATACAACAACGAGCA
Source organism: Carassius auratus (assembly GCF_003368295.1). NCBI lineage: Eukaryota > Metazoa > Chordata > Actinopteri > Cypriniformes > Cyprinidae > Carassius > Carassius auratus. Next base: position 78,713 of record NW_020527884.1, read on the forward strand.
CCACAAAACCATTTAGAGAGGCTCGTTTAGCGTTCTCCATGCTGAAAACAGTCAACAAAGTAAATGATCTCAAATGTACTAGCATTTTATTCAGACGAAAACTCCATTAATTCGGGGGTGAAAACGCATTTTTTGTGTGTGTGTGGCTTTTACACATCCTGTCATGCCGGTGACTGCTGCCTATAATTCATTTTGCAGCATTATGGTTAACGATAAATTGATTGTTTATTTAAACAACAATCGATCATTGAAATAACCAACATTTTTCATCCCTAATATATTTATATATATATAGTGAAGCATTATATTATGATAATAGAGTATAATTTAATGATAGAATTTTAGTAATTAGAATTAAAACTTTAACAACGAGCAACAGCTGTGTGTGTGATTGAGAGACAGGTGTGCAGAGTGACGGTAAATCCGGGAGCAAGGGAGAAACACAGGTGTAGCAACTAAAACAATTATGAGGTAAGAAGATAGGCGGGGTAAGAAAAGAGACAGGACAAAAGCATATGGCACCAAAAAAACACAACACTCACAGAAGACAGTGACAGAAAGACAGAAAACTGTGACAGAGGTGGTGCTTTGTTGGTCATTCAGTGTTTCTGTAAAAAAAAAAAAGAAGAAAAAAATCTGTTGCGTTTCTTTATAAAATGATATCGCCATCTACTGGCATGGATGCATAATGCAGTGTTTTGAGATATTCATGGATCCGTGTTAAAAAGGGAAAGTTTTGACTTAGCTTTTGTCTGTACACAAATATTTTATGCTTTTTTACGTTTCAATTAATTTTCAACTTTATTATGATTTAATTTTAGGCCTGATGAAAATGAAAGAAGAAAGACGAGATCTGAAAGCGGTGGATGAGAAATATCAGGATCAGGAATATCATGATGTCAATGAAGAAAAATCTGTGAGTTGCAGCATTAAAACAACAGAAGTCAAGAGGCCTTTCAGCTGCTCTCAGTGTGGAAAGAGTTTTACACAGAAAGCACACCTTAAGAAGCATTTGTTATCTCACACTTCAGAAAAATCTTTCGGCTGCTCTCAGTGTGGAAACACTTTCTCATGTAAAGCAAGCCTTAATAGGCACATGTTAATTCATACTGGAATAAAGCCTTTCAGCTGCTCTCAGTGTGGAAAGGGTTTTACACAGAAAGTACACCTTAATAAGCATTTGGTATCTCACACTTCAGAAAAGCCTTTCAGCTGCTCTCAGTGTGGAAACACTTTCACATGTAACAGAAATCTTAAGAATCACATGTTAATTCATGCTGGGATAAAGCCTTTCAGCTGCTCTCAGTGTGGAAAGAGTTTTACACGGAAAGGACAACTTAAGAATCATTTGGTATCTCACACTTCAGAAAAACCTTTCAGCTGCTCTCAGTGTGGAAAATCTTATACACGAAAAACAACCCTTAAGGATCACATGTTAATTCATGCTGGGATAAAGCCTTTCTCCTGCGCTCAGTGTGGAAACACTTTCATTTGTAAAACAAGCCTTGAGCATCACATGTTTAGTCATACTGGGATAAAGCCTTTCTCCTGCTCTCAGTGTGGAAAGAGTTTTACACTGAAAAAATGCCTTAAGATGCACATGTTAATTCATAGTGGGAAAAAGTCTTTCTCCTGCTCTCAGTGTGGAGAGTGTTTTAGAAGTAAATCATGCCTTAATAGGCACATGTTAATTCATGCTGGGATAAAGCCTTTCAGTTGCTCTCAGTGTGGAAAGAATTTCACAAGTAACAGAAATCTTGAGATGCACATGTTAATTCATGCTGAAATAAAGCCTTTCAGCTGCTCTCAGTGTGAAAAGAGTTTTACACGGAAAGGACAACTTAAGGATCATTTGGTAACACATTCTTCAGAAAAACCTTTCTCCTGCTCTCAGTGTGGAAAGAGTTTTACATATAAATCATCCCTTGGCAATCACATGTTTATTCATGCTGTGATAAAGCCTTTCTCCTGCTCTCAGTGTGGAAAGGGTTTTAGACTGAAAGGACAACTTAAGATTCATTTGGTAACTCACGCTTCATAAAAGCCTTTTATCTGCTTTCAGTGTGGAAGGTCTGTGTCACATAGAGGATACCTTGAGAATCACATGTTTAAAGTGGTCATTGAATGCCCATTTTCCACAAGTTTTATGATTCTTTAGGGTCTTAAAGGGGTCATATGATGCGATTTTACAATATCTACATAATTTACAATTTTAAATTTCTCTTGATGCATATTTAAGACCTGTTGAGTTGCTAAGACTAAAGTCGCAAATCCAAATAAATATCCATTGTAAAAGTTAAGGGTCAACCACACTTCCCTAAATCGTCTCGTTCTACCATGCCGTCACATCTCTACATCACTATGTGGGAAGAATTGTGTAACACCGACCAAAAGGTTCACGTAAAGATAGAAGGCATTACTTTTATTCTGTCTGTTGCCGCAGGTGCCATGTTGTGGAGTCGCTGTGAGTTTTGTTGAAGTGAAACTTTGTTCGGCCTTCCAAAATAGGACTTGACTAGAAATCAGTGGTTAAGTTGTATTTCAACACTGTTCCAGAACAGTCCAACCCAGATATTCTGTGCATTTTATGGAGGATGAGGCCTGTTTACTGAACCAGTAGAGTAGGCTTGTTGGGTGTTGTTTCTCAGATCACCAATGCAAACAGGGTTTTATTTTTACGCAGTGTGATACGCAGCGTGTAAAAAAACATTATAAGTCATTATAATTAGTAATTATGTCCCACATGATTCAACAAATGCCTCGTTGGTAATGTGTTTTATTTTATTTTATTTGTTTTGTCTCGTCTAGTTAATTAGCGCTGGCTAATTGGGGCAAGGATTCTTCTCTGTGCCAATCACAACAGGTGTGGCTAGCTGACCAATCAGTGAAGTGAAGCTTGTGGAAGGGAGGGGTTTGCTCCCAACTTGCTTGGAACAAATTGTTTAGAATTAATTGGCAAATGACTCCTATATACTATATACTATTTAATGTATATTTTGGGAAAATTACAATGTTTTCTTTCCTTAGATGCATTTAATACTGTTGTAGAGGACTCCATCACAATATAAGGACACGTTAAAATACCATATGACCAGCTCTTTAAACACTCTTCAAAGTGTGCTGTGCTGACGCCCGCTGTTACTCAACCAGCATGAGAAGACAAGCCGTCTAGTCTCAACAGCTTTTCATTCTTTCTTCTACATCAGTTTATTTTATTTTCCTGTTGAGAGTTTTGTGTCCTAAGTTTTGCCGCAAAGCCATGTCAGACGTTGTCTGCACCAACTTTAAAACTTCAACCAGGCTACACGACTCCACACCATCCTTCAGCCAATGCCCATGACATCACTTCCAATGACTACTGAACTTCCAGCCAATCAACAACCTACAGAAACCCCTTTCTGCAGCCATGCCATGCAAAATTAATTCCTTTAAAATGAAGGCAACACAAGTACAACCGTTAGATTCTTGCTGGTTTATTGATTAAAGGCTGTTCAGTAATTTCCTTTATTGATATACAAATGGGATTTCACATTTTCACTTAAACTCATTCTTTCCTCACTTTATTTCTGCAACTTGTGTGAATGTATGAGTGTGTGTTTGTTAGATTAGTTTTTTGTCTTTTTGATTTAACCAATAAAGTCTTGCGTACATTTAAAAAGAGAAGTGTCTTTTTTTATTTTGTTCTTACAAGTTAATGTCTTAAACTGCTGATCCTGTTACAACGCTAATAAAGTGTTTTTACTTTATTTTGGATTGATGTTATGAGGCTCATTCAATGAATCAAATGGCCATGATTCAGTGACCAAAAAACAGTGATTCTGACCAAATTCACTATAAATATCATAAACAATTCCCTTTGAGCTAAACTTGTTTTCCATTTTGATTTCCTCTTGATTCTGCTCGGATAAAAATTAATATATTAAATTTACTCGGCTCAAAGTCACAACATAAAGAGGACACCTGACAAAATCTGTTTCAATGAAGAAAATATTGATTTCAGGTTATTCAAATAATGTCTAGGTTCAAAATGTTAAAGAATAATTAAAGAAACAAACTAAATAACTGTTGGAAATGGGTTTTGTGGAGTTGTGGAAACAAATGGTAACATCAAAATATCAACCCACTCTCCAAACAAAGACACGAACACAAAAATGAGAGAGAGTGAACTCAATTCCACGAGCCTCTTAAATAGGAGTGCAACAGGTGCACCCCATGATCAGCACTGGAGTCTCACCCATCAAGGTGGAGCCTCTTCCTGGAATCTCATGACAAAACAATTTAAGAAAAAGGTGCACGGCTGTAACAGCGAAAGCCAATAGAGCTAGAGCTTTAAATGCCTAATAAATAATTAGGCAAGCAATTCATGGTATTTCTCATATTTACACAATCATTAGAGCAGATCGTGACGCAGAATCAATGGGAAGACTCGCGTGGCAGCAGGACATGCTTTTACATCAATGAACGGTGGTGTGCAGATGTAGCCGTGTTAAAGACGATGTGCTGTTCAGATCTAGAAGTGCTCTTTGTTATCTGCCAGCCAGTCCATTCGCCGCGGGAGTTTCACTTGTTTACATCTCTCCGCAAACGCACGTGAGCCTGGCTTTACAGAAAGTCGCTGATCAGATCACAGAGACAGAACAACAACACCTGGACTCTGTTTTAACCATTCTTGGGGACTTTAATAAAACCGATCTCTCATGTGAACTGCCAAAATCCATAGACCATGCTAATGTCCCACCAGAGACAGTAATATATTAGATCACTGTTACACCACAATGAAGGATGCATATCACTATGTTCCACGAGCAGCTTTGGGGCTGTCTGATCACTGTCTGGTTCATCTTATACCAACCTACAGGAAAAAAAAAAAAATCTGCTAAACAAAGACTGTAAAGAGATGGACCAACGAAACAGAGTGGGCCTGATTGGAGTGTTTTTGAAGCTGTTACCATCGATGTGGATGAACTCTCAGAGACTGTAACATCATATATTAGTTTCTGTGAGTATATACAGGTGCATCTCAATAAATTAGAATGTTGTGGAAAAGTTCATTTATTTCAGTAATTCAACTTAAATTGTGAAACTCGTATTAATTAAATTCAGTGCATACAGACTGAAGTAGTTTAAGTCTTTGGTTCTTTTAATTGTGATGATTTTGGCTCACATTCAACAAAAACCCACCAATTCACTTTCTCAACAAATTAGAATACTTCATAAGAAAAAAATGTTTGGATACAGCACTCTGTGAACAGCCAGCTTCTCTGGCAATGACCCACTGGGCAAAGTTACGTCCAGTGGATGTCTTTTTGTCATTGCAGACGTTGAAATGACATCCACTAAGGAGCCAGAATGACGTCTTTTTTTACGTGTTCTGTACGCTCACAGAACTTCCTAACAAGGTTAAAAACTAGTTCAAAAGTGGTCAGTGGAAATATTTACAGCATCATTTAGGCATAATTTATACTGTTTCTGGACCAAATCAACACTTCTTGGGATGCATTAGATTTAGAATAATGTTATTTCAAAGTCAAAGTCAAAGTCACTGTGTTTGTCCGAAAATCAAGAAAATAAAATAATCTTTATGAAATAATGAAATAACTGATGATTGAACATGTGGTAAAATAAACTGCAAAGACATTAAATCTGAAGATCTCAGCAGAGGAGGATCATACATCTCCACAAACAGCTTTATCAGATTAATTCATTAAATTGACTTTATTTCTGTCAGACATCTAGAGAAGCTCTTATTGAGAATAAACAGAGGTTGAAATGTTGTTATTTGATTCATTTCAAGTCACCATTGGTGGACAATGTTTGGTTTAGTTGGGATCTTGGTCCAGGTACTTTTTGTGTTAGCTTAGGACAGTGTCTGGAAATTACATTGAAATAACATGAGTCTAAATCTAACACATCCTGAGTAAAAATTGTCTAACTGAACCTCAAATGATGTTGAAAATATTTCCACGGAAAACTTTTGAACTAGTTTTTAACCTTGTAAGGAAGTTCTGTGAACATCTATATCGGACAATGCACTTTGAATGGAACATATAGCCTACAGTATGTTGGATTCAAACTGGAATGATACTGTGATGTCCAGTTCACAGGACACTTACGTTGGAATACAAATGTCTGAAGCCATAAGAGAAACATAATAAATGTGCAGAGCAGGGGGTGGAGGACTGGAATTAAGACCCGCTGTTTTAGGTAAGCTAAAACATGGAGCAAAGATGGAAACAAAATGCCATCAAATCGTTTCGGAAGACAGTCAAAACCTTCAGAGGTACATTCATATAATTAATTAATACATATATTAATTTGAATAATTCCCTTAGCACTCTTTTACAACCTCCCTATTGCCAAGTAAGACCTTGATTAGCTGGTTCACATGCGTTTAATTGGGATTGGATCTAAACCCTACAGGACAGTGGCCCTCCAGGAGGACGACTGTACACCCCTGTCTAGCCAAACCAATCGAACATCATCCCTACAGAGTTAATTTATCTAACCATCACCTAATGTTACAGCACATGGCCTTGTTCAGCATGCAGAAATATCTGCGTTCATTACTTCAGACTACAATATTCTATCCTCAGCTTTTTCTCCACCTATAGCTGGTGTGTGTTGAGCACACTGGTGCCCAGGGCCAAAGCTGGGGTTTGTGGGGCCTATAGGAAGAGACATTGGCATCTCTCTTCCTCGCATCCATATGGCTTTTTAAATCTGTAATCTCTTACATACGATAACTATACCTTTCACTCTGTCACTCAGGTAATATTTCACATAAAGTGGCTATAGATCATTATCTATTCATGTGTTTTGTAGCTTATACAAGTGTAACCTTAAGACAGTAATTTTACAAATAAAGGCTACACTAGTTTTGAATGTTGACATTTAAGGGTGACATTGCACCAGATCACATTCCATCAACATATGCTTTGTTAGAACTATGTGGAAGAGGACAAAAATGCAGTATTATACTATCATGAATTTAACATTTGTATTTTTCCTACAGCTTGAATCACCATAGTGAAATCACTCTACAATGACACATCTTCACTTAAACCTTGCAATGTTCAATTTAAACAGACTCCTATTGAACATGTTACGTGTACTTACTATTATAATAGGCTAACAATTAATGGTTGCACTTTATTTTACAGTACGTGTACTTATACTTATAGTGTACTTACAGTGTATTTATCTAAGAAAGTTCTGGTAATACAAGGTAACTACATAGGTTTAGGGGTAGGTTCAGGGTTAGTACCTAGTTATTACATAGTTACTGTAATGACTATAATAAGTATATAGAATGTACATGAGGAACAGGACTAAAATAAAGTGCTACCCAATTAATTATGCATAATTACATATGAGTTACCCTTATCCTAACCCTATAGTAAGAACATGTAGTTAGTTAATATTACTCAGTACCTAAATGCATAAGTACACTGTAACAAGGACACCTTGAAATAAAGTGTAACCAAAACAAGTAATGCAGAAAAAAAATATTCTGGCTGGTTACATCAGTGTTGAAATGTTGTAACTGCAACCACATGCTCCTAAAAGTTGTAGAAATGCATTACTGAACTGCACATCAACTCATCAGTGCAGGTGCCAAGTCCTGTTGAAAAATGAAATCTGCATCTCCATTAAGTTGGTCAGAAGCAGGAAGTAGGAAGTGCTCTAACTGAACTGGAAACTGTCTTTGGTGTATCTGGAACTGCCCTTGGGTGGTTCAGGTCATATTTTACAGGTCACACTTTTGTTTTTTCTGGATGGTTTCAGATCTGATGTGGACCCTGTCTGTACTGGTGACCCACAGGGCTCTGTTCTTGGTCCCTTGTTTTTCAGTATTTATATTTATCCTCTTGGTCAGCTATTAAGATCCCTTAACCTAAGCTATCACTTCTATGCTGACGATACTCAGATTTATATACATTCTCAACCTGGTCAATTTGTGGATATCTCTCATCTTTCCATCTGTATTTCTGAGATTAAGATGTGGATGGCAAAAAAATTTCTCTGTCTAAACACCTCTTAAACTGAAGTTATGCTCCTTGGCTCTCTCCACCAACTGCCAAATGCTGCTTCAATAGATCTTTCAGTTGATGGTGCTGCCCTAGAGCTACACAGTAAACAAAAAAAACTTGATGTTATCTTTGATGTCACTTTGTCATTCAAGCCTTTTGTCCAGAACACGGTTAAGACCGCATTTTTCCATCTTAGAAATATTGCACGTATTCGGCCAATGTTGTCTTTGTCTGTAGCTGAAAAATTTACTAATTATTTTGTTTTCTCAAGAATTGACTATTGCAATGCTCTCCTTGTTGGAGTGTCCAAATCCTCTCTTAACAAATTGCAATACTTGCAGAATCAGCAGCTAGAATTTTAACTGGGGCTAGGGCTGGTGACCATATAACTCCTGTTTAGAGGACATTGCACTGGCTGCCTGTTAAATACCATATAGATTTTAAAATTGTAATGCTTACATATAAGGCTCTGCATGGACTCGCTCCACAGTATTTGGCAGATCTTTTAACATCTTACACGCCAACTCGCAATTTACGTTCTTTCTTAGCACGGTCGAATCGGCCGAAAAACGTCCCATAGGAAATGCATTGCGGCCAACTTTGACGGATCTTAGCGCAGAGAGGGAATTTCGTAGAAACACTTAAATCACCACATTTGGAGAGGCTATCAAGCTGTGCGAGAACCTACCCCAAAGTGGGGTATAAGTTGTACCCCTGGAGCGCAAGAGCCCCCCAAAGTTGCCCCATAGACATACTGTAGTGAGGGATCGCCCATGAAACAGTATTTTTTTTCCTACTATGGGAAATTACATAGGGATTTTGCATTGAACATAATTCCGTATCACAGTGTCATAGAAACAAGGGGGTGGGCTCATTTTAATCAGCCAACCAATCAGTCTCTCTGGATCACTGTGAATCTATCAAACCACGCCCTAGCAACCATATAGAGCGCCATAGCAACAAGCTCCATAGACTTCCATTGAAAAAGGATAAAATGAATAACTTTGTTTAGACTTCACAGAAACATGAGGGTGGGCTCGTTTGACTCGGGGCAGCAAATTGCTAATCACGAATCACCTTCAACACTTCAAAGCCATGCCCTAGCAACCATTTGGAGCCTAGCCATGCCCTAGCAACCATTTACCATTTGGTAAAACTGATATAAATACTGTTAGTTTTCTTACACAAACCGCTCGTTTCGTGTCTTAGGTCATCAGTGTGTACTTACGATGAGGAATTGTTTAATTTTGACTCCTCTGTGCATGCTCTTTGAGGTAGTGACCATAGACATCCATTATGTGAGTCACAGACAAGAACAGGTGGACCTAAAAATATTAAAATGGGAAATACTGTGGAAACAAAGAAACCTACAACTTGGATGTCCTTGAGGTAAGATAAAACATATCAATACAATTCTGCATGCACATACATTTTTATTAAATTTAGTTTTTAAGCGATCTGAATTATGACTACTCAATAAATCTCATCATAAACCACATGTACCTTGTTATATCAGTGTAATATTAATGCTTCTATACAAATTTGTATTCTAATAAATCATATAAACAAGCAGACATATCAAATTAAAAAGAGACTTATCTCTGTTTTAAGGATATGACATTTTTTTTATATATATATGACAACATGTTACTAAAGCGGAACATACATTTTAAACAAGTTAATCAAACCTATAAAACACATCGCAGTTACAGACATGTTTCTAAACCAAAGCAAATAATTCATCATACATTTTAATGGTGTGTTCAACCAATACTTATGTTTATTGAGCTTATAAAACACGTTTTAAACATATTTAAAAAAAAAACTGGTCATTTACGCTGCCTTCTCAAAATTACAGACATGTACAATCACAATCATGCTGCTCACATATTTATAGATATTCAGACTTTAGCCATTAATACGTTTTAGGATAATGAAAAACACCAATGTCTGGGGGATGCCAAAATATCTCCAGTCCCCCAAAACCCACTCAGACTCTAGGGGTTAAAGAATATGGAAATAATTAATTATATAATGCCATTTAGGCTACTAAAGCAATTCATTCATTAATTCAAAAAAGTATTCAACATTTAAGTTTATCAAACTTATAAAACACAGCATTCTCTTCTTTAAAAAAAGAAGAAGAACATTTTTTCTTATTTTAAATGTGATTTTATATATAGCATAGTATATAAAATAAACATTTCTGATGATACATATAAAAAATTATCCCTTACATTTTTTAGACCGCTAAGAGATGTCCAAACATGAATGAAATATCCCCAAAATAAAATAAGAAAACTTAAAAAATTTAATACAATGTTTTAAGTTAAATCATAAACAGAATCTCACAGGTCCTAGTAGGGGTATTCTCCTGTATGTGAGAACTGAGGAGGTGCTTCACAGACCCGGCGCCGCGTGGGTGGCGTTCCAGACCGCATGATCTAAGTCAATGGGGTACATTATTTCAAAGCTAACATTAATGTAATGTTTGAATAATCAGTACCCCCACTACATCTGATGTCAACTGATTCTTAATTCAACAAAATGATAACATATATATTACCTATAATATTTTTATTTCTATATATATTGCTTAAAATAAATCAAAGACAAGACAAAACCACAAGCAGGTTTTTACTTTTTGTTTTAAAGAAATGTTTTCATTTAATAATCTATCCTGTAGATTGTATGTGTACTGTAATGTATATTCAAAATGTATTGTTTCATAAACAACAAAAGATTAAAATGTGATTCAACATTTTATTTCAACAATACATTTTGAATATACATTCTTACATTGAAGTAGGTATAAATATGATCAAATTGCCGCTACAAACAATAGTAATGACATCACAAGTTATTGTCGTGGCAAAATTTAAATCAACTCTCATCAGCATAAGAGACAGACTCATTCTCAGGTATAACTAAAAATAAAGCTTTTATTCTTTGCAAAGAAAGTCAGACAGTCATACAACAACACTGAGTTCCTGTAGAGTGAAACCGACCCAGGAAGAGGGCAGTCCTCCACCTTATAGCCCTTTGCTCTTCCAAGGTTACACAGTCTGAACTAGGGATGCACAGATCATGATTTTTCATGGCCGATTCTGATACCGATTTTTTACAAGCAAACTGGCCGATTCCGATACCAATGTCCGATTTTTTTTTTTTTTATCTTGCAACAAACCAGAAAGAAGGAAAGTGTGCATAAGATATTTGGTATTTAATAGGCCAAACTTGCTTTTGGCTATTGAAAACAATAACTGTAACCATCTAAAATTAACAGCAGTAACTGCACAGTAAGCAGCCTACATTCAAGTTCAAGTTCAAGTCAAGTCTGCTTTATTGTCAATTTCCACATGTACAGTACATACATACAGAGAATCGAAATTACGTTACTCTCAGACCCCGGTGCATACAGATAACATTAACATTAAAGCCTAAAAAAAATAACTAGATCAAATATAAAATGTAGATACAATTATACAATAAGGGAATTATAAAAAAAAGACATATAATAAAAATAAAAGTTAAAAATAAAGTTAAATAAAGCAGCGCAAGGTAAATGACAGATATAGTGCAAATCAATGAAGTGAACAACAGTGCAGTTAAAAGATTTTTTAGTGCAAAAAAAAATCACTTATTAAAAATATCTTAAGTCTGATTAAAGTGACAAGTGACAAGTGACCAAGAGCAGTTATTTAACGGACTGATGAGGTAGTTCCATGCCGAATGAGGTAGTGAGCGGTGAGTGAGCAGACCAATGCTGCACAAGTGACTCGTGCATATCATCATATAATTAGTGTGTGTGTGTGTGTGTGTGTGGGGGGGGGGGGGGGGGGGGTTCATAGTTCAGTGGTGCCTGGGGAAGAAGAGGGGAGGGGGGGGCAGGTTCGGGAGGGAGTTCAGCTTCCTGACAGCCTGGTGGATGAAGCTGTCCTTCAGTCTGCTGGTCCTGGCCTGGAGACTCCGCAGTCTCCTCCCTGATGGCAGCAGGCTGAAGAAGCTGTGTGATGGGTGGGTGGGATCATCTGTGATGCAGAGGGCTTTGTAGGTGAGAAGTGTTCCATAAATGTCCTGGAGGGAGGGTAGAGAGACTCCAATGATCTATTCAGCTGCTCTCACTATGCGTTGTAGAGTCTTTCGGCAGGACGTGTTGCAGGCGCCATACCACACAGTGATGCAGCTCGACAGGATGCTCTCGATGGTCCCTCTGTAGAATGTGTACATGATGGGGGCCGGGGCTCTGGCTCTCCTCAGTTTGCGGAGGAAGTAGAGACGCTGTTGTGATTTCTTGGACAGTGTGATGGTGCTGGATGTGTTGCTGCCGACCCGTACTGCCTGAGGTCTTCCAGTCAGAAATTCCAACAGCCAGTTGCACAGCGAAGTGTTGAGCCCCAGCTGACTCAGCTTGTAGATGATGAGCTGCTGAGGGATGATTGTGTTGAATGCTGAACTGAAGTCTATGAACAGCATTCTGACATAAGAGTCCTTTTTTTCCCAGATGGGTGAGTGCTGAGTGGACGACAGTGGAGATGGCATCATCGGTCGACCGGCTCGTTCACTGAACCGCAGGCGCGTTTCCGTGAACAGCCGTGAAACAGTGATTCTGTTCAAATTCCCTTTAAAATCTTAAATGATTCCCTTTGAGCTAAATTGACCTGTTTCCCTTACATATTGTAACATAAAAGTTACAATGTACAAGTTTTGAATGTCACTGTATTGTATATTAACAGGCTTGCGATAGGGTGTTACAATTTTATTTTTTGTGCATATAAGAAAATTAATCCTGGATCATGTGATTATTGTAAGGTTTTTCTGATAATTGAATAAAAATGTATTTGACAAAAAAAGACTGACTTCAAACATACATCTTCTGTACTTCTGTACATAAAGTACATAATTATGAAATACATTTACTGTAATTGACCAAAAAAAATTTTTCATGTTCCAAAGGTTGTGGTACGCTTGTAGTTTCAAGACTAAGTCACTACAGGTGAAACTTTGTCAATAACTCCAATACTCTACAAACAGTGCATAATTATTCTTAGAAAAAAATACTGAAATTCACAATGTTTTTTTTTTTTTTTTGGTTGCTGTACATTCGTAGAGACCAGATTGATTTACTATAGGTTACATTTTCACAATATCACCTTTACTGCTTGTATAGCACACAAATAATTTCATTAAAAACTAATTAATCAAAAATCACCTAATTCTCTTTACATTCGTAGAGACCAGATTGATTTACTAAAGGTTACATTTTCACAATATCACCTTTACTGCTTGTATAGCACACAAATAATTTCATTAAAAACTAATTCACCAAAAATCACCTAATTCTCTTTTTTCATGTTTTAAAGGTTGTAGTACACTCCTAGTGGCTTTTGATTCTACAGCACATTATTTATATTTACATTGATTCATTTATTTGTGTACAGTGGTATATATGTTTTATGAGGACACAAATGTGTATAATATTATGGGTACTACAACATAAACATGGTTTATGAGGACACTTCCTGTGTCCCAGTAAAACAAAAGGCTTAAAAATTAATATATTAAAAATATATATTTTAACATAATTGTGTACTGTACTGCATATATGAAGAAAAGGTATTGGCAAAATCCACCTGTAGTAAATCACTTTGAGTTATACACGGCTTAGTTTGGTAATGTTTTATTTTAAATGTTAGAAGTCAAGCAATCGGTGAAATTGTCAGATGATCCCTTATGCATCAAGCACTGCTTTAGCACATCAAAGCTTTCTCTGGTTTAAATTTGCTGCTACAATACACTTAAGGGTCATACACACCGGGACGAATATCGGCAACGCGTTTTTTGTGTTCACACCCAAGCGATTTTCGCTGAGGATGAGCCGAGTGAACATGCAAATTCATTCCCTGACATTAGATGGTGCTTAATGTAAAACAGAAATACCCCGGTACACAAGGTGGCGCTTGAATGTAAAAAAAAAAAAAAAAAACAGAAAAAAAATACAGAATTAAAATGTATATAATAAACATCTATTAGGGTAGCCAAGAAGTTGTAGAGCAGCCATAGTTTGTTGGGGTCTGAGGGGGGACCTGATGGTAGGACACCGGCAACTGCTGTGGAAAAAAAGCAGAAGAGGCTTGGCCAAACTCAGCATCATGCAACAGCTGATGTATTTTTAATTTGACCGAAGACTGTACGGCTGGGGACAATCTCCTTAGTACTGGTATCAAGCCAAGAGCAAACAAGTAATTTTCATCATTTTGTTGCTCTCTTCGTTGCTCTCTGAGCTCCTCTTTCTCTCTTCTGCGTTCCTCTTTCTCACTTTTCCTGGCTTCTTTGGATAAGAGGTACCGGTCCAAGAGGTCTAGTGTCTCTGGCCGTTTTCTTTTGTTTACAGTAGGCCTTGTCACAGTTGGGCTGGAGAAGTATGATCCTGGAGACGTGCTTGCTGATGCTTCTTCTCTGTCGCTCACTTCTTTTTGAACCACCACCTGGTCAACCCCTTCATCCATTTTTTCAGGAGAAATATTGCTGTGAACACTGTAAAAACAAATTCAGTTTACATCAGAAAACTTTTTTTAAATTAACACATGATAAAAAAATCCAAAACCTTTTCAGGCATAATCTCATTAAATATGTCCTTAAGTGAAGTAACTTCATAAAAGAGGATTCTACTTGTAATAAGTCCAGGACAATCCAATAAAATATGTTTAACAGATAAGGGTATTTTACAAAACATGAAAAGATCTTCACCCTTAAGCAAAAAAGCATGGGTCATATTGAACTAGAGGTGTGATCCTATGGTGAACAGGGAACATGCAATGATATCATGTTAATCGATGTTTAATGTCAATGCATTATAGTAGAGCTCACACAGCTATGTATTGTAATGTTCTAATGATAATACCTTCGAAATTCAGTTGATGTTGCGAGGAACTCCATGACCTTCATAAATTTCCACGGCTTCTTGTTTTTAGCAGCCTGTCCACTTCGGCAATCATCTTCGCGCTTTTTTCTTGTATATGTATCTCGCAGGCTTTTCCATTTCTGTTTTACCTCCTCCACTACAGCACACAAACGATGGTGATTGTCAAATGTTTGTAGGAAAAAATTACAAGCCTATGTACATGAAAGACAATTAAGTGAAATGAATCTCACCATCAAGGCCCATTTGCTGTGCAATACCACTCCATAACAGTTCTCTTTTATCAAGATTTTTGTAATCGCTGTCGCGTTTGTCATATAGTTCTTTATGTTCCGACACCAATGAGACCAGCAGCTCTACATTCATCTTGCCTTGCATCTTCTTCGTCTTATTTCTTCCCGGCAGTGTAGGCGCTACTTGGCGTATATCTTCGCCGTTACGTATGTGTGCTCGGCAAGACCGTTTTGTGTTTGAGCGCCCCCAAGTTGTGTTTTACTGTAACTTCAGAAGCGCCAATCTCATTGGTCATATAGTTTTTGACGAGGTGCGTCAAACCAAAAAAACGAACCCGAGGCTTTAAAAAAAAAATTATGCTTTTACGCGTGGCGTTTTTCGCATCGGTGTGCACACTCACATTGGCGCACTTTGTTTAGTCACGAGGTGTTAAACATCTGTCCCGGTGTGAACAGGCCTTTAGGCTATTTTTAAATAATATTTTAACGTTGATATAAAGTTGTTGCATAATGTTAAAACTAATCGTGGTTGTGGTATCTTTGTAGGACTGACGACTAGAGTAGTGGCACACGAAAGCAAATGTCTGGCGAACATTGAACCTAAAACTAACTTTACGCCGCTGGTTTCTACGACTAGCGTAAAAACGTATTCAGTCTCCCAGGCTCCGAGTTCAATACAGTTTCTTGATTTTCAAAAAGCGGTAATAAAGTCTAATTAAAGTAATAATGAAATCTTCTCAGTGTCAGTGCAGTTCCATCTCCATAAGAATTTTAAAACATGGATTTAAGACAATTTATTGATAGGTAACGTCTTATTTTTGCATGAAGGATTTGTGTATGTATCACAAATATTATTTACAGATGAATGCTGAATAAACACCAACCTCCTTGTTCCTCTGGTTTTATTCTCCTGGCTCCTCGTGTTTTATTCTCTGTGTTTCTGGTCATTCTCCCAGTTTCTGGCTCCTCGTGTTTTATTCCCCAGGTTTCTGGCTCCTCGTGTTTTATTCCCCAGGTTTCTGGCTCCTCGTGTTTTATTCCCCAGGTTTCTGGCTCCTCGTGTTTTATTCCCCAGGTTTCTGGCTCCTCGTGTTTTATTCTCCAGGTTTCTGGTTCCTCGTTTTTTATTCTCCAGGTTTCTGGTTCTCTCGTGTTCTCTTCACTCTCCTCTTTAACAAACTCCATCTTCACAGCAGAATATCTCAGTTCAGATGATACTCCTCCAGATATTTCTGTTTGCTTCAAAACATAGTCACGACTGTGAGGATGAGAATATTACAGGTATATATATATATATATATATATATATATATATATATATATATATATATATATATATATATATATATATATTAGTGCTGTCAATCGATTAAAAAAAATTAACTAATTAATCGCACAATTTTTTTTAATTAATCGCGATTAATCGCAATTAAAAGACTGAAACTTTTTGGATATGTAGATGTAAAATGTACATAATTAATGTAAACTCAAGACAAAGAAACTATTTAAATTCAAAATATGATTGTTTATTGGAATTTTTGTTTAACCTGTAACACAGATTTTCTCATGTAAACAACATACCTGCAATAAACCATCAATATCCTCCAAATTAACTGTTGGCTTGAAAGCCATATTTATTACAGAAATAAAAACACAGGCATGTAAGCACCATTTGAATTTCAAAACAATCAATGCCAATAAAAAACAAAAATGATTTCCATGTTGAATTCTTAGTGGACTGCAAAAAAATTCCAAAGTATAGTCATTGCCAGTGCTTTAAGTGGGCCGGTACGCACATGTACTCAGTACCGCCACCTCTCCGTGCGCCCAGAACGTGCTTGTAGCGTACCGGTACGCGCATTTGGACATCTGTTTTAATAGAGGTTTTAATCTTTTACCTGCACTGCTGATTTTCAGAGCGCCCTTCACAAAGCAAGCTTCCTAATTCATCCCACCCAGAGCAGAATCACATTACCCATTCACCCTTAAGTTACACAAGTGAATAGCGCATGTGTCGCTTTTCCCACTGTTAAGTGTCAACAACTCAACGTGGCCGGAGAAGGTGTGTGAAACTCGTTGTGAGTTATACTAAAGCAAAATCTTGAGTAGTTATTGTCTGATAAACATTAAAAACTGTCTGCGGAGGTTGAGTCGTCCTGCAGCCCCCGCTGGCTGCTCATTGGCTGCAGCATCTTTTTTCTAAGTTCTAAAAAAATACCGTAGACGGCAAGGCACAAATTTAGATATTCATTTATCTAATTAATCTATAGCCTAAGACAATATGACAAAGACAATATGATCTTTTTGTCCCCTTTTTGTTTTAAAGCTTGATGAAGAGAGAGAGCGCAAGTTGCTGCTGAGGAGGACAGTGATGCACGCGCACAGGAGTGATTGGCAGTTCGCGGCACTGTGTACAAAAAATACTCCGCTACACAATTATTTCGTTATTTTCGTTTAAGCTTATTAACGTTTGCGTTACAGAAAGGTCTGATTTACGCACTGTTACAGTCATTGTTTTTTTTTTTTTTTAAACAATGACATTTGAGTTCATGATTTTAATGTTGCTGTTTCTTGTGGCAGACTAAATGAAGAGTAATGTTTCTTGTGGCAGACTGAAGAGTAATCCGGCAGAGTTTATACTGAAATTTTCCGTCTAAAAGTCCTTCCTTGGTCTTATCCATATTTCTTTGCACGTTGAACACACATAGGCCACAACTGGAAATAAAAAAACTGCAACCGCGTTAATTGCGTTATTTTTTTTTAACGCGTTAAATATTTCAAATTAATCGAATGCGTTAACGCGCTAATTTTGACAGCACTAATATATATATATATATATAAAATATTTGCCAATGATTTAAGAACAAAAAAAACAAACAATTTACTTAGCAAATGTTGATAATGAAAAGAGATTTATTGAAAGAGAGCACGGGACAAATTAACATTTAAACTAGCAGCCCACGTCACTTTCTGAGTTTAGAGCTCAATGTGTGCGTGTCCGTCATTTTTTTCTGTAGCGGTCAACTTCCAGCGGATGGACATGGAGGAACAGGTAAGCACTATAAACTTTTATTCATAGTTTTTAACTGATATAACATTAGCTGTTATCAAAAAGGAGTAGTGTTTCGTATTTTTGTAGATTTTCTAATTCAATTTATTAAGTAAATGCTCTGTTTGGTTAATTAGCTCAAAAGCAATCTCAGTGGTGGTCTAAGGTAACGTTAACTCTTAAAATCTAATATATCGGTTTTAAAATATTTGAAATTTAACACGACAAACTATACAGTATAGACTTTTTAATTATTTAAACTTTAACTGTAGTAACCATAATTGGTTTGTTTTAATGTCTGCCGCTCGCTCTTGATGAAGCTCACACAAGTCATAGTGTACTTATAAACCACTGTATAAAGTTTAACGTTAATTAGACCGAGGCTGCCGAAATCATGTTCAGTGTATGTGGGATAAATCATTTCCCATTTTCTCCCTCAAGAACAACACATTCTGTTATAGCTCATTATTGGGTGTTAATGGTGTTTTTCCAGGGGGGCATGGTTTCATATTTTATTGAAGGCTCCCCAGGCGCCGCCATTGATTAGCAGACCCCCACCAAACTGGTTGTTTCAGTATCACTCAGCGCAAGACTAAATACATTTAAATTGATTTAAGTTGGTTATATATTTCAGGTCATCCTGACCATTCTGCTGTACTGGATGTGAGGACATGCTGGAACTGCATTTCTCATGGTTGAAAGATTTGAGCAGTGGTATCCAGTAGAGGTCGACCGATATATCGGTCGGCCAATATATCGGGCCGATATTTGTCATTTTTTAATATATCAGCATCGGCGGATATCCGTGTTTAGTAGCGCCGATTTAAGTCAGGCACGTCGGCGGGCAGCCCCGGGTTATTGGTGCAGTGGAAAGTGCTGCTAAAGGACCCCAAGCCAAAACTTTTGGAAGATTCAACAACAGTCCTGGGAGATAAAGGTAGTCAAAGAATTTCACTCTGTAAATGGGGTGGAGAAGTTGGCAGCTCTTACAAATACTGCAGCGTGATTGAGGGCTACGTTACTCCGCCCCGCTCACAGACAGCACCCTGCTCGGAGAGACAGCTGTACTGGAGCTGCCCAGAATGGTGAATCACATTTGTTCGGAAGCATTTTATATGTTTGATTGACTGTACTTTATTTTAATAATGAACGGACTGCAATGTAACTTTGAAATTAGAATACACTTTAGATGTTCTGTGTCATTTATACCAAACACAAATGTTGCTAGTTGCTAGTGGGTTTGCAGCACTACTATTATAAAATTTTTATACATTTCATTTTTTATATTTTTTCAGTTTAATTGATTTTTATTTATACAATTGTATTTATTTTATTTAAATGTATATTTAAGTTTACATTTATGTTCCAACAAACTTGAAAAATTCAGCTTGATAAATGCTCTAAAACTTGTATTTAAATGATTGACATTTTTTCTATATATATATATATATATATACCGTATTTTTCGGACTATAAGTCGCATTAGTCCAAAAATACGTAACGACGTGGAAAAAACATAAATCGCACTGGGCTATAAGTTGCATTTATTTAAAACTAAGAACCAATAGAAAACATTACCGTCTCGAGAGGGCACTCTATGCTAATTATTTTTGTCAAATTAATTTTGATAAATAAGTCGCACCTGACTGAGATATATATATATATATATATATATATATATATGTACGTATATGTATATATATATATATGTACGTATATGTATATATGTATATATGTACGTATATGTACATGGGAGAGAGACTTAAAAGCAAGGATGCATAAGATTGAATTTGAAAAAATTTATTTCATGTCTCCTTTATTTTTTTTTTAATCTTCTGAGAAGCTCAGTAATTATGGTTCTTTGGTAATTGCAATATTGTTTGTTTGTATGGTTTATCTTCTGATAGTGAAGCAGTATTAAATACGGAGCCCCGCACATGACATGCAAGAAAAAAATTAATAGTGTGCACATTTTACTAATTTGTTCCCTCAATTTACTAAAACGTGCACACTATTACTATAAAATTTCCTCCATTTTCTAAATCGTCCACACAATTTACTAATTCATTCTCTCGATTTATAAATAGTGCACGTGGTTTAGCCAACTTTTTTCCTGCATACCATGTAATTAAGAGGGCTTTTACGCTGGGCTTGTTGCAGCGGTCCGAGCCAGAGCGCGATTGTTCCCAGCGCCGCCCTCAACGTTGGTTTGCTTTCACACTCAATAGTAGTATCAAACCCAGGTACGTTTGCAGTCACCTTATGTCATCGCAAAGGCACATTGAAAATGGTGTTATTTTGGTGCTATTATGCACAGCATAATAATTAATAATTACATTTTAATTATTTCATTTTAATTCATATAATTTTGACTTTTAGGAGTGGTTGGAATCAACCTCGGCTCTCTTGTATGTTGAGGAAACAATGATATCGACAGTGTTACGCATGCACGGAATACTTTACTTTCTGAACAAGTGCGCACCTGAGTCCGTGTTGCTTGCACATTCACGTAAAGCGCGCCACAATTCGGGAGCAACCGAACTCAGACGACCTTCTCCAGGTAGTCTCGAGTTCGGTACCCCAGTGCGCACCAGGTTCCGATGACAGCGTTCACATTAGCGATTTTTCATGTGAACTGTGCCCCATTCCGCACTAAACTGCCAGTGTGAAAGCCCCCTAAAGCACTTCACCACCAGACATTACCAGGTGCCTCATATACAACGCTCAGGGAACAAATTTACCTTTCTTTCTGAAAATAAAGTGCAGTATCTGCTGAACTGTTTCATATCTTTTTATCATGTCTTTTTTTTTTGCACCAAATTATGTAGAGTTGTATCAATAAGTGTACTGATAATTATTTTCACTGATAACGTCATTAACTATAACATCCTTAATAAATACATTTTCTATTGATTATATTGTGTAATCTATGAATTGATGTGTTCAGTTTTCTGTGCTCATGACTTGGTAACACTTTGCATGGTTAAAGAACAGGTGCAGTGTTCAAAATGTTTTGGCTTGGTTTTTGTATTAAGTAGCGCGGAATAAATGTCGATTTGTGAATGAATGCAGTGTGTTTTTGTCTATCATTTATTAAAATTTAAGGTTTTTGTATTGGTTCACATTATGAATGCATTTAATATGAATCCCCCATAATTCTATTGAGAATGAGAAGTTGTCGTCATAGCACAAAGCCCCTCCCTCGATATCACGGTCTCCGCCATGTTGGAATCCTAATCAGAATGAGCTTTATTGACAGATATGTTTACACATACAAGGAATTTGTTTTCGTGACAGAAGCTCCGCAGTACAACAGAATGAAAGCGACAACGAATGATACCGGCGGCGAAACAGGATTGTTTAAATGTGTTGTTAAGAGGAGGTTCTCGCAATTCTGCACTGTTTTACCATGCCTGGAAGTTACTGCTGCGTTAAAAACTGCTGCAGTACCTCACACGATACATATGGAAAACATAGGAACAATGAAATACCGTTTTTTTAGGTTACAACAAGCGCAAAACAGCGGTATTTGGAGAAGCTCTCAAGCGGCACAGAGACCTGGACCATTTACCTCCATGCACACATATGGACATTGGGAATTATATTGTTTTTGGTTTAAGTTACTACACAATGCAGGAGTTTAAAAGCCACAAGTGTTTGGAAAGTTACGAGGCTTTCTGCTGTGGCTGGGTCCATTTACAGCAAGTGATGAAAACAGTGTTGTACTGGCCAAAGTAAGTTTATTCACATGAGTTTTAGCGTATTGTAATTACATTGCATTTAGAATTAACTGCGACTGAACACTAGATTGTAACGAGATGTTCAATGTATACGAACGTTTCCAACATGTTTTGATTTATGCTAAAGCTGTGTATGTTTAGTTATAATTTGATTTTAACCCAATGACACATACTGTGCCAGGTTTTTTTTGTTGGGGGCTGCAAAGTGGACAAACCAGTTCTGGGTTAGCTAGGGTAGTTAAATGTGTGATTGCGAGATGTAAATGTCCGGGTTAGATTAAGCCATTAACAGCGTGAATGCAAATTGACTTACATTGTAAACAATATAATTCCCAATGTCCATATGTGTGCACTGAGGTATATGGTTCAGGTCTCTGTGCTGCTGCAGGGAGCTGCCTGGGAGCTTCTCCAAACACCGCTGTTTTGCGCTTGATGTGAGCTTGTTCCTGTAATGTCCACTTTCTTTCACCTTATGTTTTTGCATTGCTTTACTTTCTTCCTTTTCTTTCTCTTATTCGTAGATCCGTCTCGATCTGTCCGGCCGACAAAATAAATGCGCAAAAATGAAAGCGCTCTGAAATGTTCAGTCGCGCCTCTGTGAAGTTCTGAAGGCATTGCCCCTGGCAACAGATAGCGTATCCTTCCATCAGGGACGACCGGCTCAGACCCCTCCCATATCAACCCAAATCGGCACGTGACTTCTCATTCTCAATTACAATTAGAGTTCATAAGCTTTATTTTTGCACCAGAGAAGGTTTGAGTTTATTAGTTATTTGTGTATTTCAAGGTAATGGTCAGAGCACATCAGGACACAGACTGAAGGTGAGGTGTAAATATTGTGGTATTTTGGTCGTTAGGACATACTTCGTATTTGGTACGTCGCTGCGACGAATATGGTCACGATGTAACTGTGGTAGCTGGGTTTGGATTTATAGAAATGTAATACATTTTACACGTACAGAAAATGTAATGTTAAAATAAATATTAGAAATTAATATATGGACATAGTCTGATATCTAAACGTATTTACATGTAAAGTAAATGTAAATATTTCAGATAAAAAATATTTATACATTTAATAAATATGAAAAATATTAAAAAGCAGCCAAAATCTAATAATTTAAATATACGTTTCATAATATATTTACAAATATTGTATGAAATATGTTCTTCTATTTGAATTTAATATATTTAAATATATCAAAATATAGTTATTAATAACATTTTTCAATCTATGTGACTTTTGTATGTGGAGGTTTGTAGTACATTGCTAGAGTCTCGACTGACTTAATAAAGGTGACATTTGCAAATACCTCTGAAGTTAAGTGTCACGCTCAACTATTTACCTCAGTCACCGTCTTTAAACAAGTACAATAACTTTCCATTTGTTGCAGCTCACATTAAGTAAGTCAGTTTGCATTTACTACAACCTTCTAAAATCATTCGTTACAAAGATCGATTGGGCATTGTTTAAGGTTTTTGGGATGGAATTTGCAGACGGTCCCTTAAACGATGCAATTATCCATGGATATTTAAGTTTGAACTTGAAACTAACTTTATTGCACAGATTTGATCTGCCAAAGAACAATCTTGAAGAATTATGTTTTCGATGAAATCGTAGCAGCAAGAATTGATATTTGTTCGCATTTATCATCCTCGCAGATCATAACAGCAACATTACTGCAAACATCGAAACCATCATTTACATGAACATGCAAAAACATAAAATCGCTCAGTTCTTAATGAACTCCTTGTGTTTTCCTGCTACTCTTAATGTAACGCACATCTTACTCGATGAAAACAAAACAGAAACGACCTCATGTACTGTTCAAACATACAGTGTAAAGTGTGTTTTACCGTTGTTTAAAGATGAGAAATACCGTGAACTGCTCCCCTCTCCTCAGAAGATCGCTGCAGCTGCGTCCGAAAGCTTTGAGGACTCTTAGTTCACGGTTTCTGCTGAAAGTGATTTGTTCCTCAGCTCTCACTGAATCCAGGACTGCAGCCGTTGAGCTCAAGCAGAACAAAGAGGAGTTTCCCAAACACTGGGCGTTTTCACACCGGGATACACGTTTAAACTGTCCAATCAGGAAACCCCTAAGAAGAAGACGAGCGTTATTATTCTCTTTTCACTTTCTGAAGTTAGCTATATTGTTATGTCTAGATCACGAGAAAACAACTTTATGAACTCTATTTTAAAAGTTTATGATACTTTTCTTTAGGACATTTATAAACCAGAGAACAAATGCAGTTTTCCAGTGACACAGCACACATTTAACAAAGTCTCCTTGAAGTTGTGAATCGTCAGAAGTGATGAAATTAGAAAACTGCTTAAAAACTGCAGCCTCTCTCCAGACCTTAGTCTCAACTTAAAACTTTTCTACTGACTTTGTTCTCTAAATAACTCATTTACCTTTCTGCTTCTCAATTTCCCCGTTTCTGTCTGTATGAGCACCTTCTTGACATAATTGATGTTCATCTTATGATTGCATGACCTCTTGTTTTTAATTATCTGTAGTTCTTTGTCAACACTTCTTTGTCTGATTCTCTGGTGTATTTTTTGCCAATTCCTTCTGTTATTTTGTAAAGCATCCTTGGGGTCTTGAAATGTGCTATACAAAAAAAAGAATTAAAATTAAAATGGGATTTCACTTTGATTTAACACTATTTGTTTAAAGCTGTTTTGTGTTTGATGAGAAATAAAACTTAAAGCTCAAGATTGTTTTCTGGTCATTCATCAGTGTCTTTGCAAAGTGATTAACCTCACTCTTTTGTCTCTATACATATTGACACATTTACATAGATGGACGAACAATCACCTGATTTTGTAAATGCGGACAATAACATTTGCATTAAGCACCCAGTTTGTGCTTGTCTATAGCTTTCATACAAAATGAGTCTACCATAGCAGAAATATGGCTTTTTAAAGGGGGGGGGGGGGGGTGTGAAATGCTATTTCATGCATACTGAGTTTTTTACACTGTTAAAGAGTTGGATTCCCATGCTAAACATGGACAAAGTTTCAAAAATTAAGTTGTACGTTTGAAGGAGTATTTCTGTTCCGAAAATACTCCTTCCGGTTTGTTACAAGTTTCCTTATATGGGTCCTGAGGCACTTCTGCCGGAAGAGCGCGCGCTCCCGTATAGCAGAGCACTGAGAGCACAACAGACTTTACTGATCAGAGCGAGAGCGAAATGTCACAAAAGAAGTGTGTTTTTGGTTGCCAGGGCAAGACAACCCTGCACAGATTACCAAAAGAGAAACAGCATTAAGGGACCAGTGGATGGAGTTCATTTTTACAGAGCATCAACGGAGTTGTGCAAGTGTTTTTGTTTGTTCCCTGCATTTCGAAGATGCTTGTTTTACAAACAAGGCCCAGTTTGACGCCGGATTTGCATATCGTTTATTTCTTAAAGATAATGCAGTCCCAACGAAAAAGGGTCACGATCGTGTGTTGGAACCTCAGGTGGTGAGTAAAACTGCTTCAAATATCTCTGTGTTGTTAACTTAGCTATCGGCGCATGAGCACATCAAGTAAACAACATGCGATGTTGTCATCAAACTGCACTTTCCGAATGTACACCTTAAAAAAAAAGAAAAAAAAAAGAAAAAGACGACATAAAGTGGAACTTAGTCATTTTTCGAAACCACTAAGCAAGTTTACAGTTTCAATACATACTACATAGAGACGTCCTGCTGTAGTCGTTGCTGCTGCTGCTCTTGTTCAATTTCAACCTCTGGATCTGATTCTGGATCATAAATATACGCTGAATCTGACTGTTAGCCATGGTTTGTTTTGGATGATGTTTTTTTCCTCACGGTAATGTCACAGCTTCCAGACACTTGCAACGCAAAAGCTTTACTCGCGCTCGTGATGCTTTAGCTCCGCCCACACGTCACGCCTCGAGCCGCTCGTGTTTTTCCGGACAAAAAATCGGTACAGACTATTTCTCTTATAAATATAATAAAACTAAATACTTTTTGGAGATATGAAGGATGCAGTACTACTCTATAGGTACTCAAGATTAACAGGAGATTAATCCCTAAGTAGATTTTTACCTTTCATGGTAATTTTAAAAAAAGTTAATGAAGGGAAGGATGTGTGGAATCATGCTGATAGAATTGTTCTCTCTCGCGCGCACACGATCCACTTCCTCAGTTCTCATATACAGCGCGCGATCAGTTCTCAGCGCTCAAATACACACACAGCAGTCCAAATGTTTATTGTGTCGAGTATCTCACGTAAATACAGTAGGTTATGGATTAAGTGAACAGGTGTGTGAAAACTGATTATGTGTCAGTATTTTATGCATGCCTTTCGTCTTAAAAGGACAGCATTCCAAATTAATGTTAATGTGAACCAATAAAAGATGCTAAAAATGTATCCATGTTAAGTAAAACCTACTGTATCTGAAAAGAGTTTAATTTGTAATCTCTATTGTATTTGTCTTATTGTGTTTTTTTAATAATATTATTTAGGGCTGCATGATAAATAATATTATTATTATATCAAGCTACGTTGATATAGTGGGTGGGATATTTTTTTTTCCTATTGAAAGAGCGATCTGACATGATAGCTCACTATCAGCATTTATTTTATCTGTTCGTAACATTTCTTACAGATTATTGCTTGGTGTAAGAGATAAAGATCCGGTAAAGAAATCTTGGTAGCACTTTATTTTACAGTCCTGTTCCTCATGTACATACTATGTACTTATTATAGTAATTACAATAACTAGGTACTAACCCTGAACCTACCCCTACCACATGTAGTTACCTTGTATTACCAGAACTTTCTTAGATAAATACACTGTAAGTACACTATAAGTACATGTTAGTACTGTAAAATAAAGTGCAACCGAAATTATATAGGCTCTCTCTGACTCTCTCGTGCACCTGTGCGGTTTAAAACACCAAATAGTTATGCTATGACAAGAACAAAGAGTCTCTCTCTTGCTCCATGCATGCACGATAATATCGTGCATCATCGATCTCATTGACTGACGATATGATGATTTGAAAAATGACCATATCACCCAACACTTATAAATGATAATGAAGTTAATTTGATCTACAACTTAACTCAACCTCAGTGCTTTAACTTTACCCCAGAGCTACCAAATACTGTCTGTAGATCTGAGTGGCTCTGGTACTGCTGCCCTCAAATGTTAGTCTGGAGCCTGTGAACTTAAAATAAAACTGCACATTGTAATGTCTGTAAAAGGCATTTGTTGGTATATCAGTCAAAATGGGGGGAAATATGAAAAACTGCGTTGCAGGTTGATTTAAGGTGTGCCTCTAAATTTTCTGCTTGTGCTCCTAAAAATGTTCAGTAAGGGGCTACAGTACTCCAAGTAAAAAAAAAAGTTGGTCTGGAGCCCTGGATATTATTAAAGACAATGTATATTATCAATTTATTTTGAATATAGCCTTCATGATTTGCTGTTGCAAAATATGTACATTAGTGTGATAAACGCTTAACCAGTTTGGTGATTGCTTCCGGCCGGTGCAAAATTGTCATTATGCAGGGTTTTTGGAAAACAGCTAACTGACATGGAAATAAAAGCAGAAAAATGGGAAAGAGCAAATTCCAGAAGAAGTGGCTGGAAGGTGAACAGTTTGGTTGCAGCCCATTGATGGGCAAAACGGGGAAGGATTTTGCTGCGTCTGTAAAACGGTATTTAAGCTGGGAGCAATGGAAATTAAGATTGTAAAATCACATGCAAGCTGACAGCCACAAATCAGGGGTAAAAGGCAGACTGAAATTAACTATGTCTATTTATTTTAGCGTGGCCAACAAAGCTTCAACAACTTTTACAACTATGACGACAGCTGCTGCTGTTAACAATTAAAATGGATTTCATAGGACCCTACAAATGAAAATGTCATGCATCTGAAGCTGTATTTTAATAATAAGCAACAGTGTGTATTATATGTTTATTGTTTTAAATGGTGCTCACTCATTTCTGTGAAGGAACAAGCACACTTCATGTTTGCTTGAAATAATCCTCAAGCATCTAAATGCATAATTTCCTTCAGTTCAGTTTAAATTTGTAAATAAAATAAATTTATTTTAAAGTTTATAATTTTATCAACCTTGGATTGTGTAGAAAATTGTTTAGTATATAGGGCCCAATTCCTGTATTTTGCTTGGGGCCCCCAAATCACTAAACCCGCCCCTGCTTATCATATCACTTTCACTGTACAGAAACAGAGCAGAGAACATTTACATTATCAAAGAACATTTTCACTGAAAGTCTAGTTCACTTTCGCTGACACTCATCTATTCTCTTTGCTCTTCTGCAGCATGAACACAAACATGTAGTCTTCCATTGTTGTTGTTGTTTGTGTTACATGACGTAGGGTTGAGACGTGGGGTGATGACATCATTGTTTCACAAAATATACGGATTGGCTGTACACATGAAAATGCAAAGGTGTCATTTTAAGATTTATGCACTCTGGGACCCAGTTTCAAGAAATAGGGATTTCACTCTCCCAAAACACCGGATTTCTCTGGACAAAACATATATACCACAGGAAAAATGTACATATACAGCTAAATGTGTCTCCGTTTGTACGGGGCCTTACTGTGATTGTTTTATATGACTGTGTATAACAAATGACTAAATTAAATGCTTCCCACGTACAGTGCAGTGATACGGTTCCTCTCCAGTGTGAATCCTCTCGTGTTTTTTCAGATTTGATGAAACATTGAATCTCTTGTCACAGTGTGAACACTTATAAGGTTTCTCTCCAGTGTGGATCCTCTCGTGTTTTTTCAGACTTGCTGACTGACTGAATCTCTTGTCACAGTGTGAACACTTATACGGTTTCTCTCCAGTGTGAATCCTCTCGTGTTTTTTCAGACTTGCTGACTGACTGAATCTCTTGTTACAGTGTGAACACTTATAAGGTTTCTCGCCAGTGTGAATACTCTCATGTGTTTTCAGATATGCTGACGCACTGAATCTCTTGTAACAGTGTGAACACTTATAAGGTTTCTCGCCAGTGTGAATCCTCTCATGTCTTTTCAGACTTGCCGTATCACTGAATCTCTTGTGACAGTGTGAACACTTATAAGGTTTCTCGCCAGTGTGAATCCTCTCATGTCTTTTCAGACTTGCTGACTGACTGAATCTCTTGTAACAGTGTGCACACTTATAAGGTTTCTCTCCAGTGTGGATCCTCTGGTGCTGTTTTAAACTGCTCACTGAACTAAAAGTCTTTTCACACTCAAAGCACATGTACTCTGTATCAGCAGTATGCGTTTTCTTATGTACTTTCAAACTTTGTGGATGCAAAAACCTATTACCACACAAATGACATGGATGTGGCTTCTCCTCTGCATGAACTTTTAAGTGTTTCTTCAAAAGTGAAACCCATAAAAACATTTTACCGCATTGATCACATGCGTGCTGCTTCTCACCAGTGTGGATGTTCATGTGTCTCTTCAGGTTTGCGGATTGTTTGAAACACTTCCCGCACTGATCACAAGAGACTGGTTTTGCTCCAGTATGAATTCTCATGTGACGCTCAAAACCTGTTTTGTGTGTGAATCTCTTTCCACACTGAGTGCAGGTGAAAGATTTCTTGACTCTTTTTTTCTTTAAATCTTTCGGTTTGGTTTGAGTGCAACTCATTGGTTTTCCTCCAGTTTTGACATGATTTTTCTCCTCAACTTCATTTGATTCTTCATTCTCCTCTTTTTCTTCAATTAACTCTGAAATAAAAGTAAAAATTATTTTTGGTAACTTGTTAAAAAAAGTGAACATAAAAGTGAACCCATTCAATGCTTAACATCTGTAAATACACAATTAATTTTCTTTGCTTCAGATTGTATGGGGACAACTCGATAAAATAACACAAAATGAACATGTTATTTTTTCAATGCCCTCTACACACTTTGAAGCATCGTTGTTCTTTGGAGTCAATTTGACCCCAGGGTCTTTGTTCAGTTCAGTTCAATTTATTTTTATAGCACACATAAAACCACCATGGTTGATCAAAGTGCTTAATGTCCGGAAAATAAAAATAAAAAGTTAGACAAAAAATAGACAAATACAGTAAAACATCACAATGTCTCATCTCAACTTGAAATAAAAGCCAATACAGGTGTGTCTTAAGTAATGACTTAAAAATTCCAACAGTCTGAGCAGTTCTTATGTTTACAGGTAAACTATTCCACAAATTAGGTGCCACCACTGAAAAAGCTTGGTCACCGTTATTTTTCAACCTAGCTCTCTGTACATTGAGGAGCACCTGATTGGATGACCTCAGTGCTTTAACACGAGCGTGGACATGTAAAAGCTCTGATAAATACACAGGCGCCAACCCATTTAAAAGCTTAAAAACAAACAATAAAATCTTGAAATCAATCCTGAAGAGGACAGGAAGCCAGTGTAGTGAAGGGGTAATGTGCTCATACTCTTTAGTCCCAGTTAAAAGCAGAGCTGCTGCATTTTTGACTAACTGTAAGCGCTTTAGCCAATAGTCTCAGTTGAAAGAAACTGGCATTTACAAAAGAACTACTTTATTTTTCAAATTTAAAACCACTGTCAAAAATCACACCAAGATTCTTGGTAAACAGACAAACATATACACCTAAATTACCAAGTGCATCTACACAAGCCCTTAAATACCCAGGACGACCAAACACAACAATCTCAGTCTAATTTTCATTAAGACAAAGAAAGTTCTGATCCAGCCATATTTTTAAATCTCTAAGGCAATTAAGTAATGACAGAAAATAACCTTTGTCATTTGCTTTGACAGGCAAATAAATTTGTACATCATCTGCATAACAGTGGAAGGTGATATTGTGCTTTCTTAAAAATACCCTAAGGGCAGCATGTACGAACTAGGGCTGTAGTACTCGAGTCCGGTCTTGGACTCGAGTCCGGACTCGAGACATTTTTCTGTCGTCTCGGACTCGTTGAATTTGCACTCGGACTTGTCTCGGACTTGGCCATTGGACTCGCCAAGTCTTCTAGTTGGTCTCGACCGAGTCCAGCAAAAAAATAAAATAAAAAATTTCTCCTTCAAAACAAAACCACATTTGCATGATGTCGCGACTGAAAACGTGTGGAAAACGCTAGGCGCGGCGCTCTCCATATTTCCAAAGCACTCTGTAGCCTGCGCTTGCGCTCCAGTGGCGTCTGCTGTTGCTGGGCAACCATGACCCGCTCTCCATGATGACGCAGAAGTTTCAGCAAAGAATAAATGGAATTCACTTAAAATCACTTGCAGTAGCTCTGCTAATAGATTCATTTAAAAAATGGCTATCCTTGTACAACTATGATCATCTGTTTCTCCATCTTGCCTTAGCTTTCA
Source organism: Carassius auratus (assembly GCF_003368295.1). NCBI lineage: Eukaryota > Metazoa > Chordata > Actinopteri > Cypriniformes > Cyprinidae > Carassius > Carassius auratus. Next base: position 110,020 of record NW_020527884.1, read on the forward strand.
GTATTGTTCTCTACGGACCTCAGTGTGTATCAATCACTCCTCTCTTCCTTCTCTGCAAAGGTCTTAACAGCTAAAACATCCTACTACCACAACAAAATTAACAGCTGCTGTGACGCTCGGACACTATTCAAGACTTTCTCTTCTCTTCTTAATCCGCCGCCTCCACCTCCTCCATCGACTCTTACAGCGGACGACTTTGCAACTTTCTTCACAAATAAGACGAGATCCATCAGTGAACAATTCTCCACACCACAGACTGAGGAAAACTTCACAATGACTGATGCACACTCTTTATCCTCCTTCTCCCCACTCTCAGAGATGGACGTCTCCAAAATTCTCCTCTCCAATCATCCTACTACTTGTCCACTTGATCCTATCCCCACTCACCTCCTTCAAGCGATCTCTTCTTCAGTCATACCTTCACTTACTCACATTATCAACTCCTCTCTTCAATCTGGAACATTTCCCTTAGCATTCAAGCAGGCTCGGGTAAGCCCACTGCTCAAGAAACCCTCTATAAATCCAGCGCTTTTTGAAAACTATAGACCGGTATCCCTTCTTCCATTCATTGCAAAGACACTTGAGGGGGCTGTGTTCAACCAGCTTTCTATGTTCCTTGGACAGAACAACCTCCTGGACAGCAACCAATCTGGCTTCAAAAGTGGCCACTCAACTGAGACTGCTCTGCTCTCGGTTACTGAAGCCCTGCGACTAGCAAGAGCAGCTTCAAAATCCTCTGTACTCATCTTACTGGACCTGTCTGCTGCTTTTGACACTGTTAATCACCAGATTCTTCTGTCCACCCTCAGAAAGATGGGGATCTCTGGAACTGCTCTCCTGTGGGTTAAGTCCTACCTCTCTGACAGATCCTTCAGTGTGTCTTGGAGGGGTGATGTTTCAAAGTCACACCACCTTGCTACTGGGGTTCCTCAGGGCTCAGTACTTGGACCACTTCTCTTCTCCATCTACATGACATCTTTAGGATCTGTCATTCAGAAGCATGGCTTTTCTTATCACTGCTATGCTGATGACACCCAACTCTACTTCTCATTCCAGCCTGATGACCCGACGGTAGCTGCTCGCATTTCAGCCTGTCTGAGTGACATTTCCCACTGGATGAATGACCATCACCTTCAGCTTAACCTTACAAAAGACTGAACTACTGCTGATTCCAGCTAACCCATTGATTCATCACAACTTCTCTATACAGCTGGGCTCGTCAACCATAACTCCTTCGAGGACAGCCAGAAACCTAGGAGTTGTGATGGATCATCAGTTAAGCTTCACTGACCACATTGATACAACGACCCGGTCCTGCAGGTTTGCCTTATACAACATTAGGAAGATTAGACCCTTCCTGTCAGAGCAAGCAACCCAACTTCTTGTACAAGCTCTTGTTCTCTCCAGACTGGACTATTGTAATGCTCTCCTGGCGGGCCTTCCTGCATGTACTGTCAAGCCTCTGCAAATGATCCAGAATGCAGCAGCGAGGGTTGTCTTCAATGAGCCAAAAAAGCTCATGTTACTCCCCTCCTCATCAGGTTACACTGGCTACCAGTAGCTGCTCGCATCAAATTCAAGGTACTGATGCTTGCCTACAAGACAACCACTGGCACGGCACCAACTTACTTAAACTCACTGGTTAAATCCTATGTGCCCTCCAGAAGCTTGCGCTCTGCAAGTGAACAACGCCTTGTGGTGCCATCCCAAAGAAATTCAAAATCACTCTCACAGACCTTTTCCTGGACTGTGCCCACCTGGTGGAATGACCTCCCAATCTCAATTCGTACAGCGGAGTCTTTACTCACTTTCAAGAAACATCTAAAGACTCATCTTTTTCGCCTGCACTTAACCTACTAACACCAGTACTTTTCCTTTTCTTGTCTTTTTCATTTAATATAAAAAAAAAAATTATATACACCTGGCTATGCGTTCTATACTAGACTAACTGAGACTTGTCATGGCACTTGTATTCTGTTGTTGTTCTCTTGTTGACCTGACTGCTTCTATTGTTCTCATTTGTAAGTCGCTTTGGATAAAAGCGTCTGCTAAATGATTAAATGTAAATGTAAATGTAAATGTTCCGGGAAAGGATGTGCATGACCAGTGGTGCACTCACTGCGACCTGAAAAGTTTAGATGTTTCTAATTTAATTTTCTACCTGTTAGATTGTGTTTTATTTATGTCTACACCTAGATAGCCTTTTTTTTTAATCAATAAACGCGTATTAATGTATAGCCTTATGCAACAATTACATATGTAAATTTTAAAAACTTTATATATGACATTACATATTTACATTTTCATGTAACAGCCAGTATTTGTATCTGTAACAATCACAAAATTTTTCCTATCTGCATTCGGATACAATATCGTACAGTTACTTGATAAGACTGTTATGACTTTTTATATATTTTTTCGTAGTTATCACTGAACAAGTATGTCGTGTTAAACTGAAATAATTATTAATTTCTAAAATAATATTTATCATGCAAGCAGAGAGATGTCATGACAAACGTTTAGTGATCATTTGAACACGACTGAATCCATTCAATGCACACATTCTCATTACGCAGAACACTTTGAGCGAGTCTTAATGTTAATGAACTTCACTAAACAGATGTGTGTGTTCCGCGCAAACCAGCAAAAGGTAAATATGCAAACATGTAGGACAAGTAGACAATGTATCCGTATCGAAGCTGATTATTAGCCTACCCTTGAGAGAGAACTGATTTGGTTTTTGAGAGACTGAGACGCCCAGCGCGGCTGTTTGATTGGTGAGCGCGCTGTGCTTATTCCATTCATTCGTATCATGGTAGCCTAAGCTTTCAATATTTGCCTTTTAAGTATATACAAATAATATAACGTGTAGCTATGATGTATTATTATAGGTAAAATTACTCTTGCAATGCTCTGATTTCTGAGAGATGCACAGAGAGGCGACAACAATGCGGTGTTTGATTTGCTCTCTTTTCACTCATAAAGTTTACATTCATTCACTTCTGGCGCTGATGCCCTGGCTCACCTGTTATCTAGCAAACACCAGACTGTGTCAGCTTCAGCCGAGTATTCAGGCAGAATTATTCCTTGAGCGTTATTCGTTTTTTAAGCCATTATCCGTGCCATTCCGAATAAGGTATTCGGCTTCAGGCACAACCCTAATTATTACATTACATATTTTATTTTTACATGCAACATAGATAAGGTCATATAGTAACAGCTCCACGCAATATTGTAATTCTAAAATTCACGTCGTACTTGCAAACACTTTGTATGCATTATGGTTAATACATGCTGGAGTAGTCGATTGTTTCACACAGAGCTCGACTAGTCTATGCAAGCCCTAGTACAGTATGACAAAAATTTAGCTGTATTTATGTGCGCATGTCCAGTAGAGCCAAACGTATCCATTCTAGCCTTGCTGCGCGCATTTGTCCCGAGCTTTGCGTGTGTCTGTGCACTGTGCCAATTAGGCATAGTCATATACATTTTTGACCACAGATATAATGTCAACAAAAAATAAAGTACATAAAAATTATTTGACCTTACAGTTCCAAACTTTGTTTATTTATCCAAGTTTAGCTCCCAGGGTCGGACTGGGGGTAAAACCAGTACTCATTAGCAAGGCCCCAAAGGAAGAGAGGGCCCTTGAAAAGTATGAATCTGAAATATATATTTTTTACCTGGATATTTTCATGGGTGGGGGCCATGGGGGCCCATCAGGACTGCCTATGCATAGGGCCCAGGATCTTGTGTAACGCCCCTGTTAGCTTTAACCCTAATTATACACACTTGAACCTAATCAAGCTCTTACTAGATACACTAATCTTCCAGGTGTGTTAAGGCCAGTTGGAGCTAAACTTTTCAGGACATTGGCCATCCAGGATGTAGTTTGGAGACCCCTGACCTACAGAGTTGTTACTTTGCACATGCTTTTTGATCATTACAAATAATAATGTAAAATGATTTTCTTAGAATAGGAGATATGCTTTCTCTCGCATCACAAACATTATAGTTAAGTATGTGGTCTTGAAGAGGACCCTTTTTTCTTTCATTTGGACTCGGTCTTGGACTTGGACTCGAAACTTTTGGACTTGGACTTGACTTGGACTCGAACCTCTTTGGACTCGGACTTGACTCGGTCTTGACTCGGTCTCGACTAGTCCTGGACTTGGACTTGACTTGGACTCGACAAAGCCGGACTTGACTACAGCTCTAGTATGAACAAAATAACATAGGGCCCATTACTGACCCTTGGGGGATGCCACAAAAAGAGGGTCAGCAGATGACGAAAATTCACCAAGGTGAAAACTTCTGTATGTCAAATATGATTGAAACTATTTAAGGGCGTTGTCCTTTATGCTGACACACTGTTTAAATCTAGATGAAATAATAGAGTCGTTGACAGTATCAAAGGCCGCAGTCAAATACAAAAGGACTAAAACATCAGAGTTACCAGAGTCCACAGTTAAAAGAAGATCATTAGAAACTCTTAAAAGAGCAGTTTCTGTACTGTGACAGGGCTTAAAACCAGACTGAAAATTTTCAGAAATTCGAAATTCATCGATAAACGATTTTGATTAAAAACAACTCTCTCCAAAACTTTAGATAAAAAGGGGAGTTTAGATATAGGTCTAAAATGAGACAAAATGGAAGGATCCAAGTTATTCTTTTTTAATTGTGGTTGCACAACGGCATGTTTAAAAACAGCTTGTACACACCCTGAGCTGAGAGATGTATTGACCAAAGATACAATGCTTGGCCCAATAGTGTCAAAGACATCTTTAGCCAAGCGTGCAGGAATACTGTCAAGGGGGCAGTTTGCAGGAGGTAGCGGTTTAACTATGTCAGAAAGATAGGACAATGTTACCGGCTCAAACTGCTCAAAGACAGCGGAGGAAAAGGAAGAATCAGGGGAGTGGAAAACTGAATTATCAGCATGATTTAGGCCTGGGCGAAAAATCGATTGAATGAATTAATTCAAATTTTTTGTTACAGGCGATTTAAAAAAATAAGTAAATCGAGTTTTTGTGTAATGGCGCATTTTTGGCTCCCCGGAGCTTCCGTAGTGTTAGTTTCACATGGCAGTATGGCAAGCAACAACAACAACATCATAGCACACACGAAACAACAAGCGTCAACATGGCTACCAGTGAGAGTTGGAAGCTTGTTCCCAAGAAAGGAATAAAATCATCTGTTGTTTGGAACTGCTATGGGTTTGCTGCGACAGACGTGGAGCAAGAGACCCCACGCTGCCTAAAGCCCATTGTAGTCAAAAGCAGCAGCACCAGCCGAATATGAAACTGGGGGTCTTGCTTTTGATTAAGGCTGCTCCGATCACGATCGGCCGATCATTAATGCGCATCTCGTCAGTAAAGCCGGTTTTCTAATCAGCGGTAAATTCCCTAAGGTGCGTGATTTCACATCAAGCAGCTGTTACTACAATGAGCCGTTTTCATTTTTCAGCGTTTATTTGCGCATCTTCTCAGTTAACAAACGGCTCTGTTTAGTAACAGCTGCTCGATGTGAAATCACTCACCTGAGGGAATTTACCGCTGATTAGAAAACCGGCTTTTCTTATGAGATGCACATTAACAGAACGGAGCAGCCCTACTTTTGATTAAATAAAAGCAAAATTTGCTTTAAGTTGTCTGCTGTTTGTACATATTGCTTTCATTAAGTAGGGGGGAAAATCGGAAAAAATCGGAAATCGAATTAAAAAAAATAAAATCGGAGATTTTTAGGCCATATCGCCCAGCCCTAGCATGATTATTACACAGGTGTGCCTCAGGCTGGCCACAATAAAAGGCCACTCTAATACCACGTTTCCACCACAGGAACTAGGGACTTTGGGCTGGTACTCGGTCCACTGGAGGAACCAGGATCTAAAAGTTCCAGGTAAAAAATGCCCCTCAGAAAGTACCTGTGGGTGAGGTAGTACTTTTTCAAAGTTCTGGATGCATCAAAGAGCATGACTGCTGTGGTTATGTAGGCTGAGTTTGTAGTGTTTGTTCTACCATAAAATCAGTGTGCTTTAGTTCAACGTGTGGTATTGAAAGCTAGACCTGGTCCAGCTTGTAACCTGGGGGCCTGCCCTCCTATGGCTTATACATGTCAAATTATGTATTCACGTGTTATTTATTGACAACCAAAAGCGACTAAATTTTAATTAAAGATAAAATAAAGATTGCATCTTTCTACTTTGCTAAACCAAGCCTGTGCGTGTGTTCCTTTTCTAACATAGAGTCCCCTTGCCTTACCAGTCTTGTACAAGCGGTGGCGTAGTTAGCATTGCCATAGCTCTACGGGGAGCTACATATACACCCATTAATGTATTGAAATATTATAATCACTTGCCTTTTTTTTTTTTTTTTTTTACATATAGATAAGTTGAATACAGACCAAAGAGTCCCTGTTAGATTTAGAGTTGTTACGATTCCGATACTAGTATCGGAAATATCTCCGATACCACAACAAATTCTGGCATCGGCGAGTACATGAACCCATATACCGATCCGATACCATTTTCTTAAACAAGACCTAGTTATGACCGCTAGCTTTGCCTAACCGCTGCACGGTAGAGGAATGAAAACGCATTAGCAGCACTGATCTACAGGTCCTTCTCAAAAAATTAGCATATTGTGATAAAAGTACATTATCTTCCATAATGTAATGATAAAAATTTAACTTTCATATATTTTAGATTCATTGCACACCAACTGAAATATTTCTGGTCTTTTATTGTTTTAATACTGATGATTTTGGCATACATCATGAATACCCAAAATTCCTATCTCAGAAAATTAGCATATTTCATCCGACCTATAAAAGAAAAGTGTTTTTTAATACAAAAAAGTCAACCTTCAAATAATTATGTTCAGTTATGCAATTAATACTTTTTGGGAATTCTTTTGCGGAAATGACTCCTTCAATGCGGTGTGGCATGGAGGCAATCAGCCTGTGGCACTGCAGAGGTGTTATGGAGGCCCAGGATGCTTCGATAGCGGCCTTAAGCTCATCCAGAGTGTTTGGTCTTGCGTCTCTCAACTTTCTCTTCACAATATCCCACAGATTCTCTATGGGGTTCAGGTCAGGAGAGTTGGCAGGCCAATTGAGCACAGTAATACCATGGTCCGCAAACCATTTACCAGTGGTTTTGGCACTGTGAGCAGGTGCCAGGTCGTGCTGAAAAACAAAATATTCATCTCCATAAAGCTTTTCAGCAGATGGAAGCATGAAGTGCTCCAAAATCTCCTGATAACTAGCTGCATTGACCCTGCCTTTGATTTTTTGCCTTTCCTTCTCCCCAGTCTTCCTCCAGACTCTGGCACCTTGATTTCCGAATGACATGCAAAATTTGCTTTCATCCGAAAAAAGTACTTTGGACCACTGAGCAACAGTCCAGTGCTGATCCTCTGTAGCCCATTTCCTGCACACCTGTGCACGGTGGCTCTGGATGTTTCTACTCCAGACTCAGTCCACTGCTTCCATAGGTCCCCCAAGGTCTGGAATCGGTCCTTCTCCACAATCTTCCTCAGGGTCCGGACACCTCTTCTCGTTTTGCAGCGTTTTTTGCCACACTTTTTCCTTCCCACAGACTTCCCACTGAGGTGCCTTGATACAGCACTCTGGGAACAGCCTATTTGTTCAGAAATTTCTTTCTGTGTCTTACCCTCTCGCTTAAGGGTGTCAATGATGGCCTTCTGGACAGCAGTCAGGTCGGCAGTCTTACCCACGATTGCGGTTTTGAGTAATGAACCAGGCTGGGAGTTTTTAAAAGCCTCAGGAATCTTTTACAGGTGTTTAGAGTTAATTAGTTGATTCAGATGATTAGGTTAATAGCTCGTTTAGAGAACCTTTTCATGATATGCTAATTTTTTGAGATATGAATTTTGGGTTTTCATGAGCTGTATGCTAAAATCATCCGTATTAAAACAATAAAAGACCTGAAATATTTCAGTTGGTGTGCAATGAATCTAAAATATATGAAAGTTTAATTTTTATCATTACATTATGGAAAAGTAACTTTTTTTATCACAATATGCAAATTTTTTGAGAAGGACCTGTATATATGACTGGATCGCTCATCGCATTCTAAACTGCCACCAGACAGTGAAGCCGCTTCTATATTATAGATCAGTGGTTAGCAGTATGTCTCTGTAGTACCGGTAGTTACTGACTTTGAGTATATTCGGTACCCGCAGCTGCGTTCAGTCGCTTCCGTGTTAGTCAAAGCGCAGGGCTCCAGACAGTAGCCGAATATATACTAGTGTCTGTGAACATTAAACTGCAAAATACTATTTAAATATTGCTCCTGCAAATTCTACATCTCTGTGGGTGACGGGCGCAGATGCGCGGGAGCTCACCGTTTAGTAGTCTCTGCTGTGTGTCACTATATGAGGACACGAACGCATAAACTGTCACTTCAAGAGAATTTACCGTTTTATTTAAGAAAACTGTCATATCATAAACATAGACACTCAAAGATCTTCATGGCAGCTCATTAAAATAAATGTTTGGTTTAACATGAGTAAATTGACAATATATTTAGCTACTGTTGCAGCCTACAGTAGATTTAGCTATGTCTCTATGTAGTAATAATAATACATCTCTATTAATAATAATAATAATTATGCCTAGACGGTTGCTTGTTTTTTACTTGTTTTGTTGTAAAGAGATTATCTGATTAATATATAATTTTTTATGTTCCTAGATTTATTTGTTGCAGTTTTTTATACAGTTATATTGTAAAACTAAAATACCCTTTTTAGTTTGCGGTGTTAGATTTTTGGCTGCATTTGAAGTTCTTTTTCGCTTAAGAGTAGTTCACCATGTATTTGTTCATGTTTTATTAAGGGATCAGTCTGAAGCACACCATAAAATAATTCTAGCAATTTACACAGGTAGTACTAGTAGTATATACAGATACACACCCAGGTATCGGATCAGTACTCCGTATCGGCCGATACCCTGAGCCCAGGTATTGGAATCGGTATCGGGAACAGAAAAAGGGTATCGGAACATCTCTAGTTAGATTAACCCAAAACAAATTATATTTTATGTTTAACCACTAAAGAGACTTCAGAGTCCGCTGCAAATATCAGAAGGACTAGCTGAGGTAAGAATTCTCTCAGCGAATAAATGTGCACTGAGCTCCCACTGATCGTGTGGAGCTGACAGTCTCTGAAATCGGCAAACCCATTTTTAAATGGGTGCTGTCTTTATAAATAAACCGCAGATGTCAGGGCTCCAAAACACCAGATAAGTAAAACTTTGTAACCCTACTGTATGTATGTGACAAATTGACCTATATACGCACGAGCGCATTGTTTGTTTCAAACCCAATACTTTTGATAGAATATACATTTAACTTGAATTAGGTGAAGTTTGGGATCGATTGTAACATTCACATGTGTGTGTTTTTTTGACGATCCGCAAGTGACGTTGTTGTCAAAAGCAGAATCGGCCATTCAATCATACTGCCTTCCAAAACTTCTGCCAGTTTTCATCAATCCCTGCAGTATTTTTCAAAGTAATCATACAGAACCAAGGTTTAGAATCTCTAGATTACATTATTGCCATAATTTTGTCAAACATATAAATAAATACCATGGCTGGTTATAGATTCGTTTAGGAACAACTGTGCTTCTGGCTGCCTGCTAGGTCCCATTTCTGGCAAGCTGATTGGCCGAATATGACAAATATTTCAGCCCATGTGTGCTGTATTATTCTGCACAGAGTTGGTAAAATTGAATTATTTTCACAATTACTGAAATGTCTTTTTTTTTAAAGTAAATTAAAGCAGCAAAAACAACCAAATGTCTGTAGTACTTGTAGGCTTACAGGTATATATTATATACAAGTGTATATTACTATTTGAAATATAATATAAATATCATATACTTAAAAATTAATAAATATAATAATATACTGTTGATATAATATGATATCATATTTTTAAAAGGCTGATTATTTAAAAAAAATTTCTCAATTGTATTCATCTGTTCTCAGATTGTAATATCCGAGAATGTACTTGTAGGCCTCATTGTTGTGTGTTGTGAAAATGAATTTCTTTGGCCTACTGATGTTTATTCTTAAACAAAATTCAACATACATGCATTTATTGATTTCTAAATGATAAATAACATAATCAATTAATATTACTTTTGAGAAATAAATAATTGTCTATTTTGTAGGTATTTTTACTTGGGTATTTTTACTAACCCTTCTTGATGAAACTATGCCAGTAGTGGGAAAATAACTTGACTTCCATATCATCCAAGGTGAGTCATTTTTCATCCTAACTGAAATAAATAGAATTATGGAGTAGTAGTCTTAATAAGTAGATATTTATTTTAAATTATAATGAAAAACTGGAGTAGGATTGATGCTCTCGGTTTCATTAATTAGTGGTTAATTAGAAAATATTTTTTTATATATATATACACCTTTTAAAAAGAGGTGTTTGAATTATGCAAATAGACCAAGAAATGAGGAAGTTATGATATATTGAGTTTTATTGTTTTAATTAGGTACAAAAATGACCCCTAATTTCCGAATTTAAAAATTCCACAATTTTCTTAATCATCTGACTTTAATAATTTAAAAAACATTTAAAAAACATATCTATCATATGGTTATGATTATATATAAATTTTCTAGTATTGATTTTTTTTTTGTCACATACCTACTGTAACATTACCACAAACAAACATTAAGGATGAATGAAAAATAAATTCCAACCTCCTTGTTCCTCGTGTTTTATTCTCCAGGTTTCTGGTTCCTCCTGTTTTATTTTGCAGGTTTCTGGTTCCTCGTGTTTTATTTTCCAGGTTTCTGGTTCCTCGTGTTTTATTCTCCAGGTTTCTGGTTCCTCGTGTTTTATTCTCCAGGTTTCTGGTTCTCTCGTGTTCTCTTCACTCTCTTCTTTAATAAACTCCATTTTCACAGCAGCAGATCTCAGTTCAGACGATACTTCTCCAGATATTCCTGTTGGATTCAAAACTTAGTCACGACTGTGAGGATGACAACATAACAGCTATTTACTGACCTGGTTCAAAAACTGTATTTTTCTCTTAAAAGAAAGATGTCTAACTGTTTGTATTTAGGCAGCATACTGGCATAACAACAACAGAGAGCGCGGTATAAACGGATAAACCTCTTCTTCTGAGGTTTAATGGTGTTTTTCAAACAAACGAATGTGTTTAGCGCCACCCGCTGGACTGGAAAGAAAAGCGACGCGGCAAAAACAGGACTTCGCCAGTTCGTCGTCATTTGGGTCGAACACCAAACGGATCCCTGTGCCCTACTCCTTTCGAAGAGCCCTTTAAGTGAGTTATTTGAAGGGTGTAGTACATTACTGTCTGCGCGTCCGAGCAACATCCAGCACTACATCCGTTGCTGAATGAATGGATAAATAAATAAATATTTACTTGTCTAATTGTCTTATTTTAAATCTTCCTTCCGTCAGTTTGGTGTTTAATACAAATAAATGGATATAAATAAACACAGTATGAACATTTCCCGCTGCTATCCTTTGATTTTAGGTTGTTTTGTGTTTGATGAGAAATAAAACCAAAAGCTGAAGATGTTTTCTGAAGATGTGGTGTATTTATCAGTGTCTTTGCTAATATATATCACTATAAACTGAGGTGACAGACAGTGATTAACCTCATTCTTTTGTTTCTATATAGATAGACATTTGCATAGATGGGCGAAAATAATCACCTAATTTTGTAAATGAAGCCAATATTTGCATTAAGCACAGAGTTTTCACTTGTCTATAACTTAAATTAATAGCTTACATTTACAAACTGAGCCTGCAAAGAACATCTCAGTTACATATGTAACCATGGTTCCCTGAATAGGGAACGAGATGCTGCGGTGACGTCACCACGTATGGGAACACCTTCGGTGTGACGAATGTCTGAAGCCCTATACCATCCCGCGAATCCTATTGGCCAAATAGCGCTTGGCACCGCCATACGCATGCGTACGCATCGTATACCCGGGTGCCGCGCGCCATTTCGCTCAGATTTCATGACTGAAGAAGAAGAATGCTATCAAGGTACGGCATGGCCAGGACCGCAGCATCTCGTTCCCTATTCAGGGAACCATGGTTACATACGTAACCGAGATGTTCCCTTTCATAGGTCACTTCGATGCTGCGGTGACTTCACCACGTATGGGAACGCTACACCAAAACGCCTGACGTACCTGATAGCTGGGATCCGAGGAAGTATCTGCTCAGCGGAGAGAACCCTGGAGCCAGGAGCCATCCTCACATTCATACTGTAGGATTAGATAAAAGTGCTCGGTGAGGACCATCCTGCCGCAGCACAGATATCATCCATAGAAGATCCACTGAGAAAAGCTTGAGAAGAAGCCACAGCTCTAGTGGAATGAGCTTTAACTCCTAAGGGCAAAGCGAGTCTGCGCGCCTCATAGGCCAAAGATATTGCCTCCACCAGCCAATGGGACATGCGCTGTTTGTAACCGCATGGCCTTACTCTTATGTCCAAACAGACAAACAGCTGGTCAGACTCACGCCATGAGGCTGTAAGATACACATAAGTCTTTAAAGCCCTAAGGGGCAAAGACCTAGATCTTCTGACCCTGCCTCAGCAGGGGATAACGCTTCCAGGACCATTTGCTCAACAGATGCCCTAATAACCCTGCAACACAATGGATAAATCCCATGAGGCCTCAGCCGTCAAGCACCCTGTATGAAACGAGAAACCAGTGGACAACGGTCCACTGAGGTACCGTCTATATATTTGTGTCACTCTATTCGAAAAACGATCCTGAAGGAACTCCAGCACTGAAACCTCTGGGCAGTAAACTGGATCCACATTACAATTTTCACACCAGGTCGTAAACAGTCTTCACTTGAAAGCATATAAGCGTCTCGTAGAAGCTGCTCTAGAATTCAGAATAGTCTCGGTAGTTTCAACAGAAAGACCGGGACATACCAACTCACTCTGCTTAGAGGCCACGCCCACAGTTTCCAAAGATCTGGCCTCGGGTGCCAAATCAGTCCCTGTGCTTGTGATAATAAATCCTGTCTGAGGGGAAACTTCATGGAGAGCCCGTTAACAGACTGATCAGGTCCGCAAACCACGGCTGCGTGTGCCATCGCGGAGCCACCAGTAGTAGCTGTTCCACTCCGTCCAGCCTTATTAGGATAATACCGCTGGGATCAAATGAATCGGGGAAAAACATACAGACTGGTCCTGGGCCAACTGTGAGCTAACGCAGCAAAGCCCAGGGGCGATGGGGAGAAGCATAGTGGGCAATGCGTAGGCCATGAGAGATTCATCGTTTGGGGTGTAATCTCCATTCCCCTTGTTCCAGAGCCTGTCTGGATAGCATATCCGCTCCGAAGTTCAAACATCCGGGGACATGAACAGCTCGGATCGACAGAAATTTGTTCTGAGACCAAAGAAGAACATGTCTCGCCAGCCTGCACAGGGGGCGAGAGCGTAATCCTTCCTGATGATTCAGGTATGACACAACCGCTGTGTTGTCTGATCTAAGCAGCACAAGACGGCCGATCAGCAGATTCGCGAATTACCGGAGAGCCAGAAAAACTGCCAGTAATTCCAACCTGTTTATATACCAACTGCGTTGTGCCGCTGTTCACACTCAGTGGGCTGGTCGCCCTTGACAAACAGCACCCCAACCGGTCAAAGACGCATCCGTCGTGATGGTCTCTTTGAAAGCACAAATCCCCAGCCGAACTCCGGTAGGAGAAATTCGGTTGGCATCCATAGTTTTAACAACATCACACAACTCTGTGTCACCGAAATCGTCCGATGCGGAAGACAACGGGGTGAAATATTTCATCTTTTTGCCCATTTTTCCACTGAAAAGGGCGCATGTGAAGTAACCCCAGACAAATTACGGGGAATGCCGCTGCCATTAGACCTAAAAGTCTGAGGCACAATCTCGCTGTCACTGTGCGACCCACTTTGAAGCGCCACACGCATGATGCAATCGACTGAGCGCGCGGGAGAGAAAGCTTGGCTGTCATCGCGCGAGAGTCCAATTCTATTCCCAGAAAGGTTATCCGTTGAGAGGAGATAAAACACTTCTCTGAAAATTTGTGTGTAAGCCCAGGCTCTTATGTGCCCAGGATGAGAATGTCCTTGAGTCTGCGATTGCGCCAAAACCTGCCAATCGAGAAGTACGGGGTCACAATCCGCCGTCTCTTTTTTTTTTTTTTACAAAATAATGGCTGTAAAAACCCTGCCTCCATCTGAGAGGGGTGTACGTCTTCTATAGCTCCTTTGCTCAGCAGAGTTGACATCTCCTGTCGCAACTCCGCTATTTCCATCGGTTTACCACCGTGGAAAGAATTCAGCGGAAAGAGGCGGGCCTCTTAAAAAACTGAATAGTGTATCCGTGACAAATTGTGTGTAACACCCATTGAGAAATGCCGGGCAAGCGTTCCACACGGCCCGAAACCATACTAGCGGTCTCAAAATTTTCACTTTCTGCAATGCTGTAATACACATTAAATGTCCGTGCATGGAAAAACCTGCGGCATTCGTGCACAGGGGAAGTGTATGCATAAGAGACATTGCGTCCCGTTGTGTATAATCCTGAAACGTGTCCACGGCAGGAATTAGGCCAACGAATTGAACATCGGGCTCTGCCGCTAACGAAAAGCGGCGGCTGTGCGAGCCGTCATAAACGGGTCGTCTGTGTAGGACCCTTGAATTGCCCCTCGAATTCTGAAAGCTGGATTGCGCAGAGTGTCTGAGGGATTTTTTTTTTTTCTTTTACTTTGGCGTTACAGCCCGATCCAATGCTGCTCGAAGCGCTGTTTGCTGCGAGACAGTCAATGTTAGAGCGTAGGGACGGCAGTGAGAGTGTTGGATGTGCATTAGCGGTCCAACAGCACTCTATAGTGGAGGGCACAGTCCCTGGCAAACATGAAGGAAAACGCATGCGTAAACTCGCTGCGTTTCATTGTGTATAATCCTGAAGCGTATCCACGGCAGGATTAAATTCACCAAGATAAAAATCGGGCCACGCCGCTATTGCGAGAACGTGGCAGCTGTGTGAGCCATCATAAACTGGCCATCTTTCCCAGCCTTTTTTGCCGTCCCTCAACTCTGAAGGCTGGATTGTGCAGAATGTTTGAGGGGGGGCACTCAAATGATAGCTCAATCCAATGATGCTCGAGGTGGCTTTGCTGCGAGACAGTCAATGTTAGAGCATGGGGACTGCAGTGAGAGGGTCGGATGTGCATTAGCAGTCCAACAGCACTCTCTAGTGGAGGGCACAGAGCCTGGCAAACATTGAAGGAAAGCGCATGCGTCAAACTCGCTGCGTTTCGTTGTGTATAATCCTGAAGCGTGTCCACGGCAGGATTTAACCCAACAAGATAAACATCGGGCCACGCCGCTAGCGAGAACGCGGCAGCTGTATGAGCCGTCATAAACTGGCCATATTTGCCAGCCTCTTGTGCCGTCCCTCAGACTCTGAAGGCTGGATTGTGCAGAGTGTCTGAGGGAGCGCTCAAATGATAGCTCAATCCACTGATGCTCGAGGTGCCTTTGCTGCGAGACAGTCAATGTTAGAGCGTGGGGACTGCAGTGAGAGGGTTGGATGTGCATTAGCAGTCCAACAGCACTCTTTAGTGGAGGGCACAGACCCTGGTAAACATTGAAGGAAAGTGCATGAGTCAAACTCGCTGCGTTTCGTTGTGTATAATCCTGAAGCGTGTCCACGGCAGGACTTAATCCAACAAAATAAACATAGGGCCACGCCGCTAGCGAAAACGCGACAGCTGTGTGAGCCCTCCTAAATTGGCCATATTCGCCATAACAGCTCAGTTCAGTGACGCTCGAAGTGCCTGTGCTGCGAGACAGTCAATGTTAGATCGTGGGGTTAAGAGAGAATAAAATTTGCCGAAATAGACACGACTCGATACGTCTTCGACGAGACTTAGGTCGCGGCGGAGTTCGGCGCGATCCGTTCGGCTAGAGAGGTAGTCAAACGGCATAGCTATATAATAGCAGTCTGCCATGTCACTTAATCGTGGCAAAAACCCGCGCCGTTCATGATATGCGCTGATTAAGGCTGCTTCCAGGACCTCGAAACCTCTTGGTGGAGGTCCGTGAGAAGGGTAGTTTATCCACCGCGCGGATAGCCACATAATAGCACACTGAGGAAGGGGAGGCGTGTTTCTCCTGTCCGCTCGGAGGGAGAGAACCGCATATGAGAACCGCGTATGCCGGCCAGAGCCTACTCTGAGTTCGAAGCTCTCATCTTTCATGAGTGCCTCCCTGTGATAAACCCATTATACGGCTCTTACCTTTCGTTGACTCATCGCGTCCGCGAAAGAGGAGTTAAACACTGCTCAAAGAAAATCGCTGGAGAACGCGAGATGATAGGGCACAGATGATTCCCTATTCCTGAAGGAATGAAATCTGAGCAAAATGGCGCACGGCACCCGGGTATACGATGCGTACGCATGCGTAGGGCGGTGCTAAGCGCTATTTGGCCAATAGGATTGGCGGGATGGTATAGGGCTTCAGACATTCGTCACACCGAAGGTGTTCCCATACGTGGTAACGTCACCGCAGCATCGTAGTGACCTATGAAAGGGAAACTAAAATGAGTTTTGCTTGTGTGTGATGATTAGAGGTAAATCTAGCCCTGCTTTTAAAAAGACACAGAAGTGATTTACTTTTAAAAGGAGTCTATGTTCTTTTACAAAGTCTTGATTTTGTTTTGGGGGTGAAATAGAACATGATCTCATCCCAGCAAACATGCCCACGTGGGCCCACTGCGGGTTTTCTGTGGGACCGTGTGGGCAGAGCAAACTCACACTAAACCCATGTGACACTAAACCCACAGCAGATTTGCCCACAGGGGGCCCCAAGTGGGTTTCGTGTGGGCAAGCCCACTGTGGTCTTACCCACACGAAACCCGCTTGGGGCCCCTTGTGGGTTAGCCCATGCAGGGCCCATAGCAGTTTGGTCATTTGGGGCCCTATGGAGATTTTCTGTGGGCACACTGTTTTTTTTATTTTTTTATAATATATATTTGTGTTAAGTGTATATTTATTATGTATATATAAATATATACACATGCATGTATTTAATAAAAAAAAATCAATGTTTTTATATTAAATATATTTATATATAAATAAATGTTTGTATTTATATACATAATAAATGTAGAAAATATTTATGTAAACAAAAACATTTAGTTTGGATGTGATTAATAGTGATTAATTGTTTTACAGCACTAATAGCCATTAATTGTATATATTTTTTTAATTATATACATTTTTGTTTACATAATATGTGTAGTGTGTATTTTAAATATGTATAAAATAAATGCACACACATACAGTATATATTTATATATTTTTTACTCTAGGCCTATATATTTACATGTGTATATACGTTTTTATATTTACATTCTTATATTTTATATTTAAATATATTTAATATATCAACATAAAATTTTTCTTAAATATATACATGCATGTGTTTGTATTTATATCCATTTACATTTAGTTGTTTAGCAGACGCTTTTATCCAAAGCGACTCACAAATGAGGACAATGGTAGCAATCAAAAACAGCAAAAGAGCAATGATATATAATAAGTGCTATAACAAGTCTCAGTTAGCTTAAACGCAGTACATGTAGCAAGTTTTTTTTATTATATAATAAAAAGAAAACGGGTAGAATAGAGTAAGCTAGTGTTAGAGGCCTATTTGCTTTTGTTAATTGTATAATAAATAAAAAGAAAATGGAATGCAAAAAGAATAGAACAGTTAGTGTTATATATTTATTTTGAGAAAACAAGTAAATTAATAGAGTTTAAGTCTAAATGGGGAACTTTTTTTAAGAATACAATAAGAATAGTGAGTGCTAAAGTTAGAGGGTCAAATAAAGATGGAAGAGATGTGTTTTAAGCCGATTCTTGAAGATGGCTAAGGACTGAGCTGCTGGGATTGAGATGGGGAGGTCATTCAACCAGGAGGGAACATTTAATTTAAAAGTCTGTAAAAGTGACACGCAAGCTTCTAGAAGCACATAAGTCTGAAGTAACACATTTAGGTAAAGGGGTTCAGAGCCAGTGTTGGTTTTGTATGCAAACATCAATGCCTTGAATTTTATGTGAGCAGCAATTTATAGCCAGTGCAAATTGATAAACATATATACATAATAAATATACACAGCACACACATATATTATGTAAAAAAAAAAAAAATGTATTTATTTATTTTGGATACGTTTCATGATCGATCGTTTAATTATCAAATATTTCTGAAAGGAAAAAGTAATATTTAATAATATATTCGAGCGCCAACCTCCCGCTCTCTCTCATGAGGCCAATAGGGAAGTGATTAAAACTGCAATTCATCGACTGGCCGCTTGAGGCTGGTTGCAAAAGGGAGTCAGTCCCATAGACTCCCCATGTTAGAAAGCCCAACTTTACAGCAGGAAGAACATGTTTACAGCCTGGTGCAAAAAAATGATTTTGGTCTAAATAGCTAATTTTGCCCTTCATGAAAACTGTGAGGGGGGGTGAATTTTTTTATAACTCATCCGTTTACATTATATTAAGACTTAAAGTTCTGCATAATTAAGGGCATAGCCACTTGAGTGACAGGTGGATTGCCGCTGCTGACACTGCCGTCGTGCTAGGTGGGTGTGGCTTCAGCAACTAGCTCCCGCCTTTTTGCCCATTTTTGATTGTCCGGGAGAGTCGCGCGGTGACGCGCTGCCAAGACGTTAAAACGTTAAACTTTATTATATTTACTAATAATTTATAACAAATTCGCATCCTCGAAATACTGGCTTCCGAGGATCCTTCCTTGACATTGAGAAACACCTTCTCTTCAGGAGTCTACGGGTGACGTCACGGACACTACGTCCATGTTTTTATACAGTCTATGAATATAATACATTAAATTTGTGTCAGCTCTTCAGCACCTGATTAATTCTAGCCAATGAGAGCAGAAACTGCCGGAACTCTGCATAGTTAAAGCTGCGGTAGGGAACTTTTGATGCTCTAGCGGTTAATAAACAGAACTGCTTGCGTCTTGCGGAAGAACATCGTAGCCGGAACTACTTCTCTCTGTTTATGTCTATGAAGAATCACAAAGGTACTGGGTTACTCTGCCGCGGTACCCCCGAAGCAATCTAAAATAGTCAGAATATAAACACTTATTATAGGTGCACCCTAGTGATTCAGGACAATCTAAAAACACGGTTTGGAAAATGGATTCATGGTGTACTTGCTTATTATATAAATTTTTCTACATTTTGAACACAAACAAAGTTACGTAACTGCAAATGGCAATAGGACCACTGGGAGGAGCCAGAGGAGCTTGATTTTTTTCACAGATTATCTGTCTCATATTCTACTGTCAGGACATATTGACAGGTTTAACAAATATGTAAAAAATATATATTTACAAAAGTTACCTACTGCAGCTTTAATGAGCTGTCATTCCGACTTCTTCAAACGCACGCTTATCAAATCTCGTTATCATTAATGTAGGGCTGTTCATAACTGATAGTTTTCTCTTGACTGTACAGTTAATTTGTATGTACATTCTTTCATACAAACCTATGAAATATTTAACGTTAAGTGATAATTTCTTTTTTCTCCCTTATCCATTCTCAGATATTAAACCATATACCATATATTATTATTATTTTTAACTTTAGTTTTAATCCATTAACATAATGTTTGTCTTCTCTCTTTTGAGTATTGATTGCCATCTAGTCCTGATCGCAGAGTTAAGCTCCAGTCTCAATCCTGTACTGCCGAAGCAGCTGATCGAGGTCTTCATGATCACCAAACACTTCAGACAGGTGTGTGGACAGACTGGAGATAAACTCAGCAGGAAGCTGGTCCTCCAGGACGCCACTGTTGTAAGTGATCAACCTAGCAGTCATCCTGCGTCTCTTCTCAATGGTGTCAAAATAAAAATACATTTTAATTTGTATTGATATATGCAATATTTCACTGATATTTATTGATGTTTATTGATGTATCGTACAGATAAGAGAAATACATCAATCGAATCTGTAAAGGGTCTACTTTTTTTGATACAAACATAGTAACAACAAAACTTTGTGCACTTATAAAATAAAGATAACAAACAAGGTGTGCTGTCTGCAGCCTTGGTCTGCGTTGATCTTCATTTACAAACACGTCATTAAAATGAACTGTAACTCCATGAATACTCAACGAAGAGACATGAGAGATATATCTATAGAAAGCTTGACATGTCTACTTTTAAACCAAACAAGTGCTGCCGAACAAATATTCTGTGATAAAGTACGCGATGTCCTTTTTTCACGTCTCCCTTCTAATGGGTATGGAAGGCCAAGAGGGTCAAATACACGTTAAATACGCGTTGTTTACTCGTGAAAAATCAGCGTGTATTTAACTTGTATTTCACGTTTTAAATACACGTTAAATACATGTGAAATACATGTGAAGTATGCCTTAAAAATAAGTTTGAACAGGTCAGTGTCATTGGCTGCTGAGGACTTGGGTCAAACCACTTCTGTGTGCTTAGAGGGGTGTACCATTCATAGACAGGCAACCACAATTTAACATGCTATAGATCAGCTTATTCAGCCTTATTATTTAGTCTTTTTTCTTTTCTGTTTTGTATAGCCTATAGAAATAATATATTTAAGTTTCAGTTTTATGAAATATTAATTTTTTAATAAATATTAATTAAAATTTTGTGGTGATAGTATAACGTTTATAAAAGTTACAGTATTTTGTAATGAAACAGGACTTTTTGTTTAGCTCTTGACTCACCGAAGTATACTATATATACTGTCCCTTCTTTAATTTTTCAGTAGTGTGATAACTTAAAATATGTTGTCAGTACTATTAAAATAACATTAAATTGAATGGTATTTAGGAGATTATGGTTTTTGCATGACTTATTTCGCATTCAGCTAGACAACCCTGTCGTAGCTGTTATCATAGCCTAGGCTTTTTATTAAAAAAGAAAACAGCAAGGGACCATGGAAAAAGACTGTTGCAGGTGTATTTTTTATGGTAGTATTATTATTTTTTTTTTTGCAGCGGGGCAACTCAAGAATGTTGGGCACACAAGTACTGTGGCTCTTTTGCCCCATGGCCAAGATGGCCAAGCCAACATCAAAGTTAGTTCACTAACTTTTAATTCTAGTTATTATTATTTTTCTGGCCGGAAACTTTTTGGACACCTACTCCTCCTAGACCGTTCAAGCTACATACTCCAAACTCGGGTCAGACCTTCATACTGTTCTGACTCGGTGTGCTATATCTTTTCAGACTGGTTTGAGTTATGGTTTTCTTAAAAATTAATATTACAAATCATAAAAATGCCCATAGACTTTCATTGACAGGATGTTCAGATGACCCAAGCTCCAAATCATACTTGAACATGGTGTAACACATATGCAAGTCATCGATTCATGGGTTAAATTCAGCCTGGCGCCAGCCTGGCTGGACTTAAATTATTTTACGACAAGAAATTCCAGAGTCACGTGGGCGAGCTTCAAAGGAGACCTGAAACCCCCCCCCCCCCCAAATTCCTCCAACACACTGGAGACAAAGGAAACCTTTCGTAAAGTTCCTTACTTTTGTAAGTCCTTATTAATATGTATTTTAAATATGTTTATGGATTGCATAAAATGGTTAATTCTTGTTATGTGAAGAGTATAAGTTGCTAGCTTATACTTTAGGAAATGTCTCTCCTCATTTTAACTTTCTCAAAGAGAGCCATGTTTCTGCAACCCCCACCCCTGCAGGTCGTAAAACTTTACGACCACACAGGACTACACAGGACAGGAAACCTAATCCTTACAAAAGAATGGTAAAATGTACTCAAATGTAGTCTTAATGTGTATGTTATTGATTTTGCGGTGCATTAGAAATTTCCCATATAAATTGGGACTATCTGCAGTGTTATCATGTGTTAATCAAATCTTTAAATATGTGTAATTCTGCATTTGAATGTAACTTCATGTTTTGATCATTTATATATATGTTTAGTATTGTTCTAATCGTCATGCTCTGACAGACCCATTTATCTAGAGCAAAGTAATGAAAAAAATATGTAATCTGAATTACAAACTTGCTAGAATAATCCCTGGAATTTGGACAAGCCCTAGATCTCCAGGGGGTTGTCTCCACAGAGACAAAGGAACTTTTCCCTCCGCTTCAGATCGCGGACTTTCATTGGCTGTTTACGCGAAAAAGGGGCGTGAACCATTTCAAGCCATAAGAACGACCGAACAAGGTCCGCCCTCTCTCTTCTTCTCCTTCTCTGTTCTCGGACACGCTGCTCTCCTGTGCGACCAACGTTGCTTCCGCGCGGCCACAGGCCGCGCTCATAGCGCAAACCCCCTCAGCACAGGGGCTGAGAGAAAAAGCCATTTTAATGGCTCCTTTGGAAGCTTTCGTTTTTGTTGTTTCTTTTCTTTTCTTTACTAAGTTTATTCAACTATTCGCCTCTCCACGCAAGGAAGACGAATTCTGGAACATTGTTTGTCGAACCTTTCAAATACCGCGCGAGGACAGAACAAAAGACCACGTGCTCCAGCGTGCGCCGGTCTCCATACCTGAGCTCCTTATGTGATCTCATTCTATTTTCTCTCTCTCTCTCTCTCTCTCTCTCTCTCTCTTTTATTTGGATTCAGTTATGTCTTGTAAAGCTTACTGTTTGTATTGTCGTACGCATATTTACTCTGTGTGATTTGTAGTTTGATGTATTTGATGTTTGATGTATTACAGTCGGTCACATCCAGCTCTATTGAACTTGGTGGAAGCAAGATGGCGCCAGTGTGTTGGTCGGCTTGCCGTCAGCTCCGTCAACTTCTATGTTTGTTTATGTTGTCACTCACGCTATGTCGGTACTGTCCCGTTGTTGCTACAAGGTCATATGATCGGAATACTTTGCTGGATCTCAGAAACGCACTGGTGACCCCTGTTCTTTACGACGGATGTCACCCTCCGCTGATTTACCCCATCGCTGAGTGCGTCATTCGGCTACCTTGCTGTATCTCTAACCGGAGGAAGCGTCGGAGGCGCCGAGGCAAACGTGGAGGCGCCCGAATGAAGATCAGGAGAGGAGCGAGTGGTTCTCCTGTACAATCAGGTCTTTGCCAGCTCTCTGAAGCCATCCTAGGTCGGAAGGATCTCTACTTGGCTCGACGTTCGTGGGATTCGAGGTACTCTTGTCACGTACACATTACCCCGCATCATCGACCCCTAATGTCCGTTAGCTCTGCTAAACCTAGATTGCGTGTCCGCAGCGGTGGGGTGAACTCGCTGAACATCCGCTCTCTGGAATACTCTCGCTGCCCCCAGTCTGTGGCCTTTTTAAATGCAAAAGTGGCCCTGGTCAATAGCAGGTCAGTGTCTAACAAGACTTTTATTTTGAATGACTTTTTTTCCCGTCACAATCTGGATTTTCTGTTTTTAACCGAGACATGGATTAGCGCTGGAGTTGGCCAGTCGTCTGCTTTTAGTGAACTTTGCCCAACTAATTGTTCATTTATTAGCACGCCGAGGTGCGTCGGAAGAGGCGGCGGTGTGGCTCTTGTTTTTAGGAACAATTTTAAATTACGGGCACTGTTTGCAGGGACTTTTTCCACTTTCGAACTGCAATGTGTATTTGTAGAATCTGTTATGTCACCATTGGTTTGTGTACTGATCTATAGGCCCCCTAAGCCTGACAAAGACTTTATAACTGAATTCTCTGACTTTCTTTCTCATTTTTTGTCACTGTATGATCGTCTCCTTATACTTGGTGACTTTAATATTCATGTTTGCTGTCCAGATAGACCTATGGTTAGCGAATTCTCTGGTGTAATAGAGGCCTTTGGCCTTACGCAACATATAGATAAAGCTACTCATAAACTGGGACATACACTTGATTTAATTTTATCATATGGTTTTAATGTCGATAATATTGTGATTGAGGAGGCCACTTTCTCTGACCATAAGCCTATTACATTTGACATCACCCTTTTTAGTTCCCAGCAAACTGTCAGAGTTCAGGATCATTACTGTCGCCAGATACATTCTCATACTGCAACTCAGTTTTCTGATAGTTTTTTGAGTGGTAATGTTGCATCTATTATTGCAACAGAGGCATCGCTCTCCTCTAGTCCGGATGAATTAGTCACCCTTTTTCACTCATCTTGCTCTTCCATACTTGACTCTGTAGCACCTTTCACATACACTCGCTCCAAACTAAAATCTCATTACTGGTTAGATGAGAATACACGCTCTCTTAGGCAGGCCTGTCGTAAAGCTGAAAGGAAATGGAAAAAGGATCATCTCAATGTTTCTTTTCAAATTTTTAAATCTGCATTAGCTTCTTTTCAGGCAGCAGCAAAAATAGCCAGAGCAAAGCACCTCTCTGATTTGATCAGTAAACACTCAAACAGACCTAAACTTTTATTTAGTACAATAAACTCTGTTATCAACCCCTCAAATTCCCCAGTTGTTGATGTATCTACTGATACCTGTGAGGAATTTCTTAAGTTTTTTACTAATAAAATTGAGAACTTTAGATCAGTGTTTACTCCCACCTCATCTGCTACTCCACCTGGTTGCTCAGGGGTTCTGGCTACTTTTAACCAATTTCAGCCCATCTCTCTCATTGAATTGAGGAATTTAGTATCACATATGAAACCTACTACTTCATCTTTTGATTCTATCCCCTCTTCTATTATAAAGGATGTTTTTGATGTAGTCGGTCCCTCCATTCTGGTCATCTTAAATCTATGTCTTGCATCTGGCACTGTCCCTACATGTTTTAAGCATGCGGTTGTCCAGCCCATGCTCAAAAAACATGATCTCGATGTTAAACTCCTAAATAACTACCGTCCCATTTCCAAGCTTCCTTTTATCTCTAAAATTTTGGAAAAAGCTGTTCTGTCACAGCTGCTCCCCTTTTTGACCACTCACAATATACTAGAACCTTTTCAGTCAGGTTTTAGATCATTTCATAGTACTGAAACCGCTCTGCTCAAAGTAACCAATGATCTTCTCCTTACACTAGATTCAGGTGATAGTGCCATCCTGATATTATTGGATATTAGTGCCGCCTTCGACACTATCGATCACAACATCCTCCTTACTCGCCTTGATCAGCAGGTGGGCAGTAGGGAGACTGCATTACTGTGGTTCCGTTCCTATCTCAATGATAGGACTTTCTCAGTATCTATTGGCAAGTTCTCCTCATCCTCTGCTTCTGTTTTATATGGGGTCCCTCAAGGATCCATCTTGGGTCCTATGCTTTTTAGCCTGTATATGCTCCCACTGGGTGACATCATAAGGAAGCATAACATCTCTTTTCATCTCTATGCAGATGATTCACAGTTGTACTTGCCTCTAAAATCTAGGGATTCCATACAATCTCTTCTGGCCTGTCTCCAAGACATTAAAACTTGGATGGTTGATAACTTTCTCCAGTTAAACAGTGACAAGACAGAGGTGATTGTGTTTGGTCCTCCCAAGGCAAGATGCACTGTGGTACAACATTTAGGTAACTTCACTCCATTTATCAAACCCTATGCTAGAAATTTGGGTGTCATTCTTGACTCAGAACTCTGCCTTGACAAACAGATTAGTTCTGTTGTTAAAAATAGTTTTTACCAGCTCAGAATGATTTCCCGCCTGAAGTCATTCCTATCTTTTAACGATCTTGAGATAGTTATCCATGCCTTTATTACATCACGGCTGGATTATTGCAATTCCCTCTACTTGGGCCTCCCACAATCATCACTTAGACGTCTGCAGTTAGTACAAAATGCAGCAGCGCGTCTTTTAACTGGCACTAGGAGGCGCGAGCACATCACACCCATTTTGGCATCTTTGCATTGGCTCCCAGTTCCTTTTAGGATTCAGTTTAAAGTTTTATTGTTTGTTTTTAAGGCACTTAATGGGCTCGCCCCGACCTATATCACCGACCTTGTACAACCATACTCGGTTCAAAGGTCACTGAGATCCTCAAACAAAGGGCTCCTGCTTGTGCCGCGCTCACGGCTTAAACAGAGAGGTGACAGAGCCTTTGCAGTTGCTGCCCCACGTTTGTGGAACCAGCTCCCCCAGGATATTAGATCTGCCCCCTCCATTGCTGCATTCAAATCCAGGTTAAAAACACATTTTTATTCCTTGGCTTTCCTTGTTCCCTAACCTGGTACCTCTGTTTGTTTTCTGTACTTCTGTGTTGTGTGACGTGATATTGAAAGCTTATTTTTTATTAATGTTTTTATATAATTATGATTATTCAATCTATGTGTTTATATTTTGATTGTCTTTTTAGCTATTCATTGTACAGCACTTTGGTCAGTTTTGCGCTGTGTGTAAATGTGCTTTATAAATTAAAATTACTTACTTACTTACTTACTACTAGTTTAATTATTAAAAACCCATATACTGACGATTGGCTTGGACTCCACCCCACTCACATTATGAGTCACTGAGATGTCTGATCTATAGCTACAAGCTCTAAATTTAGAAACTAAATTTATCATAAGGATAGGATAATATTTTCATGGCCAGAGAATACTTTTCCTTGAATTATAAGGCGTGATAACTTTATTGAAAATCGATAGGTCAACAGTGGTTTGCTGGACATACCACTGTTTGATTTGCAGTAATTTACAGTAAGAGATATCACAATAATTGGTATGAAGAATGGAATATTGACATATTAATGAGTAAGTTACAGTGCCCTGTGATTATTTATTGGTATAGGCAATTGAGCTATTTTTCATAATCAATCAAATTTAATGTAACTGTCATCTGAGATATAAATTAATCATATTCCTGATTAATTATTCAAATTCCCTATATATCATTTGAGTTAATTATGCTGTAAAACTCAATGTTGTTACAATGGTAAATCGTGGGAAATACTATAGTAAATCATGGTAAACTGGTAAATTATGGTAAATCATGGTAAACTATGCTAAATCATGCTAGAATCAGTAAATCATACTTGAACATGGTAAATCATGGTATACTATAGTAAATCATGGTAAACTATGGTAAATCATGGTAAACTATGGTAAATCGTGGTAAACTATCGTAAATCATACTAGAATCAGTAAATCATACTTGAACATGGCAAATCGTGGTATACTATAGTAAATCATGGTAAACTGCGGTAAATCATAATAGAATCAATAAATCATACTTGAACATGGTAAATCATGGTATACTATAGTAAATATATCTATCTATCAATCTATCTATCTGTCCTAATAATATGCTAATCATGCTAAAATCATGCTAGCAACATGCTAGTCGCATGCTAGTCATGCTAGAAACATACTAGCAACATGCTAATAATGCTAGAAACATGCTAACAACATGCTAATCATACTAAAATCATGCTAGTCGCATACTAGTCATGCTATAAATATGATAACATGTTAATCATGCTAAAATATTGCTAGCAACATGCTAATCAAACTAGCAACTTGCTAGTTGCATGCTAGTCATGCTAGAAACAAGCTAGCAACATGCTAGCAACATGTTAATCATGCTAAAATCATGTTAGCGACATGCTAGTCATGCTAGAAACATGCTAACAACATGCTAGTCGCATGCTAGTAATGCTAGAAAAATGCTAGCAACATTTTAATCATGTTAGAAACATGCTAGTCGCATGCTAATCATGCTAGACACATGCTAGCAAAATGCTAATCATGCTAAAATAATGCTAGCAACATGTTAGTCGCATGTTAATCATGCTAGAGACATGCTAACAAAATGCTAATCATGCTAAAATCATTCTAGTCATGCTAGAAACATGATAACAACATGCTAATAATGCTGTAAACATGCTAGTCGCATGCTAGTCATGCTGGAAAGACGCTAATAATGCTATAAACATGTTAGCGACATGGTAGCAACATACTTATCATGCTAGCAACATGCTAGTTGCATGTTAATAATGCTAGCAACATGTTAGTCGCATGCTAATCATGCTAGAAACATGTTAACAACATGCCAACAACATGTTAATCAGGCTAGAAACATGCTAACAACACGCTAATCATGCTAGAAACATGCTAGTCACATGCTAGTCATGTAAGAAACATTCTAGCAACATGCTAATCATGCTAGAAACATGCTAGCAAAATGCTAGTCGCATGCTAATCATGCTAGAAACATGCTAGCATCATGATATTCATGCTAGCATCATGATAGCAAAATGCTAGTTGAATGTTAGTCATGCTAATCATCCTAGAAACATGCTAGCGGCATGCTAGTCGCATGCTAATCATGATAGTAACATGCTAGTCGAATGCTAATCATGTTAGAAACATGCTGGTGACATGCTAGCTACATGTTAATCATGCTAAAATCATGCTAGCAACATGCTAGTCGCATGCTAGAAACATGTTAACAACATGCTAGCAACATGTTATTCAGGCTAGAAACATGCTAACAACACGCTAATCATGCTAGAAACATGCTAGTCACATGCATGTTAATAATGCTAGCAACATGTCAGTCGCATGCTAATCATGCTAGAAACATGTTAACAACATGCTAGCAACATGTTAATCAGGCTAGAAACATGCTAACAACACGCTAATCATGCTAGAAACATGCTAGCATCATGATATTCATGCTAGCATCATGATAGCCACATGTTAGTTGAATGTTAGTCATGCTAATCATCCTAGAAACATGCTAGTGGCATGCTAGTCGCATGCTAATCATGATAGTAACATGCTAGTCGAATGCTAATCATGCTAGAAACATGCTAGTGACATGCTAGCTACATGCTAATCATGCTAAAATCATGCTAGCAACATGCTAGTCGCATGCTAGTCATGCTAGAAACATGCTAGAGACATGCTAATCATGCTAGAGACATGGTAGTGACATGCTAGCAACATGCTAATCATGCTTAAATCATGCTAGCAAAATGCTAGTCATGCTAGAAACATGATAGCAACATGCTAATCATGTTAGAAACATACTAGTCGCATGCTTGTCATCCTACAAACATGTTAGCAACATGCTAACGTCATGATAATCATACAAGAAACATGGTAGCAACATGCTAATCGTGCTAGAGACATGCTAGCAACATGTTAATCATGTTAAAATAATGCTAGCAACATGCTAGTTGTATGCTATTCATGCTAGAAACATGCTAGCAACATGCTAATCATCCTAGAAACATGCTAGTGGCATGCTAGTCGCATGCTATTCATGATAGTAACATGCTGGTCGAATGCTAATCATGCTAGAAACATGCTAGTGACATGCTAGCTACATGCTAATCATGCTAAAATCATGCTAGCAACATGCTAGTCGCATGCTAGTCATGCTAGAAACATGCTAGAGACATGCTAATCATGCTAGAGACATGCTAATCATGCTTAAATCATGCTAGCAAAATGTTAGTCATGCTAGAAACATGATAGCAACATGATAATCATGCTAGAAACATACTAGTCGCATGCTTGTCATCCTACAAACATGTTAGCAACATGTTAACGACATGATAATCATACAAGAAACATGGTAGCAACATGCTAATCGTGCTAGAGACATGCTAGCAACATGTTAATCATGTTAAAATAATGCTAGCAATATGCTAGTCGTATGCTATTCATGCTAGAAACATGCTAGCAACATGCTAATAATGCTAGAAACATGCTAGGCATGCTAGAAACATCCTAACAACATGCTAATCATAGTAAAATCATGCTAGAAACATGTTAGCAACATGCTAATCATGCTAGAAACATGCTAGGCATGATAGAAACATCATAACATGCTTATCATACTAAAATCATGCTAGCAACATGGTAGTCGCATGCTAGTCATGCTAAAACATGTTAACAACATGTTAATCATGCTAAAATCATGCTAGCAACATGGTAATCAAACTAACAACTTGCTAGTCGCATGCTAGGCATGCTAGAAACATCCTAACAACATGCTAATCATAGTAAAATCATGCTAGAAACATGTTAGCAACATGCTAATCATGCTAGAAACATGCTAGGCATGATAGAAACATCATAACATGCTTATCATACTAAAATCATGCTAGCAACATGGTAGTCGCATGCTAGTCATGCTAAAACATGTTAACAACATGTTAATCATGCTAAAATCATGCTAGCAACATGGTAATCAAACTAACAACTTGCTAGTCGCATGCTAGTCATGCTAGAAACAAGCTAGCAACATGTTAATCATGCTAGCAACATTCTAGTCGCATGGTAGTCATGCTAGAAACATGCTAGCAACATGCTAATCATGCTAGCAACATTCTAGTCGCATGCTAATCATGCTAGAAACATGTTAACAACATGTTAGTCGCATGCTAGTCATGCTAGAAACATGCTAGCAACATTTTAATCATATTAAAAACATGCTAGTCAAATGCTAATCATGCTAGCAACATGCTAGCAACATGCTAATCATGCTAGAGACATGCTAGTGAAATGCTAACAACATGCTAATCATGCTAAAATCATGCTAGTCGCATGCTAGTAATGCTAGAAACATGATAGCAACATGCTAATCATGCTAGAAACATACTAGTCGCATGGTTGTCGTCCTACAAACATGTTAGCAACATGCTAACAACATGCTTATCATACAAGAAACATGGTAGCAACATTCTAATCGTGCTAAAATCATGCTAGCAACATGCTAGCAATATGCTAGTCGCATGGTAATCATGCTAGAAAAATGTTAACAAAATGCTAGTCGCATGCTAGTCATGCTAGAAACATGCTAGCTACATGCTAGCTACATGCTAGTCACATGCTAATCTTGCTAGAACATGTTAACAACATGCTAGCAACATGTTAATCATGCTAGAAACATCCTAGCAAAATGCAAATCATGTTAGCAACATGCTAGTCGCATGTTAGTCATGCTAGAAACATGTTAATCATGTTAGAAACATGCTAGCGACGTGCCAGTTGCATGCTAGAAACATGCTAATAATGCTAGTCATGCTAGAAACATGCTAGCGACATGTTAACAACATGTTAATCATGCTAGAAACATCCTAGCAACATGCAAATCATGTTAGCAACATGCTAGTCGCATGTTAGTCATGCTAGTCATGCTAGAAACATGCTAGCGACATGTTAGCAACATGTTAATCATGCTAGAAACATCCTAGCAACATGCAAATCATGTTAGCGACATGCCAGTTGCATGCTAATCATGCTAGAAACATGCTAGCTACATGCTAGTCACATGCTAATCTTGCTAGAACATGTTAACAACATGCTAGCAACATGTTAATCATGCTAGAAACATCCTAGCAAAATGCAAATCATGTTAGCAACATGCTAGTCGCATGTTAGTCATGCTAGAAACATGTTAATCATGTTAGAAACATGCTAGCGACGTGCCAGTTGAATGCTAGAAACATGCTAATAATGCTAGTCATGCTAGAAACATGCTAGCGACATGTTAACAACATGTTAATCATGCTAGAAACATCCTAGCAACATGCAAATCATGTTAGCAACATGCTAGTCGCATGTTAGTCATGCTAGTCATGCTAGAAACATTCTAGCAACATGCAAATCATGTTAGCGACATGCCAGTTGCATGCTAATCATGCTAGTCATGCTAGAAAAATGCTAGCGACATGTTAGCAACATGCTAATCATGCTAGAAACATGTTAGCAACATGCTAGTCATGTTAGAAACATGCTAGCAACATGTTACCAACATGCTAATCATGCTAGAAACATGCCAGCAACATGCTAATCATACTAAAGACATGCTAATCATGCAAAAATCATGCTAGCAACATGCTAGTTGCATGCTAATCATGTTAGAAACATGCTAACAACATGTTAATCATGTTAGAAACATGCTAACAAATGCTAATCATGCTAGAAACATGTTAGCAATGTGCTATTCAAATGCTAATAAAGCTAAAAACATAACATGCTAGTCGCATGCTAGTCATGCTAACCACATGCTAGTAACTTGCTTATCATACTATAAACATGCTAGCGACATGCTATTCGAATGCTAATCATGCTATATACATGCTAGTAACATGCTAGTCATGCTAAAAACATGGTAGCGACATGCTAGTCATGCTAACAACATGCTAGTAACTTTGCTAATCATGCTAGAAACATGTTAGTCGCATGCATTCTTTCTGTCAAGCTAATCTATCATTCTTTTATTTGAGCTTATCTATATCATTCTTTCTAACTAATCTATCTGTCATTCTTTTTTAACTAATATATCTTTCTTTCTTTCAACTAATCTATCAATCTAACTTTAAACTATAAACTTCTAACTTCTTTAAACTTCTTCAAACTTACTGGTCAGGCTTTCTCAAGCCAACTTAAAGTTTGTCTCAACAAACTTTTTTTCTAGTTGGTCATTATTCTGTTTTATAAATTTATTCAACATATTCTAGTGTTCAATAGTTTGGGGTCAGAAAGTTTTTTTCTTTAAGATTACTGATAAAAAGCAACAGTAAAAAAATTACATTGTTGGACAAAAATCTTATATTAAAAAAAATGCTGCTCTTTTAAAACCTCTAAAGTAACCTGAAAAAATAAATGTATTACTGTTTCCAAAAATGAAGCAGCACAACTGTTTTTGAGATACTAAAAAAAAAAGTTTATTGAGCACCAAAACAGAATATTTTAATAATTTCTTTTGGATTGTATGACACAGAAGACGAGTAATGGCTGCTGAAAATTAAACATCATAGTATAACACTACTTTTTTATTATGGTTATTTAAAATTGTAATATTTCATAATGTTACTGCTTTAACTGTATTTCTTATCCAGTAAATGTAGTTTTGGTGAGCATAAGAGACTTGTTTCAAAAACATTTACAAATCTTACCTATCCTAAACTTTTGAACAGTGTTTTTCTTCATTTATTACATGGCCGTGAATAAATAAAAGTATTTGAAATTTATGAATCTTTAATTTATTACTTCTACTCCTACTTATAATTATTCTGCATGTGACTTAATAGTAATATTGCAGCATTTGTACTGCAGGTACAAAGTTTTATCTGTTAAGGCCACAAAGGCCCTACACAGCTTTATGTCCACATTTCCCTCCAAAGTGTGGGCATACTGTGAGGACTGCTGGTGCCTTAGGTCCACATTTTTTAGCTGGGACGCTACTTTGGATGAATAGAGAGCAATCTTTTGGCCCACAGTATTCCCACACTCTCCCCACTGTGCCCACGCCCAGCCCACACTGTCCCCACACTCTCCCCACTGTGCCCACACTGTCCCCACACCCTCCCCACTGTCCCCGCGCTCTCCCCACTGTGCCCACACCCAGCCCACACTGTCCCCGCGCTCTCCCCACTGTGCTCACATCCAGCCCACACTGTCCCCGTGCTCTCCCCACTGTCCCCGCGCTCTCCCCACTGTGCCCACACTGTCCCCACACTCTCCCCTCTGTGCCCACACCCAGCCCACACTGTCCCCACACCCTCCCCACTGTGCTCAAACACAGCCCACACTGTCCCCGCGCTCTTCCCACTGTGCCCACACCCAGCCCACACTGTCCCCGCGCTCTTCCCACTGTGCCCACACCCAGCCCACACTGTCCCAGCGCTCTCCCCACTGTGCCCACACCCAGCCCACACTGTCCCCACACCCTCCCCACTGTGCCCACATCCAGCCCACACTGTCCCCGCGCTCTCCCCACTGTGCTCAAACACAGCCCACACTGTCCCCGCGCTCTTCCCACTGTGCACACCCAGCCCACACTGTCCCAGCGCTCTCCCCACTGTGCCCACACCCAGCCCACACTCTCCCCACTGTGCCCACACCCAGCCCACTGTCCCCACACCCTCCCCACTGTGCCCACATCCAGCCCACACTGTCCCCGCGCTCTCCCCACTGTGCCCACACCCAGCCCACACTCTCCCCACTGTGCCCACAACCAGCCCACACTGTCCCCTCACCCTCCCCACTGTGCCCACACTGTTACCAGACTTTCCCCACTGTGCCCACACCCAGCCCACACTCTCCCCAATGTGTCCATACCCAGCCCACACTGTCCCCCACTCTCCCCACTGTGCCCACACCCAGCCCCCACTGTGCCCACACTCTCCCCACTGTGCCCACACCCACCCCCACTGTGCCCACACTCTCCCCACTGTGCCCACACCCAGCCCACACTGTTACCAGACTCTCCCCACTGTCCCCACACTCTCCCCACTGTGCCCACACCCAGCCCACACTGTGTACATACCTGTGGTCATGTTATGGGCATACAATTGGTCCGATTGGTCACATATTTTACATTACAGCACTGCAGTGTGCCACTTTTTGATTTGTATTCGCTTGTTGTATTACATTTTCTCAATGATCGTAAATTCATATCACAACTATGCAGTAGTATTAACCATATAATGCATATTTTAGGTTTCAGACATTTAAATACATGTAAATACTAGTAAAACAATACATTTAGAGTTTGAAAAATAAAAAAAAGTGAAGTGACATTCAGCCAAGTATGGTGACCCACACTCAGAATTTGTGCTCTGCATTTAACCCATCCGAAATGCACACACACAGAGCAGTGAACACACACACACACTGTGAGCACACACCCGGAGCAGTGGGCAGCCATTTATGCTGCGGCGCCCGGGGAGCAGTTGGGGGTTCGATGCCTTGCTCAAGGGCACCTAAGTCGTGGTATTGAAGGTGGAGAGAGAACTGTACATGCACTCCCCCCACCCACAATTCCGTCCGGCCCGAGACTAGAACTCACAACCCTTCGATTGGGAGTCCAACCCTCTAACCATTAGGCCACGACTTCCCTAAATACATGCATATGTCTATGAAAGCAACAATAACAATCCATTCAAATTTAATTTGCAGATGTGCTTTATAGGGCTTGGGCGTCGTGACGTCATTACTTGGCGTGGCCGCCATGTTAAATGCCTCCTTTACTGCCACTCGGACTACTGCGCAGTGTTTAGACGTACTCCCTCTCATCCGTGCGTCTTAATTTGATGAATTAGTGTAATAGCGCAACACATAATAGCCATGGGGAAAATAAAATGAGAATGGATTAACTTTACACCGCTTTCCTGCATGGAGGCGCGACTACGGAGACCGTAACATCTGAATATTAATTTATATAGCTTAAGTCAACATTGAAAATAAGGGAAATTTCTTGAGTTACTCATCCAAAATACGGGAAATTTCAACATTCATCTTTTTGTTGCTATCCCTCTGCTGACAGCAAAAATTTGTACAATAAAACTGCTGCATTAACTAACGTTAAGCGATTTGTGAAGCTAGGTCTAACGTGACTTTAGTTACAGATTGGCATGAAATCGTGCTCTCACAACAACCACGCTATCTTAAAAAGCCCAACATCACGCTAAGGTTGCTTTCAAGTAAGCAAAACGATGCTTTGAAAACATCTGTTTCGCTGGAAGGACAAGGAGTAGCAACAGGACAACAACACAGAGACTTGACAGGTCTGATGGAGGGGCTAACGGGATATTTTACAGGAAAATACTAAAACGGGAAGACAGCGGGAAAACAGCTCAAATACGCGAGAACCCCGGAAAAACGGGAGTGTGGACAGTTACTAACTACACTTTTGAAACACATTGTTAAAAGTCCATGTGTGAATGGTTGTTAGCACTAACGGTAACTAAACTAGCAGCTAGGTAACGTTGGAGCGCAGCTTACCGGATTACTGTATACTGTTTTGCCGCTGTTCCGTTTCTATGATTTGCAGCTCCTGAACCCATCCATTTGTGAACTGTACATGAGACTTGACTTGTAGCTTCGGAACTATTCTGAAGTGTAGGCGCTCACAAAACAAATAAGGTAGCTGAAGATATCTGTAATGCAAATGTGCGGCAACAAGTCTCCGTCGGTACTCCACTATTTGTAGGGAATTTCATATGGATCCAAACCGTTAATAGAGCCGATTTTGTCCACATACCAGTCCCTGGCATCCCTATTTAGCGTATCCCTATAAATCCCACAACCTTTTCGCGATTTTGACATCTTTTTTTCTTTCTCCCAACTCTGCTCTTCTCGTTCAACTGGCTGTATGTTTACATTTGCGAAGCTGGCAACATGGCCGCCACGTCCCAGAATGCAACTTGGCGCCCAAGCCCTATTCGTATCAGATACACATAGTGTAAGTAACTATAAAGTTCATTGTGTTCATTACCCAGTTCACCCGCCACTTATTACTTGTATTCCAGGAGAAACTGATGAATTCACGTGCTGTAAATCCGACTGACAGGACTCTCTGAACTACAGCGCGCAAAAAACATGGCAGCGCCCGTCTCACATTACAGATCACGATCAAGATCATTTAGAAAAGGTTTTTAAACTACCAAACACTCATTTACACATATTTATGAACTGAAATATCAGATTGTTCATGACATGGTATACAAGTTTGTGGATATTTTAAATAAAAGCGAACCATCTGTCATGCGGTGTTTCTGTAGATGCGGTGTGTCACGTGACAAGCCTGACGCGTCGCCATGGAAACAGTAAGGTGAACGTTGTGAAATAACGGTCGTCTTAAAAAAAAACTTACTCTGGACTTCCGCTTCCGGTCGTATGGCGTGAGCAGAGCGAAGGACCAGCTCCGTGTAAATTGTATTAAATTTGATTTTCCAGTCCATCTAATTTCAAACAAACTGAGCCACAACGCCCGTGATATTAAAATGTCTCAAAGGAAAGGTAGACAATACACGCAGACGACTCTGGAGGTCGAGTCCCACGCTGCCACCGCAGAAAAAAGTGAAGGTGCTAAAGCTAGTGGAGCCGGGGGGCTAACAGAAGAAAGCCCAATCTCACTAGGCAGTTTGCGGGCCGAGCTGAGATCAGAATTTTCTGACAGGCTCGTGGCTCTAGAGAATTCTTGCCAATCTCTTGCTGCTGATCATAAGAAACTTCAGGAAAAATGCATTGATTTGGAGAACAGGAACCGCCGCCAAAACATTAGGATACTAAACATCCCAGAGGGGTCCGAAAACAACACACCAACTGCTTTTGTGGCCAAGTTTCTGTCTAAAGTGCTTGGTGAAGAAAACTTTGACGGCCCCATCCTTATTGATCGTGCCCACAGAAGCCTTGCCCCAAAACCACGTAAGGGTGAACAGCCCCGACCCATAATCGCCCGGCTTCACTACTACTCGGATAAAGAAAAGATCATGTCGTTGTCCCGGTCCAAAGGCAAGCTGTCCTTCGAGGGAACACATGTTCATATCTTCCCCGATATGAGCCCAGAGGTAGGACGACAACGAGCAGCCTTTAATCAAGTGAAAGCCAAACTACGTGACGCTGGAATCCAGTACAGAATGTTTTTCCCGGCCAAGCTGGAGATTACAACCGATGGTTCAAAAAATTCTTTCACCGACCCACAGGCAGTGGAGAGGTTTATCAACAGCAAAAAATCGTCATCACTGAAGGAGCATTAAACGTAAAAACATTACTTTGGACACTTGCGTGTGGTAATTCAATGGCCTACACGAACTGAGTAACAGGCTCTCAACCAGGTACCCAAAGAATGTGAATCCTTATATAATTTATTCATTTATTTTTATATATAGAATTTTTTTTTTTTTTTTTTTTTTTTACTTATTAGTTCTTTCATTTCTTTACTATGAATATGTATGTATATGCTTCGGCAAATGTTTTTAATTATTATTATTATTATTGTTATTATTTTTTTACTATTACTGTTATTTTGTCTATTTAATTATTATTATTTTTTTAATATATTTTTTTTTAATATTTACTTGCTTTAAATTTAGGGAACTCTGTGTTACATTATACATAAGTACTGGCCAAAATATGGTTAAGAAGGTCTGGAAAACTAAATTGGTTTAACTTTCTTTTTTGTTTAGGAGCTTAGTGGTAAAGTCAAATGTTCACACACCTCTCTGAATGTATAAATAACCTTTCTTTTGGGAATACGCGCTTCCTCTGTAGTTCTGACAGAGTAGCTAGTTCAGGGGAGTTCAGGGTGGGAACAGGGTTTGTTGTATTTGGGGACTTTGGTTTGTTCTGTGTTTTTACCTGCACTACAATTGAATATAATTTAGATTTTTATTGGAGACTGTCCAAAAAAAAAAAAAAACTGAGTAATTATTTTGTTTTTCTTTTCTTTTTTTCCCAACTAAACGGTTATGGCTAAAAATTATATTTTAGACTCATCTAGTCACAAGAATTTGGTCAAAATTATTTCCTGGAATTGTAAAGGACTCAATGGACCTATTAAACGAAGAAATGTACTGACCCATCTTAAAAAATTAGAGATGGATATCGGGTTTTTGCAAGAAACACACTTGAGAGATCAGGACCATAAACGGTTACGAACTAAATGGATTGGACAGATATTTCATTCTTATTTCCCTGTAAAAAACAGAGGCACAGCTATAATTATTAGGAAAACAATTCCCTTTTTAGCATCAAAAATAGTATCTGATCCTCGAGGACGATATGTTATTGTCACAGGAAAATTGTACAATAAACCAGTTACTCTAGCTAGTGTATATGCCCCTAATGTTGATGATGAGGCTTTTATTACCTCTTTCTTTGCAGCATTACCTAATATGGACTCTCATAAATTGATTATTGGAGGGGATTTTAATCTGGTGTTAGATCCAATAATTGATAGATCATCACAAAAACAAACCAACATATCAAAATCCGCTAAAGCCATTCATACACTCATGAATACCTATAAATTATTTGATCCATTTAGAGTTTTATCTCCCAACACAAGGAAATATTCTTATTTCTCTCCGGTTCACCATTCGTTTTCTAGAATAGATTTCTTCTTAATTGATTATGCAAATTTAACAAAAATCAAACATTGTGATTATGAAGCTATTATGTTATCTGATCATAGTCCAGTATCATTCCACATAGAGATGGGGCATGTCCCGACAACTTAAAAATGGCGGTTTAATAATGCTCTTTTATCAGATGACAAAGTAATAGAAGAACTGCAAAAACAAATTGATATTTTTTTGCACACAAATGATGATCCAGAGATCAAAAGATCCACCTTGTGGGAAACATTTAAAGCATACATGAGGGGCCAGATTATTTGCTTGAATAGCTTGAAAAATAAGCAGCGAAGGGAAAAGGAGTTGAAAATGACCCAAGAACTTAAAGAAATTGACAGAGTTTATGCCAACTCCCCCACACCAGACCTTTATAAAAGAAAGCAGTCATTGCAGACTGAACTCAATTTACTTTACACAGCAGAAACGACTAAATTCTTGACACAATTAAGACACAAAAATTATGAGTATGGGGAAAAAACAGGTAAACTATTAGCCCAGCAAATTAAAGAAGAAGCAACGTCAAGGTTAATTACAGAGATACGAACGGATTCTGGTCAGACAACAACCAATCCCAAAGTAATAAATGACACATTCAAGAATTTCTATTCTAAATTATATTCTTCAGAATCCAATAATGATTCAAATTTAATAGAACAATTCTTTGATAACCTTCAGATACCTACTATAAGTTTAGAAAACAAAAAAATATTAGAACAACCTATTTCAAACTTAGAAATAAAACAAGCTATACAGTGTATGCAAAACTCTAAATGCCCTGGCCCTGATGGTTACAGTGTTGAATTTTACAAGGCTTTTATAGATCAAATTTCAACACTTCTTTTAAGTGTCTATAATGAAGTATTGACTATAAATTCTCTACCTCCAACATTATACGATGCACGCATCACTTTAATGGTAGCACTTTATTTTACAGTCCTATTCCTCATGTACATACTATGTACCTATTATAGTAATTACAATAACTATGTAATAACTAGGTACTAACCCTGAACCTACCCCTAAACCTAACCCTACCCCATGTACTTAACTTGTATTACCAGAACTTTCTTATATAAATATACTGTAAGTACACTATAAGTACATGTTAGTACACGTACTGTAAAATAAAGTGCAACCACTTTAATCCATAAATCTGGCAAGGACCCTCTAGAACCAGGTTCATATAGACCTATAAGCCTTTTGAATGTAGATAACAAAATTTTGGCAAAGATCTTAGCCATGCGTTTGGAAAAGGTCCTTCCAACTGTTGTGTCACCAGACCAAACTGGATTTGTTAAAGATAGGCAGTTATTTTTTAACATCAGGCGACTATTCAACATTATCTACACTCAAAATCCAAATAAAGAAGTATCCGAAATATTGGTCTCACTAGATGCCGAGAAGGCCTTCGACAGGGTTGAGTGGGATTTTCTCTTCTCGGCCCTGTCGAGGTTTGGATTTGGCCCCTACTACATTTCTTTAATTCAGCTACTTTACGCTCAGCCTAAAGCATGTGTTCACACAAATAATATGGACTCTTGCTCTTTTCTTCTTCACCGTTCAACACGACAAGGCTGCCCTTTGTCTCCCTTGTTGTTCGCACTGGTCATAGAACCTCTTGCTATTTTGCTGCGCTCTATGGGGGTTTATAAAGGGATTGTAAGAGGAGATAGGGAGCATAAAGTGTCCTTATATGCGGACGATCTGCTTCTGTATATTTCAGATCCATCTCGGACTCTACCAAAATTTATGACCATGCTATCTGACTTCGGGAAAGTATCAGGATATAAAATTAACCTGTCAAAAAGCATATTATTTCCTATCAGCTCTAAAGCAAAAGATCAAGTACATATGCTCACCCCTTTTCCGTTCGCTGTTTCAGACTGTTTTAAATATCTCGGAATAAATATCACACAGGAAATATCTGGCCTCTTCAGCAAAAACTTTGTGAACCTATATAAACAAACGGAGCAACAGATCGAGAGGTGGTCTAATCTCCCGATCTCTCTCGCTGGCCGAATTAATATTATCAGAATGAATGTTTTGCCGAAATATTTATTTTTATTTCAGTGTGTTCCAATTTTGATTAATAAGAAATTTTTTACCAAAATAGATTCTTTAATTGCGTCCTTTATTTGGAATAAAAAGACACCAAGAATTAAAAAATCCTTTTTACAAAGACCCAAATCCATGAGGGAATGGGATTGCCCAACTTCTGGCTCTATTATTGGTCCTGCAATATTCGATGTATGTCATTTTGGAATGGATCTCTCAAACCTGATTGGGAACAGATGGAAAATCAAGCTTTTTCTCCTAATACACTGAGATCACTGATACATTATACCTCTGATCTTTCTAAATTTAAGGCTCAAAATTCTGTTGTGTCTCACTCACTAAAAATTTGGTCTCAGATTAGAAGACATTTTCAGTGGAATCAATGTTCAGTCCTTACACCAATAACTGGTAATCAAGCACATAAGCTGTTTTCAGGTCAAGCATTTCAACAATGGGACCTTAAAGGAGTGCACACAATTATAGACCTCTTTATTGACAAAATATTTCCAACATTTGAACAATTAATACATAAATTTAATATTGATAACAAGGACTTTTTTAAATACTTGCAAATTCGCAACTTTACTAAAGTAACATTTTCCTCCTTTCCCAATCAGCCTGAAATGTGTCCTATGTATAAGGTATTATTGAACAACCCACTCAAAAAAGGATCTATTTCTAG
Organism: Carassius auratus; assembly: GCF_003368295.1. Lineage (NCBI taxonomy): Eukaryota > Metazoa > Chordata > Actinopteri > Cypriniformes > Cyprinidae > Carassius > Carassius auratus. Next base: position 151,606 of record NW_020527884.1, read on the forward strand.
AATATATAATTACCTTTCACAGATAGATTGTACAACTACACTTGACCATATAAAGGATGCTTGGAGTGAAGACTTAGGAATAAACATCACAGATGACCAATGGATCGAAGCTCAAGAGCGGGTCCACTCCTCTTCAGTTTGTATCAGACACGGTCTGCTGCAGTTTAAAATCCTGCACCGATTGCACCTTTCTAAACAAAAACTGTCCAGGATGTTTCCGGGAGTGGACGCCTCTTGTGAACGTTGTGGCTATGCTCCTGCTTCATTATCACACACATTTTGGAACTGTTCCCACATTACCCTCTATTGGTCTAAAATAATTGAGACTTTGTCAACAATTTTTAATGTTAGACTCCCAGCAGATCCAGTAATGTCACTATTTGGTGTTGTACCTACAGGTATACATTTGAGCAGCTCACAAATTAATGTATTGTGCTTTGTGATGTTGCTAGCTAGACGTCTAATTTTACTAAACTGGAAAAATAAAATTCCTCCTACTCATCAAAACCTTCTTAGAGACGTAATGCAATATTTACAATTAGAAAAAATTAAATATTCTTTAAGGAAGAAGGAACAAACATTTTACTCAATTTGGCAACCTTTTATTAATTATTATAATGAGTAAATTTGGACGGCCCTCCTATTGCTTGATTTGATATATTTTTACTTAATACTTAATGTATGTGCAGGTTTTTTTTTTTTTTTTTGCTTTGGTTGTGTTTTTTTTTTTTTTTGTTTACAGTCATACATATACAAATTGTATATATGTAAGTGATTTGTATAAAAATGTTGGAAAATGGTAATAAAAATAACTGAGAAAAAAAAAAAAAACTTACTCTGGGGGGACCGCTAGAATATTTTAATCTCATCACTGAAAAGGTTAAATATGTATTATTTTGATTTTTTCCCAGCATTTCAAAGCGAATGAGCTGTGATCTGACCTAGCTGAAGCACAAAAAAGCTCAAATGTTGGGGTTGAACAGAGAAAACAATGAAACAACTTAATTTTAATGTAGGTCTATATTCAAATTACATTACATGTACAGGGTATATGTCACAGTTATACTACACTAACATTAGTATTGTAAACTGAAAAAAAAAATCAACAAAACCAACAAGTGAGACGTGAGCTTTCACATGTTTTAACATTGTACATTTCTAGACAATGTCTTTCACTCACTGATTTAGCGGTTATCAGTTTCATAAATTAAATAAAGATGACTAAAAAAACAATTTATCTAGGCTATTGTGGGCAATGATTGAAGTTACATAACAATGTAATCTAATAACTATGCATAAAAAAACTGGCGGACTTAACCATAAGGCAAAGGTTAATGAAGGTTAACGACTGCCTAAAAAAACCAAGCACCCCCAAAATTATTTTTATATATGAGATGTGTGTTCAGCATGGAAGCACAAGTTGTTTGTGGTGTTTATTACATCTGCGTTGAATGTGCTTCTTGTAGCAATAATAGGATTTCTGCGATACAGAAAACAGGGAAAATATTCTGGAGTACATTAATAAAAAAATGTATTCACTGTTTAATGCAGATGGTCAGATAAATGGCACAGACTCGTGGTTGTGTAGCACTTTGTACAAAAAGGGTTTGTTTGATGTTTATTGCAATTAAAGATAGATTTTTTTTGGCCTTCATTTGATTTGTATACAAATTAATACATCAAGCTGTTTTTTTTTTTAAATTCAGTTCAATAGATATGTTTTTGAATAAACCATTAAAATAAAAAGAAGCACAGAATTTGGGCCATAATAATTTATTTTAATTCCGAAAATTTTGAACCGAAAAAAAAAAAAATATGGATTTTGGATCTTAACTTGGTAACAATTAAAATGGATTTCATAGGACCCTACAAATGAAAATGTCATGCATCTGAAGCTGTATTTTAATAATAAGCAACAGTGTGTATTATATGTTTATTGTTTTAAATGGTGCTCACTCATTTCTGTGAAGGAATCATGCAGTTACTTTCCACACAAGCAAACTTCATGTTTGCTTGAAATAATCCTCAAGCATCTAAATGTATAATTTCCTTCAGTTAAGTTTAAATTTGTAATTAAAATAAATAAAATAAATGTATTTTAAAGTTTATAATTTTATCAACCTTGGATTGTGTAGACAATTGTTTAGTGTATAGGGCCCAATTCCTGTATTTTGCTTGGGGCCCCCAAATCACTAAACCCGCCCCTGCTAATCATATCACTTTCACTGTACAGAAACAGAGCAGAGAACATTTACATTATCAAAGAACATTTTCACTGAAAGTCTACTTCACTTTCGCTGACACTCATCTATTCTCTTTGCTCTTCTGCAGCATGAACACAAACATGTAGTTCTCCATTGTTGTTGGTGTTTGTGTTACATGACGTAGGGTTGAGACGTGGGGTGATGACATCATTGTTTCACAAAAATGCAAAGGTGTCATTTTAAGATTTATCCACTCTGGGAACCGGTTTCAAGAAATAGGGATTTCACTCTCCCAAAACACCGGATTTGTCTGGACAAAATATATATACCACAGGAAAAATGTACATATACAGCTAAACGTGTCTCCGTTTGTACGGGGCCTTACTGTGATTGTTTTATATGACTGTTTATAACAAATGACTAAATTAAATGCTTCCCACGTACAGTGCAGTGATACGGTTCCTCTCCAGTGTGAATCCTCTCGTGTTTTTTCAGATTTGATGAATCACTGAATCTCTTGTCACAGTGTGAACACTTATAAGGTTTCTCTCCAGTGTGAACCCTCTCGTGTTTTTTCAGACTTGATGACACACTGAATCTCTTGTCACAGTGTGAACACTTATAAGGTTTCTCTCCAGTGTGAATACTCTCATGTGCTTTCAGATTTGCTGACTGACTGTATCTCTTGTCACAATGTGAACACTTATAAGGTTTCACTCCAGTGTGGATCATCTCATGTGATTTCAGATTTGATGACTGACTGAATCTCTCGTCACAGTGTGAACACTTATAAGGTTTCTCGCCAGTGTGGATCCTCTCGTGTTTTTTCAGACTTGATGAAACACTGAATCTCTTGTCACAGTGTGAACACTTATAAGGTTTCTTGCCAGTGTGAATACTCTCATGTGTTTTCAGATTTGCTGACTGACTGAATCTCTTGTCACAGTGTGAACACTTATAAGGTTTCTCTCCAGTGTGAATCCTCTCATGTGTTTTCAGAATTGATGACTGACTGAATCTCTCGTCACATTGTGAACACTTATAAGGTTTCTCGCCAGTGTGGATCCTCTCATGTCTTTCCAGACTTGCTGAATCACTGAATCTCTTGTCACAGTGTGAACACTTATAAGGTTTCTTGCTAGTGTGAATACTCTCATGTCTTTTCAGACTTGACAAATCACTAAATCTCTCGTCACAGTGTGAACACTTATAAGGTTTCTCGCCAGTGTGGATCCTCTCATGTTTTTTCAGACTTGCCGAATCACTGAATCTCTTGTAACAGTGTGAACACTTATAAGGTTTCTCTCCAGTGTGGATCCTCTCATGTCTTTTCAGATTTGATGACTGACTGAATCTCTTGTCACAGTGTGAACACTTATAAGGTTTCTCTCCAGTGTGGATCCTCTGGTGCTGTTTTAAACTGCTCACTGAACTAAAAGTCTTTTCACACTCAAAGCACATGTACTCTGTATCAGCAGTATGTGTTTTCTTATGTACTTTAAAACTTTGCAGATGCAAAAACCTCTTACCACACAAATGACTTGGATGTGGCTCCTCCTCTGCATGATCTTTTAAGTGTTTCTTCAGAAGTGAAACCCATAAAAACATTTTACCGCATTGATCACATGCATGCTGCTTCTCACCAGTGTGGATGTTCATGTGTCTCTTCAGGTTTGCGGATTGTTTGAAACACTTCCCGCACTGATCACAAGAGAATGGTTTTGCTCCAGTATGAATTCTCATGTGACGCTCAAAACCTGTTTTGTGTGTGAATCTCTTTCCACACTGAGTGCAGGTGAAAGATTTCTTGACTCTTTTTTTCTTTAAATCTTTCTGTTTGGTTTGAGTGCAACTCATTGGTTTTCCTCCAGTTTTGAAATGATTTTTCTCCTCAACTTCATTTGATTCTTCATTCTCCTCTTTTTCTTCAATTAACTCTGAAATAAAAGTAAAAATTATTTTTGGTAACTTGTTAAAAAAAGTGAACATAAAAGTGACCCCATTCAATGTTTAACATCTGTAAATACACAATTAATTTTCGTTGCTTCAGATTGTATGGGAACAACTCGATAAAATAACATAAAATGAACATGATGTTATTTTTTCAATGCCCTCTACACATTTTGAAGCATCGTTGTACTTTGGAGTCAATTTGACCCCAGGGTCTTTGTTCAGTTCAGTTCGGTTTAATTTATTTATACAGCACATATAAAACCACCATGGTTGATCAAAGTGCTTAATGTCCGGAAAATAAAAAATAAAAAGTCACACACAAATTAGACAAATACAGTAAAAACATCACAATGTCTCATCTCAGCTTGAAATAAAAGCCAATACAGGTGTGTCTTAAGTAATGACTTAAAAATTCCAACAGTCTGAGCAGTTCTTATGTTTACAGGTAAACTATTCCACAAATTAGGTGCCACCACTGAAAAAGCTTAGTCACCGTTATTTTTCAACCTAGTTCTCTGTACATTGAGGAGCACCTGATTGGATGACCTCAGTGCTTTAACACGAGCGTGGACATGTAAAAGCTCTGATAAATACAGAGGCACCAACCCATTTAAAATCTTAAAAACAAACAATAAAATCTTGAAATCAATCCTGAAGAGGACAGGAAGCCAATGTAGAGAAGATAGGACAGGGGTAATGTGCTCATACTCTTTAGTCCCAGTTAAAAGCCGAGCTGCTGCATTTTGGACTAACTGTAAGCGCTGAAGATATGACTGATCCAAACCAACATTTAAAGGGGGGGTGAAATGCTCGTTTTCACACAATATCCTGTTAATCTTGAGTACCTATAGAGTAGTACTGCATCCTTCATAACTCCAAAAAGTCTTTAGTTTTATTATATTCATAAGAGAAAGATAGTCTGTACCGATTTTTCGACTTGAAAAACACGACCGGCTGGAGGCGTGACGTGTGGGCGGAGCTAAAGAATCACGAGCGCCAGTAGGCTTTTGCGTTGAGAGCGTTTGGAAGTTGTGACATTACCGTGAGGAAAAAAAAACCATCATCCAAAACAAACCATGGCTAACAGTCAGATTCAGCCGTTTATTTATGATCTGAATTTATGATTCAGATCCCGAGGCTGAAACTGAACGAGAGCAGCAGCAGCAACGACTTGCTCCGAGCGGGGCTCGAACCCGGGTCTCCGGCATGGGAGGCGGACGCACTAACAAGGAGGGAGAGATATTTTAAGCAGTTTTACTCACCGCCTGCGGTTCCAATACACGATCGTGACCCTTTTTTGTTAGGATTGCATCATCCTTAAGAAATAAACGATTCGCAAATCCGTCGTCAAACTGGGCCTTGTTTGTAAAACAAGCATCTTCGAAATGCAGGGAACAAACACAAACACTTGCACAACTCCGTTGATGCTCTTTAAAAATAAACTCCATCCACTGGTCCCTTAATGCTGTTTTTTTTTTTTGGTAATCTGTGCAGGGTTGTCTTGCCCTGGCAACCAAAAACACACTTCTTTTGTGACATTTCGCGACGCTCTCGCTCTGATCAGTGAATGTCTGTGCTCTCAGTACTCTGCTATACGGGAGCGCGCAGCTCTTCCGGCAGACGTTCCCTTAGGACCCATATAAGGAAATTCCCATCCATATAACGTCACACAGAGCCATACTCGAAAAAAACTTTACGAAACTTGTGACAAACCGGAAGGAGTATTTTGGGAACAAAAATACCCCTTCAAACGTACAAATTAATTTTTGAAACTTTGTCCATGTTTAGCATGGGAATCCAACTCTTTAACAGTGTAAAAAACTCAGTATGCATGAAATAGCATTTCACCCCCCCTTTAAAGAGTTACAGTAGTCTAGTCTAGGTGTTATAAAACATGAATTACACTTTCAAACTCCTTACGTGGCAGGTAGGGCTTGACTTTAGCCAATAGTCTCAGTTGAAGAAACTGGCATTTACAAAAGAACTACTCTATTTTTCAAATTTAAAAGCACTGTCAAAAATCACACTGAGATTCTTGGTAAATAGACAAACATACACACCTAAATTACCAAGTGCATCTACACAAGCCCTTAAATACCCAGGACTACCAAACACAACAATCTCAGTCTAATTTTCATTAAGACAAAGAAAGTTCTGATCCAGCCAGAATATCCAGAATAACCTTTGTCATTTGCTTTGACAGGCAAATAAATTTGTACATCATCTGCATAACAGTGGAAATTGATATTGTGCTTTCTAGAAAAAACCCTAAGAGCAGCATGTATGAACAAAATAACATAGGGCCCATTACTGACGCTTGGGGGATGCCACAAAAAGAGGGGCAGTAGATGATGAAAATTCACCAAGGTGAAAACTTCTGTACGTCAAATATTATTGAAACCATTTAAGAGCTTTGTCCTTAATGCCGACACACTGTTCAAGTCTAAAATCTGTGTTAATTATAGGAAGTCGTGGCCTAGTGTTAGAGAATCGGACTCAAAATCGAAGGGTTGTGAGTTAGAGTCTCGGGCCGGCAGGAATTGTAGGTGGGGGAAGTGTTCTCTTCTCCACCCTCAATACCACGTCTTAGGTGCCCTTGAGCAAGGCATCGAACCCCCAACTGCTCCCCGGGCGCCGCAGCATAAATGGCTGCCCACTGCTCCAGGTGTGTGTTCACGGTGTTTGTGCATTTCGGATGGGTTAAATGCAGAGCACAAATTCTGAGTATGGGTCACCATACTTGGCTGAATGTCACTTTCACTTTAATTAGCCCTTCTCCTCTACTGAGATAATCCATCCACCTCACAGGTGTGGCATATCAAGATGCTGATTAGACAGCATGATTTAGGCCTGGGCGAAAAATCGATTTAATTAATTAATTTGAATTTTTTGTTACAGGCGATTTAAAAAATAAGTAAATCGAGTTTTTGTGTAATGGCGCATTTTTGGCTCCCCGGAGCTTCTCTAGCGTTAGTTTCACATGGCAGTATGGCAAGCAACAACAAAAACAACAACATCATAGCACACATGAAACAGCAAGCGACAACATGGCTACCGGTGAGAGTTGGAAGTTTGGTCCCAAGAAAGGAATAAAATCATCTGTTGTTTGGAACTGGTATGGGTTTGCTGCGACAGACGTGGAGCAAGAGACCCCAGTCAAAAGCAGCAGCACCAGCCGAATATGAAAATGGGGGTTACATTTGTCTTGCCTTTGATTAGGGCCGATCGTTAATGCGCATCTCGTCAGTAAAGCCGTTTTTTTAATCAGCGGTAAGTTCCCTCAGGTGCATGATTTCACAACGAGCAGCTGTTACTACAAGGAGCCATAACTGAGAAGATGCGTAAATCCACGTTAATTTTCAGCGTTTATTTGCGCATCTTCTCAGTTAACAAACGGCTCTGTTTAGTAACAGCTGCTCGATGTGAAATCACGCACCTGAGGGAATTTACCGCTGATTAGAAAACCGGCTTTACTGATGAGATGTGCATTAACGATCGGCCGATCGTGAACGGAACAGCCCTACTTTTGATTAAATAAAAGCAAAATTTGCTTTAAAGCTGCGGTAGGGAACTTATGACGCTCTAGCGGTTAATAAACAGAACTGCTTGCGTCTTGCGGAAGATCATCGTAGCCGGAACTACTTCTCTCTGTTTATGTCTATGAAGAATCACAAAGGTACTGGGTTACTCCGCCACGGTACCCCTGAAGCAATCTAAAATAGTCAGAATATAAACACTTATTATAGGTGCAGCCTAGTGATTCTGGACAAGCCAAAAACACGGTTTGGAAAATGGATTCATCGTGTACTCGCTTATTATATACATTTTTCTACATTTTGAACACAAACAAAGTTACGGACCTCAGCTCTGATTGGTTATTTTTTACCGGGAGCGATGGAGTTTCTGCAAATGGCAATAGGACCACTGGGAGGAGCCAGAGGAGCTTGATTTTTTTCACAGATTATCTGTCTCATATTCTACTGTCAGGATATAATGACAGGTTTAACAAATATGTAAAAAATATTTTTTTTACAAAAGTTCCCTACAGCACCTTTAAGTTGTCTGCTGTTTGTACTTATTGCTTTCCTTAAGTGGGGGGGAAATCGGAAATCGAATTAAAAAAATAAAATCGGATATTTTATTTTTAGGCTATATCGCCCAGCCCTAGCATGATTATTACACAGGTGTGCCTCAGGCTGGCCACAATAAAAGGCCACTCTAATACCACATTTCCACCACAGGAACTAGGGACTTCGGGCTGGTACTCGGTCCACTGGAGGAATCAGGATCTAAAAGTTCCAGGTAAAAAATGCCCCTCAGAAAGTCACTGCGGGTGAGGTAGTACTTTTTCAAAGTTCTGGATGCATCAAAGAGCATGACTGCTGAGTTTGTAGTGTTTGTTCTACCATAAAAGCAGTGTGCTTTAGTTCAACGTGTGGTATTGAAACCTAGACCTGGTCCAGCTTGTAACCTGGGGGCCCGCCCTCCTATGGCTTATCCATGTCAAATTATGTATTTACGTGTTATTTATTGACAACCAAAAGCGACTAAATTTTAATTAATGATAAAATAAAGATTGTATCCTTCTAGTTGAATTTGAATACAGACCAAAGAGTCCCTGTTAGATTAACCCAAAACAAATTATATTTTATGTTTAACCACTAAAGAGACATCAGAGTCAGATGCAAATATCAGAAGGACTAGCCGGGGTGAGAATGCTCTCAGCGAATAAATGTGCACTGAGCTCCCACTGATCGTGTGGAGATGACCGTCTCCGAAATCAGCGAAACCCATTTTTAAATGGTTGCTGTCTTTATAAATAAACCACAGATGTCAGGGCCCCAAAACACTCCAAAACACCAGATAAGTAAAACTTTGTAACCCTACTGTAGGTATGTGACAAATTGACCTATATACTCACGAGCGCTTTGTTCCCGCGGCTGTGTTCCCAGCAGTTAAGCAGTGCCAGACGCGTCGGTGACTTAGGAAATATGTCTTCTCTTTGCTTTGTGAATACCTCTAAAGCCCATATACTAGTGACGTAAATTACTTCATGTTGATTCTCACATTCGAATTTCAGAGATGGCTGTCATAAGAAGAAAGTTATAAGCGAAGCAACATTTCTCTCGTGTTTGGCATCAAAATCCGCTATGAAGGTGTTTTTTTTTATTTTTTTAAACCCAATACTTTTGATAGAATATACATTTAACTTGAATTAGGTGAAATTTGGGATTTATTGTAACATTCGCATGTGTGTGTTTTTTTGTTTTTTTTTACGATCCACAAGCAACGTTTTTGTCAAAAGCAGAATCGGCCATTCAATCATACTGCCTTCCCAAACTTCTGCCAGTTTTCATCAATCCCTGCAGTATTTTTCAAAGTAATCATACAGAACCAAGGTTTAGAATATCTAGATTACATTATTGCCATAATTTTGTCAAACATATAAATAAATACCATGGATGGTTATGGATTCGTTTAGGAACAACTGTGCTTCTGGTTGCCTGCTAGGTCACGTGACCCATTTCTGGCAAGCTGATTGGCCAAATCTGACAAAAATTTCAGCCCATGTGTGCTGTATTATTCTGCACAGAGTTGGTAAAATTGAATTATTTTCACAATTACTGAAATATCTTTTTTTTTTTTTCAAAAGTAAATTAAAGCAGCAAAAACAACCAAATTTCTGTAGTACTTGTAGGCTTACAGGTATATATTGTATATTACTATTTGAAATATAATATAAATATCATATTATACTTAAAAATAAATAAATATAATTATATACTTTTGATATGATATCATATTTTTAAAAGGCTGATTATTTTTTTAAAAAAAAATGTTCAGATGTTTGTATTCATCTGTTCTCAGATTGTAATATCCAAGAATGTACTTGTAGGCCTCATTGTTTTGTGTTCTGAAAATGAATTTCTTTGGCCTACTGATGTTTATTCTTAAAAAAAAATTCAACATGCATGCATTTATTGTTTTCTAAATGATAATTAACAATCAATTAATATTACTGTTGAGAAATAAATAATTGTCTATTTTGTAGGTATTTTTACTAATGGGCAGCCCTTCTTGATGAAACTATGCCAGTGGTGGGAAAATAACTTGACTTCCATTATCATCCAAGGTGAGTCATTTTTCATCCTAACTGAAATAAATAGAATTATGGAGTAGTAGTCTTAATTTATTTTAAATCATAATGAAAAACTGGAGCAGGATTAGAGCTTCGATCTTCTCTGCCGATATTTCCCGCCATCGTCCTCGGGCCGGGTCGGGTCGGGTCGGGCCCTTGATAAAGCACGTCGCGTGTCATGCGCAGCGTCTCGTCCACTCGCAGTATCGCATGCGTGAAGCATCACACCTGCTGTGCGCGCTGTAGCCTACTATTCAGTAGATTAAGTGCAACATGGAGCGTGAAGAAGCAAAGAAAAAAAAACAGGAGAATTAACTTTGAGCAAATTTGGAGGAAAATCGGAGGTATGCAAACATTTTAAACTAGTCGTGGGGAGTGACAACATATGTGTTGGCTTTGTCTCGTGCATTAAATGCGTCACGCATACATATATACATACAGCTCCCCCCGTAGCACAGCAGCACCTGCGGTAAAATAAAAAAATAAAAAAAATAAAAATCTGGCGCCGCGTGCTCGGCCTTGGTTATATTATAATATTGCTGGGCTTTTTATTACCTACACTGTGGTGTTTGAATTATGCAAATAGACCAAGAAACGAGGAAGTTATGATATTTTGAGTTTTATTGTTTTAATTAGGTACAAAAATTACCCCTAATTTCCGAATTTAAAAAATCTACAACTTTCTTAATTATCAGACTTTAATCATTTTAAAAACACTAAATGTATTTTTTTTTATCTAGCATATGATTATTGATGGTTATGATTATATATACATTTTCTAGTATTGATTTTTTTTTTGTCACATACCTACCTAATGTAACATAACGACAAATATTAAGGATGAATGGAAAATAAATTCCAACCTCCTTGTTCCTCGTGTTTTATTCTCCAGGTTTCTGGTTCCTCATGGTTTATTTGGCAGGTTTCTGGTTCCTCCTGTTTTATTCTCCAGGTTTCTGGTTCCTCCTGTTTTATTCTCCAGGTTTCTGGTACCTCATGTTTAATTTCGCAGGTTTCTGGTTCCTCCTGTTTTATTCTCCAGGTTTCTGGTTCATCATGGTTTATTCTCCAGGTTTCTGGTTCCTCCTGTTTTATTCTCCAGGTTTCTGGTTCCTCGTGTTTTATTCTCCAGGTTTCTGGTTCACTTGTATTCTCTTCACTCTCTTCTTTAATAAAATCCATCTTCACAGCAGCAGCTCCCAGTTCAGACGATACTTCTCCAGATATTCCTGCTTGATTCAAAACTTAGTCACGACTGAGGATGCCAATATAACAGCTATTTACTGACCTGATTCAAAAGCTGTATTTTTCTCTTAAAATAAAGATATATATATATATAACTGTTTGTATTAAGACAGCATACTGGCATAACAACAACAGAGAGCGTGGTATAAACGGATAAACTTCTTCTTCTGAGGTTTAATAGTGTTTTTCAAACAAACGAATGTGTTTAGCGCCACCCGCTGGACTGGAAAGAAAAGCGACGCGGCAAAAACAGGACTTCGCCAGTTCGTTGTCATTTGGGTCGAACACCAAACAGAAGTGAGGATCCCTGTGCCCTACTCCCTTGTAGAGCCCTTAAGTGAGTTATTTGAAGGGTGTAGTACATTACTGTCTGCGCGTCCGAGCAACATCCAGCACTACATCCGTTGCTGAATGAATGGATAAATAAATAAATATTTACTTGTCTAATTTTCTTATTTTAAATTTTCCTTCTGTCAGTTTGGTGTTTAATACAAATAAATTGATATAAATAAACACAGTATAAAGAACATTTCCCGCTGCTATCCTTTGATTTTAAGTTGTTTTGTGTTTGAGAAATAAAACCAAAAGCTAAAAATGTTTCTGAAGGTGTATTTATCAGTGTCTTATATATCATTATAAACTGACGTGACAGACAGTGATTAACCTCATTCTTTTGTTTCTATATAGATAGACATTTGCATAGATGGGCGAAAATATTCACCTAATTTTGTAAATGAAGCCAATATTTGCATTAAGCACAGAGTTTTCACTTGTCTATAACTTAAAGGGGGGGTGAAATGCTCATTTTCACTCAATCTCCTGTTAATCTTCAGTACCTATAGAGTAGTACTGCATCCTTCATATCTTCAAAAAGTCTTTAGTTTTTATATTTATAAGAGAAAAATAGTCTGTGCCGATTTTTTTCGGAAAAACACGAGTCCCCATTTGAGTTACTGTATGCTTGTACATGTAATAAGCTTGTTACTTATTATAACCCGGTGTTGGCTGGGGGCATCTCCAGATGGGATAATCTTTGACCCTTCAGAGCCATGTCCTTTTGGGCTGATTGAGATGAAATGCCTGAATGTTAAAAGCTACGTTGACTGCCCATATCTGAAAATGGAGTCAGGCAAATTAGAGCAAAAAAAAAACAAAACATGCTTACTACTGGCAAATACAGGGGCAGATGCTAATTACGGGAATGGATTGGTGTGATTTTGTAGTTTCAGCCGAGGAAGACATGCTCATCCAAAGAGTTTACAGAGACAGTGATGTTTTGGATACAATCAAAGAAAAAGTAGACCGGTTTTATTTCTCTGTCTACATACAGAAATGTCTAATGCTTCAGAAGTAGGTGTTAATAGTGTTTCCAGTTACATTTTGTATGTTCTTCTGTGTTACCATTAAATGTGAAAATTAAACATAATTTTTATGATTAAGCACAATAAATGTATTATGACACTGCACCCCAAGAAAAAGACCAGTCATTTATTACCATTGTCCTTGAGAAGGTGGACGTCTCTGGCACTACAACTGCCTCTTTAACAACTGTAAAGTGCAAATCATTACATGACCATGCTTGTGATTTTTAGGTGTTTTTTTTATTTTTATTGTTGCACCTTCCAGTTCACAATTTATAAAAATGTTTACAAATTATATCAGAGACAATTTACAAAGTGATAATGTTATTTTTATGACAATTGTATATTGAACACAAAAATAGTTAATATCGATCTCTTTGGGAGAAGATATGGCTACAGTTTACAGTATCTAATTTAATAATCTCCATTTCTTGACCAGAGGTCCATTCCGGTAGTTTGAGAGGAGACAGGCGACGGTGAAGATTTGGTTAATGCTCCCGGCAATGGAGAAAGGGATAGTGGTATCAAACAGTTTATTCTCTTTAACTCTTCTAATTGACCTTTCAGTCTTCACCCTCAAACGGGCAATGGACTGCGTCTTCAGAACATCCACCTCTGACATTTGGGCCCTCTTGGAGAGGAAGGCAGGACGATGAACAGGCCGAGGTACAAGGTCATCAACCAAGAATCCCTTGTCCACCATTATGGCCATGTCAGGTGTTAAGAGTGATGTAATCCCTGACAGACGAAACACCTCCCTGTCGCTCATGGAACCCTCAAAGAGTGCTGACACAAAAGTCAGTGCTCCATGAGGGGACATGCCCACCATAGCCTTAAAGGTGCAGTGGGATTGTAGTTTGAAAAAACTTCACTCTGAAGGAGAAGGGAAGAAGGGGTTTGACACCGTAGCTCTGTACAATCAAGCACTACTTGTGTGTCACTGAAGTTGGGTGGAAGACTGGCCTTCACAGCTGCAGGTGACATCCATATACAGACCGAGCCCAGTAAGCTGTAGAGGAAGTTGGCCCAGGTCACAATGATCCGGCTGACTGTTGCTCTGTGGATGTTGAATCTATGAGCCAACTCTCTCTGGGTACAGCCAGTGGACAGGTATGTGAGGAAGAGGAAGAACTCCTCGATCGGCAGCAGTTTCTGGGGGAAGATGAGTTTAATGAGTAGGGGTGTACTAATATATCGCAATACAAAAATGCAACAACAATATCTAACGTGGACCATGAATACCCGTTTTGTCTAAAGTTCACCCAAAATGAAAATTACTTGCCATGTGACAGAGTGCAAGCATATTCATATAAAATAAATCTATATGTATTGAATCATGAAATGAGGGTGTCATTACACGACCATCGGGACCATGACGGGTTGCTCGAGGTCTTCATTAGGCCCCGGCGGGTCAGGTTCTGGACTTGGTAGTCGAGATCGGCGCTCCCAAACACCGGCCCGTGAAGCCGTAGTGTAATTATTCCACTCGAATAACGATGCAACTGAACCTACTGCTAAAACCCGTCTACCCTTAACGGTAGTGTGAATTTCCTTCGCGTGGAAATGTCGGCTGCATACCTTAGTATGGGTGGTCACCGAAAATCGTGCCCTCCTAATTTTGTGCAGCCACTGCGCACGAAGGTTGGTGTCCTTCAGAAAGCAGTGGAAGCTCAAATGGGTGTTATATCGACTTAAAGCAGAGCAAAGTGGCACACAGCAGTGATCCTTAGATCCACCCACAGTTTTTAGAAACTTAGATGTGTCACGCACATTATATCTCTTTTTTCGTACAACAGCTGCACCACTCATCTCGTTTATTTATAGCGGATGGGGGTGAAGTAAACCGGAAACCGATATGCCGACTTCTGACAATAGCGGAAGTTTGTCACTACATTTGTGCCCCTCACTCCCGGGTCCTTTCTGACGCTCCTCGCACTCGCTCCGAGCGGGGCTCGAACCCCGGTCTCCGGCATGGGAGGCGGACGCACTAACAAGGAGGCTAAATGGCTACCGCCACTAGCGTCTGTACACTTAGGGGTTTTGGAAAATGACTAAGTTCCACTTTATGGCGTTTTTTTTTTTTTTTTTAAGCTGTACATGTGGAAAGTGCAGTTTGATGACAACATCGAATGTTGTTTACTTGATGTGCTTACGCGCCGATAGCTAAGTTAACAACACAGAGATATTTTAAGCAGTTTTACTCACCGCCTGCGGTTCCAACACACGATCGTGACCCTTTTTTGTTGGGACTGCATCATCCTTAAGAAATAAACGGTACGCAAATCCGGCGTCAAAATGGGCTTTGTTTGTAAAACAAGCATCTTCGAAATGCAGGGAATAAACAAAAACACTTGCACAACTCCGTCGATGCTCTTTAAAAATAAACTCCGTCCACTGGTCCCTTAATGTTTTTTTTTTTTTTTTGGTAATCTGTGCATGGTTGGCTTGCCCTCGCAACCAAAAACACACTTCTTTTGTGACATTTGGCTCTCGCTCTGATCAGTGAATTGCTCTGCTCTACAGGAGCGCGCTCTTCCGGGAGAAGTGCCCTTAGGACCCAAATAAGGAAATTCCGCTCCATCTAACGTCACACAGAGCCATACTCGGAAAAAAACTTTCCGAAACTTGTGACAAACTGGAAGGAGTATTTTTGGAACAGAAATACTCCTTCAAACGTACAACTTAATTTTTGAAACATTGTCCATGTTTAGCATGGGAATCCAACTCTTTAACAGTGTAAAAAACTCAGTATGCATGAAATAGCATTTCACCCCCCCTTTAAATTAATAGCTTAAATTTACAAACTGAGCCTGCAACCCAGCCAACATTTCCATGTGGGCCCCATGTGGGTTTTTGGTGGGCTGTCAGTTGGGCCCTGCATGGGCAACCCAAATGGGACCCGTACACTTTTGTCCATAACACTTTCTATGAAGCCCATATTTATAATACATTATAAGGGTACTCTTAAGGCATAATGAATGCACAATGCATAAAAAAACGTATGTTATATCAACTCATGAATAATCATAACAATTATAATACATCATAATACAATACAAAATATAATTCATCATGGTTATAAGTTTAAGAGTATGATTATGTATAACACACAATGAACACCATATTAATTACTTAATTTTCAGTATAATGGACTGTATCATATCTTGACATTGTTTAAGATCATATTTAAGATCTGCACAGTATCTTACTACAGCTTGTGAGTGCTTAGATGTTGAGTGTTACTTGAGTGTTTCCTTTGGAGCTAATGTTAATTGATGTGAGCTTAATACTCTAAACTGAAAAAAAAATTCAATCTTTTATATGGTTACATTTTATTTTGATGGTCCCCTTAATCAATCTATTATAAGCAACTTTGCCACTACATCCCAACTAACTCTCACTGGAGTATTAGTATGCTCAAGAATGGTAGAATCTAGTATGGTAGAGTAAGCTGACATACTGATGTCAGTTTATCTGTTGGTTGACCATCAAAATAAAGTGTTAGCATACATTTACAGTAGCAGACATAGTAATACTCCAATGACCGCTAGTTGATACAGTTGCAGAGTTACCCAACAGCTGTCTAAGGGGTACCCTCAAAATAATCAAACTGATATTACAATAAAAATAGTTCAAAGCAAATGTGTCATATTACAACTTCATCTGATCTGATATCTGATCTTATGGCTGTTTGAGAGAAAACATTTTTTAAAATTATTATTATTATTATTATTACTACTACTACTTATAAGTGGTCTTTGACCACTTTAAGTAAAGTAGCATCAGAAAAATGGCAAGATATGAGACATGAGGCCCGAGATGGCCACCACGCCCGAGTCCCCGGCCAAGGAGGCAATCCACGAAATCACTGCTAGTCCTGGCATGGGCAAGGAGGCCGTCCAAGAATTCACTGCCTGTCCTGTAACGGCCACGGAGGCCGCTGAAGAACTCACTGCCTGTCCTGTAACGTCTACGGAGGCCGCTCAAGAATTCAATACCTGTACTGTTATGGCCAAGTGGTCTTTCCATGTCTCTGCTCCACCATGGCTTCTAGCTCTGCCTGCACCGCCTGGCCACCCCGCTTGGCCAGCACCACAATGGCTTCCCGTTATGCCAGCACCGCCATGGCTCCATACTCCCCCCTCTGCTTCATGGTCTGTCTCTGCTCCACGGCCCAGGTCCCCCTCTGCTTCATGGACTGTCGTTGCTTCACGGCCCAAGTCCCCCTCTGTTCCATGGTCTGCCATTGCTCCACCCTCCAGGTCCTGTTGCTCTCCACGGGCCTGGCCCTCCAATCCCCCCCCCCGTTCCACCTCCACTCCACCATCCTCCAGAACTTTTTGTGTTTTGTTGTTTGGGCGTCTGGAGCCGCCCTTAGAAGGGGGGATATGTAATGTCTGTTTTGACTTTTGTGTCATGTTTTGGGTTTTGTTTCATGTTCTTGTTTCCAGGTCTTTTATTTTGTTATTGTTTGTGTCATGCTTCCCTTGCCCTCTTGTCTTCATGCTATTGGTTCCTCTTGTTCTTTGTGTCATGTTCTGATTGGTTTGTCTTGTCATGTGATTAACATTTCTGTTTATTCATTGGTTGTTTTAGTCGTGTGCCTTGTCCCCCATTGGTTTGTTCATGTCATGTGTCCTTTTGTCTGTTATAAGTAGTCAGGTTTTTGCCCTTATGGCTTGTCGTGTATTGACGTATGTATCTGCTGTCGGTGAGTCCTGTCTGTTCATGCCATGCCATGTCAAGTCTTTGTTAACTGTTTGGATTATTGGATTGTCAACTTGTAAATAAACTGCACTTGGGTTCATCTACGCTCGCCTTCAGTGGACTGATCGTTACAATGAGTAAATATATTAAACCTGTTCTTATGAATATTCATGAGATGATCCAACATATTATAAATTGTGTTATAATGCACTCCTTATAATGCTTTAAGAATACCCTTATAATGTATAATATGGGCTTCATGGAAAGTGTTAATACAAAAATACTTGAACAGAACAGGATGAAATGGTGTTATTCCTGGGCCTGTGTAGACTTCTCAGCTTCATACCTAAAAAAACAGTAAAGAAAGAAAAACAGAAAAGGCAATTATTTTAAAATACTACAAAAACATTTACAAAAGCATTAAAAAGAATGCGTGGTTATAATTAAGTTGTGCCAGCAATTCATATTTTTGCCCAAGTTATACTACTAAAGGTAATATGAACAAGTTAAAAGTGACACTATTCAGTTTAGAAATTAAATTTTAAAAGTACTATTATTTTATTATTTTGTTATATATTCAATAACACAAGTTATTGCTTCACACCAACAGCTTTATTCATGATTCATCTTTTATTTTTCAGAGCTGAACTTTAACAACACAGAATTACCAGAATATTAACTATTTCATCAATGAACATACATACAGCCTACAAGTAAAATCATATATAACACATTTTGAAAGTGGAAAATAAATGGTGTAAATATAAAAATTTACAGTCTCCCCTCTGGTCTGACAGCCGTGCTGCGGGAGGAAAAGGAGAGTTAGCACAGCTAGACAGAGTTCACTCACACTATTTTTTTTATAAAAATAATGTAGCTTTATATCTAGCAATCATCATCAGAATAAAAGGTATAAAATTAAAGTAAACTTACCTCACTCTTGTGGGCTTTCATCTTTACAATAAATCTGTCATGGTGCCATGCCATCTCACGAGGAGATGTTTGTTAACAGCTAAAAATGACTAACACCTAAAATGTAACTTATTACACTCTGTGCTGTCTGTTTTGGGGGGATGGACATTAATAAATCAGACATTATTTTAGTTTATCCCAATTTGATACTTTACTGCATGTTAGGTGTGGATAAATGTATTATTCATGCAACAATGCTTATTACTGTAATAACGTTCATTAAAAAGCATTGCTATATGGATGATAAGAACTTGCTCTCATTAATGTTTTTATCAGGATATTTGTAAAAGGTTAACTACCAAACTGAGTGAAATTGCATAGCATTCTTCATGACCAGAGTTTGCATATTTCATTCTGTAATTATACATTTTATGCTCTCCAAAAAGACTCTTATAATATCTGGATCTGGCAACACAACGGAGAAGCAACTCTCTATCAAGGCCCGTTCGGTGACCAAATAAAGTAACTGTCGTTAAAACACATGAAGTCGTCTTGTTTGTTTTATCAATTAAGCCGTGCTGACCAGCATTTCCCTCCCGCAGTGGAGCTGGCTGACCAGCTGACAATCGTGAGAAAGACGATAAATGTTTTTAGATGACCTCCAGAGCACGCACCCTTCTAAATGAGACACAGCTGATATCTGTTCCCTAATTAAGCACATTAACTCTTCAAACTTTTATATTTACACCATTTATTTTCTACTGGCACATCCGACACATTTGCCCACAAAGATAGCATTTTTAATCTATTATGAAACAGACGTGCCTGTATGCGCTCACATTAAAAGCATATATATGGGCGTTTGCGTTACACGCAGAAACATTCAAAAGCATTGAAACTTGTTTCAAAAGCCTCTGCCCAATGAATGTATAAATAAAATATCCTAGGTTTGCTAAGTAAACTGCCAACATTTTATTTTTTTATACAACGTTAACATTGACCCTTCAGCTACGACAGTTCAGTCCCGACTGGTTTCGTCAAATATTTAAAAAAAGATGTACATCTAATTATATAACAGCAGCAGTAATTTGGCTACTAGAAAGTGAAATATAATTATCTTACCTTGATAGTTTAGAGAGTTTATTCATTGACACTCTAATGGGCCAAGCTGGGGCCCACATTCAGCCCATCAAAGTGCCCACTCTGAGCCCATGCCCAGTTGACACCCACATAGCCCAGATAAATCCCATGTGGGGCCCACATGGACATGTTGGCTGGGAAATAAACTAAAATGAGTTTTGCTTGTGTCTGATGATTAGAGGTAAATCTAGCCCTGCTTCTAAAAAGACACAGAAGTGATTTCAGTACTTTTTAAAGGAGTCTATGTTCTTTTTACAAAGTCTTGATTTTGTTTTGGGGGTGAACTAGAACATGATCTCATCCCAGCAAACATGCCCGCGTGGGCCCACTGCGGGTTTTCTGTGGGACCGTGTGGGCAGAGCAAACTCACACTAAACCCATGTGACACTAAACCCACAGCAGATTTGCCCACAGGGGGCGTGTTTGCCCTATTGGGGCCCCATGATGGTTTTCTGTGGGCAAGCCCACTGTGGGTTTGCCCACATGAAACCCGCTTGGGGCCCCTTGTGGGTTAGCCCATGCGGGGCCCATAGCAGTTTGGTCATTTGGGGCCCTATGGGGATTTTCTGAGGGCACCCTGTTTTTTTTATTTTTTTCTAATATTTAAGAAAAAAATTACTTTTTTTATATTACATATATTTATATATAAATAAATGTTTTTATTTATATACATAATAAATGTAGAAAATATTTATGTAAACAAAAACATTTAGTTTGGATGCAATTAATAGCGATTAATTGTTTTACAGCACTAATAGCCATTAATTGTATTCTCATTCGACAGAAATACTATTTTCTAATTATTTACCTGGCCTATAACACTTGGTGTAAATGTTATTACCTAGAACAGAAAACATACACTTTGACTACTTAACTATTTTGTAGGCAACAAGTAATGTTAAATGGTTTACTAAAAAAATTAAAGCAGCTGTGATTTTCAAAATGAAAGAAAGGTACAAGCTAAGGATGTTTCAACTATTATCATCATTTCCTTTTGACCCTGATAAACCGGTAATTAATTTTCTATGCAAGTGACATAATATACAGTTCTCATACTATTTGTGTAAATAGCCGTGCTAAAACATGTATGACTTTTTTCACACCAACAGATTAGGTTACATCTAAGAATCACAATGTTTTGTAAATGACATTTTTCTTACACCTCAAGATTTAGCCGTATCAAGATTTTGGACGGCCGTTCACAATTTGTTTGTTGGACTGTATGTTTTTAGGTGATCTTTGTGTGGTGTCATCGTAATAGGAATAAATTAAAATTAAGAAATTAAGTTACAGTTTTTTTCTTCGAGATATTTCTTTTAGTGCAACTTTGTGTCTGTCCAAAAAGTGTGATCGCATGAAGCATCAACGCAAAAATGAAGTCTAGCTGTTTTACACTTAAAACTATTACAAACTAAACAAATCAAACGGTTCCGCCGAAAGTTGCACACTTGTTTAAGTTTGAGCGTGTTAAAGTTTCCACACTCTCGTTGAGATACATTTTATCCATAACCTTTCGTGTATTCGTGACCAAATCACTAAGAAAGAGAGTATAGCAAGAAAACTAATGTTTACAATGCATATAGAATTCAGAATACAGTTGTTAAAGTATTTTTTTTAAATGTTGATTTGTAAATGAAATTTGTATTACACCGTTTAGATTTAGTCATCGTGTTCAGATAGCAGATGACACAATTCACATTTTGTTTTAAGACTCCTGTAAGTTCATGCTAACTCTTGCATGGGAAAGAGAGCAGGATGAGCACATTCTATTCATTTAAGAAAAATTATTAAACATTTGCCCGAACTTTTTTATTACACTCTCTTGACAATCATTTAATCATCTTGTACTCTATTTTGTTTGTGTTTTTGTCCGTTTGACCAAACTCGGAGAATAGTCTTTATCTAAAAAACATTGAAAAAAATACACGGCTGGTGGGCCGGATCAACATTAAAAGTTTTCACAATAGTTTAGAAGAGAGGATTTCACTATTAGGTATTTGTTATTCTGATACACATTTCCTGTATAAAAGAGTATGTCTATAACCTATTCAAGGGCATTTAGTGCAATCTTAATCACGGTAGATGCTAATGCTTATGACCGAAGGGGAGTACACATGGGCCTACTCTTTAATGTCAAGTGGAAATGTTGAAACAAACAAGTACGACGAGTAAAATGTGAACATGGCCACAGGCATCTAAGAAGGTTGACAGTGTGTTGTATTGCTCTGGTTTTGGCAAGGGTGTGGTAACATCCACTGACCCACAGAATGCAGATCATCTTAATTTAATACTTTGCTCTTCAAGAGATAAGGGAGGTTATTCAGGCCAGCTATCTGGTGGCAGCTTGAGGAATGGTGGACCCCGACTCCACCAGCTCCCTATTGAGAGGTCTCTGAGAGACTTGCCTCGAGTAATATCATCCGCTGAGTTGTCTCTAAATTTTACATGGTGCCAGGAAGCAGATTCTGTCAGCTCTTGAATCTCCATTACACGTGTCCCTACAAACACTTTGTAGCAGCATCAGCTCGATTAATAGTGTATGGGGATTGTAAGTTCTGTAACTAGGACTTTGGAAAGTTGAGAAACACAAAGAGCTGCACATAACTCCAGACGGTGTAAGGACTGCTGCTTGTGAGGAGCTACTCAAGACCTGGCAGCCATAAAGGCAACTTCAACTTGACCGTCTGTACTGTACTAATCCACTGAAACATGCCTTTTCTTATACATCACAGAAGACGTGAATCTCATGCCTACAGGACGGGTGATCCATCTTTGAGCTGAAGTAACATCTGGGCAGAGAAATCTCATCTAGTCCATTCAACTCTTTCTCCCATTCACACCACAAGGTAAAGATGCTTGTGGGTTTTACTTGGGACTTTGAATCATAACAAACATCTCTCCTCTTGGTTGATGAGTCTGGAGCATAAGTAACTGTTCTAGAAATATCATCCTGAACGTGGAGCTCGTACTCCAACCAATCCGCAAAGTCAAGAAGAGTAGGAACTGTTATCCTTGATGGGTGAACATACCTCCTCAAACTGGTCCAAAGCTTTTGTTGAAGTTTGTCTTGTAGCCTGGACACATGCGAACCACATTCAAATTCAGCTGCCCCTTCTGACACCAGCTGCTCTAGCATACTCATTCATGAACTTACAAGGAGGACAAATAGCTTGAATGCTTAAATATCTCCTGATGTTGGGACTTTCCAGAACTTCAGCAATATTCTGAAGAACAAGCTTGTGTGGTTGACCATACATCGTTTTCAGAGCTCGCATGGTATCTGTGTAGGGTCTCACAGAATTACAGTAAGAATCGGCTACCAAGGACCTGATATTTGAAGCATTCAGTTGAATCTGCTGGGAGAAGGTTCTCCAGTGCCATCCGCAGTCTCAAAAACTGTTTTGGGTCTGCTGGTGTTAAGACAGGTATGTTAGGTGCTGGTCCCCGGTAAATTCTCTCTTGCATTTGTACCATTTTAACTCTAGGTGTAATCTCAGGTTGCTGTGGTAGGTGGAACTCTCTCTTCTCAGGATAATGCCTGTGTATGAATTGAGGGTTGTCGTCAGAGTAATGAACAGCTTCAGCAGTCTGTGATGACCTCCGTGGGATAACACAATAGCTCTCACTAGCATGTGTCTTTTCTAACCTGGGTGAAACTGACCAGTCCCTCATCTGCCTTGTCAGCTGCTCACACTGGACAGATATGTGCTGGAAAACATCCCCAGAACATGGTGAAGGCTCCCTCTGGGTAACTGATGAATGCTGGCTGTGTTGGGCTTCTTAGTACTAGGGGCTGGCACTGGGGTCACTGAGCGCCAAGGAGTCTCTATTCCTGTGGTGATCTGCTGGATCTCTTGCTTTAATGTAGCATTTCTTGAGGCCTTGTAGTGCAGAAAGGATCTTGGGTAGGATGTGGCTATGTAGCTGATCACTGTCTCTCTTCATCTCTGTCCACATAGACTTAATGTCGGATAGCTGTTGGGCTTGAAGGTGAAGCTTACCTTTTTTTGATTGTATATCTTACTCTTGCCATTCATCTTGAAGAAGCAGATCACCTGCATATGAGTGCTGGCTCTTTGGAGATGATGATCTCGATACATACTCTGGCATGGGTGGAGCTTCCTCTACTCCGGCTTGACCCAGATGTGCAGTTGGTACTGCTCTCTCCACATAGCCTGATCCAGGGACTTGATAATCTGCCAAATGATTATGTGGCCTTATTTGTCGTTGAGGGTGAACAACTGGAGGATCTGGCTTGGAATTGTACATCATCTCTCTGCTGCGATTCACCAATCCGGGTCGAAGGACCATTTGAAATATAGGGAGTTCGGAAGTGCACAATTTGGATGGGCGCGAAACACACCAGGCAGTCAGTTAGGACTGAATGAGCCAACTCTTAACTGAAGAGGCACCAAGCAATATCTAGTTTGCCTTTAGTTTACTGGAGAACTTGTAGTATATAAGTGTGGTTCTGCAAGAATTCAATGAGAAAACTAATTTACTGATATATACATACAGGTGTTACACAAATATAAACATCCATGTGAATAATGAAACACTTATCAAATGAACATAGTAATGACATTAAGTATTCTGAACAGTTCTTAGCGTTAATTATTTGAATGTCCACAAGAGAGTGCTATTAGCACGTGAATGCAGCTTAACCATGCATAAATGAATACAAGCATGTGACAAAAGGCTAATCATCACATAATAATAGTCTCCAAATAGCATGATGTGCAATATATATAAATATCTCGTACTGAATCAGAACATTGGAATACTTAGAAATACACTAAATAGGTAGATTAATACAGTCAGGATGGTGCTAATCGACAATTCTTATAAACTGGAACAAACAGACGATTTCTCAATCACAGAAAATTAAGCAAACAACTTAATGGCAATTCAGCGTGGATAGATAAGTATTAGAAGTCTGAAAATGGCGGACTTTCCACTCTCGCACGAGTGATGCAGCTGCTGGATGATGTGGTAGCATCGAGCACTCTGATTGGTTGGGATTATCAAGGACATTCAAGAATATCCAGGCCTTTTGTACAAACACAGCTGATTTGCATTTAAAGTACCCTGCACTGAAACCAATCACTGTGAACAGGGCTGTTTTCGAAAGGGTAAAAATTGTTGTTTTAAACTACAATTAAGAAATGTTACCTAAAGTATGTTATAGACTTTTTATTAAGACCCTAAAGAGTCATAAAAACTTGTGGAAAATGGGCATCCCAAGGTATCCTTTACACACAAAACACTTTCCACACTGAGAGCAGGTTCAGTTCAGTTCATTTTATTTATTTCCCAAAGGCAATTTGGTTGCAGCAATCAAACATTTCACATAAACAACAAAAACACAATACATTTCCTTCCTAAAAAGTTCTTACCTTAAATTTATAAACTTTACAACTGAAGGGATAAAAAGTTATTTTACTTCCCTGGTTTACAATCAAGACAATTGTTTTTCACTTTTAGAGAATTAAACCAGCACAACAGTGAAAAAGATAACAGTAACTCAATATAGGATCTGTAGAACATGCACATCAATGTTTTGTCCACATTAAATAACCTTAGTTTCTGCAAGCAATACAATATTTGCTGCCCACTCTTACACAAAACCTCAGTATTGGAAGAAAATAAAAATTTGTTATCCAACACAGTGCCCAAATACTTGTACTGTTAAACACTCTCAATACCTACTCCATGAATAGTTTTATTTATTTTAATCAGGTTTGTTAAAAGTGTGCTTGAATGAGGTTACAATTAAACTATTTGAAAACCAGTTGAAATTAATGATGCAATCCTTTAAATCTTAACTTTTGAGTGTAGCAGAATTAAATGGATGTAAAATTATCATCATGTCACATGTCGCATTGTATTTAATGTGACAGAATTTTTTTTTTATATTTTATAGTTTAAATATAATATTTAATATATTTGATAGTTATGTATAGCCTATATTATTGTATTTTAAATGGTGTAAAAACTTGGCCTCAAAAAGCATTTTCCCTGTGGGGACAAACACTTCTGGGAATTCTATAAAATTAATAAAAATCAAATAGCCTATTGATGGCTCAAGAAGGAGTAATTTTTCAAATAACAGTTTTATTTTTAAAAACGTTAATAAACTGTAACCCTAAATGTTTTTAAGTGTAATATTTTTGTAAAGGCTAGGGACAGAAAAATGGACATTTCCACAGAATGACCCATACATGCCTATTTATAATAAACGCAGCATTCTTTTGTAGGCCTATAATTCTAATATCGTTCTCACCTATTATATTATCTTCTAGCTCTCCAAGAATATGCAGAACCAGCGATCAGAAGGATTATTTGCCATTTTACAAGCCTTGAGTCTGCGAACACCGCTCCTCTTATTGATACCGTAAGCCTGCGACGTGATGCCCTCGCTGTCATGTCAGTGCTCCGTGGCTATGGAGGATTGCATTTCTCCACAGCCTGCGAAGTTCTCATATGTGATTTCAACTAAATGTATCCAGAGTGGACCAAGCTCGCCAAGATAGCCTGTGTAATCCCTGTCTCGAGTGTTCCTGCAGAGAGGGGGTTCTCGCTGCAGAATCGGATCAAGACGAAGCAGCGAAGTCGCATTGCGGAGAACAAGGTAACGCAGCGTATGCGCATTGCAAGTTGTGTAGACACTGGGAAGTTTTGATTTTAAGTCGGCAGCTGCACAATTCAGCACAGCAAAAAAGCGTAAAAAGTAGCCAAAAATGACGCGAGACAATATTATAGGCCTAATCATTTGTTGGTTCAAGTTCATTTGACAAGGAGTTATTTCACACGGTGGCCAATTTAAATGTTACCAGCTAAATGAGACTGTTTGCTTAAGTAAAAACAATGCTATATTCGGATATTTTATGTGGGGAAGGGGGGTTGGTTTGTTAAACTATGAAATGTGAAACCATAGTAAAAAACAATTGGTTGATTGACGCCAACGTTCATGTTTTCTTTTTCTGTCTATTTGAAAATTAGGCTAATAAAAAGGTTGCATATACGGCCTGATTATGTCATTTTTTAAGTTACATAAACTGCTTTCAGTTTTCCTCAACTTGACTAATTAAGAGGCGATATTTGACCGGCATATCATCAAAATGTCCTGAAAACGAAACCTCCATTTTTTTTCTAGCGGAAACGCTGATAGATGGTATACTTTATTAGCATGATTTTTGGTCAGTTAGGTCTGTTAATATCACTGTCTTAGTACATTTAGCCATGTTAAGCGTTTTTCACAGTAAGCATTTTAGAGTGTCCCCTGTCATCCAGCGCAGCTGCCCCCTCAAGCATCAGGTCGCGGAGCAACATCAAAAAGAACAGCTGAGACCAGCCGACAGGAGTAGCTGAAGCCTTTGTGAAATCTGTAAAATACAGCCGTGAAAGTAACAGGCATACCTGCTGAAGTCACGGACAACCTCCGCGTCAGTACCCATACCCAAGAGAGCGTGATCAGATAATGAGCTCACACGCTATCCGCATGAGGAATGACTCCACGCGAATCCAGTGTCCTGGTGGGCCAGTGGTGGCGCGATAATCAGTCTAGATTTCCGCTGCCCTCCAAAGTCGTGCGCAAATACATGTGTGATACATGTTAGAACTCTTTGATTTATTTATTTTTTTTGGTAAATTCATGTTCTTGTTGGCATTTAACAATAAACAAAAATGTTTTAAAACGTGTCTCTATGTCAGTTAAAAAAGCAACAATATACCGGTATGCTACATAACTCAACGATAGAGCTTTGTATGCAGCAAAATCAGGAGAAATTATGTTAAAAAAAAACAAACCCGGTGGTAATACCGCCACTCATAATAACCGCAGGGGACATTTCTTAACTGCTACAGCCCTACTCCTCACTCAAGAAGCCAACGATTACAGAATTAGCAGCAAATTTTATAATATGCCTATTTCTAAAACTATTCTTACAGTCTTTGTGAACAACATAAATAAGGGGGAGAGGACACATCCTTGAGGTGATCCAGTTGATGACAGTCATTCAGAAAAACAGTCATTAAGGGTGTACTCACACTAGGCACGGTTGCCATGAACCGGGCTCGAGTACGTTTGTCCCCCCTCCCCACTCCCCCTCTGGCCTGCACTCACATAAAGGGTTTCAGCATTCGTGCCGGAGCACGCTTACGTCATTATGGTGCAACAGTTTCGGGATAAACAGGAAGAGCGGCGCTCTCTGAACACAATCGAGTCCATCGCTCTGTTTTCTTTGTGGATAATTTTGTGTCGTTTGGTCCACAGCCCTCTCAAAGCCTGTTGTTAAACAGATGTGTCGCCTTAGTGGCGTGAAAATTTTCACGACTTTGCAGTTTTTAGTTTTTATGCGTTTTGCACCTCTGCCGTAGACCAAAGCGACCCTTTCCCTGCCATGTTGGTTTTGGAGCGTCGCAAAACCGTGATGCAAAGCGTCCTTTTCCGTGCTCCGGCACGGTTAGCGCTCACACTGCATGCGAACCGCGCCCGAGTCCAACTGAACCGTGCCCTGGCCCACCTCTTCCAAGCGGGCCAGGGCCGGCTAATCGAGCCGCGCCCGGGCACAATTCGGAGCACTCACACTAGTCAAACGAACCGCGCTTTGGTGGTCAAACGCACTCGGGCACGGTTCAAACTGGCTAGTGTGAGTACACCCTTACTTTAACTCCCCAAGGTGAAAGGCTTTTATGAAGAGTGGGTTACCAAATGAACCTTGCAATGTCCTTTCTGTGTAAAAGTTTTTCCACACTGAGAGCAAGTGAAAGACTTTTACCCCGTATGAATTAACATGTGAGTCTTTAAGTTACCCTTCTGTGTAAAGCTCTTTGCACACTGAGAACAGCTGAAAGGCTTTATTCCAGTATGAATTAACATGTGCGTCTCAAGGCTTTCTTTGCGTGCAAAAGTGTTTCCACACTGAGAGCAGCTGAAAGGCTTTATTCCAGTATGAATTAACATGTGGTTCTTAAAGCATACTTTATATCTAAAACTCTTTCCACACTGAGAGCAGCTGAAAGGTTTATCTGAAGAGTGAGTTACCAAATGATTCTTAAGTTGTCCCGTCTGTGTAAAACTCTTTCCACACTGAGAGCAGATGAAAGGCTTTATTCCAGTATGAATTAACATGTGCATCTCAAGGCTTTCTTTGCGTGCAAAAGTGTTTCCACACTGAGAGCAGCTGAAAGGCTTTATTCCAGTATGAATTAACATGTGGTTCTTAAAGCATGATTTCCATGTAAAACTCTTTCCACATTGAGAACAGCTGAAAGGCTTTATTCCCGTATGAATTTTCATGTGGTTCTTAAGGCATGATTTCCATGTAAAACTCTTTCCACATTGAGAACAGCTGAAAGGCTTTATTCCCGTATGAATTTTCATGTGGTTCTTAAGGCTTACTTTATGTTTAAAACTATTTCCACACTGAGAGCAGATAAAAGGCCTTTTGACTTCTGTTGTTTTAAGGCTGGAACTCACTGATTTTTCTCCATTGACATCGTGATCTTTCTGATCCTGATATTCCTCCTGCACCTCATTCAGATCTTGCCTTTCTTCTTTCATCAGGCCTATAAAAAAAAGAGTGAAAATCAAATGGTAAATTTGAAAAATAAGAGGATAAAATATTTGTGTCAAAACTGTCCTTTGTTAACACAGTGCAATGAAAATAACTAAAAACACTGCATTATGCTGACAGGTCAATAGATGGTGATATCACTTTGTAGAGAAACACTACACACTGACAGCTCCAGCAAACAAGGTTTGTTCTTTGATCACTTTCATTAATTTAACAAATTAAATGACATTTTACATTCATATAATTGGGAGAAACAATGTTTAGTTTGGTCACTGATTCACACACACATAAAACATTGAACACTTTGAGACAAATACAATCTGACTGAACTCTAAATAATTGGGTCATTCTCACAAACCTGTTGAAACGCCATGGCACTAATTATTTTAAATATTAAACATGCAATTTAGTAATATATAAAAACCTCATAATAAAAGACAATACTGTTCTCTGCCTCACACAAGAGTAATTTCAACATAGGAATTAATTATTTTTGCATTTTAATTGCATTTTCTGCTGAAATTCTCATTACCGCAATGCGTCCAGCTGTGTCTGAACTCTTGTTGTAATTTAAACAAATTAAAATTAAAATATTCTGAAAAAAGTAAATGAATATGGATATGGTTTGTGTCCCAGTAAAACAAAAGGCTTAAAAAAATAAGTTTTTTTTAATAACATAATTGTGTAGTGTACCGCATATATGAAGGAAGGTATTGGCAAAATCCCACCTGTAATAAATCACTTTGAGTTATACACGCCTTACAGTTTGGCAATGTTTTATTTAAATGTTAGAAGCCACGTTAGTTAAAATACATTAGACGTTTTAAACCCAATCGGCGGAATTGTCAGACGGTCCCTTACGCATCAACACACTGGGCTGTTTTTAAATAATATTTTGAGGTTGATATAAAGTTGTTGCATATTGTTAAAACTAATCGTGGTTGTGGTATCTTTGTAGTACTGATGTAGTAGTGGCACATGAAAGCGAATGTCTGGCGAACATTGAACCTAAAACTAACTTTACCACGCTGGTTTCTACTACTAGCGTAAAAACCTATACACAGTCTCCCAGGCTTGGAGTTCAATACAGTTTCTTGATTTTCAAAAAGCAAAAATAAAGTCTAATTAAAGTAATAATTAAATCTCCTCAGTGTCAGTGCAGTTGCATTTCCATAAGAAATTTAAAACGTATTTAAGGCAAATGTAATGATAGTTAACGTCTTATTTTTACATAAAGGATTTGTGTACCAAAAATATTATTTAAAGATGAATGCAGAATAAACGCCAACCTCCTTGTTTCTCGGGTTTAATTCTCCTGGCTCCTCGTGTTTTATTCTCCGAGTTTCTGGCTCCTCGTGTTTTATTCTCCGAGTTTCTGGCTCCTCGTGTTTTATTCCCCGGGTTTCTGGCTCCTTGTGTTTTATTCTCCGGGTTTCTGGCTCCTCGTGTTTTATTCCCCGGGTTTCTGGCTCCTCGTGTTTTATTCCCCGGGTTTCTGGCTCCTCGTGTTTTATTCTCCGGGTTTCTGGCTCCTAGTGTTTTATTCTCCGGGTTTCTGGCTCCTCTTGTTTTATTCTCCAGGTTTCTGGTTATTCTCCTGGTTTCTGGCTCCTTGCGTTTTATTCCCTGGGTTTCTGGCTCCTCGTGTTTTATTCTCCTGGTTTCTGGTTCCTCGTGTTTTATTCTCCAGGTTTCTGGTTCACTCGTGTTCTCTTCACTCTCCTCTTTAACAAACTCCATCTTCACAGCAGCAGATCCCAGTTCAGATGAAATTCCTGCTTGATTCCAAACTTAGTCACGACTGTGAGGACGAGAATATTAGTTATTTTTTAACCTGATTCAAAAACTGTATTTCTTTATTTACAGAAACAACTTTTCTAACAGTTTTTATTAAACCAGCATCACGAAAAAACAACAACAGAGAGTGCGGTGAAACTCATCTTCTTCCATCTTTAAAGGTGTTTTTCAAACAAACAAATGGTTTTAGCGCCCCCTGCTGGACTGGAGAGTGAAGCGGCGATAGGAGGAAGAAAAAAAATGACGTGTCATAAAGCCAAGTATGGTAACCTATATTCAGAATTCCTGCTCTGCATTAAACCCATCCAAAGTGCACACACACAGCCGTGAGCACACACACAGCCGTGAGCACACACACACACACACACACACCCACACCCAGAGCAGTGGGCATCATTTATGCTGCTGCGCCTGAGGAGCTGTTGGGGCCTTGCTCAAGGGCACCTCAGTCGTGGTACCGACGCCCCGAGATTCGAACCCACAGCCCTAGGGTTAGGAGTCAAACTCTCTAACCACTAGGCCACAAGAAAAAAAGCAGATCTGCAAAAATAAATTATACATAAAATAGACTCGCATGGTATTTGATCAACACCAGTACATGGTTTTTCTGTTGTTTGGTAATTCCAACACAAGCTAAATATGACAGCACTGACACAGCATTTTCTTACATAAGAAGTGACTTGGTTTACTTAGTTTTGTCTTGGCCACGACATTACTAGTGGGAACATGATAATATGTTGTGGCCACAAGATATTTATTTGTGGGAACATCATTAACTCGTG
Source organism: Carassius auratus (assembly GCF_003368295.1). NCBI lineage: Eukaryota > Metazoa > Chordata > Actinopteri > Cypriniformes > Cyprinidae > Carassius > Carassius auratus. Next base: position 183,424 of record NW_020527884.1, read on the forward strand.
GGAATGTGTTGTGGCCACGAGATGATTTTGTCGAGGTAACGATATCCGTATGTCTTGGCCTCGAGATGTTTTGTTGAGGGAACAACATCCATTTTTCTCGTGGCCACGGCTTCTTATGTTGAGGGAATGACATGTTTTTCTCTTGGCTATGAGTTTAATGCCTAAACAAACCTGCGTGACCATAGCAACCCAGGATTAGCAGAGATGGATTCATTAATATTTTTTTTGAATTAAGAAGTTATTATATTATTTACAGTTTTAAACTTGACTTAAGACCTTAACAGTATCTTGGAGTCTCATACCTGTGCTTTAGAGTGCTGTCCGCCATGTCTGTGGTTTGTATGCAAACAAAACAATGGATTATTTACCTAGAGATATGGATTTATGGACTAATTTCAATAAAACACTTCTGGTAAGCATCGTTGAGCATTTATTTTTAGCATTTTACTAGTGCAGGCTATAGTTTTCCCCAAAATTTCTTAAAGTATGTACGAGTGAAGATTTGTTAAGTGTGTGTAAGGTTGAGGTTTTCAAATAAGTTAGTTGCAGTTATTTTTATAACGATAAAGTACTGCATCATATATGCATCGGTATGACTGAGATCATCTGCAATATCTCTGTCCTGCTTTTACAGCTGCTAAATGTAAGCAGACTATACTTGTACAGATGTACACCTCTGCCAAAACACGTGACTACAACACAAACAGTATTAAACGCAGTATGTTATGTTTATTTAAAAAAAAAATATTAAAATTAATTTAGTTCACGTCTAAGTACAATATTATGTTAGTCAACAGCCCCCCACCAGGGGTGCTGATGCTATGACGAGGGGGCTGCAGCCCCCGCAGCCCCCCCTTTCCCGCGCTAATGCTAGGGCTGCATGATTTATCGAAAATCGTGATTTGAGACGTTGCAATTTGCTAATCGCCAAAGCTTGCAATGCGGCTACAATATTACTCTGTTCCAGAACATATGCGTGACTGTCAGTCTTGAGTGACAGACTTACTAACCAATAGAGTGAGCGCACCTCCATTCTTCCCAATCAACTCTGCTCTAATCAACTGAGTAAACACCCACCATTTAAAAAAAAAAAAAAAAAAAAAAAAAAAAAAACGGAAAGCAGGAGAGAGACTGAGTGGGATTATGGCGTCTACAGGGTCAGGTCAATAGTCAATAGCAAATTAAAACTAAAGAAAAAAGCTATGTAACTTAATCTTTCAAAAAAACAGATAACGAACAAGAAAAAGATAATTTACAAGAGCTGGGTCACATTGCACATAAAGAGCATCTCTTATTGCATGTTCGCTATTCCCAGTTCATAAGACCGCACACAGACTGTGTCTCTGAATGCTTCTCATACTCGCGCTTCTCTTCTTTACACGGCGCAAATCCTGTGTCATGCACGAGCCGTTCACACTTGCCACACTCATGCAGCCTGTTTTCATAATGCTCGATTATATTCTCCCCTGCACCACAAATCTCCACGAGCGCATCTGGCAGTGTGGATGAGGCTTGACGCACACACACAACCTGCGACAACTAGCGCCTGGCTTTGCGTTTAAAATGAATGTAAGTTCAATCTAACTGCTTGCTAATTTTACTTGAATGAAATGAAACATTCAGCACATTTTCCACTTATTCTTAAAATCCAAAATCCAATGTAACATGTAATACTTTAATAATTGACTAAAGAAATACAGTTCCTTATTTATATAAAAAAAATATATTTCCAGTGAAATTCAGTAACTAAGTTAATTCTCACACGCACACGTACACACACACGAATCCCTTCCAAAACACAATTGAAAAGTGAAAGGATTTCAGGATTATAATGGGAATTGTATTAGATAGAACAACAGTACTTCCTATTGGAAAAATGTCAAAAACAAAAAGGATTTTTGTAATGGTTTCATGGAAACTGTAAGAATTTCTGTTTTTTTTTTTTCTTGTTTTCAGCAGGGTAATGATACTCATACTGTGCTGCACATTATTGACAATATTGAGCTGAAGCTTGACTTTGAAAATTTAAAAATCGCAAATCAAATAGCAATATCAGTCAAAAAATTAATTAGATTAGATTAATTAATTAGATATTTTCCCCATATCGCACAGCGCTAGTAGAGACACGAAGGAGTAAAGTAAGTTCAAGTAAAGTGTCTGCATTGACCATTTCATCATGTTATTTTTTTGCATTAACTGCAGGGAGTATTAACTGAAGAGACCTGATCAACAGCAAGCTTTGGATCTACTGAATGTGTATTTTTCAAGCATTTTATTGCAGGGTTCACTGGTATTTATTGGCATAGCCAATTATTGGTGAAAAGTGTTCATTAAATTACTTCAATGTATAGCAAACCAGATTTTTACCAAACCTCTGACCTTTGTTTTTCTGCAGAACTCAAAAGAAGATACTTTGAAGAATAATGGTGATCAAAACCACAAGTATGTCAGGTATGGATATTATAAAGGGCACTAAATTATTTCCTTTTTTTATATATATATATAATTTTGCCATCAATTTAAGAACAAAAAAATAAACAATTTACTTAGCAAATGGTGATAATGTTTGTTAATGAAAGATTTATTGAAAGAAAGAACGGGACAAATTATATATATATATATATATATATATATATATATATATATATATATATATATATATATATATATATATATATATATATATATATATATATGCACAGCTGTATTTTCAGCATAATTACTCCAGTCTTCAGTGTCACAGGATTCAGAAATTTTGCTGATTATTATCAATGTTGAAAAGAGTTGTGCTGCCCAATATTTCTGTCTACACTACAGGTCACAAGGTTTTTTTTTTTGTGGAGGGGGGGGGACTAATAGCAAGGATGAATAAAATTGAATACCAGTGGTAGAAATGACTTTTGTAGTTTGACAGAAGATTAGTTTTTTTTTTTTTTTGAACTTAGCATTTATAAAATAATCATGAAGAAAAAATTAATTTTATGTTTGTTTTTTGGGTGGGCCAAATAATACAGGAGAGATGCTAGAAATATCCTTTACTCTTTATGAATGTTTTTTTTTTTTTTAAATCTTCTGAGAAGCTCAAGAATTATGGTTCTTTGTTAGTGCTGGGCGGTAAACCGGTTCATATCAAAAACCGGTGTATATTTTCGTTACGATGTTAACTTTGAATATACCGCCATACCGGTGTATTTAATTACTCAGCGTTCGGAACGAACGTTATGCTTCGCCGTGGCCGCGAGACACGGTTTCAGACGGACCCTTTACAATGTTGCACTTCTAAGCAGCGACTGCGAGGCGTGGTGCTATGGTGTTATGTTACAACGCCTGTTTCACACAGTCCAGTCGTATTAACGAATTTCAGCTGCACGAGGTTGAGGTCCGTCAGTGCGTTAAAGGAGCGGTGCAGCGATTGTTAACGTACTGAGTCTATTTTTGCTGTGCTGCAGGCACTGAATTATACATTTCGAAATGAGAATCGGTAAGTACTTTGTAGCACTGCCATACTCTGAGAAACACAACAGTACCATACATGCCAAAATACTGAAATTGTTACTTTACAGAATTGCTAGACGTCCAGATGTTGGGGGCAGAGGAAGAATGTTCACTCCAGAGCAAGAGACCCATATAGTGAACATGGTGATTTCCAATAATGCGATAAGACTGCGCGAAATACAGCAGCGCATAATTGATAATGACACCATCTTTCAAAATATACACAGTGTAAGCATTTCTGCACTAAGTTGTGTACTTGCGCGCCACAGAATAAGAATGAAGCAAATTTACAGAGTTCCTTTCAAGAGAAACACAGAACGTGAAAAACAACTGCGATATGACTATGTGCAGGTAAGCTATAGTGTCAGTGGTTCTGAATTTGGAGGTGCATACTGTAGTGCTGTGCATGGGCCTGATGTGTTGCATCTGTTTTGTCTTGTCCAGAGAGTGATGGAACTAGAAGCAGATGCCATGGGACATGAGCTACTTTTTGTAGATGAGGCCGGTTTTAACCTCAGTAAAACCAGGAGACGTGACAGGAACATTACTGGACACCGTGCCATCATCAATGTCCCAGGACAACGTGGTGGTAACATAACCATGTGTGCAGCTATAAGCCAAAATGGTGTTGTTCACCATCATGCAACCATAGGCCCATACAACACTGAACACATTATTGCATTCCTGGACACCTTACATGACATGCTCACTGTTCAGAGACCAGAGCATACCCGATATGTCATCATATGGGACAATGTTAGTTTCCATAGGGCTGCTTTGGTCCGCAACTGGTTAACAGACCACCCATCCTTCATGGCACTCAACCTCCCTCCATACTCTCCATTCTTAAATCCCATCGAGGAGTTCTTCTCTGCCTGGCGCTGGAAAGTGTACGACCGTCATCCTCATCAACAGGTAGCCCTTTTACAGGCAATGCAGAAGGCATGTGGAGATATTGACCAGGCATCATGTCAGGCCTGGATACGGCATTCAAGGAGATATTTTCCCCTGTGCCTTGGACTGGAGGATACGAAATTTTGTGGCCGGACCCAGAAAGACGACATGATGTAGGCTGATCGTCTTTTTTTTTTTCCTTTTCTGAAATTACTATTTTGTGTTCTGACTTTGTCTTGGTTTTGATGAGTGTGAATAAACACCAATACTTGAAGTTTGGATCCTTTTCACTCACTTCACTTCACTTGTATGTTTACATGACACTATGACAAAAGTATGACCTCAAACTGATATCTGTACATAGAGAAAGCAAAGGCCAGATGTGTTTTGTATTCATACCATAAGTGTGTAGTTGGCACATTGTGTGCTTAGTAGATGATGGCTTGTATTTACTGTTTGATATGAAAACACCATTTTTACAAAGGTGTGAAGAGTTAATCTAGCTGTGTTCGCTTTTACAAGAGAACTGCAATGTTTTGATAATTGGGTGAAAGGTTTTCTTATTTGTGTGTAGAGTTTTGCAAAATAGTTACTTAAAAATGTGCTTAAGCAATCAGAAAAAAACTGTAAGACCCATGGGATTGCTTGTGATAAAGAATTAAATGCAAAATGCACGAGACTGTTTCTGTCTGTGGTGTTTTAATTTTAAATATTTTAACAAGAACAGTAGGCTAATTATTGTGTTTAAATGTTTTGCCGCTTGCTTGATCAGCTTATTATACAAACCTAGAAGTAACATGCATGAATAATGCATTGTTTATATTTATTGAGTTTAAACTAATGTCTCAGTGGTTTTCAACCTGTGGTCCGCGGCCCCCTAGTGGGTCGCGGTGGTATTGCAGGTGGGCCGCCAACTATTTTGTTCATTTCCAGTCCATTCTAGGGCGGTGCGATTAAAATAAATCATCAGAAAGTCATGATTTGAGTGTGCGCGATTTCTAAATCGCTTTATAGCACGATTTCCCGCGGCCCTGACCTCCCGTAGTATGCTATCCGATCCAATCAGAATCCATTGCGCCTAGAACGAGAACAGAACAGACTGGGCATATGCCTAACTCAAGGTTCACACACTGTCTGTGATGCGCCTTTTTTCTGACCCCATTTTAATGGATCAGAGCGTTCACACTGCACGCGCTAAAAGGCTAGAAATACAAAACGTGCGAAAATAATTAATATCTAGCACATGAGCATAGAGAGAATTGTGAGTGCACAGGATGCATTTTAAGTGAGAGGAGACACGTTTTAAAGCTGCAGTAGGTAACTTTTGTAAAAATGTATTTTTAACATATTTGTTAAACCTGTCATTATGTCCTGACAGTAGAATATGAGACAGATAATCTGTGAAAAAAAAAAATCAAGCTCCTCTGGCTCCTCCCAGTGGTTCTATTGCCATTTGCAGGAATACATGGCTCCCCGTAAGAAACAACCAATCAGAGCTGCGGTCCGTAACTTTTTTGTGTGTTCAAAATTTACAAAATGTATATAATAAGTGAGTACACCATGAATAGGGCTGTGACGGTTGCCGTGACAACCGCATCACTTGTCTACTGCCACCGGCGGTAGTGCACGTGACGTCACAAACTCTTAATACAAAGTTTTGTATATAAGTGCAATAACTGTAAAAGTTGCAAATTCTAAGTCTATGGTAATTAACAAATTACCTCAAACACAGTGTTTTCTTTGGATTGGCAGATTTGAGCGCAGGAAAATACAGTTTATGCATTCAGCAAATTAATTTAGTGTTGGGCGATGGATCTTGTTGGGTAAGCAAATACCACATCACCGATCTGGAGTCATCTGCATTCATGTCACCCATCAGTGTTTGCACAAGTTCTCGTGAACGCAAACGATGGCTGGTCAGGTTTGGTGAGGCTTTCTCCAAACTGGCCAAATACAAACAAGACAGCGATAAATAAAAGATGGTAACAAGAAATATGGCAACGATTCCTATTTCAAAGAGAGCGCGTGCAGATGAGGAGTTACTGAGCTTGCTTGGTGGCGGAAAAGTAAACCGGACGCAGCACAACAGCGTTGCAATAGGTTTAGTCTGTCTAGTGTCATCAGGACATTTGAACTCTGTGTCAGTACCTCACAGACCGGACGGGGATTTATCATGTCGTGTTGTGCTGCATCCAACGTAGCATCACTGATTATAATGAGTATTTTGTCACGCTGCATCGCTCGTGTCCGTTAGACAGGGTGTATTTAACTAATTTTATTTAGGCTACTTACTTGTTTAACTACATTATTTCTTTGATATTTATTTTAGTGTTTTGCAGGCGGCGTTCACTGACAGAAGTGCTCAAATAAACACAAACTGAAGAGTTAAATAGGGTGTGTAAGATGAGTGAGACAGTGCTGGGCTGATTTTATAGACATGTGCATACAAATATATCCTGTATATAATATATATAAAATATACTACATGCATGCACATTTTAAGTCAGCTTTAATCACCTTTTTTTTGGTAATTCCATGAATTAACTGACCACGACACTGCTTGCACATAGTTTATTTCGCAGTTTGATATGAAACGATACACACAAAGGAAGCGTGCACACAGTGAACTGGAGCGCGTGTCTGAAACTTCTCCTGTTCAGTCATTCTGCGACTGAAAAAATGCACTTCTTGTCATGAGAAAAATTGACAGCAGCAGCAGTTGTGAGTGGGTGGCCATCCCCGCCCCAACGTCAAATATTTTGAATACGTTAAACTGAAAAAAATTATTGCCTTCGTTATCGAGCAAATTTTGACACTAGAATATATTTAAGCATTAATATATATATACAAATTTTTTTTTTCAACACCGCTCCACCGGCGGTTGTTGGTCCATAACTACCGCGGTGATAAAAATCAGACACCGTCACAGCCCTAACCATGAATTTATTTTCCAAACCATGTTTTTAGCCTGTCCTGAATCACTAGGGTACACCTATAATAAGTGTGTATATTCAGACTATTTTAGATTGCTTCGGGGCCACCGCAGCTGAGTAACCCGGTACCTTTGTGATTCTTCATAGACATAAACAGAGAGAAGTAGATCTGGCTACAATGTTCTTCCGCAAGACGCAAGCAGTTCTGTTTATTAAACGCTAGAGCGTCAAAAGTCACCGACTGTAACCAAATATGTACACTATTAATTTTAAAATTAAACAAAAAAAATATATACATGTAACAAAATTCACAAACAAGCAGAAAAAGAAAATAAAGAATTCCGAAAGTGCAGTATGCGTTGCGAAAGCTAGACAGAAAATATGCGCTTATAAGACCCAGTGACGTCGAAAGCGACCTCTTATGCTGCGTTCACACCAAAATCGAAAAGAGCGTCTGGCACGAATGATTTCAATGATAAGTTAATGTAAAGACGAGTTATGAAAACCATTGCAAGCTGACAGCGACCGGTAATACCCCCACCTTGTGCAGCTGTACCTGAGTGTCCCTGGGACATCAGTGCGGTCGGAGCACATCTTCTCAACAGCTGGACATATAGTGAATAAAAAACACCCAGCTCTGGACCCCGAAAATGTTGATCGACTTGTTTTCCTGTCCAATAAATTTGTAATGGCCCTAGCCTTTTTGCGCATGCCTGCCTAGTGCCGCCTAGACTAAGTGTCGGTAACATTCAATAAAAAAAAAAAAACACACATGGCCTGTTCTCAAGTTTCATTTTTTTGAACGGTTGTTTGAAATGGATTGATCATTATTTAAAATAATCTTGGAGATTTTTGAATTGCCTAAATCATAAATCCAGCCGGGTTGAAGCCTGCACTGATGTTTTTCTTTTGTTATGGCAGCAGTCCCCTCTGCATATATATTTTTTCGAGAATGTTGCACTCTTGTTGCTGTTTGCTATTCTGCACGAAACTTAATGGCAATAAATAAAAAATATTGCTGACTAGTGTGTTTCCAGCGCTCTCTTTACGTTCGTCCATTATTTGACGTTGAAAAAGGAAACGTCTTTTTTTAGACATGGAAAATCAATTTTACAATCGATTCAATTAACACTTATTTAATTAACACTTACTCACAAAAGTGACAGCCCTAATTAAAACAATGAATAAATGTTGTGTTTGTGGACTAAACAGACGCGGATCAGTAGCGGACTGCAAACACGTCCTGTGTATAATATCCATTTTATGCAAGTGCTGTCGGGCTAAAATTGTCGCCAAAGGCAGCAACACGAGCAATTTGCTCCAGCACCTAAGCAGCAAGCACTTCTTGGAATATCAACCAGCAGAAAATGCATTGTACACCTGATTATGCATGAAAAAAAAAAAAAGTCAAACCGGAAAACCGTTTGTTACGGTCAGCTCAAAACTGCAACAAAAATGACGAAAACCAAACCAAAAACGTATAATGAAGAATATTTTTTATTACATAATTCTAGGGGTTTACATTTAAAACTAACACATCAATTTAATTTCTGACGACAGATCCACAAACAACGCGCGATCAAGCGGCAGCATGGGATGATGTCACTTCCCACGTGCCTCGACCCACGTCTCAGAGGCACTTTTATTCATACGTCCCGATCTATAACAGGTGTTGTTCATTACGCCATCACCTAGAAGAAATCACAAGAGAAAACAAAAAACCCACACACCATTACACCATAACACCTCCCCCTTTAAGATAGAGGATCCTTGTAAAGGACCTATATTAAATCAGAAAAAATAAGGGTTACAATGCACCAGATGTTCTCAAAATGGCCTCACTTGTAACTGGAACCACGGCAACTCTCGGCACCTACAAAAACAAGTCAGTCACAGTCATACAAGTTTTTAAATCAGGGTATCCAGATTCTCACATGGAGCCCGAGACAAGGCATCAGCCAACACATTCTCGACACCCCTTATGTGTCGAATCTCTAATGGATAAGGCTGCAGAAAAAGAGACCAGCGTATAAGGCGCTGATTTGGGCTCTGCAAAGAATGTAAAAAGGTAAGTGGATTGTGGTCTGAAAACACCACAACCGGAAAAGTGCCACTTGTCAAATAAACTTCAAAAAACTGCAAAGCCCAGATCAATGCCAATGCCTCCTTTTCAATAGTAGAATAATGCAACTGGTGAGCCTTAAACTTCCTGGAGAAATAACAAACTGGTCTTTCTATTCCATGTTCATCAGTTTGTAATAAGACAGCTCCAGCCCCAACTTGACTGGCATCAACCTGAATCTGGAATGGGTATCCAATCCGAGGCGCAGCCAAAACAGGTGCCGTACTAAGCAACAGTTTGACATTGTCAAATGCTTGTTTACATTGCAAGGACCACTCAAATTTCACACTCTTCTTCAATAAATCGGTCAGGGGGGCTACCACTGAAGAAAAATTTGAACAAAAACTCCTGTAATAGCCCACCATTCCCAAAAACCGCATAAGCTCTCGTTTTGTATTTGGTGGCGGAAAATTATCTATTGCCAGTACCTTAGCTCGCACAGGACGTACATTTCCCTGCCCAACTACTTTCCCCAAATAAGTCACAGTTGCCTTGGCCAACTCACACTTGGCCAAGTTGACTGTGAGCTTAGCTTCAGCTAATCGCTCAAAAAGTGCTCGAATACGTACAATGTGTTGTTCCCATGAATCACTATACACAACCACATCATCTAAGTAAACAGCACATCCATCCAAACCAGAAGTTACACGGTTCATTAAGCGTTGGAAAGTAGCTGGTGCATTTCGAAGGCCAAAACTCATTACTGAATAAGAATATAGTCCAGAAGGAGTAATAAATGAAGCAATCTCCTGTGCACGAGTGGTTAAAGGCACTTGCCAATATCCTTTGAGTAAATCAAATTTACTAACATACAGAGCAGAGCCAACCGCATCTACACAATCTTCCATCCTGGGCAAAGGGAACGAATCTGGTTTTGTAATATTGTTAAGCTTCCGATAGTCAGTACAGAATCGGTACGTACCATCTGGCTTTCCCACCAATAAACAAGGTGATGTCCAACTTGAAAAGGAAGGTTTAGCGATATTATTCTCAATCATGTATTTTATTTCAGACTCAAGATGGCATTGTTTTTCCAAAGAAACCCGATAAAAATGCTGGCGTATTGGCTTGGCGTCACCAACATCTATATCATGTTCTATCACATTAGTACGCGAAGGAGAATCTGAAAATAACATAGGAAAATCTGAAATTAAAGAAGACAATTCATCTCTCTGCTTAAAAGGCAAGTGTTTAACAAACTCATCCAGTTTCTTTAAGGTTTCAGAATTGTTAAGCCGAGGCTGTAAAATACCATCCTCGGGTACCTTAACATCCTCAGCCATTTCAGTCACAGAAGATGCTATGGCCACAGCAGCTGGAGCCCTCTCGGACTCACTAAAACGAGAGTAAAAAGGTTTTAACAAATTTACATGGCACAGCTGTGAATGTCGCTTCCGCTCAGGAGTTGAAATCAAATAATTCTGCTCTGAAACTTGACGTACAACTGTATAGGGACCCAAAAACTTTGCACAAAATGGAGAGGTAGGAAGAGGCAACAGAGCTAACACCTGGTCACCTGGACAAAACACACGAGACTCTGTGTTCCTATCAAACAACCGCTTCATCTTCTTTTGCTTATTCAGCAAATTTTCTTTAGCCATTTGACCAGCCAAAAATAACCGACGCCTGAAACCCTCTACATATTGTAGCAAACCCTGAGGTGGGTCAGATACTTCCTTTAATCCATCATGAAGTAAAGCCAATGGTCCACGCACTTTATGACCAAAGACTAACTGGTTGGGACTAAAACCCAAACTATCCTGAACCACCTCACGAGCTGCCAACATTAACCAGGGCAACCCCTCCTCCCAATCACCCTTTAACTCCACACAATAAGCCCGCAGCAACGACTTCAAAGTTTGGTGGAAGCGTTCCAAAGCCCCTTGACTTTGTGGATGGTAAGCACTAGACTGATTTTGCTTCACACCAAGTTGCTGCAACACTTCCTTAAACATATGCGAAGTAAAATTGGATCCCTGGTCACTTTGAATAACTCTTGGAATCCCAAACACAGAAATAAACTGTGTCATAGCTTTAACAATAGCACGGGTAGTGATTGAACGAAGCGGATAGGCAGCTGGATATCTAGTGTTCTGGCACATTACAGTAAGAAGATATACACTTCCTGACTTAGATGGAGATAATGGACCCACACAGTCTATAATCAGATGTTGAAACGGTGTATCAATTACAGGTATGGGATATAACGGTGCCGGTTTAAGGCACTGATTTGGCTTCCCCGTAAGCTGACAGGTTGAACAGGTTTTAATAAACCTCCTTACATCTTTCTTTAACTGTGGCCAATAAAAATAACGCAACAAATGATTGTACGTTTTATTAACCCCAAGATGCCCCACAACATCTCCATGTGCCCAACGCAACACAGTATCTCGAAGAGACATTGGCACAACAACCTGTTCATAAGGCTCACCTATGGGTACTTCCCTACCAGATAGCCATTTTCTTAACAGAAGACCATCCTCAACAAAACAACCACTCATTGCACTCTCTACCTCTTCCGGAGCTAGCACTTCAGAAAACATTTCTTTCAGACTGGGGTCCTCCCTTTGTGCCACCACCAACTCCTGACGAGAGACTGTAGGGAAAAGAAGAGAAAGATTAGGAAACACTTTCCTTCTATCCCTAATCTGTCTAGGTTCCTTATCCTGATTTTCAACAACAATTTTACTCATTGCCCGAGTAACAGCACACGTTACGAACACATCAGGAAACTGTTTATCAACATCCACCTGTTCAAGTGAAGGAGAATCTGTTACAATAGGTGGGGGTGGTACATCCCTCCATACTCGACCTCCAGCCAAATTATTTCCCAAGATTACAGCAATGCCCTCCACTGGTAAAGAGGGTCGCACACCTACTACAACTTGACCAGTAATCAATTCAGATTCAAGTACCATAGTGTGCAAAGGTACAGACAACACTTGTAAACCAATTCCTTTTATCAATACCTCACTCCCAGTACTGGAACTCTCTGAAAATGGTAATACGGACTCCAAAATAAAGGTCTCTGAAGCACCAGTATCCCTAAGGATTTTAACTGGAATTTTCTCATCACTCCCAACCAGAGACACAGAACCATCAGTAATAAAAGGAGCATAACTCAACTTTTCATCACTACACAACACCAAATTACCTTGAGCAGTATTTACATCAACCCCCTCAACTACCTTAGTAACCGAGGAAGCAGCAAGAGCAGGTTTTAGATCAGATTTAGTACGGTTCATTTTTGCCTTAAGGGCTGGACAATCTTTTTTCCAATGTCCCTTATTTAAGCAATAAGCACACTGATCACTCTTGTCACCAAAAGCTCTTAACTTTTTCTCAGCTTTTACATTAGCAGGCAAAGATGGAACCTCCACTGAAACATTGTCCACAGAGCTATTTGGACGACGCCAATTAGCTCTTTTTACATCTTTATGGGTCAACACATATTCATCGGCTAAAACAGCAGCAGCCTCTGCACTCTGAACGTTTCGCTCTGTTAAATAAACAGACAAATTTTCTGGCAAAGTATTTCTAAACTGTTCCAACAACAACAACTCACAAAGAGAATCAAAATCCTCTACCTGTGAGCCTGAGCGCCAACGATCAAATTGAATCCTTAGCTCCCTTGCAAATTCAATAAATGTTTGTTGTGCCCCTTTTCTTAAAGCTCGAAATCGTTGCCTATAGGCCTCTGGAACCAACTCATAGGCTTTTAGCACGGTTTCTTTCACTTTACTATAAATCTGACTGTCCCTAACATTAAGAGTGGAATACGCTCTTTGGGCTTTACCATAAAACACACATTGTAACAGAAGCGTCTGCTCAGAATCCTCCCACCCCATAAGACCTGCCAACCGCTCAAATAAATTAAAGTATCCAAATCATCATCATCGAATTTTGGCATCAATTTAAGAGCACGAGCCACATCAAAAGCTTTTGGAGTTGAATCGTAGTTTCCCAATCTACCCTCTCTAATCAGAGCAAACCTCTGAGCCTCCACATCCAACCTACGCAATTCAACTTCCTGACTCATTTTATTTTTTTCCATCTCCAAGAGCAACAACTGTTTCTGTTGTTCAAATGTAAGTGATGTAACGGTCCCTTCAGGAAATTTCTTTTTAAATCTGTTCCTGATCACCTATAAGAGGTAAAGGGCTTCCTAATTCACATGTCAAAATGCCTAATTTTACCAGAGCAGCCTTAATGATCAGCCCCAGTCCTTCCTTTAGACTTTTGTCTTTAGTGGTAAGGGGAATTTTAAACTTGTCTGCGACCTCTAATAGCTGTTTTTTAGAAAGCTGACTAAAGCTCTCCTCAGAAGGATGTTCAAAAAACTCTGTCAATTCTAAACTCATTGTGAGACAAAAAAAAAAAAAAACCCGCTTGATCGCGCGTTGTTTGTGGATCTGTCGTCAGAAATTAAATTGATGTGTTAGTTTTAAATGTAAACCCCTAGAATTATGTAATAAAAAATATTCTTCATTATACGTTTTTGGTTTGGTTTTCGTCATTTTTGTTGCAGTTTTGAGCTGACCGTAACAAAATGGGGGCTCGTCCTTTTCTGTTTTTTTTAAGAGGAAAATATTATTATATTAATTTGCATTCGCATTCGCATTGATGAGTTAAATCAGCTGTGCGTTTGTTTGGATTTGTGTTGTAAAGCAGTTAGTAATTGGAAACACCTGTTTTGCGTTATCAGCAGTTAAGCTGTTTGCACGCGAAGCTGCCGACAGATCTTTGTGTAGTTTGATGCTTTTGCCAGTTTGTGAGTTTTTTTTTGTTTTTTCCCCACTTTTAAAGGAAAAGGATATGGCGATGGGTGAGTAAACACTTTAACATTTGTTTGGAAACTGATTTATGCGGTTGAAGTGTTTTGCTCAAGCGTTTTTGTGTAGTCTGGTATCAGCAGTTGATAATTGTAAGTTCCACGAGGACTTTGTGAAAAGCGCAAGGTTAGGTGTTAGTTTACTTCTCACATTTAGTGACGTTTCCCACCTACCTAACAATACTACCTCAACCCTAGACTTCGTACTTCAGCCAAGAGCTAAGTGACTTTAAGCACTCTAATACCGTCAGCGCCGACCTCTCTCGGACAAACCAAAGAGAGACAACATCTGCGGCAGTGCCCTCAGCCCAGCATCAGCACAAAAATAACAAACTAAAATAATAAAGGGTCAACGCAAGCGTTGCTTCAGCCTAACCAGGAAAAGTCACAAATGTGAGAAGTAAACTAACACCTAACCTTGCGCTTTTCACAAAGTCCTCGTGGAACTTACAATTATCAACTGCTGATACCAGACTACACAAAAACGCTTGAGCAAAACACTTCAACCGCATAAATCAGTTTCCAAACAAATGTTAAAGTGTTTACTCACCCATCGCCATATCCTTTTCCTTTAAAAGTGGGGAAAAAACAAAAAAAAACTCACAAACTGGCAAAAGCATCAAACTACACAAAGATCTGTCGGCAGCTTCGCGTGCAAACAGCTTAACTGCTGATAACGCAAAACAGGTGTTTCCAATTACTAACTGCATTACAACACAAATCCAAACAAACGCACAGCTGATTTAACTCATCTATGCGAATGCGAATGCAAATTAATATAATAATATTTTCCTCTTAAAAAAAACAGAAAAGGACGAGCCCCCATTTTGTTACGGTCAGCTCAAAACTGCAACAAAAATGACGAAAACCAAACCAAAAACGTATAATGAAGAATATTTTTTATTACATAATTCTAGGGGTTTACATTTAAAACTAACACATCAATTTAATTTCTGACGACAGATCCACAAACAACGCGCGATCAAGCGGCAGCATGGGATGATGTCACTTCCCACGTGCCTCGACCCACGTCTCAGAGGCACTTTTATTCATACGTCCCGATCTATAACAGGTGTTGTTCATTACGCCATCACCTAGAAGAAATCAGAAGAGAAAACAAAAAACCCACACACCCTTACACCATAACACCGTTATATACATTTTTGGTCAAACCGCCCAGCACTAGTTTTTTGGTAATTGCAATATTGTTTAGGTCTATTTTCTCCATTTGCTAAATCGTCCGCACAATTTACTAATTCGTTCTCTCGATTTATAAATTGTGCACACGGTTTAGCCTACTAGTTTCCTGCATGCCATGTAATTAAAGCACATAACCACCAGACATTTATACCAGGTGCCTCATATACGGCGCTCAGGAAACAAATTTAACTTTTTTTCTGAAATGAAAGTGCAGTATCTGCTGAATGGTTTCATATCTTTTTATCATGTCTATTTTTTGCACCAAATTATGTAGAGTTGTATCAATAAGTGAACTGATAATTATTTTCACTGATAACGTCATTAACTATCCCCATCCTTAATAGGACAAACATTTTCTATTGTTTATATTGTGTAATCTATGAATTGATGTGTTCGGTTTTCTGTGATCATGACTTGGTAAATCTTTGCATGGTTAAAGAACAGGTGCAATGTTCAAAATGTTTTGGTTTAGTATTTGTGTAAAGTAGCGTTGAATAAATGTTGATTTGTGAATGAATGCAGTGTGTTTTTGTCTACTTTCCATTAGAATTTAATGTTGTTGTATTGGTTCGCATTAGGGCTGTGCAAAAAATCGAATGCGATTTTCATGCGCATCTCTTCAGTAAAGGTGCTCCTGTGATTAGTAGTATATATCCAGCACGTGTGTTCAGATCAGGATTGCCAGGTTTCAAAACAAAACCTGCCCAAATCTTTCTCAAAACTAGTCCAATCGTGTTTCGTTCCGGGCGATGAAAAATACACGTTTTTTTTTTTGGCGGGGTTCCTTTGGTAATATTCGCATTTTAGGGTATAAATATCATGTTATTGGGATTGGGGTTGCTTAGACCCGTGGACATGAAAAACACTGACGATCTAAACAAAATCGATTTCAAAATCGCAGGCGATTCTTTGTCGATTTTGAAAGCGATTTTGTGCAGCTTGTCGGTGGACTACGGCTCTGTGTAGTAAATGCAGCTTCACCTGAACCAGTGTTGCCAAGTCCGCAGTTGTTTTTCATGTCCGCGAGCTGAAGCGACCCCAATACCAATAATGTGATATATAGCCACTAAAATGCAAATTTTACCAAGACAACTAAAAACATAGTTGTGCAACCAGCCCTGAATGCCTCTCCAAACAAACGTTCACACCATTAACAGCTCCTGCAACCCATCCTGAACACCTCTCCAATCAAGCGCTCTCACCATTCTCACCTCCTGCATCCTGCATCCCCCCTCTCCCCCACACCTGCAATTCAGATCAGCGAGGATGCGGTGCGCCAGGTCTTCCGGAAGCAGAAAAGGAAAAAAGCACCAGGCCCAGATTGTGTTACACCAGCCTGTCTGAAATCCTGTGCTGACCAGCTGGCCCCCATCTTCACACAGATCTTCAACAGATCGCTGGAGCTGTGCGAAGTCCCTTCATGCTTCAAATACCATCATCCCCATCCCTAAGAAACCCAAAATTTCAGGACTAAATAGCCGTGTTTCCACTATCGAGCTAGGACCGGGCGTGCTAGTGCGTGCCAGGGCCAGTCGCGTTTCCACTGTCACTTCCGGGGCTTGATCGTGCCTCGCCGGGGCTTCATCGGGGCCGACGAAATCCTTGGGCCAAAG
Source organism: Carassius auratus (assembly GCF_003368295.1). Classification (NCBI taxonomy): domain Eukaryota; kingdom Metazoa; phylum Chordata; class Actinopteri; order Cypriniformes; family Cyprinidae; genus Carassius; species Carassius auratus. Next base: position 200,512 of record NW_020527884.1, read on the forward strand.
TGGGCCAGCTGGGGCTAGAGGAGGAGTTATGAACAAAGGCGGAGTTTTTCCGTGTCTAGAGAGCGTCAGCGCGGATCATTTCAGAAAGATAACAGCGATATAACTTTAGCATTAAAGACGTTTTAAAATCAGTTGAGTTTAAAAATCACTCTTAGTCAGCAGCAAGTGTTTGAAATAACTTGATCCAATGTGGATTATAATCACTAAAGGCAGAAATATTTATAAGCGATGCAAAAGACTATGCACGCTGGGCATTAACATTAAACATGGTAAATATGACCGCTTGAAGAAATCAGATGTCAGCTTCTTATCTACTATGCACGCTAAACATTAACATTACCATAGTAAACATGGTAAATGCAACCACTTGGAGAATTCAGACATCAGCTTCTTATTCTCTATCACAATTGTGTAATTACTAAGTAACATTTTATCTGTCGTCTCGTTTCGTGAGTTTAGCTCCACGTTGCATATCATCAAAATATAATAATGATTTTTGTTCAGGAGCTTTTATAAAAGTAGAGAGTCTGCGTTGAGGATCATTTCAGAAAGATAACAGCTTTAACACCAGCATTAAACACTTTTTTAAATAAGTTGAGCTCAAAACTCACTTTCAGTCAGCAGCGAGTGTTTGAAATAACTTGATCCAATGTGGATTATAATCACCATACAAGGCAGAAATATTTATAAGTGATGAAAAAGACCATGCACGCTGGGCATTAAAATTAAACATGGTAAATATGACCGCTTGAAGAAATCAGACGTCAGCTTCTTATTCTCTATCACAATCGTGTATTTATTTAGTAACTTATACTATCTGTCACAAGCCTCGTCTCGAGAGTTTATCTTACGTTGCCTATCATAAAAATATAATAATGTTTTTGTTCGGGAGCCTTTATAAAAATAGAGATATTATGATTAATTATTAATGTGATGTATAGGCTACAAATAAACAGAAACAGACTTGACTGAATAAGCAGGCTATTTTCATAAGCGTTAAAAATAAATAAATAAAATAGAAATAAGTGTATTTATGTGTGATTAATTTTGAGTCTTTTTAAATTAAATCAATATGATCAATGTATCACTTATTCTACAGTTAAAACATCGATGCTTTTGAATTTGAATATATAACAAAGCATGCAAACAAACTGCCGCTCTTTTATCATGTTGTTTTGTGATCGCGCATGTTCCAGTGACTTATTTCTTAGTTTTCTGATAACTTCTCTTTGATAGTGAAATAATGAGGTTGCATGACGTTGTTCTGAGAGGCGTGTAAAGGGCGTGTTTTAGTGACGTGCAGCGGTGCTTCAAGCTCCCCTGTGGAAACCCTGAGCTATTCTGGCCTCGTGCTACTGGCCCGAGGCTATAAGCCCCGCCCGGCCCGCTTTAAGCCCTGGCTCGCACTGGCCCGACAGTGGAAATGCGGATAATGACAACAGGCCTGTGGCTCTAACGTCTGTAGTCATGAAGTCATTTGAAAAACTGGTGCTGGCCCAACTGAAGGACATCACTGGGCCCTTGCTGGATCCTCTTCAGTTTGCCTACAGAGCAAACAGGTCTGTGGACGATGCAGTAAACATTGGACTGCATTATGTTCTGCAACACCTAGACAGACCGGGGACTTATGTGAGGATCCTGTTTGTGGACTTCAGCTCGGCCTTCAACACGATCATCCCAAACCTCCTCCTGCCCAAACTAAATCAGCTCTCCGTGCCCACCTCCGTCTGTCAGTGGATCAACAGCTTCCTGACAGACAGGCAGCAGCTAGTGAGGCTGGGAAAATACACATCCAGCACCCGTACAATCAGCACCGGAGCTCCCCAGGGCTGCGTTCTCTCCCCACTGCTCTTCTCCCTGTACACTAATGATTGCACATCTAAGGACCCCTCTGTCAAGCTCCTGAAGTTTGCAGATGACACCACACTCATCGGCCTCATTCAGGACGGTGACGAGTCTGCTTACAGACAGGAGGTAAAAGAGCTGGCTGTCTGGTGCACTCTCAACACCCTGGAGCTTAACACGCTCTAAACAGTGGAGATGATCGTGGACTTCAGGAGAAACCCCCTGCACTCCCCCCACTCACCATCATGAACAGCACTGTGACTGCAGTGGAGTCATTCAGGTTCCTGGGCACCACTATCTCTCAGGACCTGAAGTGGGACATTCACATTGACTCCATTGTGAAAAAGGCCCAGCAGAGGTTGTACTTCCTCCGCCAGCTGAGGAAGTTTAACCTGCCACAGGAGCTGCTGAAACAGTTCTACTCCACCATCATTGAATCCATCCTCTGCACTTCAGTAACTGTCTGGTTCAGCTCAGCTTCTAAATCTGACCTCAGAAGACTACAGAGAGTAGTCCGGACTGCTGAGCGAATCATCGGTTCAACTCTCCCTTCTATTCAAGAACTGTACTTATCCAGAGTGAGAAAAAGGGCTGTCAAAATCACTCTGGACCCCTCACATCCAGCACACTCCCTCTTTGAACTGTTGCCATCTGGTCGACGCTACAGAGCACTGAGCACTAGAACGACCAGACACAGGACCAGTTTCTTCCCTCAGGCAATCCATCTTATGAACAGCTGATAATAACTGCGAACACACTACACTTTATATTTATATACACATACACTTATTTATCTAACACACATACTTAGTATACACTTAAATTTTGCACATAATATACATGTACATACATAACTGCATTTTGTAAATATACCTGCCTACAATTGTCAATTTGTATATTGTCATTCACTATCTACTTATTTGTATTTTTTATTCTTTCATTATGTGTTTTATGTTCTGTCGCTGTCATTCTGTTGTACTGCGGAGCTTCTGTCACGAAAACAAATTCCTCGTATGTGTAAACATACCTTGCAATAAAGCTCATTCTGATTCTGATTCTGATTCTGATGTATTCAGTCATTATTCAATGGTATACTATAAATCCATGTGAAAAAAAATTACTTCTCACTGTTCTCAGGTCAAATATTTATATGCGATTAAAATGCGATTAATTTTGATTAATTAATTACAAAGCCTCTAATTAATTAGATTAATTTTTTTAATCGAGTCCCGGCCCTAATTTTAACACCGGAACACAATTTTTATCAGGGAACCTCATGGATACGCAATTTAGACTAGCTTTGAGAAGCAACTGGGCAGGAATTGTTGTAAAAACCTGGCAACCCTGATCTGAACACACGTGCTAGAGATCCTACTTTTAATCTCCGGAGCGCCTTTACTGAGGAGATGCGCATGAGAATCGCATTTCCTTTTTTTGCACAGCCCTAGTTCGCATTATAAATGTATTTATTATGAAACCCCCATAATTCGATTACAAATAGAGTTCAAAAGATTTATTTTTTGCATCAGAGAAGGTTTGAGTTTATTAGTTATTTGTGTATTTCAAGGTAATGGTCGGAGCACATCAGGCCCGGACTAAAGGTGAGGTGTAAATATTGTGGTATTTTGGTTGTTAGAACATACTTGGTACGTTGCTACGACCAATGTGATTCGGTACTGTAACGTCCTCATAACGTGCCAGTTTGGTCATTAGGACATACTCATTATAACGCTGCCACAGCAAATATGGGAATCACAAAGTTAGCTTGAACATTGTTTGGTACGTCACTGCGATGAATATGGTCTGGTCCAGTTACGTCATCATGATGTAACTGTCTTAGCTGGGTTTGGATTTATAGAAATCTAATACATTTACATGTACAGAAATGTAATGTTAAAATAAATATTAGTAATTAATTTATGGACATATATTGCAAATTAATGTATTCAGTCTGTTCTCTAAATGTATTTACATGCAAGTTAAATATATGTAAATATTTCCGATACAAATATATTTACATATTTTTAATAAATGTGAAAAATATTACAAAGCTGCCAAAATCGAATATTTAAATATATATTTCAAAATGTATTTATGAAATGTATTTTCTTCTATTTGAATTTAAGATATTTAAATATATCAGAATATGTTTATTATTAATATATTTCACTCTTTGTGACTTCTGTATGTGGAGGTTTGTAGTACATTGCTAGTGTCTCTAGTGACTTAATACAGGTGACATTTTGCCAATACTTCTTAAGAACACAGTTAAGTGCCACGCTCAACTATTTACCTCTATCGCTGTCTTTAAACAAGTACACTAACTTTCCATTTGTTGCAGCTCACATTCAGTAAGTCAGATTGCATTTACTACAACCTTTTAAAATCATTTATGTCAACGATCGATTGGGCATTGCTTACGGTTTTTGCGCTGGAATTTGCAGACGGTCCCTTAAACAGTGCGATTATCCATGGATTTATAGAGCTTAAAACTAACTGTATTGCGCAAACAGATTTGATCTGCCTAAGAAAAATCTAAAAAATAAAAATAAAAAAAAAATTATGTTAAAAAAAAGAGTTATGATATCAATGAAATCGCAACAGCAATAATTGATATTGGTTCGCATTCATTCTCCTCACAGATCACGAGACTAACAGCAACATTATCACTGCAAACATCGAAACCATCATTTACAGGAACATACAAAAACATAAAATCGCTCAGTTCTTAATGAACTCCGTGTGTTTTCCTCACATAGAGCTACTTACTGCCTGCTGCTGCTCTAAATGTCGAAGTCAGAAAACACAAACAGCTTACTCGAAAACACGACAGAAATGAGCTCGTGTACTTTTAAAACATACTGTGTAAAGTGTGTTTTCCTGTTGTTTAAAGATGATAAATACCGTGAACTGCTACCCTCTCCTCAGAAGATCGCTGCAGCTGCGTCCGAAAGCTTTGATGACTCTTAGTTCACGGTTTCTGCTGAAAGTGATTTGTTCCTCAGCTCTCACTGAATCCAGGACTAAAGACAGTTCTTTTTCTTCTTCTTCTTTCGGGTTTAATGGCGGTTGGCAACTAATCTCAAAGGTGCATTACCGCCACCTACTAGACTGGAGTGTGGGTATTAGAATGACATAAAAAAGAAAAAATGAAAAATTAAATTAGTAAATAAAAGAGGTAAAAACTTATATAAGACCTTTACAAAAGAAAATTCCTTCCTATTAAATTCTTTCACTTAACCCAGTGTTTTTCAAAAACAAAATTAATAAATTGTGTATACTCCCAGATGCTTTCCCTAATAAATGCTCAAGTGTCATGCTTTGTTCATCCATCTGTGCCTTTAATTCTGCCCGATCTTCTTCATATATTTTGCAGTCTAACAATATATGCTTCACTGTCTCTTGCACATTACACTCAGTGCATAATCCAGTGTGATGTTTTCCTATTCTGTGCAATGTTGTATTTAAACCAGTGTGACCGATTCTAAGACGTGCGACTAACATCTCCTCCCTAGGGCTTCTGCCCTTCCTCATTCTTGTGACTACTTGATTTTGTATGCTGTATAGATGACGTCCTGTATCCGCTGTATCCCAATATTCTTGCCATATATTAAGAGAATGTTGCTTTATGATGGTTTTGACCTCTGCTCTGCTTATTGGTACTTGTACATCTACTATTTCATGCTTTATAGAATTTTTTGCTAGCATATCCACAACTTCATTTCCTTCCACCCCCACATGAGCAGGAACCCAAAGGAAGGAGACAACCGCTCCCTTATTATGAAGTGCGAGAAGCAAGTGAAGTATTCGATAAATGAGGTCTTGCCTACATGACGCTCTCCCAGATTGAATGCTTAATAATGCTGATAAACTGTCTGAGGCTATAATAACACCTTGACTCTGATGATTTTTTCCCACCCACTCTAATGCCAGTAAAATTGCTATCAACTCCACAGTGTAAACTGACAGGTAGTCTGTAGTCCTCTTTTTGACTACTACTTCATACCGAGGAATATAAAATGCTGCTCCAGTACGCCCTGTGTCCGGCTGCTTTGATCCATCCGTGAAAATGAATAATTCCTCCTGATACTGCTCTACATAGTTTTGAACTATTATCCACTGTGGCATTATTTTTGAGTTTTCTTTTAGTATTTGTTGTAAGCTTACATTTACAGATGGTTTTATAAATTTCCAGGGTGGTATATTTGATATTGCCACATTGGGTCCTATATGCAACTGATTGAGACCTGCATTTTGAGCCTTAGCATCCCCCACCCATCCGAAACTGTAAAAATTGCTTTTATTATGCTCTGCGCATTCTTGCAAGACAGTTTTTGTGGGGTGCACCATACTATGTCCTTGTAAATTAGTCCAATATGCCAACATCATCTTGACCCTCCTAATACGTAGCGGCATCTCTCCTGCCTCCACCTGTAAAGCGGTAACTGGTGATGTTTAAATGCCCTAGTACAAATCCGAAGTGCCTGTGCCTGCTCCACATCGAGCTTTTTAAGGTTAGATTCTGATGCCGACATATACGCTAAGGAACCATAGTCAGAGGCAGTTCTCATGAGAGCCTGATATATGTTTATTAGCGAAGCTCTACTTGCTCCCCAGTCTCGCCCTGATAGACATCTCAACACCTTGTTGATCTTCTTACACTTATTTCTGACCTTATCAATATGCTGACACCAAGTCAACCTCTCATCAAAGAGAACTCCTAGAAACCTCACCACCTTAACCTGTTCCAAATCCTGTCCATACAATTTCAGTGGCACTACTTTGTGGCGCTTAGAGAAGCATATAACTTTAGTTTTTGGAATTGAGAGTTTAAATCCCCATTTATAAGTCCATTGTTCAACTTTCTCTATTGCATTTTGCATTTTCTTTCTAAGATATTCTACATTTCAACCCCTAACTCCATTGTCTGCATAAAGTGACTTACCTATATTTCCACTTACCTGATCAAAAATGTCATTTATCATAATATTGAACAGTATGGGGCTGCACACACTACCTTGTGGGGTACCATTTTCCACTATATGCCTACTTGAATACTCTGTACCAACCTTAACTTCTATTGTTCTTCTGTCCAGGAAATCTAATACCCAACCAAATAACTTACCTTTTATTCCTAATTTGACAAGTTTTATAAGAAGTCCATCCTTCCACAGCATATCATATGCTTTTTTGATGTCAAAAAACACAGCAATTACACTTTCCTTATTAGTTTGTGCTTTCCTTACTTCTGCTTCTAAGCACAAAACAGAATCCATTGTTCCCCTACCCTTACGAAATCCAGACTGATATGTTGAAACGAGACCCTTACTTTCCATATAGTAACTTAACCTATCGGTTACCATCCTTTCCATGACTTTCCCTAATTGTGATGTTAACGCTATAGGTCTGTAACTTGACGGGTCTAAAGCATTCTTACCAGGTTTGAGTATTGGGACTATCACTGCCTGTTTCCATTCAAGTGGGATTCTACCTTCATTCCTTCATCATATTGATCAGTCTTAATACTACCTCCAGTGATGCATCTCTCATATGCCCTAGCATGCTATAACATATAGCATCTTCCCCTGGTGTTGTTTGTCGTGCACTTAGGATAGCCCTTTTTAATTCAAACATATTAATAGGCAGGTCCATATCTCCTCCTGGTGCAAATCTACTGTCTTTCATTCCAGGATTTTCCAACAATGTCTGCTTCCTATACTGGTTATCTATTGCGGACAAATTTCCAGAACTGTGGATTTTCACAAAAGTTTCTACTAAAAGCTCTGCTTTTTCTGCATTACTAACTGCATTCTTATTATTGCTACATAACACTGGCATTTCGACCTTTCTACCTAATCCACTCATTCTTCTGATTGTTCTCCATATGTCTGACAACTGAGTTTCACTTCCAATTTTATTGCAATACTGTCTCCAATACACACATTTGACTGACCTTATTGTTTTCCTAACTACTGCTTGTGCCTTTTTGTAGCTAATTAAAGTTTCCAGTGTGTGATGAGCTTTAAGCTGCCTAAATGCTTTATTTCTTTTTTTAACTGCTATTCTACAGCTCTCATCCCACCACGGCACACTTTTTCCCTGTTTATTTCCTGTACTTTTTGGAATTGTTTCTTCTGCTGCTTGTATAATGGTTGCTACTACTACATTATTCATTTCCTCCACATCTGTTATATCTCTACTCAGTATTTCCACACACTTACTCTCACTAACTTCTTTAAATGTCTGCCAGTCAGCTTTATCCAATTTCCACCTTGGTATTTTCACTTCCTCTTCCTGGTGTACCTCTATGCCAATCCTAGTTATTATTGGGTAGTGATCACTACCCACTGTTGACCTACCTTTTACTTCCCATGCACTAATTCCTGCAATTTCAATTGATACTAGTGTTAGATCAATAGCACTTTCTGTATTACTTGCACTATTATACTGTGTGCCCTTTCCATCATTAATACACACCAACTCCTTATCATCTATAAATTTCTCTACTTCTAATCCATTTATATCTGTATTTTTACTTCCCCACAATGTACTGTGTGCATTAAAATCTCCACATACCATTATTTCCCCCTGCATTGATCCACAAACTAATTCCAACATATCAGTACTTAATTTATTGCAAGGGTTGTAAAAATTGACTATTTTTATACTGTCTTGCCCTGACCATACTTCAATTACAACAGATTCATGCTCTTTTCCTTCACTAATAACATTATATCTTACCCCACTTTTAACAAAAGTTGCTACACCTCCACCTTTTCCTGTTTCTCTATCTCTCCTAATTGACGTATATCCATACAAAACAAAGTCCAATTGTGGTTTTAACCATGTTTCTTGCACACATATTACATGAGGTCGATCTGCTAAATCTGATACATAACTCTTGAATTCCTGTCCATTTGCTATTAGGCTTCTGGAGTTCCATTGCAAAATAGTTAATATCATAAAGAGCCACCAACCCATGTCTGCGAGCTTGTACTTCCTGCCACTATCATTTCTTCCACTACCTCACAGCTAAGCCCTTTTATTCCTAGATATTTTTCTGCTGACTTAACTATTATTTTGATCTTTTCTGTCTTCCTGTCTGTCTGTGCCGAGCAGTTTATCACCTCAACCATAAACAACACAAATTCATTTTTGCCCATAACTAACAAATCCTCCTTTGCCTCAATTGTCTCACATTTCCCACAAGACCCACTTTTATTTTCTTTGAGATCTGGTTTGTAGGCTTCTTTTTCCTTAGATACTTTCTTTACAGCTTCTGCGTAAGTTATTCCTTGCAGCGATCTCACTCGCTGCACCTCCATTGCCCTCTTGCTGGCTTCACATCCACGGTACGCTGAACTGTGCTCCCCTCCACAGTTACAGCATTTCAGCTTTACTCCTTCTCCACATTCCCCATACTCATGCTCGCCTGAACACCTACCGCATCTTTGTTTACCTTTACACACTGCTGCTACATGGCCGTACCTTTGGCACTTATAACATCTCAGTGGGGGAGGGATGTATGGCCTGACCTCATAGCTCATGTAGCCTATACAGTATTGTTCAAAATAATAGCAGTACAATGTGACTAACCAGAATAATCAAGGTTTTTAGTATATTTTTTATTGCTACGTGGCAAACAAGTTACCAGTAGGTTCAGTAGATTCTCAGAAAACAAACAAGACCCAGCATTCATGATATGCACGCTCTTAAGGCTGTGCAATTGGGCAATTAGTTGAAAGGGGTGTGTTCAAAAAAATAGCAGTGTCTACCTTTGACTGTACAAACTCAAAACTATTTTGTACAAACATTTTTTTTTCTGGGATTTAGCAATCCTGTGAATCACTAAACTAATATTTAGTTATATGACCACAGTTTTTTAAAACTGCTTGACATCTGTGTGGCATGGAGTCAACCAACTTGTGGCACCTCTCAGCTGTTATTCCACTCCATGATTCTTTAACAACATTCCACAATTCATTCACATTTCTTGGTTTTGCTTCAGAAACAGCATTTTTGATATCACCCCACAAGTTCTCAATTGGATTAAGGTCTGGAGATTGGGCTGGCCACTTCATAACATTAATTTTGTTGGTTTGGAACCAAGAGTTTGCCCGTTTACTAGTGTGTTTTGGGTCATTGTCTTGTTGAAACAACCATTTCAAGGGCATGTCCTCTTCAGCATAGGGCAACATGACCTCTTCAAGTATTTTAACATATGCAAACTGATCCATGATCCCTGGTATGCGATAAATAGGCCCAACACCATAGTAGGAGAAACATGCCCATATCATGATGCTTGCACCTCCATGCTTCACTGTCTTCACTGTGTACTGTGGCTTGAATTCAGAGTTTGGGGGTCGTCTCACAAACTGCCTGTGGCCCTTGGACCCAAAAAGAACAATTTTACTCTCATCAGTCCACAAAATGTTCCTCCATTTCTCTTTAGGCCAGTTGATGTGTTCTTTGGCAAATTGTAACCTCTTCTGCACATGCCTTTTTTTTAACAGAGGGACTTTGCGGGGGATTCTTGAAAATAGATTAGCTTCACACAGACGTCTTCTAACTGTCACAGTACTTACAGGTAACTCCAGACTGTCTTTGATCATCCTGGAGGTGATCATTGGCTGAGCCTTTGCCATTCTGGTTATTCTTCTATCCATTTTGATGGTTGTCTTCCGTTTTCTTCCACGTCTCTCTGGTTTTGCTCTCCATTTTAAGGCATTGGAGATCATTTTAGCTGAACAGCCTATCATTTTTTGCACCTCTTTATAGGTTTTCCCCTCTCTAATCAACTTTTTAATCAAAGTACACTGTTCTTCTGAACAATGTCTTGAACGACCCATTTTCCTCAGCTTTCAAATGCATGTTCAACAAGTGTTGGCTTCATCCTTAAATAGGGGCCACCTGATTCACACCTGTTTCTTCACAAAATTGATGACCTCAGTGATTGAATGCCACACTGCTATTTTTTTGAACACACCCCTTTCAACTAATTCAACTAATTGCCCAATTGCACAGCCTTAAGAGCGTGCATATCATGAATGCTGGGTCTCATTTGTTTTCTGAGAATCTACTGAACCTACTGGTAACTTGTTTGCCACGTAGCAATAAAAAAATATACGAAAAACCTTGATTATTCTGGTTAGTCACATTGTACTGCTATTATTTTGAACAATACTGTATATATCTTACTTGGAAGTTTTACTTCATCAAACTTAATCATTACAGACAGGTTATTGCACTTTTCCCCATTTCTGGTTGTTCTAAGGCGTTTTATCTCCAGCACTTTTGCCCCTGTTACATTGTCTCTGATTTGGTCTTCTGCGACATTTATCGGTATTCCTGTGATAACCCCTCGAATCAACGCCTTGTTTCCAGTCAAGATACACTTTATTCTCTTGCCATCCATTCTGTTCAGTTCTATGGCTTTCTCTTGTTGTGTTTTATTCCTACAAAAAATTAGCAGCGCTCCACTTCTCAATACTTTTGCATTTTTAACCTCGCCTAACAATTTGTTTATCGACTTTGTTAACTGAATCGGATTCCACTCACCAAACGATGACCCCTCCTGAGATAGTTTCATGATCACTTTATATTCTTCCTCTTGTTGTTTATTTGCTATTGTCACACTTTGCTCACTATCTGTTTCAACTATATTAGATGCTGCTTTCTCCTTTTTTTCCGTTTTCTTGACCTCATAACATTCCAAACATTCCTATCTCTCCCGCCTTCTTCTTCAAATCCCATCTCACTTCCTGTCCCCTCACTTCCTTCCGCCATCTCCTGCCCAGTCACAGTCTAGCTGTTGCCAACCGCCAATCCGCGCTCCTTCACCAAACCGAGTGCGTCCACTGCAGACAGTTGAGCTCAAGTAGAACAAAAAAGAGGAGTTCTTATCTTCTTCTTCTTCTTGTTTAATGGCGAATAACTTCAAAGGTGCATTATCGCCACCTACTGTGTTGGGTAAAAGAGGAGTTTCCCAATCATTGGGCGTTTTCACACCGGGATACACGTTTAAACTGTCCAATCAGGAAACCCCCAAGAAGAAGACAAGCATTATAATTCTCTTTTTACTTTCTGAAGTTACCAGCTATTTTATGTCTAGATTATGAGAAAACAACTTACGTTTAATGTCTTTAGGACATTCATAAACCAGAGAACAAAGCATTTTTCCTGTTACACAGCAAACGTTTAACAAAGTCTCCTTGAAGTTGTGAATCTTCGGAAGTGGAGCCAAATAAAGCTGCAGTAGGTAACTTTTGAAAAAATATATTTTTTACATATTTGTTAAACCTGTCATTATGTCCTGACAGTAGAATATGAATATGAAAAAAAATCAAGCTCCTCTGGCTCCTCCCAGTGGTCCTATTGCCATTTGCAGAAATTCTTCCGCTCCCGGTAAGAAACAACCAATCAGAGCTGCGGTCCGTAACTTTGTTTGTGTTCAAAATGTAGAAAATGTATATAATAAGCGACTACACCATGAATCCATTTTCCAAACCGTGTTTTTAGCTTGTCCTGAATCACTAGGGTGCACCTATAATAAGTGTTTATATTCAGACTATTTTAGATTGCTTTGGGGGTACCGCGGCGCAGTAACCCAGTACCTTTGTGATTCTTCATAGACATAAACAGAGAGAAGTAGTTCCGGCTACGATGTTCTTCCGCAAGACGCAGGCAGTTCCGTTTATTAACCGCTAGAGTGTCAAAAGTTACCTACCGCAGCTTTAAAATGAGAAAACTGCTTAAAAACTGCAGCTTGTTTCTCCAGACCTCAACTTAAAACTTTTTTGCCAATTCTTGCTATTATTTTGTAAAGCATAATTTGGTGCTGGAAATGCGCCAAAAAAAAAAAAAAAAAAAAACTTAAAATTATAATGGATTAAACCTGGATTTATATTAGCTTAAAGCTGTTTTGTGTTAGATGAGAAATAAAAGCAAAAGCTGAAGATTGTTTTCTAGTCATTCATCAGTGTCTTTGCAAAGATACACAATCAAACTGACGTGACGACAGTGATTAACCTCACTCTTTTGTCTCTATACATAAAGACACATTTACATAGATGGACAAACATAATCACCAGATTTTGTAAATGTGGACAATTACATTTGCATTAAGCTCCCAGTTTGTGCTTGTCTATAGCTTTCATACAAAATTAGCCTACAATAGCAGAAATATGTCTTTTTAATGAAAGGGTCCATGCTTTACAGTTTCTGTGTCTGTGCTCAATAGCAATGTGTTCATCCTGTCTTGTGTTTTTCATCTAACAGTGACACATTCAGCATTAATGTCTGAGATCTCAGTGAAGAAGCAGTATTGGTTTTTAGTGTTCACTGTTTGATCCTCATGATTCATCCTGAGCTAAACACTAGAAACCAGTTCAGAAAGCTCAGTGATGACATCAGACACACTGTTAGAAAAAGAGGTACAATACAGGTCCATTTTTGTTCCCTAAGGTACAAACTTTGCATATGTACCCTTAAAAGTACAAATATGTATCTTTAAGGTACAATTGTGCACCTTCCATTGTGCATTGTGAGCTTTTCGAGGTGTAAGGTACATATTAGTCCCTTACATATTTGTACCTTAATGTTTAAATATAAAAGAATTAGTGGATGCTGAAAATGTCATCTCTCAATATAGAAACACAAGTTAACTTATACTATCAAACTCAATAATTGTCAAACTAAATTAACTGTAAAGATTTGTGATATGGGCAAAATAAATCAGAATGTTTTTTTTTTTTTTTTTTTGTGAATTGTTCCTTTGAATCATTTTTCATGTTAATGAGGATTGTGTAATCATATATATTCACAAACAGTATTGAATAACTAGATTTTCAAACCCTTTACCCTATTTATATTAGAATAAAACAGACAAATAATTGTTAACGCTTTAAATTGTGTTCTATTGAAAGGATCTAGCTACAGGCTAACCAGAGTTTGACTCGGCGGAAGCATAAATATTACAGCTCGGAAGGATACATGAGTGAATCGACGGTGATCCAACTGTCAGTCTCTGTCAGTGTTGATCAAAGGTGGGAGGATGGCACTTCGACATTTATCCACAGAGGATTTAATCACAGAGTTATTTAATTTTGGGATAGAGGTCACTGAAGAGGAGAGAACTAAATTCAAAGGTAAAGTATTTGAATTTTTAATCAGTGTTTGTGGTGTTAATTTAAAGTTGGAAGTTAACTTTTACTGTTAATGTTAGCGCTAGCCAAGTTCATACTCTGTCAACATTAGCTAGCTAGACTCACATTGACGATTGCAATTATTAACGTTAACTAGTTAACGTTAGTCAAAACATTATTATATAATAATAGTATAAATAAATATTATTATTATAAGTAGCAGTACTATCTTGGCTACAGTTCACCATCGAGCTAACGTTAACTTTTCTGTCAGAGTTGGATGAGAAGCGTTTTTGCCGCCGAAAAAGTTAACGTTAACGTGAAATATTAATGAAATATTAAAATATTTCAGAACAAAAGACTAATGGGCGGCAAAAACTTTTTTTTTCTTTCTTTCTTTTCATCATTATAGCTTAGCTATTCAACTACTGCGTCAGAGTTGGAGGAGAAACATTTTTGCCGCCGAAAAGTCTTTTGTTCTGACTTATGTGAGCTAGCTGGACTGTGTCAGAGGAGAACAATGAAAAAAAAAAAAAAAAAACTTTTTGCCACCCAACAGTCTCTTGTTCAGGAATATTTTAATGCTAAAGCAAAGCATAGCCGGAATGTGACTATCGATAGCCAGTGAGGGTTTGAAAGTATGATTTAGTCTTTATTTTGTCATCAAATGGTCTTAGAACATCTTCGTAAAACCATGTGCGTTAACGCTAAGACTAACTTTAACATTAAATTACAACATCATGTTAACTGACAGAACCGACCAACAGTTGTTAATAGAGGTCGACCGATATATCGCTCGGCCGATATATCAGGCCGATATTTGTCATTTTTTAATATATCGGCATCGGCCGATATCCGTGTTTAGTAGCGCCGATTTAAAGTCAGGCAACAGCCCCGTGTTATTGGTGCGGTGGAAAGTGCTGCTGCGCATGTAAAGGTCTCCAAGCTAAAACTTTTGGAAGATTCAACAGCAGTCCTGGGAGATAAAGTTAGTCAGAGAATCTCACTCTGTAAATGGGGTGGAGAAGTTGTCAGCTCTTACAAATACTGCAGCGTGATTGAGGGCTCAGTTACTCCACCCCGCTCACAGACAGCACCACGCTCGGAGAGACAGCTTAACGATCAATTAATAACCGTAATGCTGCAAAATGCGTCTGCAGCGGTATTATTATTATGTGCAAACGCCACTTGTGGAAAAAACGCTTTCTCACCCGAGTTAAAGGGGTTTTAGTCTGTATAAAATGCTAGTAGCAGGACTGTAAAATGAATAGATGTGATTATGATCATCTGATTAAAAGAGAGCACGCCATACGTTGGAGATCATTTTACTTGGTTGACTGTTTCTCGTCAAGGAGACCGCTGAATGCGCTTCTTTAAATGGTTTCGTGGTGCTCGTTGTTGTAATATTCTTTTACACTGTAATCCTTTTGTTTTTAATATTTGGCATGTTTGTGTGATGCGCATCCCTGTGTGTAATAAGTAAATGGGCACAAATGCATATGCTAATTAAACGACATAGCACTGGACGGGAAAATGCAAATGGCGCTGGACTGAAACTAGCAAACACACTTGCGCTGGTTTATGATAGGGCCCGAGGAGTTAATGCGCTCGCTTAAAGCGCGATTTATACTTTCGCCTGGCTCTGCTCGGCGAGCCTCCACTGACTGGACGGGGGAAGTCATGGCCTAATGGTTAGAGAGTCGGACTCGCAAGCTAAAGGTTGCATGATTGAGTCTCGTATCAGCAGGAATTGTAGGTGGGGGGAGTGAATGTAGAGTGCTCTCTCCACCTTCAATATCACGACTGAGGTGCCTGAGGTGTTCACGGTGTGTGTGTGTGTTCTTTGATATTTATTTTAGTATTTTGCAGGCTGTGTATTCACTGATGAAGTGCAAAAAAAAAAAAACACGCACATTTGTTAGTTGATTGAGCTTTATTTATTATTTTTGTGTTTCAAATATATCAATATCAATTATTAGGGCCGGGACTTTAACGCGTTAATTGAGATTAATTAATTACACAAAAAATAACGCGTTAACTAAGATTAATTACAGAAAAAAAATTCCCACATTTTTAATAACTTATTTTTGCACCGCGGAACGTTTCTCACTGGATGAGTTTCGGCGGACCGATTATACTGGAGCACCAACTAGCGTTCTCATATCACCGCAGCACATCGAGCCTCAAGTATCACCTCAATGCAAAACATATAGCAGCTAGCGTGGACTTTACACTTTATGTTGAACTATGTATTATTTTGTTGGTGCAACAGTTTATGTTGAACTCTTTATTGTTTTGGCCAAGGTTATTGAGAGTTGGACTTAGTATGTTATGGCCTCTGAAGCAACAGAGAGATGTTTTCTAATAGTCAGTGTGTCACGATCATTAGATGGAGAGCCCATGAACTTCAGTAGAGGGCACTCCAATCAGGACCATTCCACATCAACCACCAGATGTCACTCGAACTCTAGCACCTCTCATCTGTTGCACCACACCCGAACTACATTCCCCATGAGTCACTGCATCACAATCACGCTGCCACACCTGCACATCATTCATCAGCCCATTTCCTTGCCACACCTGCACCTCATTTACAAACACATAAAAGCAGCACACTGACTCCCACTCTCTGCGAAGTCTTGATTTGCTGTGTCTGTCATTTCCGAGCGTTTTCCTTGTGTTTGATCTCTCTGTACCTGACCTTTGGATTGTTTATACCGACTCTGATTCTCTGCTGCCTGCCCCCGACATCTGCTTGTTCCTGTTTTCGATTCTGGTTATCCCTATATTCCTGACGCTGTTGCTGATCATTGCCTGTCTGACCATTCTCATTAAAAGTTCTGCACATGGATCCGAACCGCTCTGTCTCATCATTACACAGTGTTTCCAATGTTCTGAATGTAATTGACAGTATTGTGTTTTACTTAAAAAAAAAAAAACACTTTACAGAAGGTTCCAGCACCTATAAGCTTCCTGAATTTCTGAAATGTACTATTTCTAAATATGCTATTGCTACACTTAATGGCAAAAATTGCACTGGTCTGCTAGACTTGGTTGAACAAAAATAAACAATATTTTGTTGCTTAAGCTTATGTATTCAGTCATTATTCAATGGTATACTATAAATCCATGTGAAAAAAAATTACTTCTCACTGTTCTCAGGTCAAATATTTATATGCCATTAAAATGCGATTAATTACAAAGCCTTTAATTAATTAGATTAATTTGTTTTAATCGAGTCCCGGCCCTATCAATTATGTAAGTATATTAACACCGCTCCACCAGCCGAGGTGGTAAAAATCTGCCACCATCACAGCCCAATCAAAATATCCTGTAATTATCATAGAAAAAATATATTAAGATAACATTTTTAGTCTATCGCACACCAAAACATCACATCATGCCCTCTTAACTGAAATAGAACAACGAAAAAAGTGAACACTTAAGTGAAGCAGAACTTTTACAACATTTTACAAAGATGCTGAAGAGAGTTCTCACAATCATTGCAATGTCCACAGAAATTCATTTCACATGCCAAAGTCTAGAAAATGAAAATAAAAACTAATAAATATTTGAGTGAATGTCGAAAAAAACAGAATTTAATACAAACGAGCGTCTTGTGAAATAAATCAAGTCGAGTTCAAAAAATTATCAGTAAGCATATTGCTGTTTTTTCGTTTTTAAACGTGAAGAATGACAGGTGCCACATACCTTTTTATTTTAATAATTTTTTTTGGCAGAGTATACATTTACATTATATTTACATTCATTCATTTAGCAGATGCTTTTATCCAAAGCGACTTACAAATGAGGACAGTGGAAGCAATCAAAAACATCAAAAAGAGCAATGATAAATGTAACAAATTCAACTCCATACTCATCGGGAAGAAGGAGGCGGGAACCGGCGCACAATCAAATGAAACTTTAATAATCACAAAATAAAAAAAACAGCGCATCAGCCCCTCGCGGATGACTGGTGCACGCAAATAAAAACCAAAACATAAAATAATGTCCCAGGCCTGGTCCTCTCTCGTCCTTCACGGTCGTCGCTCCAGTTTTATATCCTTTCATCTCCTACGTGGGACTCGAGACAGGTGGTGGGGCGCAGGTGCAGCACATCTCCAATCACTACACCTGGCCTCACTCCTCGTTCCCACTTCTCTCGGCCCCCGCCCACACTCGTCACATACCCCCATCGCCCCTCGCAGGCCGGGGGGTACCCTCGAGACTGCGCTCTACTCCCCCCCCCCCCTTCCCTCCGGGGGGGCCGCTCACGGGGACCTGCAGGAACCTGGGGGCAGAGATGTATAAAGTACTAGAGAACCATACTTGAGTAAAAGTACAAGTGCTCTATCAAAAAAGTGACTTGAGTAGAAGTAGAAGTGCTCTTTAAGCACCACACTTAAGTAGAAGTTCTAAAGTATTCAACATTTTTTGTACTTAAGTATTGCAAGTAGTCTATTTTAAAATTTACTACTCAAGTACTGAAAGTAAAAGTAGAAGTATTGTGTTATGTAGCTATTAAAGAAAATAGTCAAAAGTTTGAACATATTGTTTTTACTATTTCAAATGATTAACCTAAAGGACAATCACAATTCCTTTGACTGTAACTTCTTGTAAACAAAAAACAGTTAGTAGGGTCAGTTAGCCCAATTTGCAAAATGATGTCATTAATAACTTACCCTCATGTTGTTTCAAACCCGTAAGATATCAGAGGGTCATTTAGAATTTTTTGAAGCATCGAAAATACATTTTGGTCAAAAGATAGCAAAAACTACGAATTTATTCAGCATTGTCTTCTCTTCCGTGTCTGTTGTAAGACAGTTAAAAACAAAGCAGTTTGTGATATCTGGTTCGCGAACGAATCATTCGATGTAACCGGATCTTTTTGAAACAGTCCACCAAATCGAACTGAATTCGCGTCTCCAATACGCATTAATCCACAGATGAATTAAGCTGTTAACTTGTTTAATGTGTCTGACACTCCCTCTGAGTTAAAACAAACCAATATCCCGGAGTAATTCATTTACTCAAAACAGTACACTCACTGACTGAACTGCTGTGAAGAGAGAACTGAAGATGAACACCGAGCCGAGCCAGATAATGACTCGTTCACGAGTCAAGAACCGTTTCTGTCAGACGCGTCCGATTCGTGAACCGAGGAGCTGATGATACTGCGCATGTGTGATTTAGCGTGAAGCAAACCGACACACAGAGCGTCTGGAACCGAACTGATTCTTTTGGTGATTGATTCTGAACTGATTCTGTGTTAATGTTATGAGCCCATGTGCAGTCAACGCCAATGACGCCATTGCATCGAGCGCAAAAGAATCGGTGAACTGTTTTCTTCAACTGGTTTATTGAATCGAACTGTCAGAAAGAACTAACGTTTACTGGTCATCCGAAAACCGATGCAACCGGTTCTTGACTCGTGAACGAGTCATTATCTGGCTCGGCTCGGTGTTCATTTCTCTCTTCACAGCAGTTCAGTCAGCACGCGCAGTCTCGCTTGATTCGCTCAATGATGTGCCAGCTTCATCAAACCTGCCATCTACAGTTCTGGCAGTGGTTTGTAATGGAATGATTCGTAACATTATTATAATTGTAACGAGTAACGATGCAGCACATAAAAAAAATATCGGAGTAAAAGTATTAAACTCAGCAAAAATATGTACCGAAGTAAAAGTGGAAGTAGGAGAAGAAAATAATACTCCAGTAAAGTACAGATACCGCCTTTTAGTACTTAAGTACAGTAGTGAAGTAGTTCTACTTCGTTACTATACATCTCTGCCTGGGGGTAGGACAGACGAGGCGAGAGAAAAGGAGATGGAAGGAGGAGCGACAGGGACGAGAGAGGGGAGAGAGGAAAAAAAAAAAAAAAAAATTCCGGTTCCCAGACGCACTGCTGCTCGGCCCTCCACCAGCTGGGTGATCTCCTCCGCGGTGCCTGGCGGTGGCACTGGACGGCCCTTGGCGGACGGCACGACACTCCTCCGCCGCCCGGTGGACGGCGACAGCTCCTCCGGTTTTGGGCAGTCGGCAGGAGTCCCCCGTTCCCTGCCCCTCCGGATTCCTTCGCGGAGGCAGCAGGCTCCGGCCCCCTGGCAAACGGCGCCGACTCCTCCACTCCCTCAAGGACGGCAGCCGCCCCTCCATATCGTGGGCGGCCGGCAGCGAGCTCGCCCGTCCCCGGCAACTCACTCCAGCCCACCGCCTTGAGCGTCCATGGTGACACACACTTCGCCAGCGCGTCCCTCCTTCTCCCGGGTTTCGGCACCACTGTAACGAATTCAACTCCATACTCATCGGGAAGAAGGAGGCGGAAACCGGCGCACAATCAAATGAAACTTTAATAATCACAAAATAAACAAAACAGCGCATCAGCCCCTCGCGGATGACTGGTGCGCGCAAATAAAAACCAAAACATAAAATAATGTCCCAGGCCTGGTCCTCTCTCGTCCTTCACGGTCGTCGCTCCAGTTTTATATCCTTCCATCTCCTACGTGGGACTCCAGACAGGTGGTGGGGCGCAGGTGCAGCTCATCTCCAATCACTACACCTGGCCTCACTCCTCGTTCCCACTTCTCTCGGCCCCGCCCCACTCGTCACAATAAATAAGTGACGTTTACATATCAAACTGTATGCATTTAATTTATTTAAACTTCTGAATGTCAAACTTGGTCAAGACAAGTGCAGTATGTTCTTCTAGGGGACTGTATAATTCCTGTATCAGTTATAATTCCTTGAGGCAGATTAAAACCAATAAAACACAATGGGTCTCATTAATGAAACACGAGCAGAACGAATTTTTGTGTAAATCGTTTTTCTTTTTACTTTTATTATGAGACTAGCCTAGTAGTATGTAGATATGCTCGATGATGATGGTGGTCCTCCTCCAGTTTGAATACGATTTTTTCGAAGTGAACTAATTTGTTTTTTTGCTGTCAAGCTTCATGTCAAACCATATCTTTTCACTTCTGGGACTGTTCGATTAACAGAGGAAACTCCATTAACAGCATCTGTAATATGCTGCCAAGCTTCCTTTTTTTAGGACCTGATACGCCACTATGTATGCTTGAAAATAAAATGTGGCGTTTTGAATGAACTTCTGATAATAAAACTTCAATTTCTGCAGCTGAGAAATTGTTATTTTTCATTCGCTTTTGGGAAGACACGTTGAAATCCTTCATTTGGTGTCATAATATGATGCTCATATATAGTTGTCTGTCGGATTTAATGGGCGGGATTTATGGTAATTGAGAATGAGCGTGCACGCGCGTCCCATTTACGACTGATTGGAATTCATTAACACACACACAAATTTCACTATCACATCTGACGTTTACGAAGTATTTGTGAATCAGGAGAAGAGTTTTCGGGAAGGTCTCTTTACGCGCAAATCACTCCCATATTTACTCATATATTTACGAATGTTTCATGAATGAGACCCAATGTGTGTTCTCTTCTACATTTGAAAACAATTACAGCACAGTATGTTTCTTGTCATTGTGCTAAATCATTAAAGAATTATTGAAGATTTCCGAGGCTGAATCTCTGACAAGATGTCAAACGTTGAATCAACTTTATATCGGTTGTTTCGACTCATTGGTAAGTCTCCACTTTATCACTGGTCTGTTACCTGCTTTTATCTCTCGGGTTTAAAGGTCTGGGACATTTCTTTTCAAGTTTGTTCCTTTCCTAAGTTTTCTGGTTTGTGGTGTGGTACTCAGGCTAATGTGTTTTTAACACGGTCGTGTGGGAGACGAGGCAGAAGAAATAATGCGCTGTTTTTGGCTGAAAGTTTTCTCCCTGTTGGTCGGATTTTTACAGCTTGGCATGTCAATCTTTATTGTACCCTTTTTCGTCATTATACACTTTCTACAATGACTCTGTGCTACTCATCTGAGGAACTTCATCATTTGAACCTTCCATCACCCTTGCAAGCTGGAATTTACAATACTTGTGTTGTATTGGGGATTGGATGTCGTCCAGGCTACATTCATCGAGGTTCACGTCGAACAGTCAATTTCTCTCACATCTCTGCTGACAACTTCATACCATCTTTTTGGTCTACCTCTCATGTCTCTCATGCTGGTTCTAGCGCTTAAACTGCAGCACATTTGTGTAACCTAAAACTTCTGTAATGTTCACGATCTATTCACATGTCAGAATCAGCTGGGATCTCGGACTGCCCGATCAAATTTGTATTAATAAATGCTAGATCTCTGTCTAACAATTCTTCTATTTAGAATGAATTTTTTACTTCACATGGATTGGATTTTTTTATTTGTAACAGAGACCTGACTCAGCCTTGGTGATTATTTAGCTCTTAAAGAACTTGCTCCTCCAGATTCCCTATTTTTTAATTCTTCAAGATCCGTTGGTCGTGGAGGTGGATTAGCAACAATTTTCAAGATCTCCATTAAGTGCATTCTTCTACCTAATGAAAACTTTCAAACCTTTTAGGTGCAACTCTTAAAGGTTGATCTCCCTACCTCTGTGCTCTGTGCCCTTGTATACAGACCACCTAATTTTAATAAGGACTTTTTTCAAGAATGTTCTAAATTCTGGCCTCCCTGATGCCACATTAAGACAGTTTTCTGATCTTGGGTGATTTTAATAATCATGTCTGCTGCCAGTCTAAATATTTGGTTAAATAGTTTTTAGGTCTCATGGCCCCTATTAATTTTTAACGGTTTGTTTCTGGACCCACACACCAGAAGGGTCACACACTGGACTTGATGTTCTCACTTGGTTTTCCAGTGACTAACCTTGAAATTGTGGACACTATCTCTGATCATTAATCACTCTGTATTAGTTTTTGTTCACTCTAAACCGTATCACTCTCCATGTTTATCTAGACGTTTCGATTCTTCTACACAGTAAATTTGCCTGTGTAAAATTTACTCCGATTAAAGAAAATTGTACTCTATGCCAGATAACATTTGCTCCCTCTCTGAAAAGAGTAAAAGTTACTCTTTTGATAGAGCTTTTTTCTAGAGTTAATTTTGCTCAATTTAGTGTTAATATTTTACTCTTGTGATTCAAGAAGCAGAATGAGTCGAGCCACAACTTGTGTGTAAGTCCTACCTTAAACCTCGACGTTGGCTGCCTGGGAAAAACACACCTGGGAAAACCTGGGTGACCTTACCCACTGGCCAGAGGGCTGGAGGAAGTTGTGAATCAACGATCATGACCATATCACCAATCTCCAGTGTCCTCTTGACGGTTTTCCATTTCTGGCGGACTTGTAGGCTGGGTAGGTAATACTTCAGGAAGTGCCTCCAGAAATGATCTCGACATACAATCAGGAAGCAGAACGGTGATGTATACCCGAATAGCTTCGAGTTGAGGACCCCTTCAACTTCAACCAAGACTCTCAGTACTTCCTCAGTGACAGTCTGGGCCCCTATAGTCACTTTGAGGGCTGTTTTAAGTCAGCGGATTTCCCTCTCCCGGCAACCGCCTAAGTGTGGAATTTTACCTAAAAGAATTTAGAATTTAGAATTTAGTAAAACAGCTGATTATGAAACACTGCATACTTTAGGGCCAGTGCTATCTATAAGCAGTTGACCTCTGCAATATCAAGGGCCTCCATAACTGTACCACAGTAGAATATAGGTAATGGCATATGTTTCATGTTTACATTGGGCACTCCCCACCAGGAACAACATTCTGATTGTTTGCATTTAGTTTTTAAGCCCATATCTAATAGTTTACTCAATCTAATAAATGTATATTTTAATGTACTCATATTAATATATACAAAAAATAATCTCAATATTGATGGTTGGTTATCATTGCACACATAATGAACTCTCTACTTTTTACGAATAAAATAAAAAGAAGAGTTCTAAACTAGGACAGAGTTCTTAAGAGTTCTTAACAAGGACAACTGGCATCCACTTTCAGTATGTCACAATGACGCAAACGACCTCCTACTCTAATCAGTCCTGTAGCAGAGTCAAGGGGAGAGTGAGGCCAATCTGCTTCCACCTGACACTGGTTTTCCTGACCCTGGGAGACAGGAAAAGACTCAGCTTGGCTTGACAGAGGTTCTTACATTGAACTTCTCTTTGGATATTGGCACATGAAGTGTAGGCCGCCCCATGAAGCTCCTGACCACAGGATCTAAGAAGGCTGACAGTGTGTTGTATTGCTCTGGCTTTGGCAAGGGTGTGGTAACATCCACTGACCCACAGAATGCAGATCATCTTAAAAGATCATCCCTATTGAGAGGTCTCTGAGAAACTTGCCTTGAGTAATATCAACTGCCAAGTTGTCTCTAGATTTTACATGGCGCCAGGAAGCAGATTCTGTCAGCTCTTGAATCTCCGCTACACGTGTCCTTACAAACACTTTGTAGCGGCATCAGCTGGATTTCAACCTTAAGTGTATGGGGATTGTAAGTTCTGTAACTAGGACTTTTGAAAGTTGTGAACCACAAAGAGCTGCACATAACTCCAGATGGGGTAAGGACTGCTGCTTGTGAGGAGCGACTCTAGACCTGGCAGCCATAAAGGCAACTTCAACTTGACCGTCTGTACTCTCTGTCCGCAGGTAAGCCACTGAACCATATGCCTGTTCTGATACATCACAGAAAACGTGAATTTCATGCCTACAGGACGTGTGATCCATCTTTGAGCTGAAGTAACATCTGGGCAGAGATATCTCATCTAGTCCATTCAACTCTTTTCTCCCATTTACACCACAAGGTAAGGATGCTTGTGGGTTTTACTTGGGACTTGGAGTCATAACAACCTTCTCTCCTCTTGGTTGATGAGTCTGGAGCATAAGTAACTGTTCTAGAAGTATCATCCTGAACTTGGAGCTCATACTCCAACCAATCCGCAAAGTCAAGAAGAGTAGGAACTGTTATCCTTGATGGGTGAACATACCTCTTGAAACGCGTCCTAAGCTTGTGTGTAAGTTTGCCTTGAAGCCTGGACACATGCGAACCACATTCAGCCACATCAGCTTCCCCTTCTGGTCCCAGCTGCTCTACCATACTCACTGATGAATGGACAAGGAGGGAAAATAGCTTGAATGCTTTAACATCTCCTGACCTGATTTTAAGTATTCTGAACAAGTCTGAGTGTTAATTATTTGGATATCCACAAGAGAGTGCTATTAGCATGTGAATGCAGCTTAACATGCATAAATTAATACAAGCATGCAACAAAAATGATAAGCGTTTTAAGCATGATAATAATCATCTCCAAATAGCCGTACATACAGCAATAATCGTGTGCAATATATAGAAACATCTCGTACTGAATCAGAATGTAGTAATACTTAGAAATACACAAAATAAAAAGATTAATACAGTCAGGATGGTGCTAATCAACAGCTCTCATGAACTGGAAAAAATGGATGATTTCTTGGTCACAGAAAATATATATAATCTACACTCAGTTTTCCACATGCACGCACACAGTAACCCGATATAAACCACAACTTAATGGCAATTCAGTGTGAATTTATAAGTATTAAAAGTCTGAAAATGGCGGACTTTCCACTCTCACACGATTGATGCAGCTGCTCTTCACTTCTTCAGAAGCACGGGATGTGGTAGCATCGAGCACTCTGATTAGTTGGGATTATCTGGGACATTCAAGAATATCTGGGCCTTTCGTACAAACACAGCTCATTGGCATTTAAAGCAGGGGTGTCAAACTCATTTTGGTCTGGGGGCCGCATACAGCTCAATCTGATCTCAAGGGGGCCAGACCAGTAAACTCATAGCAAAATTACATAGAACTAACAAAAAGTCCACTTTTTTCTTTGTATTAGTGCAAAGAAGTAAATTATAAAAATCTTTATATTAAATGAATTGTCATTTTACGAAATATATTATGAACAACCTAAGTAGTATGTGGAATTTCAACAACACTATTACTCAGTTTAACATTTAAGTGCATTATGCATAAAAACTGATCACAGTTAGTGTACAATGTTGCAAAACATTTAGTCACAGTTTTGTGGAACTTAAAAACACTGTCCAACACTGAGCGAAAAACTGCGAATTCTGTCTCGAGTTCGCTAAAGACTTGAAATCGTTTCTCAAACTCCCTCAGCAACCCTGAAATCTTGTCTTTGTACTGTCTCATGTCAGGATTAACGCTTGCTGCGCACACATCTCTTAGACAGGGAAAATGAGCAGGGTCCCCGCTTGCCATCTGCGTCTCCCATAACGTGAGCTTTAAATTGAATGCACGTATGCTGTCATAATACTGTGTTAATAAATCTTTGCGTCCTTGCAACATTTTGTTCAGATTATTCAAGTGCTCTGTAATATCAACCATAAATGCAAGGTCCTGCAGCCGTAGTGGGCACTGTAATTCCTTAACAGGTTTACCTTTTCCCTCCATGAAATGTCCAATTTCCCCATGTAGATCAAAGAAGCGCTTCAGCACAGCACCTTTGCTTAACCATCTTACTTCAGTGTGGTATTCACTTGTACTTTCTCTCTGAACTTTGTCACAACACCTGCCTTTTTTCCAATCATCACTGACGGCACACCATCTGTAGCCAGGCTTGCGGCACAGGACCAGTCCGTCCCGACTCTGTCCAGCGCTCCAACGACGGAGCAGAAAATGTCCTCAGCTGTTGTGGTGTCGTTCATAGGCACCAACTTAAGAAACTCCTCTGTGAAAGTCAAAGTCTCGTCAACTCCACGAATTAATATGGCCAGTTGCGCGACATCCGTAGTATCGGTACTCTCATCAATTGCAACAGAAAATGCCAGAAATTACTCCACTTTGTGTTTCAGTTGGCTGTCCAAATCTGCCGATAGTTCTGAAATCCTGTCTGCCACGGTATTTCTCGTCAAGCTAATATTGGCAAAAGCTTGTCGCCTCTCAGGATTTACAATTTCGGCAGCCTTCAACATGCAATTTTTAACTCCCCCTCACAGTACGGCTTTGATGCTAATGCTATTTTGGTAGCAATTAGGTAGCTGGCTTTCACTGCAGCATCACTGGTGTCTCTGCTCCGGGTGAAAACAGATTGCTGTTTCCTCAGACTTACCAACATTTCATTTATCTTCTGTTTTCTCAGTTCTCCATGCAAGCTGTTGTATTTTTTCGCCATGATGAGTTTCATAGTGGCGCCGAATATTATATTCCTTAAAAACTGAAACTTGCTGCGTACACACCAGGCACATGGGTTTCCCATTCACCTCCATGAAAATATAGGAAGACACTCTGTGTCATTTCTGTGTCCACTTTGCTCTTTTTTTGACAAAGACAAAGACACTGATGAGGGCGCCAGTGCCAACAGAAAAGCAGGAAAACTGATTACAACACAGTGCCCAAATACTTGTACTGTTAAACACTCTCAATACATACTCTATTAATGCTTGTTTGCTTATACTACATAGATTTCATCCAAGAGTTAAAATCAATAGTCATCTCCTTAGTTTTAGAAACATTAAATGCACAATATGTAAGATTACAATATCCCAAAACCACTAGAAGTGTTATATATTTTGCTGACTTGTGTACTTACATCATCCCGAATGTTTCAAAGAAAGTTTAAAACGATTTACACGGACATTGGCCATAGTCTCATTGTGACACCTTACTTCATAACCCCTCCATTTCTGGTTTTGTTTTGTAGAAAACATGGAAACACCAAAGACGCTTTAATGTTGTGTGTTTTAATAGACCGGTGATGACCGCACAGAGTAGCATTGTACATTGTAAAATTTTTAAATGCAGAAATGTTAATCCATCTGTAGCAGACTTCAAGTGGTAACCACAGGACACCATGGAAACACGACCACTCAACGACTGAAGTGATGATACTCTGTGTTATTTATTCACCTTAAACAGAGTAGTGAGGCACAATTAGGGACATTCGAGAAGGCCTACTCTCTAATTCCTCCGCTTCCCCGTCTGCATACACCATGCGTCTGAGCGAATGTTTTAACAAAGGCATTATATAGCATTTAACATGTAAATGATGGTGCTGAATTACCTCACATAACAGGAGAGCACTCACAGTAAAAATAAATGGAAATTAAATAACAGAAAAGTTAACATACAAACATGTTATAAATTCACTTAAATGCACATATAAATGTACTTTACTGATTGTTGAACTACTGTGTGTATAATAAAGTTCCTATTTTACACAAACAGTCTCATTGTATGAAGATATACCACAAGGCATTTTAGTTTGAAATTAGCCCTAGTATATACTGGAGGGACACAACTATCAAGTTAAACTCACACATTACATAGTAAACAGTCAAATGCAGCCGGCAATGATCACAAATTGGAAAAACATACCTTAAACAGAGTAGTCAGGCACAATTAGGGACATTCAAGAAGGCCTACTCTCTAATTCCTGCATTGAAAGACGCACGTGAAAATTAGGCTCTAACTTTTACACGGTTAAAAGAGCAACTTACAAAGAAAATAATCGAATCACACTGATACACATTATGACATAACCTCTTAACAGTGTTTTGACATCATAAATAAAGTGATTTCATTACCGAAAATCAGTCAATACAAGACAAATAGAAGAGAGAAAAACTACCTCCGCTTCCCCTTCTGCATACACCATGCGTCTGAGCACGAACGCTTAAAGGAGAAGCGATATAGTTTACGTAGGTGTCCCACTAATTAAAGGCCCACATACAACAATTGATAGGAACTCTCGATCGGAACCATTGAAAACAGTTCACTGAAAACAAGTTTTGCTGAAGTTAACAGTATATACTACATTTCTTATTACACATAAAAAAAAAAACAACAAAAAAAAACTCAAATGCCTAAATTGAGCGGCTACACATGGATTTATGACCTCAAGGTTAGATTATTGTAATTCTTTATTGGGTGGTTGTTCTGCATGCTTCGTAAACAAACTACAGCTTGTCCAAAATTCAGCAGCAATTCTTCTTACTAAAACCAGGAAGTAATACCATATTAGCCCGGTCCTGTCAACACTGCACTGGCTCCCTTTCAAACATGAATGGTTTAGCACTTCAGTGTTTGAATGAGCTCCTGTTACATTATAATCCTCCACGTCCGCTGCGTTCTCCAAACTCAGGCATATCCTTTTCCCATTTGGCACCTAAACTCTGGAGTAACCTACCTAACATTGTTTGGGAGGCAGACACACTCTTGAGGTTTAAATCTAGATTAAAGACCCATCTCTTACACATAACACACTAATATGCTTTTAATATCCTTTTAATATCCAAATGAGTTAAAGGATTTTTAGGTTGCATTAATTAGGTAAACTGGAACTGGGAACACTTCCCATAAAACCCGATGTACTTGCTACATCATTAGAAGAATGGCATCTATGCTGATATAAGCGTGTTTTTCTCTTATTATGAGGTCACCGTAGCCACCAGATCCAGTCTGTATCCAGATCAGAGGGTCACTGCAGTCACCTGGATCCAGTACGTATTTGGACCAGATGGTGGATCAGCAACTAGAAAGGACCTCTACAGCCCTGAAAGACAGTGGAAACCAGGACAACTAGAGCCCCAGATACAGATCCCCTGTAAAGACCTGGTCTCAGATGACCACCAGGACAAGACCACAAGAAACAGATGATTCTTCTGCACAATCTGACTTTGCTGCAGTCTGGAATTGAACTGATGGTTTCGTTTGGTCAGAGGAGAACTGGCCCCCCAACTGAGCCTGGTTTCTCCCAAAGTTTTTTTTCTCCATTCTGTCACCGATGGAGTTTTGGTTCCTTGCTGCCGTCGCCTCTGGCTTGCTTAGTTGGGGTCACTTAATCTACAGCGATATCGTTGACTTGATTGCAAATAAATGCACAGACACCATTTAAACTGAACAGAGATTAATCAATCAATCAATCACCTTTATTTATATAGTGCTTTAAACAAAATACATTGCGCCAAAGCACTGAACAACATTCATTTGGAAAACAGTGTCTCAATAATGCAAAATGATAGTTAAAGGCAGTTCATCATTGAATTCATTGATGTCATCTCTGTTCAGATGAAATAGTGTCTGTTTTAATTTGCAATCAAGTCAACGATATCGCTGTAGATGAAGTGACCCCAACTAAGCAAGCCAGAGGCGACAGCGGCAAGGAACCGAAACTCCATCGGTGACAGAATGGAGAAAAAAACCTTGGGAGAAACCAGGCTCAGTTGGGGGGCCAGTTCTCCTCTGACCAGACGAAACCAGTAGTTCAATTCCAGGCTGCAGCAAAGTCAGATTGTGCAGAAGAATCATCTGTTTCCTGTGGTCTTGTCCTGGTGCTCCTCTGAGACAAGGTCTTTACAGGGGATCTGTATCTGGGGCTCTAGTTGTCCTGGTCTCCGCTGTCTTTCAGGGCAGTAGAGGTCCTTTCTAGGTGCTGATCCACCATCTGGTCTGGATACGTACTGGATCCGGGTGACTGCAGTGACCCTCTGATCTGGACACAGACTGGATCTGGTGGCCACGGGGACCTCGGAACAAGAGAGAAACAGACAAATATTAGCGTAGATGCCATTCTTCTAATGATGTAGAAAGTACGGTGTTATGTGAAGTGTTCCGGTTCCAGTTTACCTAATTAATGCAGCCTAAAAATCCTTTAACGGATTTGGATATTAAAAGCATATTAGTATGTTATGTGTATGCCAAGTTAAAGAGATGGGTCTTTAATCTAGATTTAAACTGCAAGAGTGTGTCTGCCTCCCGAACAATGTTAGGTAGGTTATTCCAGAGTTTAGGCGCCAAATAGGAAAAGGATCTGCCGCCCGCAGTTGATTTTGATATTCTAGGTATTATCAAATTGCCTGAGTTTTGAGAACGTAGCGGACGTAGAGGAGTATAATGTAAAAGGAGCTCATTCAAATACTGAGGTGCTAAACCATTCAGGGCTTTATAAGTAATAAGCAATATTTTAAAATCTATACGATGTTTGATAGGGAGCCAGTGCAGTGTGGACAGGACCGGGCTAATATGGTCATACTTCCTGGTTCTAGTAAGAACTATTGCTGCTGCATTTTGGACTAGCTGTAGTTTGTTTACCAAGCGTGCAGAACAACCACCCAATAAAGCATTACAGTAGTCTAACCTTGAAGTCATAAATGCATGGATTAACATTTCTGCATTTGACATTGAGAGCATAGGCCGTAATTTAGATATCTTGTTTAAAGTGCTATATAAATAAAGGTGACTTGACTTGAAATCATCGTATCAATATTTTGAACACAGCCCTAGTCAATACTATAAAGAATGTCAAGATGGACATTCATGCAACCCTACACTCCATCTTTTCTCGTTGCGGCAGCCAATCTTGATTACAAAGGGGCCAAAAAAAGTCCATGCCTGTTGAATAAAAGGCTGGTTTGAAGTACCTTTGTCTTGTGAGAGGCAGGTCAGCCATGAGGGGAACGTCTGGAACACCTCGCCATTTTCTGCTCTCCTCACACTGCTGGTGTCGGCGGATAGCTTCGCGGCCTCTTAATATCCAGTATCTACTTCTTATTTCGGCAAACAAACACACCGAGCCAGGGTGGTGTAGTCTCTCATCATAACCACTTTACTTTAACTTTATTAATCCCCGGAGAGAAATTTAGATGTCACAGCAGCACAACCATACAATGAAAAAATTAAAACAACTTAAAAACAACATTCACAAACAACACAAAAACTTGTTGTCCAGTATCAAG
Organism: Carassius auratus; assembly: GCF_003368295.1. NCBI lineage: Eukaryota > Metazoa > Chordata > Actinopteri > Cypriniformes > Cyprinidae > Carassius > Carassius auratus. The sequence goes on from NW_020527884.1 coordinate 232,153, forward strand.
TTGCAAAGCATTGTAATTATATACAAAAACATAAATCCTAAAAAGTATGTCATCTTAAATAACACTAATTAAACAACATAATTGCAGTTGGGAAAAAAAAGACTTCCTATAACGCTCCATGTAACAGCGTGGATGGATCAATCTTAAGCTGTGAGTACTGTAAAATCACAAACTATTTCATTTAAGGGATGACAATCATGATTCATCATCGAATAGAGTTTCCCAATCATTCTATCCTGCATTATCACCTCGAAGGTGGGTAACACACTCCCTATGACAGAACCTGCCTTCTTTATTCGTTTATTGTGACGAGTGGGGCAGGGGAATGGGGCGAGGCCAGTGGATTGATTGAGAAATGAGCGACACTTGCTCGACCCAGCTGGTGGAGGGCCGAGCGGCTGCGTGTCCGGGAACTGGAATTTTTTTTCTTCTCCTCTCTCCCTTCTCTTGTCTCTGTCGCTCCTCATCCTTCCATCTCCTTTTCTCTCGCATCGTCTGTCTTACCCCAGGTTCCCGCAGGTCACCGTGAGCGGTCGTAGGAGTAGAGCGCAGTCTCGGGTGTACCCCCTGGCCTGCGAGGGGCGATGGGGGTATGTGACGAGTGGGACGGGGCCGAGAGCCATGGGAACGGGGCGAGGCCGGTGGAGTGATTGAGAAATGAGCGACACTTGCTCGACCCACCGGTCTCGAGTCCCACGGAGGAGATTGAAGTTTATCTGCTACACGTGTCCATACAAACACTTTGAAGTGGCATGAGCTGGATTTCAACCATGTTTGCACCGTGGTGGAGTCTGACCAGAGTGTAACAGAGTGAATGGGGATTTTAATTTCTGCAACTAGGAGTTTGGAAAGTTGAGAACCACAAAGAGTTGAACATAACTCCAGATGGGGTATGGACTGCTGCTTGCGAGGAGTGACTCTATACCTGACAGCCATAAAGGCAACTTCAACTTGTCCCTCTTTACTCTTGGTCCCCAGGTAAGCCACTGAACCATATGCCTATTCTGAAGCATCACAGAATACATGAATCTCATGCCTAGGATGGGTGATCCACCTATGAGCCGAAGTAACATCTGGGCAGAGATATCTCATCTAGTCCATTCAACTCTTTCTCCAATTCACACCACAAGGTAAAGATGCTTGTGTGCTTTACTTGGGACTTGGAGCCATAATTTCTATCTCTCCTCTTGGTTGATGAGTCAGGAGCATAAGTAACTGTTCTAGAAATATCATCCTGAACGTGGAGCTCGTACTCCAACCAATCCGCAAAGTCAAGAAGAGTAGGAACTGTTATTCTTGATGGGTGAACATACCTCTTGCAACTGGTGCTAAGCTTGTGTGGAAGTTTGCCTTGTAGCCTGGACACATGCGAACCACATTCAAATTCAACTGCCCCTTCTGACCCCAGCTGCTTTAGCATACTCACTCATGAACGGACAAGGAGGACAAATAGCTTGGATGCTTAAATATCTCCTGACCTGATGTTGGGACTTTCCAGAACTTCAGCAATATTCTGAAGAACAAGCTTGTGTGGTTGACCATACATCGTTATCGATGAGAATCGGCTACCAAGGACCTGATATTTGAAGCGTTCAGTTGCATCTGCTGGGAAAAGGATATCCAGTGCCATCCGCAGTCTCAAAAACTGTTTTGGGTCGGCTGACAGGTATGTTAGGTGCTGGTCCTCGGTAAATCCTCTCTTGCATGTGTACCATTTTAACTCTAGGTGTAATCTCAGGTCGCTGTGGTAGGTGGAACTCTCTCTTGTCTGGATAATGCATTTGTATGAATTGAGGGTTGTCGTCAGAGTAATGAACAGCTTCAGCAGTCTGTGATGACCTCTGAGGGGTAGCACAATAGCTCTTGCTAGCATGTGTCTTTTCTAACATAGGGTGAAACTGACCAGTCCCTCATCTGCCTTGTCAGCTGCTCACACTGGACAGATATGTGCTGGAAAACATCCCCAGAACATGATGAAGGCTCCCTCTGGGTAACTGATGAATGCTGGCTGTGTGTCGGTTGGGGCTTCTTAGTATGAGGGGCTGGCACTGGGGTCACTGAGCGGCAAGGAGTCTCTTTTCCTGTGGTGATCTGCTGGATCTCCTGCTTTAATGTAGCATTTCTTGAGGCCTTGTTTATCTGTCTCTTGCCATTCATCTTGAAGAAGCAGATAACTTGCATATGAGTGCTGGCTCTTTGGAGGTGATGATCTCAATACATACTCTGGCATGGGTGGAGCTTCCTCTACTCCGGCATTACCCAGATGTGCAGTTGGTACTGCTCTCTTCACATAGCCTGGCGAAGTGAATGCAGCTTAACCATGCATAAATTAATACAAACATGCAACAAACATGCAACAAACATGATGTGCGTTTTAAGCATAATAATCAGCTCCGAATCAGAACGTAGGACTACTTAGATATATACTAAATAAGAAGATTAATATAGTCAGTATGGTGCTAATCAACAGCTCTTATGAACTGGAACAAATGGACGATTTCACAGAAATTATATACAATCTACACTGACTTTTCCACATGCACGCACACAGTAACTTGATATAATCCACAACTTAATGGCAATTCAGTGTGGATTTATAAGTATTAGAAGTCCGAAAATGGTGTACTTTCCACTCTCTTCAGAAGCACGGGATGATGTGGTAGCATCGACCACTCTGATTGGTTGGGATCATCAAGGACATTCAAGAATATCAAGGCCTTTTGTACAAACACAGCTCATTGGCATTTAAAGGTACCTGCACTGAAACCACTCATTGTGAACAGAGCTGTTTATGACAAGGTAAAATTTGTGTAGTTTTAAACTACAATTGAGAAATTTAAACTAAAGTATGTTATAGACTTTTATTAAGACCCTAAAAGAGTCATAACTTGTGGAAAATGGGCATCCGATGACCCCTTTAAAATGTGAGTCTCAAGGTATCCTTTATGCACAAAAAAACTTTCCACACTGAGAGCAGGTTAAGTTCAGTTCATTTTATTTATTTTCCAAAGGCAATTTGGTTGCAGCAATCAAAATTTCACACAAACAACAAAAACAATACACTTCTTCCTAAAAAGTTCTTACCTTAAAATGTTAAAACTTTACAACTGAGTGGATAATTCAATATAGGATCTGTAGAACATGCACATCAATGTTTTGTCCACATTAAATAATCTTAGTTTCCACAAGCAATACAATCTTGTATTGTTTAACACTCTCGATACCTACTCCATTAATGCTTGTTTGCTTATACTAAATAGATTTCATCCAAGAGTTAAATTCAATAGTCATCTCCTTAGTTTTAGAAATATTAAATGCACAATATGTAAGATTACAATATCCCAAAACCACTAAAAATGTTAAATATTTTGCTGACTTGTGTACTTACATCATACCGAATGTTTCAAAGAAAGTTTAAAACGAGTTACACGGACAGTGCCCATAGTCTCATTGTGTCACCTGCCAATTACTTCTTAAGCCCTCCATTTCTCGTTTTGTTTTGTAGAAAACATGGAAACACCAAAGACGCTTTAATGTTGTGTGTTTTAATAGACCGGTGATGACCGCACGGAGTAGCATTATGACAGGACTTTCAAACGTATCCTAGTATGAGAAAACAGCACTGCTTTACCACTTCATAGTTGAAGTGATCAACTATGGCATAATAAACGCTTTCAAGCTATACGTGGGGAAGTCGTGGCCTAATGGTTCGAGTCGGACTCCCAATGTGAGTTCGAGTCACGGGCCTGCAGGAATTGTGGGTGGGGGGAGTACATGTACAGTTCTCTCTCCACCTTCAATACCACGACTTAGGTGCCCTTGAGCAAGGCATCAAACCCCCAACTGCTCCCCGGGCGCCGCAGCATAAATGGCTGCCCACTGCTCCGGGTGTGTGTTCACAGTGTGTGTGTGTGTACACTGCTCTGTGTGTGTGCACTTTGGATGGGTTAAATGCAGAGCACAAATTCTGAGTATGGGTCACCATACTTGGCTGAATGTCACGTCACTTTGTGCCTTTACAGTATATTTCAAGAAAGCATTCTGACACCACATAATAAAATCATAAACCACAGGGCCAAACATGGAGTCCTCCTCACTCATTAAGCTAACGATTATGGAATTATCAGCAAATTTACTCTTACAGTCTTTGTGTACAAGATAAATAATAAGGGTGAGAGGATACATCCTTGAGGTGATCCAGTTGATGACAGTCATTCAGAAAAACAGTCATTTACTTTAACTCCCCAAGGTGAAAGGCTTTTACGAAGAGTGGGTTACCAAATGAACCTTGCAATGTCCTTTCTGTGTAAAAGTTTTTCCAAACAGAGAGCAAGTGAAAGACTTTTACACAGTATGAATTAACATGTGCCTATTAAGGCTTGATTTATGTGTAAAACTCTTTTCACACTGAGAGCAGCAGAAAGGCTTTATCTCAGTATGAATAAACATGTGCTTCTCAAGGCTCTCTTTGCGTGCAAAAGTGTTTCCACACTGAGAGCAACTGAAAGGTTTATCTAAACTGTGTGTTACCAAATGACTCTTAAGGTGTGCTTTCAGTGTAAAACCCTTTCCACACTGAGAGCAGCTGAAAGGCTTTATCCCAGTATGAATAAACATGTGCTTCTCAAGGGTCTCTTTGCGTGCAAAAGTGTTTCCACACTGAGAGCAACTGAAAGGTTTATCTAAACCGTGTGTTACCAAATGACTCTTAAGATGTTCTTTCTGTGTAAAACTCTTTCCACACTGAGAGCAGCTGAAAGACTTTATTCCAGTATGAATTAACATGTGCCTCTTAAGGCTCGATTTAAATGTGAAAGTGTTTCCACACTGAGAGCAACTGAAAGGCTTTTCTGAAGAGTGAGTTACCAAATGACTCTTAAGCTGTGCTTTCTGTGCAAAACTCTTTCCACACTGAGAGCAGCTGAAAGGCTTTGTTCCAGTATGAATAAACATGTGATCCTTTAAGCTTACTTTCCGTGTAAAACTCATTCCACACTGAGAGCAGCTGAAAGGCTTTGTTCCAGTGTGAATAAACATGTGATCCTTTAAGCTTACTTTACATGCAAAACTCTTTCCACACTGAGAGCAACTGAAAGGTTTTTCTGAAGAGTGAGTAACCAAATGACTCTTAAGGTTATTTTTCAGTGTAAAACTCTTTCCACACTGAGAGCAGCTGAAAGGTTTTATCCCAGTATGAATTAACATATGAGCCTTTAGATTACTGTTACGTATGAACCGCTGTCCACACTGATAGCAGCTGAAAGGCTTTGTTCCAGTGTGAATAAACATGTGATCCTTTAAGCTTACTTTACATGTAAAACTCTTTCCACACTGAGAGCAACTGAAAGGTTTTTCTGAAGAGTGAGTTACCAAATGACTCTTAAGGTGTTCTTTCAGTTTAAAACTCTTTCCACACTGAGAGCAGCTGAAAGGCTTTATCCCAGTATGAATTACCATATGAGCCCAAAGATTACTGTTATATATGAAACTCTTTCCACACTGAGCGCAGCTGAAAGGCCTCTTGACACCTGTTTTTTTAAGGCTGGAACTCACTGATTTTTCTCCATTGACATCATGATCTTTCTGATCCTGATATTCCTCCTGCACCTCATTCAGATCTTGCCTTTCTTCTTTCATCAGGCCTATAAAAAAAAGAATGAAAAATCAAATGGTAAATTTTAAAAATAAGAGGATAAAATATTTGTGTACGAAAACAATGTCAAAACTGTCCTTTGTTAACAGTGTGCAATGAAAATAACTAAAAACACTGCATTATGCTGACAGGTCAATAGATGGTGATATCACTTTGTAGAGAAACACTACACACCGACAGCTCCAGCAAACAAGGTTTGTTCTTTGATCACTTTCTATAATTTAACAATTTAAATAACATATTACATTCATATCTTTGAGAGAAACAACGTTTAGTTTGGTCACCGATTCATACACACCTAAAACATGGAACACTTTGAGAAATACAATCTGACTGAACTCGAATAATTGCACATCACAGATCACTGATTGGGTCAATCTCATGAATCTGTTACAACGCCATGGCACTAATTATTTTAAATATTAAACATGCAATTCAGTAATATATACAAACATCATAATAAAGACAATACTGTTCTCTACCTTACACACAGAGTATTTCAACATTGGAATAAATTTGTTTTTGCATTTTATTGCATTTTCTGCTGAAATTCTCATTACCGCAATGCGTCTAGCGGTGTCTGAACTCTTGTTGTAATTTAAACAAATTAGAATTAAAATATTCTGAAAAAAGTAAATGGATATTCTGCTAGATTTTTTCACACTACAGAAAAATGACAGACTGAATATTCATGTATAATATTACCGATACAATCGTCTAAAAATAAAGTATCCATGACTGATGAACTCATCCTCCGCAACATTTTTTGAAGGCCATTTAAACACATTTTTTTTTTTTAGATAAATTATGCAACACACATGGCAGAACCTTCAAAATAGTACCTGCAAGTAGTCAGTTCTCTTTATATTGTTAAAGTAAAAAATTCTCTTGTCAGAAAGTATACGCAACAAATTGATTATCACTGCCAAAATGGGTAGTTTTACACATTTAGAATATATGTTGGATTAAAAAATGTCTTCTACTTTATTAACGTCTGATTATATACATTGAGTAAAAAAAATTGGCTAAATCATCATGGTTTCTCTGTCGTAAGCAAAACATCCTAAAAAAACTCAACCTCCACAACACCATTTTCACTTACCGCGACAATTTAAGGCCAGTTGCGGTAGAGAGATCTTTTTTTTTTGGGTAATGAGAATATAATCATACAGGCTATTGGTCATACTATGGTGACCAATTTCAGAGAAAACATTTATACCAACCCACCAACTCCCAGGAAAGAGAGAAACATTATGGGCTAGAAGTTACAACAAGAGTAGTTATAAAAAATAACTAAAAAAGTACATAACTATCAAATATAATTACTGTTATTGACCAAAAGGGTTATGTTCCAAAGGTTGTGGTATACTTGTAGCTTCAAGACTAATTTACTACAGGTGAAACTTGATATCTCCATTACTGTACAAAGAGTGTATTTTTTTTTTCTAAGAATAATTATGCAATCAATTTTTTTTGGTTGCTGGTACATTCGTAGTAATTAGACTGACTTACTAAAGGTTACATTTTCACAGTAAAACCTTTACTGCTTGTACAGCACAATTATTTTCATAAACTAATGTATCAAAATTCACCTAATTCTCTTTTTTCATGTTCTAAAGGTTGTAGTACACTCCTAGTGGCTTTTTTAATTCTACACTTCCTGTGTCCCAGTAAAACAAAAGGCTTAAAATTTTAAATGTAAGAAGTCACGTAAAATGCATTGGACGTTTTAAACCCAATCGGTGGAATTGTCAGATGGTCCCTTACGCATCAAGCGCTGCTTTAGCACATCAAAGCTTTCTCTGGTTTAAATTTGTTGATACCATACACTTAGGCTGTTTTTAAATAATATTTTAATGTTTATATAAAGTTGTTGCATAATGTTAAAACTAATCTTGGTAGTGGTATCTTTGTAGGACTGACGACTAGAGTAGTGGCACAGGAAAGCAAATGTCTGGCGAACACTGAACCTAAAATTAACTTTACCACGCTGGTTTCTACTACTAGCGTAAAAAATATATTCAGTCTCCCAGGCTCGGAGATCATTGGAGTTTCTTGATTTTCAAAAAGCAAATATAAAGTCTAATTAAAGTAATAATTAAATCTCTTCAGTGTCAGTGCAGTTACATATACAAAAGAATTTTAAAACATGGATTTAAGACAATTTAATGATAGTTAATGTCTTATTTTTGCATAAAGGATTGGTGTATGTACCACAAATAGTATACAAAGATGAATGCAGAATAAACACCAACCTCCATGTTCTTCATGTTTTATTCTCCTGGCTCCTCGTGTTTTATTCTCCAGGTTTCTGGTTATTCTCCCAGTTCCTGGCTCCTTGTGTTTTATTCCCCGGGTTTCTGGCTCAACGGGTTTTATTCTCTGGGTTTCTGGCTCCTCGGGTTTTATTCTCTGGGTTTCTGGCTCCTCGGGTTTTATTCTCTGGGTTTCTGGCTCCTCGGGTTTTATTCTCTGGGTTTCTGGCTCCTCAGGTTTTATTCTCGAGGTTTCTGGCTCCTCAGGTTTTATTCCCCGGGTCTCTGGCTCCTCGGGTTTTATTCTCCATGTTTCTGGTTCCTCGTGTTTTATTCTCCAGGTTTCTGGCCCCTCCTGTTTTATTCTTCGGGTTTCTGGTCCCTCCTTGTTTTATTCTTCGGGTTTCTGGCTCCTCGGGTTTTATTCTTCGGGTTTCTGGCTCGGGTTTTATTCTCCGGGTTTCTGGTTCCTCATGTTTTATTCTCCAGGTTTCAGGCCCCTCCTGTTTTATTCTCCAGGATTCTGGTTCAATCGTGTTCTCTTCACTCTGCTCTTTAACATACATCATCTTCACAGCAGCAGATCTCCGTCCAGATGATACTCCTCCAGATATTCCTGCTTTTAATAAAAATGTAGTCACGACTGTGAGGATGACAATATTTACAGGTATTTATTGACCTGATTAAAAAACTATGTCTTTACGTTATGAAAACATCCAATCAATTAACTGCTGTAAAAATGTATCAGATAAAGATTTTCTTTTTTGCATAAATCTATTAAAATCAACCTCAGTCCTGATCAAAACTACCAAATGTTAAAAAAAAAACTCTTTAATTGGCAAGTTCATAAATGATGTCACTGATTTGTGGAAAAACAAAATGAATAATTTTCAATATAAAAAGTATTTTTTTTTGTAAACTTTTCATAGTCTTGGGCATGCCAAAGATTAGTAACAACATTGGCTTTGATGCATTGTTAGGTTTTGTACAGCATTAGATTTTAATTTTTTCTCCCTCATTTATTGTTTCTGGCTGTCTTTGCCCCATTGACTCCCATTATAACGACATTTTTTGATTGCAAAGCCATTACACCACATAATCATGTATTCTTGATTGTTGGTGGTTTTCCCTGTTGGGAAGAGGTACATTTGTTATTTTTACAGTAGATCACTAGGTAGGACCATTAACCCTTTAGATAGGCCTGTGCAAAAAAAGCTTAGTTTCTGACTTGTATATGAAGAGTGTGTGTGTGTGTGTGTGTGTGGTGTGTGTGCGCGTGTGTGAGAGACCTTTGCGCACTTACATTGATGTATTTGAGAAAATCTAAATGTACACCTCAGCTCTCAAAACTACATGGAGTAAACAAAAGTATTTTGAAAGTTTAAGAAAAGTTACATGATTAGGGCCCAATTAAATGTTTTATTGTTTCTCACCATTTTTTTTGTTACCAAAAATGTTTTAGCGTGTCTAATTATTTGAACGCATAAAACAACTTTTTTTTTTGTTCTTAAAGAAGCCTAATGATTGTTTCCCCTAAAAAATTCGGACTATTTACATTTTTATTATCAAATCTAGGCATGAAACATTTTATTTGTTTTTTAATTACTTAAAATTAATCAAACTTTTTTGGCAAACAAGGGGGATGTACTATTAAAATTAAAACATGGAAGACATTTTGTGTGATTATTCCTTCAAAAATTATGTTGGTTTCATTTAGTAGTAGTAGTAGACGATGTACATTCTACTGAACAATAGACTTCAAAACCAGACTTTGACGGGTTGCAAAATGAATAACTTTACAATTCTGAACATGCGATATGATGCTTTTGCTCAAATCAAACAGTCAGATGCTTCTGAAGTGACTCGAAATGAATGTTCTTCATGTATTTTCGTCCTCATGTTACCGGGTCGCTAGATTTTGCACTTTCACACTGCCAGTTGATTACTCGGGATATGTGCGTGCTTTCACACACAACCCGTAAAGGTCCCGTAACGACACATGACATCAGGGCGTGACTAGTAATGTACGAGTCGAAAACGTTAGGCACGTTATACATTCACTGAAGCAAGCGAACGATCTCGGCTTCAGCGCTGAAAGTGAGGAACTAACTGATCTCTGCTTCATTACAGTGTGCACATTTTTTTTTTGTCGTCTCAAACGTTGATCTTCCTTCAAAACAGCCGGTAAAAGAGTCGCACGGTAACATGCGTCATCACTACGACACACATTAGATCTGGCTTTTGTTCACACCACTGTTCGTCCCGTGATTGAACCAGGCAATGTTACTAGGTATCCGACAAGGGGGACGTGTTTGCTTTCACACAGAAGGCGACCTAGTTTTTGCACAGGCCTATCTAAAAGATAGTGATCATCTGTAAAAACAACAAATTTGACCTCTTCCCAAAAGGGAAAACCACAATTAAGAATGCATGATTTTATGGGGTCTTTGCAATTAAAAAATGTTGTTATAATGGAAGTCAATGGGGCAAAAACAGCCACAAACAACAAATTAGGGAGAAAAAATTTAAATCTATTGCTGCACAAAAACTAACAATGCATCAAAGCCAATGTTGTTACTAATCTTTGACCTGCCCAAGACTGATAAAAATGGTTAAAAAAAAAATATCCAGTCCACAATCACTTTTAATACTTAATGTAATTTTGTTTTTTTGTTTTCCCAAATCAGTGACATTTATGAACTAAGTAATTAAAGAGTTAAAATCTTGGATTTTTTTTAAACATTTGGTAGTTTTGATCAGGACTGAGGTTGATTAATAGATTTATGCAAAAAAAAAATATAAATTATCTGATACATTTTTACAGCAGTTTAATTTAGTGGATGTTTTCATCCATGAACAAAACATAAGGGTAGTGAATTTGCCCAAAGTTTATTGTTAATTTTTTTTTACATTTCAATCTACCAAAAATATGTGTCAAAATAAGAGGTCACCAAAAATCATTCCATTTGCTGAAATACAGAGAAAGTTGTGGCCAAAATAAGATTTAACTTTATCCCCTAGTGGACAAACGTCCCCAACAACGCATAAGGGTTAACCCATTCAAAGTGCACACATAGCAGTGAACTGTTGGGCCTTGCTCAAGGACACCTCAGTCTTGGTACCGACGTCCCGAGATTCGAACCCACAGCCTAGGGTTAGGAATCAAACTCTCTAACCGCTACGCCACGAGAAACAAATCTGATCTGCAAAAATAAATTATAAATAAAATAGACTTGCATGTTATTTGATCAACACCAGTAACAGGTTCTTCTGTTGTTTGTTTGGCAATTCCAACACAAGCTAAATATGACATGACTAACACAGCACTTTCTGACATAAGAAGTGACTTGGTCTGTTTACTTAGTTTTGTTGTGGCCACGACATAATAACTAGTGGGAACATGATAATATGTTGTGGCCACAAGATATTAATTTTTGGGAACATCATATTAACGCGTGGGAACATGATATGTCGTGGCCACAAGATCATTTTGTCAAAGTAATGACATCCTTATGTCTTGGCCTCGAGAAGTTATGTTTAGGGAACAATATTCATTTCTCGTGGCCACGGCTTCTTATGTTGAGGGAATGACATGTTTTTCTCTTGGCTATGAGTTTAATGCATAAACAAACTTCTGTGACCATAGCAACCCAGGATTAGCAGAGATGGATTCATTAATATTTTATTTTGAATTAAGAAATTATTATATTATTTACAGTTTTAAACTTGACTCAATTGTGTGTAAGGTTGATGTTTTCAAATAAGCTAGTTGCAGTTATTTTTATAATGAGAATGTACTACAGTCATATGCATCGGTATAACGGAGATCATCTGCAAGATCTGTCCCGCTTTTACAGCTGCACACCTCTGTGACTACATCCTGAGTGAAAAAGCAATGAACTGTAATGCACTGGTTCACTGGTATTTATTGGCATAGCAAATGACTGGTGAAAAGTGTTTATTAATTTTCTTCAATGTATAGTAAACCAGATTTCTTACCAAACCTCTGACTTTTGTTTTTCTGCAGAACTCAAATGAAGATACTTTGAAGAATAATGGTGATCAAAACCACAAGTATGTCAGGTATGGATATTATAATGGGGACTAAATTATTTTAATTTTTTGGGGTGTACTCTTTAATTGGCATGTTATGCATTAAATATTAATTATACTGGTCACAGTCACTTATTGTGCGGTCACTGCAGTTTGTGCTGTAAATAGTCTGTCAAATAACAGCCCAGAAAACACAGAACGCTGTGAGGATGTCACCAGTTCATCGTCATGTGGTCAGCGTGACATTGTGAGGACGTCGTGGTAAAGTTACATTTTTTTGAATCTCGGCTAACGTCCTATAGAAACATTGTGGGCACGTCCTCAAAAGACGTCGCTAATTAGTCCCATTGGGAATGTTGTAGCTGGTCTCCTGATAACTTTTCATATTATTGCACTACATGTTATTTTTAAGATATCATTTGAATAGCCTATTTAAGTTAAGTTAAGTTAAAACTAATGGTTCAAAGATTCAGTGAGTTGCTTACAAAGAAAATATATTGATTTGTTACCACCTTGTAGTTTAAATGTATTTATTTATTTCTGTAAAATTAACATTTATCATCAGGTGAAAAGGCAGCAGGAACAAGACAACTATTACAAGTAGAGATGGGTTTTAAGAACTAGTACTAATTTGGTTCCTGACTTGTTCAGTACTGCAAAAATTATAAGTTACAGGATCAATAGTGCTGCTATCAGTATTCTTGTAACATTGGTTTGTTACCCTTTAGACACAACCACATCATCCAAATCATCTCCGAGTGGATGGCAGCAAGGTTCCAGGATTAAGAGATCATTCATCGTGGAGACTGTTCCACAGGAAGCAGTTTATCCTGGGTGAAAAACTAAACTTGGTTGTTTCAGCATCACTCAGCGCAAGACTAAACACATTTAAATTGATTTAAGGTGGTTATAGGTTTCAAGTCATCCGGACCATTCTGCTTAGAGCTGAAGATCTTTGGCCGAACCCGATGGGACCCGGCGGGTTCGGGCTTAATTTATATAAATCGCTGAATACATCTACAGTGGATTCAATCATTTTTCTCCACAAAAACATGTAGGCTTAGCCTAATCTCTGTGAGTTAAGGTTTTTCAAATGATAACTATTTATTCAATGAGTCTTAAATGCATAATGTGGACAGAGTATTTACGCTAATGTTGGCATTATTCTTTTATTAAATGTCTGACGGTGCCTTATCTTAATTTCGTCAGTGCCAAATATCCATCTTGAATTAAAATGTATCTTAATTAGTTAAAGTCGTTTTTATTGGTACATTGGTCTATTTATTCGCTTGTTAAGTATGACGTCACGTAGCAGCGCTTCCGTGTCCAAACGCTCTATCAGTTACCACGAGAAAACAACAAAAGGTGCTAATATAAACTCACAATGTGATAGAATACTAGCGAAAAAGTTATAATCTTAACCTTTAACTCCATACTGAAGTCCCAGATAGCCAGACAATGAAAATATAAATATAAAAAAATATATAAAAATTATTTGTGTGCGAGTTGAGGCTTGGACCCGGAAACAGCGCTTCTTACTTTTTATTTCTTTATTCCAAATTCCAAGTGGCTACGTTAGTTATGAATAAATTATGTTAAAACATGTATAAATTACTCATTCTTGACAAAAGGCAAACAAGCTGTGTGTGCACATTTGAATAATGTCGGGCTGTAAACGGGTTCGGGCTTTTAAAAAGCGGTCACAAAATGTACCTGTCGGACTCGGGTCCTATCGGGCCTAACTTTTATGGCCGATTACATCTCTAATTCTGCTGTCCTGGTTGTGATGCCATGCTGGAACTGTTTTTCTCATGGTTAAAAGATTTGTGTAGCGGTATCCAAACATATATCACCCCATTCAAACGGCGCGTTGGCATCAACGCCTCTCGTTTACTTTGAATGGAGTGACATCAAGCATTGGCAAAATTGTGGTTCCATTGCTCATGGCAGAAGCTGCCTTTAAGCGCCAATGCAGACGTCCTCCAATCAGATCGCCTTATGCAAATACCCTAGAGCAGACACTAGCCAATCATGTGCATGCAATACCAGAAAACTAATATGATTGGCGGTCACTATGAAAAGAGAGAGGTAAATCCCACAGGGTTGGATTTAGGGATGCAATGATACCAATATTTCAGAATATCTGCCAATTTTGACTGCAAAATGAGTCTATTGCAGCAGCATGCAGTGACCAGCATGACATTTCTTTTAAATGTATAGCACGGTAGTGAAGACAACTAGATGTGATAGATGGTACAGAACATTTTGCTAAAGTATTATAATGAGGCTCACAGCTTTTAAACACAACCAGTGCGCAGAATGATGCTCTTGAAGCAATGATGCGCTTGAGTGACAGCGTGCAGCATTACACAGAAATGTAAAAAAAAAAACAAGGGAAGAGATATTGATGTTGTGCGTTACGTGTGTGCAATATTTTGAGCCTTTTTTCTTTTAACAGTTTTAAATCTCAGTTATTGTGCGCTCTTGAAGAGAGTTTAATTTTTTTGACTAAAGTAACCAAGGTTGGGATGATTCGCTAATCTGCCGATTCAATACTATCCCAATACTTCTGTGCCCATTCAATATTGCCATGCTTGAGTATTGTGATTATATAACTATTGCAATTCATGATTTATCCAAATTGTCTATAAAATTATGTTTAATAAGTTTTTATTGTTTGTGTAGATTTGAGGGAAAGATGAAAAATAACGAGGTCTGGGAACGACTGAAGAAGACAGCAGTGAGGGAAGTAATCACCAGAGTGTAAGTTCTTCGAGAATGTGTGCATTGTTTATTACAAGTTGTGTTTTCATGCAACTGTATTAGCTGGGTTTGGATTTACAGAAATCCAATACATTTACACGTACAGAAATGTAATGTTGAAATAAATATATATATATATATATATATATATATATATATATATATATATATATATATATATAGAAATTAATATGTAGAAATATATTGCTAATCAATATATTTACATAGTCTGACATCTAATTGTATTTACATAAGGTAAATATGTAAATTTCATATAACAACATTAACATTTAATAAATGTGAAAAATATTAAAAAGCGGCCAAAATCGAATATTTAAATATACATTTCAAAATATATTTACATATTATATAAAATATGTACTTCTATTTGAAGATAAGATATTTAAACATAAAATCTATTTATTAATAATATATTTCATCTGTGACTTCTGTATGTGGATGTTTGTAGTACATAGCTAGAGTCTCGACTGACTTAATACAGCTGACATTTTGCCAAAACTTCTTAAGAACACCGTTAAGTGACATGCTCAACTTTTTACCTCGATCACCATCTTTAAACAAGTACACTAACTTTCCAATTGTTGCAGCTCACATTCAATAAGTTAGTTTTCATTTACTACAACCTTGTAAAATCATCAATGTCAAAGAACGATTGGGCATTGTTTACGGTTTTTGCGCTGGAATTTGCAGACGGTCCCTTAAACGATGCAATTATCCAGGTATATATATTACTTGAAACTAACTTTATTGCAAGAAAAATCTCGAAAAAATAATTATAATATCAATTATTCGCTGCAGCAATAACTGATATTGGTTCGCATTCATTCTACTCACAGATCACGAGACTAACAGCAACATTATCACTGCAAACATAGAGACCATCATTTACAGGAACATACAAAAACATAAAATCGTTCAGTTCTTAATGAACTCCGTGTGTTTTCCTCACATAGAGCTACTTACTGCCTTCTGCTGCTCTAAATGTCGAAGTCAGAAAACACACAAACAGCTTACTCGATGACACAAACACAAACAAGACAGAAATGAGCTCGTGTGCTGTTCAAACATACAGTGTAAAGTGTGTTTTCCAGTTGTTTAAAGATGATAAATACCGTGAACTGCTCCCCTCTCCTCAGAAGATCGCTGCATCTGCGTCCGAAAGCTTTGAGGACTCTTTGTTCGCGGTTTCTGCTTAAAGTGATTTGTTCCTCAGTTCTCACTGAATACAGGACTGCAGCCATTGAGCTCAAGTAGAACAAAAAAAGAGGAGTTTCTTCTTCTCTTATTTAATGGCGGATTGCGGAGGTTATAAGGTACATACCGCCACCTACTGTACTGGAGTAGGTATAATCATGTCATTTTACAGATTCAGTTTCTTTTCCACAACCCTGAGTCTTTTAACAATTTAAATAGTGCCTTCCGGGTGATTCTTATTTCCTCTCCCTCTCCTTCTAGTCCCAGTATCCCTACCAGATTCCACTCCCGCCCTGTCTCCTGAACCTTATCTTTAAACTCCCGTCTTTCCACCTCATTCAATTTACAGTACAATATTACATGTTCAACATTTCCTTTAACCCCACAGTTTTCACAGTTCTCACTATTCCTTTTCCCCATTAAAAATAATGTGCCATTCAGCCCTGTGTGATCCACTCTCAATCTTGTCATTACAATGTCCTCTCTCCTGGTCTTTTCCATGTAATTCTTTATACTGACAGTTTTTGTATTTTATAATATCTCCTACTTTCCTGTCTTCCTCCCACCATTTCTGCCATACTGCAAGTCCTTTCTCCTTAACAACTGCTTTATCTTCACATTTTCCTAGTGGAAATTGTAATTATTATTTCTTTTAGCAGCGCCTTTATCCAGTTTGTCTGCTTTCTTGTTCCCTTTAACCCCTTCATGTGCTGGCACCCAAAAAAACTGTACATCTATGCCACCCCGATGTAATCTAAATAAACTGAGAAAAAGGTTCTACTAGTAGATCTTCTCTTACCGATGTCATTGACTGAATACTTTTAATGACAACTAAAGAGTCTGTGCATAGCACTTTTCAACCTACTGTAGTGCAATAATGGCTGCCACTATTTCTGCTGTATATACAGATAACCGATCAAAGTCTTTTGGAGAGATTTATTTTAAATTCTGGGATATGTATTCCAACTGCTACACAATCCTGTTTGTTCTTGGATCTGTTTGTGTAAATTTTTAAATTGTAATAACTGTTTCTTATGTAAATGCTTGTTTTAACTCCAACTTCTTTCATTCTCCATTCTCTTTTCTTTTCCATCCAAACCCAAGCCCCTGAAACTTGGAATACTCCCAAGATTCCTGTGTTGTTTATTTTGCTGGGTTTTCTTTCTCACTTCCTTTTAATCTGATCCAATACGCCATCGTTTCTCTCTTCTTAACTCCAGTGGCATCTCTCCTGCTTCTATGAGTATAGCATTAATGGGGGTTGTCTTAAAGGTCCCCTTCTTCATGATCCCATGTTTTAAACTTTACTTAGTGTGTAATGTTGTTGTTAGAGTATAAATAATAACTATAAAATTCTAAAGCTCACAGTTCAATGCCAAGCGAGATATTTTATTTAGCAGAATTCGCCTACAAAAAACGACCCGTTTGGACTACAGCCCTCTAGTTCCTGCAGTAATGACGTCACTAAAACAGTTTTTTGACTAACCTCCACCCACATGAATTCACAAACAGGGGGCGTGGTCTTGTTGCGCTCTTACCGAGAAGAAGGAAGAGCTGCGTTTGTGTTCGAATTGTCGTTGAAACGCTGTTATTTTCATCTTGGAGTCCAATCATCTTTGTTTGGGCTTCCCAGGGACGCTGTACTTGGAGATTAATGGTTACAATTTATGTTTAACTCGGTTCCCAAAAATTATAATCCACATGTAAAACTATGTGCAGCACATTTTGCTGAGGACAGCAAAAAACTTCCTCAATCTCAACCAGTTTAATGCCGGATTCGCAAAAAGATTATTCTTTATAGATGGAGCAGTTTCCTCTTTGTCTGGAGAAGTGGTTGTTTATGGACCACAACCGGTAAGTGTATTTTATTAAGTTGGTCTGTTTTATTAAGTTGGTGTGTTTAACAGTTTCTGTAACTTATTACAGGGCTGTAGGGCTGCGAAAAAAAACAAAAAACGATTGCGATGTTCATGCGCATCTCGTCAGTAAAAACGCTCCTGTGATTATAAGTACATCTCCAGCACGTGCGTTCTAGTCCAAATGCGTATTAGGAGGTCAGCCTGCTCTAAGCTGGTGTCGAATCACAACACAGGAACCGCTGGCCCAATCAGAACTTGTTACTTATTTCTGAAGGAGGGACTTTATAGAACAGGGAAGTCATCAGCCCGTTTTTGTGACAGTGAAAACAGCGGTATACAGATAGGTGAATTGTGTGAAAAATACTGGTTTTTTTACACGCGAAAAATGAACACGTTATATTGTACACTGTAAACACAATCAAAGCTTCAAAAAAGCGCGAAAAACGGGACCTTTAACATCTCCGATGCATACACGTACTGTTCTATATTGTTATCTATTAATTTTTCCTAATATCGTTTTTGCCGCTGCTCCATAAACTACACAACCATAATCTATTGATGACCTCAGACAAGCCCTATAGATATCAGTTTAATGACTGCCTGTCTGCACCCCAGTCACATCCAGCCACAGCTCTCAGAAGGTTTATAACTTTTTTGTATTTAGTTTCCAAGTGCTTTATATGTGTTTTCCATGTACAACTACTATCAAACCATAGTCCCAAGTATTTATTCATTTACTTTTGCCATTGGCTGCTCATATAATGTTAACCTTTCACCATGGTACTTGTGCTTCTTTGTAAACATCATATAACAAGATTTTCTTGAATCCACACTTATATGCCCACATTTCTATCTTCCTCCAGCTCCAGGAGACCTGTGTGAGAACACTGCCCTCAACCTCCTCCAGCTCCAGGGGACCTGAGTGAGAACACTGCCATCATCCTCCTCCAGCTCCAGGAGACCTGTGTAAGAACACTGGTCTCAACCTCCTCCAGATTCAGGAGACCTGTGTAAGATCACTGCACTCAACCTCCTCCAGCTCCAGGGGACCTGAGTGAGAACACTGCCATCATCTTCCTCCAGCTCCAGGAGACCTGTGTGAGAACACTGCCATCATCCTCCTCCAGCTCCAGGAGACCTGTATAAGAACACTGCACTCAACCTCCTCCAGCTCCAGGAGACTTGTGTAAAAACACTGCACTCAACCTCCTCCAGCTCCAGGAGACCTGTGTGAGAACACTGCCATCAACCTCCTCCAGCTCCAGGAGACCTGTGTAAGAACACTGCACTCAACCTCCTCCAGTTTCAGGAGACCTGTGTAAGATCACTACACTCAACCTCCTCCAGCTCCAGGGGACCTGAGTGAGAACACTGCCATCATCTTCCTCCAGCTCCAGGAGACCTGTGTGAGAACACTGCCATCATCCTCCTCCAGCTCCAGGAGACCTGTATAAGAACACTGCACTCAACCTCCTCCAGCTCCAGGAGACTTGTGTAAAAACACTGCACTCAACCTCCTCCAGCTCCAGGGGACCTGTGTGAGAACACTGCCATCATCCTCCTCCAGCTCCAGGAGACCGGTGTGAGATCACTGCACTCAATTTACTCCAGCTCCAGGAGACCTGTGTAAGAACACTGCACTCAACCTCCTCCAGTTTCAGGAGACCTGTGTAAGATCACTGCACTCAACCTCCTCCAGCTCCAGGGGACCTGAGTGAGAACACTGCCATCATCTTCCTCCAGCTCCAGGAGACCTGTGTGAGAACACTGCCATCATGCTCCTCCAGCTCCAGGAGACCTGTATAAGAACACTGCACTCAACCTCCTCCAGCTCCAGGAGACCTGTATAAGAACACTGCACTCAACCTCCTCCAGCTCCAGGAGACTTGTGTAAAAACACTGCACTCAACCTCCTCCAGCTCCAGGGGACCTGTGTGAGAACACTGCCATCCTCCTCCTCCAGCTCCAGGAGACCGGTGTAAGATCACTGCACTCAATTTACTCCAGCTCCAGGAGACCTGTGTAAGAACACTGCACTCAACCTCCTCCAGTTTCAGGAGACCTGTGTAAGATCACTGCACTCAACCTCCTCCAGCTCCAGGGGACCTGAGTGAGAACACCGCCATCATCTTCCTCCAGCTCCAAGAGACCTGTGTGAGAACACTGCCATCATCCTCCTCCAGCTCCAGGAGACCTGTATAAGAACACTGCACTCAATTTACTCCAGCTCCAGGAGACCTGTGTAAGAACACTGCACTCAACCTCCTCCAGTTTCAGGAGACCTGTGTAAGATCACTGCACTCAACCTCCTCCAGCTCCAGGGGACCTGTGTGAGAACACTGCCCTCAACCTCCTCCAGTTTCAGGAGACCTGTGTAAGATCACTGCCATCATCTTCCTCCAGCTCCAGGAGACCTGTGTGAGAACACTGCCCTCAACCTCCTCCAGCTCCAGGGGACCTGAGTGAGAACACTGCCATCATCCTCCTCCAGCTCCAGGAGACCAGTGTAAGATCACTGCCATCATCCTCCTCCAGCTCCAGGAGACCTGTGTAAGATCACTGCACTCAACCTCCTCCAGCTTCAGGGGACCTGAGTGAGAACACTGCCATCATCTTCCTCCAGCTCCAGGAGACCTGTGTGAGAACACTGCCATCATCCTCCTCCAGCTCCAGGAGACCTGTGTAAGATCACTGCACTCAACCTCCTCCAGCTCCAGGGGACCTGTGTGAGAACACTGCCATCCTCCTCCACCAGCTCCAGGAGACCGGTGTAAGATCACTGCACTCAATTTACTCCAGCTCCAGGAGACCTGTGTAAGAACACTGCACTCAACCTCCTCCAGTTTCAGGAGACCTGTGTAAGATCACTGCACTCAACCTCCTCCAGCTCCAGGGGACCTGAGTGAGAACACTGCCATCATCTTCCTCCAGCTCCAAGAGACCTGTGTGAGAACACTGCCATCATCCTCCTCCAGCTCCAGGAGACCTGTGTAAGATCACTGCACTCAACCTCCTCCAGCTCCAGGGGACCTGAGTGAGAACACTGCCATCATCTTCCTCCAGCTCCAGGAGACTTGTGTAAAAACACTGCACTCAACCTCCTCCAGCTCCAGGAGACCTGTGTGAGAACACTGCCATCAACCTCCTCCAGCTCCAGGAGACCTGTGTAAGAACACTGCACTCAACCTCCTCCAGCTCCAGGAGACTTGTGTAAAAACACTGCACTCAACCTCCTCCAGCTCCAGGAGACCTGTGTGAGAACACTGCCATCAACCTCCTCCAGCTCCAGGAGACCTGTGTGAGAACACTGCACTCAACCTCCTCCAGTTTCAGGAGACCTGTGTAAGATCACTGCACTCAACCTCCTCCAGCTCCAGGGGACCTGAGTGAGAACACTGCCACCATCTTCCTCCAGCTCCAGGAGACCTGTGTAAGAACACTGCACTCAACCTCCTCCAGCTCCAGGAGACCTGTGTGAGAACACTGCCATCAACCTCCTCCAGCTCCAGGAGACCTGTGTAAGAACACTGCACTCAACCTCCTCCAGCTCCAGGAGACTTGTGTAAAAACACTGCACTCAACCTCCTCCAGCTCCAGGAGACCTGTGTGAGAACACTGCCATCAACCTCCTCCAGCTCCAGGAGACCTGTGTGAGAACACTGCACTCAACCTCCTCCAGTTTCAGGAGACCTGTGTAAGATCACTGCACTCAACCTCCTCCAGCTCCAGGGGACCTGAGTGAGAACACTGCCATCATCTTCCTCCAGCTCCAGGAGACCTGTGTGAGAACACTGCCATCATCCTCCTCCAGCTCCAGGAGACCTGTATAAGAACACTGCACTCAACCTCCTCCAGCTCCAGGAGACTTGTGTAAAAACACTGCACTCAACCTCCTCCAGCTCCAGGGGACCTGTGTGAGAACACTGCCATCATCCTCCTCCAGCTCCAGGAGACCGGTGTAAGATCACTGCACTCAATTTATTCCAGCTCCAGGAGACCTGTGTAAGAACACTGCACTCAACCTCCTCCAGTTTCAGGAGACCTGTGTAAGATCACTGCACTCAACCTCCTCCAGCTCCAGGGGACCTGAGTGAGAACACTGCCATCATCTTCCTCCAGCTCCAGGAGACCTGTGTGAGAACACTGCCATCATCCTCCTCCAGCTCCAGGAGACCTGTATAAGAACACTGCACTCAACCTCCTCCAGCTCCAGGAGACCTGTATAAGAACACTGCACTCAACCTTCTCCAGCTCCAGGAGACTTGTGTAAAAACAATGCACTCAACCTCCTCCAGCTCCAGGGGACCTGTGTGAGAACACTGCCATCATCCTCCTCCAGCTCCAGGAGACCGGTGTAAGATCACTGCACTCAATTTACTCCAGCTCCAGGAGACTTGTGTAAGAACACTGCACTCAACCTCCTCAAGTTTCAGGAGACCTGTGTAAGATCACTGCACTCAACCTCCTCCAGCTCCAGGGGACCTGAGTGAGAACACCGCCATCATCTTCCTCCAGCTCCAGGAGACCTGTGTGAGAACACTGCCATCATCCTCCTCCAGCTCCAGGAGACCTGTATAAGAACACTGCACTCAATTTACTCCAGCTCCAGGAGACCTGTGTAAGAACACTGCACTCAACCTCCTCCAGTTTCAGGAGACCTGTGTAAGATCACTGCACTCAACCTCCTCCAGCTCCAGGAGACCTGTGTAAGATCACTGCTCTCAACCTCCTCCAGCTCCAGGAGACCTGTGTGAGAACACTGCCATCATCCTCCTCCAGCTCCAGGAGACCTGTATAAGAACACTGCACTCAACCTCCTCCAGCTCCAGGAGACCTGTATAAGAACACTGCACTCAACCTCCTCCAGCTCCAGGAGACTTGTGTAAAAACACTGCACTCAATCTCCTCCAGCTCCAGGGGACCTGTGTGAGAACACTGCCATCATCCTCCTCCAGCTCCAGGAGACCGGTGTAAGATCACTGCACTCAATTTACTCCAGCTCCAGGAGACCTGTGTAAGAACACTGCACTCAACCTCCTCCAGTTTCAGGAGACCTGTGTAAGATCACTGCACTCAACCTCCTCCAGCTCCAGGGGACCTGAGTGAGAACACTTCCATCATCCTCCTCTAGCTCCAGGAGACCTGTATAAGAACACTGCACTCAACCTCCTCCAGCTCCAGGAGACTTGTGTAAAAACACTGCACTCAACCTCCTCCAGCTCCAGGAGACTTGTGTAAAAACACTGCACTCAACCTCCTCCAGCTCCAGGGGACCTGTTTGAGAACACTGCCATCATCCTCCTCCAGCTCCAGGAGACCGGTGTAAGAA
Source organism: Carassius auratus (assembly GCF_003368295.1). Lineage (NCBI taxonomy): Eukaryota > Metazoa > Chordata > Actinopteri > Cypriniformes > Cyprinidae > Carassius > Carassius auratus. Next base: position 255,280 of record NW_020527884.1, read on the forward strand.
CACTGCACTCAATTTACTCCAGCTCCAGGAGACCTGTGTGAGAACACTGCCCTCATCTTCCTCCAGCTCCAGGAGACCTGTGTAAGAACACTGCACTCAACCTCCTCCAGCTCCAGGAGAAATGTGTAAGAACACTGCACTCAACCTCCTCCAGCTCCAGGAGACCTGTGTAAGATCACTGCCCTCAACCTCCTCCAGCTCCAGGAGACCTGTTTAAGAACACTGCACTCAACCTCCTCCAGCTCCAGACCTGTGTGAGAACACTGCCCTCCACCTCCTCCAGCTCTAGGAGACCAGTGTGAGAACACTGCTTTCAACCTCCTCCAGCTCCAGGAGACCTGTGTAAGATCACTGCTCTCAACCTCCTCCAGCTCCAGGAGACCTGTGTAAGAGAACACTGCACTCAACCTCCTCCAGCTCCAGGGGACCTGTTTGAGAACACTGCCATCATCCTCCTCCAGCTCCAGGAGACCTGTGTAAGAGAACACTGCACTCAACCTCCTCCAGCTCCAGACCTGTGTGAGAACACTGCCCTCAACCTCCTCCAGCTCCAGGAGACCTGTGTAAGATCACTGCCTTCAACCTCCTCCAGCTCCAGGAGACCTGTGTAAGAACACTGCACTCAACCTCCTCCAGCTCCAGGAGACCTGTGTGAGAACACTGCCCTCAACCTCCTACAGCACCAGGAGACCAGTGAAAGATCACTGCACTCATCCTCCTCCAGCTCCAGGAGACCTGTGTGAGAACACTGCCCTCAATCTCCTCCAACTCCAGGAGACCTGTGTAAGATCACTGCACTCAACCTCCTCCAGCTCCAGGAGACCCAAGCCCTGCTGGATGTTGTGCTCACGATCAATAATCACATCTTTGCATTCAACTAATTTGCAGAAATCCCACTCGCTGTGAAATGGGAGCTACCAGACAACAGAGCATTCTGCATGGTCTTAAAGCCTCCTCTAGCGGCTACGTTCGCAATTCAAACAATGATTTGTAAAAATAATAGGAGTGACCCCGAATAGTCAGTACAGTACGGACGTACTATTACTTCCTCTACAGTCAAAAATCTGGGTGTTATATTAGACAGCAACTTGTCTTTTGAAAATCATAATTCCAATGTTACAAAAACTGCATTCTTCCATCTTAGAAACATTGCCAAGCTACGAAACATGTTACCTGTTTCTGATGCAGAAAAGCTAGTTCATGCATTCATGACCTCTAGACTGGACAGGTGGTTGTCCTGCTTCTTCAATAAACAAGCTACAGGTAGTCCAAAATACAGCTGCTAGAGTCCTTACCAGGTCAAGAAAATATGATCATATTACCCCAATTTTACAGTCTCTGCACTGGCTACGTATTAAGTTCCATATCAGTTACAAATTATCATTACTTACCTATAAGGCCCTAAATGGTTTAGCTCCTGCGTACCTAACTAGCCTTCTACCATGTTACAATCCATCACGCTCCCTAAGGTCACAAAACGCTGGACGCTTGGTAGTTCCTAGGATAGCAAAGTCCACTAAAGGAGGTAGAGCTTTTTCGCATTTGACTCCCAAACTCTGGAATAGCCTTCCTGATAATGTTCGGGGTTCAGACACACTCTCTCTGTTTAAATCTTGATTAAAAACGCATCTCTTTCAGCAAGCGTTATAATTCCGGACGGGGATGGACTGCTGCTTGCGAGGAGTGACTCTAGACCTGGCAGCCATAAAGGCAACTTCAACTTGTCCCTAATTACTCTCTGTCCACAGGTAAGCCACTGAACCATATGCCTGTTCTGAAGCATCACAGAAGACATGAATCTCATGCCTACAGGATGGATTATCCATCTTTGAGCTGAAGTAACATATGGGCAGAGATATCTAGTCCGTTCAACTCTTTCTCCCATTCACACCACAAGGTAAAGATGCTTGTGGGTTTTACTTGGGACTTGGAGCCATAACGTCTGTCTCTCCTCTTGGTTGATGAGTCAGGGGCATAAGTACCTGTTCTAGAAGTATCAATCTGAACTTGGCGCTCGTACTCCAACCAATACGCAAAGTCAAGAGGAGTAGGAACTGTTATTCTTGATGGGTGAACATACCTCTTGCAACTGGTCCTAAGCTTGTGTGTAAGTTTGCCTTGTAGCCTGGACACATGCGAACCACATTCAAATTCAGCTCACTCATGAACTTACAAGGAGGACAAATAGCTTGAATGCTTAAACATCTCCTGACCTGATGTTAGGACTTTCCAGAACTTCAGCAATATTCTAAAGAACATGCTTGTGTGGTTGACCATACATCATTTTCAGAGCTCGCATGGTATCTGTGTAGGGTCTCACAGGATTACAGTAAGAATCGGCTACCAAGGACCTGATATTTGAAGTGTTCAGTTGCAACTGCTGGGAGAAGGACATACAGTGCCATCCGCAGTCTCAAAAACTGTTTTGGGTCAGCTGACGTTATGACAGGTGTGTTAGGTGCTGGTCCCTGGTAAATTCTCTCTTGCATTTGTACCATTTTAGCTCTAGATGTAATCTCAGGTTGATGTGGTAGGTAGAACTCTCTTCTCAGGATAATGCCTGTGTATGAATTGAGGGTTGTCGTCAGAGTAACGAACAGCTTCAGCAGACTGTGATGACCTCCGCGGGAAAACACAATAGCTCTCACTAGCATGTGTTTTTTCTAACCTGGGTGATTCTGCCTTGTCAGCTGCTCACACTGGACAGATATGTGATGGAAAACATCCCCAGAACATGCTGAAGGCTCTCTCTGGGTAACTGATGAATGCTGGCTGTGTGTCGGTTGGGGGTTCTTAGTTCTTAGTAGAGGCTGACACTGGGGTCACGGAGCGGTGAGGAGTCTCTATTCCTGTGGTGATCTGCTAGATCTCCTGCTTTAATGTAGCATTCCTTGAGGCCTTGTTGAGCAGACAGGATATCGGGTAGGATGTGGCAATGTCGCTCACCACTGTCTCTCTTCATGTCTTTCACACATAGACTTAATGTCAGATAGCTGTTGGGCTTGAAGTTGAAACTCATCCTTCTCTGATTGTTTATCTGTCTCTTGCCATTCATCTTGAAAAAGCAGATCCAGATGTGCAGCTGGTACTGCTCTCTTCACATAGCCTGATCTAGGGATTTGATAATCTGCCAAATGTTTATGTGGCCTTATTTGGCGTCGAGGGCGAACACAGAAGGATCTGGCTTGGAATTGTATGTCATCTCTCTGCTGTGATTCACCAATCTGGCTCGGACCACCATTTGAAATATAGGAAGTTCGGAAGTGCATTATTTGGATGGGCTTGAAACACACCAGGCAGTCAGTTAGGACTGAATGAGCTGACTCTTAACTAAAGAGGCACCAAGCAATGTCTAGGTTCTCTTTAGTTTACTGGAGAATTTTGAGTATAAATGTGTGGTTCTGCAATAATTAAACAAGAAAATAAATTTACTGATATATACATAGAGGTGTTACACAAATATAAACACATCCATTTGAATAATGAAACACTAATCAAATGAACATAGCAATGACATTAAGTATTCTGAACAGGTCTTAGTGTTAATTATTTGAATGTCCACAATAGAGTGCTATTAGCACGTGAATGCAGCTTAACCATGCATAAATGAATAAAAGCAAGCAGCAAACATGATAATCGTTTTAAGCATGATAATAATCATCTCCAAATAGCCGTACGTACAGCAATAATGGTGTGCAATAAACATCTCGTACTGAATCGGAACGTAGTAAAACTTAGAAATACACTTAATAGGAAGATTAATGCAGTCAGGATGGTAATCGACAGCTCTTATGAACTGGAAAAAATGGACGATTTTTCACAGAAAATATAATCTAAACTCAGTTTTCCACATGCACGCACACAGTAACCCAATATAAATCACAACTTAATGGCAATTCAGTGTGGATTTATAAGTATTAAAAGTCTGAAAATGGCGGACTTTCCACTCTCACACAAGTGACGCAGCTGCTGTCCACTTCTTCAGAAGCACGGGATGATGTGGTAGCATCGAACACTCTGATTGGTTGGGATTATCCGGGACATTCAAGAATATTTGGGCCTTTTGTACAAACACAGCTCATTGGCATTAAAAGGAACCTGCACTGAAACCACTCACTCAAAAACAGAGCTGTTTTTGACGGTAAAAATTGTCTCTACAATTGAGAAATTTTATCTAAAGAATGTTATAGACTTTTTATTAAGACCCCAAAGAGTCATAACAACTTGTGGAAAATGGGCATCCGATGACCCCTTTAAAATGTGAGTCTCAAGGTATCCTTTACGCAGGAAACACTTTCCACACTGAAAGCAGGTTCAGTTCAGTTCATTTAATTTATTTCCCAAAGGCAATTTGGTTGCAGCAATCAAAAATTTCACATAAACAACGAAAAAACACAATACATTTCCTTCCTGAAAAATTATTACATCAATGTTTTGTCCACATTAAATAACCTTAGTTTCCACAAGCAACACAATCTTTGCCGCCCCCTCTTACACAAAACCTCAGTAATGGGAGAGAATTAAAATGTGTTATCAAACACAGTAGGGGTGGTCCGATTGTTAAGGCCGGGCATACACTGTGCGATTTTCATCCGATTTTGAGCTGAATTCTGACTCGTGCGATTCTTTTCTGGGTTGGTCCGATTTTCAGCATTTTCATGCGTCGTTTGTCGTGCAGTGTACAAGGGGAAACGAGAGGCAATTAACCTCTCCTGACCGGCAATCGGTTGGTCGGATGTATTTCTAACATTTTTTTTTTTTTTTTTGGCGTTTCAGCACACAGAATTGCGCATATCACCAAAGCAGTGCGTTTATCCCGGGAAAGCATGGTTATTCAGAAACCGCCACAAACATCCGGGTTCTGAGGGATCTCACGTGTTGATTCGGTTGATTCCTCACGTATAGTGTGAGCAGTCGAATCACAACTCAACGATCGGACCGTACAGTGAGCGCATAAATATCTTGAGCTTTGGCTTTATATCGCAAGCGATCTACTCGTACAGTGTGAGTTGGTACCTTGCCGAAATCGCACAGTGTATGCCCGCCTTTAGGCACATCTTGTCAATAAAGCCGGTTTTCTAATCAGCGGTAAATTCCATCAGGTGCGCGATTTCACAAAGAGCAGCTGTTACTACACAGAGCCATTGTTAACTGAAAAGATAAATAAATAAACTCTGAAAATGAATGTGGATTTGATCCTCGATCGGCATTAAACACTCTCAATACATAATCCATTAATGCTTGTTTGCTTATACTAAATAGATTTCATCCAAGAGTTAAAATCAATAGTCATCTCCTTAGTTTTAGAAACATTAAATGCAAAATATGTAAGATTACAATATCCCAAAACCACTAGAAGTGTTATATATTTTGCTGACTTGTGTACTTACATCATCCCGAATGTTTCAAAGAAAGTTTAAAACTAGTTACACGGACAGTGGCCATAGTCTCATTGTGACACCTTACTTCATTTACCCTCCATTTCTGGTTTTGTTTGGTAGAAAACATGGAAACACCAAAGACGCTTTAATGTTGTGTGTTTTAATAGACTGGTGATGACCGCACAGAGTAGCATTATAACAGGACTTTCAAACGTATCTAGAATGAGAAAACAGTGCTGCATTTCTCTCATTCGCACGACTGTAAGCAGCAGATATGATCAACTGTGGCTTAATAAAAGCTTTCAAGCTATATGTGTGTCACGTTTGTTCGTTGGCCTTGTTTCACTTAGACGGCTTGTTTTGAATATACGCCCTCCAGTGGTGAAAAATTACATATTGTGCCTTTACAGTATGTTTCAAGAAAGCATTCTGACACCACATAATAAAATCAAACCACAGGGCCAAACATGGAGTCCTCCTCACTCAACAAGCTAACGATTATGGAATTATAGAATGACTATTTCTAAAATCACTTTTACAGTCTTTGTGTACAAGATAAATAATAAGGGGGGAGAGGATACATCCTTGAGGTGATCCAGTTGATGACAGTCATTCAGAAAAACAGTCATTTACTTTAACTCCCCAAGGTGAAAGGCTTTTATGAAGAGTGGGTTACCAAATTAACCTTGCAATGTCCTTTCTGTGTAAAAGTTTTTCCAAACTGAGAGCAGGTGAAAGACTTTTACCCAGTATGAATAAACATGTGCCTCTTAAGGCTTGATTTATATGTAAAACACTTTCCACACTGAGAGCAGCAGAAAGGACTTTCTGAAGTGTGAGTTACCAAATGAGTCTTAAGGTCTTGTTTCAGTCTAAAACTCTTTCCACACTGAGAGCAGCTGAAAGACTTTATCCCAGCATGAATTAACATGTGCCTATTAAGATTACGGTTACATATGAAACGCTTTTCACAATGAGAGCAGCTGAAAGGCTTTATTCCAGTATGAACTGACATGTGGTTCTTAAGGCCTACTTTAGATATAAAACTCTTTCCACACTGAGAGCAGATGAAAGGCTTTATTCCAGAATGAATAAACATGTGATCCTTTAAGGATACTTTCCGTATAAAACTCTTTCCACACTGAGAGCAGCTGAAAGGTTTTATCCCAGTATGAATTAACATGTGCTTCTCAAGGCTTTCTTTGCGTGTAAAAGTGTTTCCACACTGAGAGCAACTGAAAGGCTTTATTCCAGTATGAATAAACATGTGATCCTTTAAGCTAGCTTTCAGTGTAAAACTCTTTCCACACTGAGAGCAGCTGAAAGGCTTTATTCCAGTATGAATTAACATGTGCTTCTCAAGGCTTTCTTTGCGTGTAAAAGTGTTTCCACACTGAGAGCAGCTGAAAGGCTTTATTCCAATATGAATAAACAAGTGATCCTTTAAGCTAACTTTCCGTGTAAAACTCTTTCCACAGTGAGAGCAGATGAAAGGTTTTATTCCAGTATGAATAAACATGTGATCCTGTAAGCTAGCTTTCCGTGTAAAACTCTTTCCACACTGAGAGCAGATGAAAGGCCTCTTGACTTCTGTTGTTTTAATCCTGCAACTCACTGATTTTTCTCCATTGACATCATGATCTTTCTGATCCTGATATTTCTCCTCCACCTCATTCAGATCTTGCCTTTCTTCTTTCATTAGGCCTATAAAAAAAGAATGAAAAACAAATGGCAAATTAAAAAAAATAAGAGGATAAAATATTTGTGTACAAAAGCTATATCAAAACTGTCCTTTGCTAACTAAAATCACTGCATTATGCTGACAGGTCAATAGATGGTGATATCACTTTGTAGAGAAACACTACACACTGACAGCTCCAGCAAACAAGGTTTGTTTTTTGATCACTTTCTTTAACAATTTAAACATATTCATATCATTGGGAGAAACAATGTTAGTTTCGTCACTGATTCACACACGTATAAACACTTGAGACAAATAAAATCTGACTGAACTTGAATAATTGCACATCACAGATTAATATTAGACATGCAATCTAATAACATAAAAACAAAAGAAAATACTGTTCTCTACCTTCCACACAGAGTAATTTTGCATTTTATGCTGAAATTCTCATCACCACAATGTATCTAGCTATGTCTGAACTCAGACTTAAACAAATTAGAATTAAAATATTCTGAGAAAAGTAAATGGATATTCTGCTAGATTTTTTTCACACTAGAGAAAAATGACAGACTGAATATTCATGTATAATATTAACGTTACAATAGTCGAAAAATAAAGTGCCCATGACTGATGAACTCATCCTCCGCAACATTTTTTGAGAGCCATTTATACACTTTTTTTTTTAAAAGATAAATCTTGATTTTAAATTATGCAACACGTGGCAGAACTTTCAAAATAGCACCTGCAGGTAGGCAGATCTCTTCATATTGTTAAAGTTAAAAATTCTCTTGTCAGAAAGTGTACGCGACAAATTGATATCATTGCCGAAACGGGTAGTTTTACACATTTTGAAAAATGTTACATTCAAAAATTTCATATACTTCATTGATGTCTGATTAAATACATTGAGTAAAAAAATGGCTACATTTTTGTTTTAAAACTTGATCTGCATTCAAAACACCCACTAAAAGAGTTGCGCGATAACATGCATCATCACTACAACACACCCTTTATGGCATTAGTTCTGGCTTTTGTTCACACAGGACTCATTCTGGGACTGAACCTAGATGGTATGGGGTTGCAGGAGTGCATGTGACATGGGCAGCTTACACATCTGGAAAGGCACCATCAATGCTGAAAGGTGTATCCAAGTTCTAGAACAACATATGCTCCCATCCAGACGTAGTCTCTTTCAGGGAAGACATTGCATTTTCCAACATGACAAAACCAGACCACATACAGCATCAATTACAACATCATGGCTGCATAGAAGAAGGATCCGGGTACTGAAATGGCCAGCCTGCAGTCCAGATCTTTCACCCATAGAAAACAGTTGGCATATCCTAAAGAGGAAGATGCGACAAAGTCCTTTGACATTTGAGCAACTAGAAGCCTGTATTAGACAAGAATGGGACAACATTCCTATTCCTAAACAGGGATGGGTATCGTTAAGGTTATAACGGTATTACTACTCTTACGATACTGCTTAACGGTCCGGTACTTTAACGGTATTCCTATCGGTACTTTGTGTTGTGTTAGGCAGTCGAAAACTTTGCATTTCTCTGTCTGCACATAATGCACTTTTGAAAGATGCTTTGACAGATTGCTTGTGTTTCCACCCTTACATGCAAAAATTTTGTTGCACTTACGACAACCAGCATTATCTGCATCAACTCTAGTGAAGTATAACCACACTTTGGAATGTTTTGCTGTCTCCCCCATCATCACTCTTTGTATTAAGCAGGAGTTTTTGTACTCTAAGGGGCCGTTTTACACGCGTCTAAAAACGCTAGGCGCGCCGCTTGCAGTTGCACTGCTACATACAGCGATCAGCTGTTCCATCATCTTGGCTGAGCTTCAACGTTGTTACGGAAAAGGTGAGGAAGTTACATGACCTGCTGTGCACTTGCGGCATTCTGAAAAATGAGCTTGTCGGACCGCGTGCGTGCCGCGACCGCGTCGCTTCCATTATGAGCGTGCATACCACGCACCTGCATTTGAAATAACGAACTTGAGCGCGCAAAAGACGCGATATGTGAACAGCGCCTTCGTGTGTGTGTGCGCCGTGCTCGTTCTTGTTGTGTGTTTGTGACTGACAGACAGCCTCCGCGGCGAGTATGAGTGATCTCGCAGATCTCACAGACAAATGTCTTAATATCGCAAATTAGAAATGTTTGGTAAGATAAAATGTGACGATAACATCAATAAGCAAATCTTTTCGCCATCGTCACTCTTTATTACTAAGCGAGAGTTTTCATACTGTTATGTCTGTGGGTGTGCCCCGCTCGTTGTGGTGTGTGTGTGCGTGTGTGTGTGTGTGTGTGACTGACAGACAGCCTCTGCGGCGCGCATGAGCGATCTCGCAGATCTCACAGACAAACATCTTAATGTGATCGAACATTAGAAATGTTCGGTGAGATAAAATGTGCACGATAACATTATCAAGCAAAAATACATAGTAGCCTACATTATTTTTTTCCCCTCCAGTACCGAAAGCAGAACCGGTACCGTCAGAACTTACCGATACTACAGTCTTTCATAATTTAGCCCCGGGGCCAGTTTAATACCGGGTTTCGGTACCCATCCCTATTCCTAAACTTGAGTAACTTGTCTCCTCAGTCCCCAGATGTTTGCAGACTGTTATAAAAAGAAGAGGGGATGCCACACAGTGGTAAACATGGCCTTGTCCCAACTTTTTGGAGATGTGTTGATGCCAGGAAATTTAAAATCTTATTTTTTCCATTAATATTATATATTTTTTTCAGTTTAAACATTTAAATGTCATCTATGCTGTATTCTGAATAAAATATTGAAATTTTAAACTTATTACTTGATTACTTCCACATTGCATTCTGTTTTTATTCACAATTTCTACAGTGTCCCAACTTTTTTGGGATCGGGTTTGTACATTCCTTGTGGCAAGACTGACTTCAAACAGGTGAAAGTTTGCCAATAATCACCCATTCTGTACATAAAGTACATAATTATCAAATACAATTACTGTAATTTACCTAAAGGTTTTTTTTTTTTTTTTTTGGATGCTGTACATTCGTAGTGACCAGACTGATTTACTAAAGGTTACATTTTCACAGTAACACCTTCACTGCTTGTACAGCACACAAATATTTTCATAAAAAACTAATTTATCAAAATTCACCTAATTCTCATTTTTCATGTTCTATAGCTTGTAGTACACTCTTAGTGGCTTTTGATTCTACAGCAAATTATTTATATTCATATTTATTCATTTATTATTTATTTATTTGGTGTATACTGGTATATATGGTTTATGAGGACACAAATGTGTATAATGTCATGGGTACTACAACATAAATATGGTTTATGAGGACAGCTCCTGTGTGCCAGTAAAACAAAAGGCTTAAAAAAAAAAGTAGATTAGACGTTTTAAACCCAATCTCTGAAATCGTCAGATGATCGCTTACACATAAAACGCTGCTTTAGCACATCAAAGCTTCCTCTGGTTTAAATTTGTTGCTACCATACACTTAGGATGTTTTTAAATAATATTTAAATATTAAATACCCACGCTGGTTTCTACTACTAGCGTAAAAAATATATTCATTCTCCCAGGCTCAGAGTTCAATACAGTTTCTTGATTTTGAAAAAGCAAAAATAAAGTTTAATTAAAGTAATAATTAAATCTCCTCAGTGTCAGTGCAGTTACATTTCAATAACCATTTTAAAACATGGATTTAAGACAATGTAATGATAGTTAACATCTTATTTTTGCATAAAGGATGTGTGTATGTACCAAAAATATTATTTAAAGATGAACGCAGAATAAACACCAACCTCCTTGTTTTTCATGTTTTATCCTCCTGGCTCCTCGGGTTTTATTCTCTGGGTTTTTGGCTCCTCGGGTTTTATTCTCAAGGTTTCTGGCTACTCGCGTTTTATTCTCTCGGTTTCTGGTTATTCTACTGGTTTCTGGCTCCTCTGGTTTTATTCTCCGGGTTTCTGGCTCGGGTTTTATTCTCCGGGTTTCTGGCTTCTCTGGTTTTATTCTCCGGGTTTCTGGCTTCTCTGGTTTTATTCTCCGGGTTTCTGGCTTCTCTGGTTTTATTCTCCGGGTTTCTGGCTTCTCTGGTTTTATTCTCCGGGTTTCTGGCTTCTCTGGTTTTATTCTCCGGGTTTCTGGCTTCTCTGGTTTTATTCTCCGGGTTTCTGGCTTCTCTGGTTTTATTCTCCGGGTTTCTGGCTTCTCTGGTTTTATTCTCCGGGTTTCTGGCTTCTCTGGTTTTATTCTCCGGGTTTCTGGCTCCTCGCGGTTTGTTCTCCAGGTTTCTGGCTCCTCACGGTTTATTCTCCAGGTTTCTGGCTCCTCGGGTTTTATTTTCCAGGTTTCTGGCTCCTCGGGTTTTATTCTCCAGGTTTCTGGCTCCTCGTGGCTTATTCTCCGGGTTTCTTTCTCTTCGGGTTTTATTTGCCGGGTTTCTGGCTCCTTGGGTTTTATTTCCGGGGTTTCTGGCTCCTCTTGGTTTATTCTCCGGGTTTCTGGCTCCTCTGGTTTTATTCGCCGGGTTTCTGGCTCCTCTGGTTTTATTCGCCGGGTTTCTGGCTCCTCTGGTTTTATTCTCCAGGTTTCTGGTTCACTCGTGTTCTCTTTACTCTCCTCTTTAACAAACATCATCTTCACAGCAGCAGATCTCAGTTCAGATGATACTCCTCCAAATATTCCTGCTTTTCATCAAAACGTAGTCACTACTGTGAGGATGAGAATATTACATTTATTACATTTACATTTAGTCATTTAGCCGATGCTTTTATCCAAAGCGACTTACAATTGCTATATATGTCAGATGTCGCACGCCTCTGGAGCAACTAGGGGTTAAGTGTCTTGCTCAGGGACACATTGGTGTCTCACAGTGGATTCGAACCCGTGTCTCTCACACCAAAGGCATGTGTCTTTATCCACTGTGCCAACAGCACGCTGGACTGGAGAGAGGAGAGAAGAAAAAAAAGTGATGTGTCATACAGCCAAGTATGGTGACCCGACAGCTGTGTCCCAAAGTTGAGTGTACACACTTCAAAGGCCGCTGACTTGGAAGACCAGGTCTCCGAAGTTCACGAAGGGCCCTTCGAAGTGCGTGAGATGGTTTGCAGGAGGTTCCCGATTAGCCAGAAACTAAGCCTTTTTTTTTTTTTTTTTTGCACATGCCTACCTGAAGGGTTAATTGTCCCACCTAGTGATCATCTGTAAAAATAAATTTTACCTCTTCCCAAAACTGGAATAAAAAAGTTTAAAAAAAAAATATATATATATATATCCATTCCACAATCACTTTTAATATTGAATTTTTTTTTTTGTTTTTTTTTCCCCCAAATCAGTAACATTTATGAACTTGCCTTGGCAATTAAAGAGTTACAATCTTGGATTTTTTTTAAAACATTTGGTAGTTTTGATCAGACCTACATGTATTATTAAGATACCATTTGAATAGCCTATTATTTGGGAAATATACTAAATATATATAACATTTGCCATCAATTTAAGAAAACACAAACAACTTAGCAAATGGTGATAATGTTTGTTAATGAAAGAGATTTACTGAAAGAGAGCACGGGACAAATTTACATTTAAAGTAGCAGCGCTACTCGTGAACAAGTCATTATCTGGCTCGGCTCAATGTTCATCTTCAGTTCTCTCTTCACAGCAGTTCAGTCAGTGTACTGTTCGAGTAAATGAATTACACTGGAATATTGGTTTGTTTGAACTCAGAGGGAGTGTCAGCCACATTAAAAAAGTTAACAGCTTAAGTAATTTGTGTATTAATGCGTATTAGAGATTTCGAACCGTTTAAAACGATTCAGTTCGATTTGGTGAACTGAATGATTAGTTCGCGAACTGGATATCACAAACTGCTTTGTTTTGAACTCTCTCACACAACAGACACGGAAGAGATGACAATGATGAATAAAGTCGTCGTTTTTGCTATTTTTGGACCACAATGTAGGGGTACTCCAATCGGCCGTAAATCCACTTCATTTTCAGCGTTTATTTTCTCTATAGAGCTTGGGAAACTACGTCACTGCTCATTGCATTCTGGGTAGTCGCAGCCATTTTTTGGGGCACGCTTATCAGTAAAAGTGAAAGTGACATGACATACAGATCAAGTGTAAGATTACATATAAAGAAAAACTCAACAAGGAAGCAAAGATGCGGTATTTAGAAAAAAATCAAGACAATCAATGAACTCAATCTGCACGAACACAAAGAGTGATCAGATGATCTTAAAGAGCTGCCACTAGTAACCTTCCCCAATGTGTTTTCTTACCTTGTTTGTAGTGTCAGAGCGTACACCTCTGATCAGTTTAAAAATGATAAATCTCTCGAGTCTCACCTGCAATTTACAAATGGATGGGTGCAGAACCTATAAATTTTCCGCGTCAGCGAGCGAGTTACACGGCCCCTTTACTTTTTAATATGCGTTATTGTAAACTGTACAAATTAACCTCAATGTGTTATGATGCACAAAATAAAGAGATACAGAACTGATCAATTTTGCCGTTTATTACTGTAACAGGTGGTATGCAATATGCATAACACTGATAATGCAGGAGATGTGGTTCATCCATAGGTAACATTTAATGTACGTCTGTCAAATCGATTAATCACATCCAAAAAAAAGTTGTTTATATAATGTACATTTCTGTGTATATATATATATATATATATGAATAAAATTCACATACATACGTGTGCATATATCAGACCAAAGGGACAATCCTTCTTTTCCTTCTTACTGCTGCTAACCAAGCTATGTGACGCCACTTTGTTAACGGAGACCTGAGATCAAGGTGCGGTTTTCCAGCAGGAAAGCTGAAAAATCCCACTCCATTCAAATTATTTTTCCATGCCGGTCATGAGTACGAGTATGGCAGTTAATTACACAACAAGGTTTTACCACTGTATCTTATTTTTTAGCTGTAGAGAGCAAACAAAACAGTCTATTATCAATCCAATACAATACATACAGCAGCGTCCGTGTCCTAAAGTCCCAGAATGCATTGCGTTGCTGACGTCATGTTCCCAAGCTCTATACAGCTGACATTTTGCCAATACTTCTTAAGAACACCGTTAGTGCCACGCTCAACTATTTACCTCAATCACCGTCTTTAAACAAGTGCACTAACTTTCCAATTGTTGCAGCTCACATTAAGTAAGCTGGTTTTCATTTACTACAACCTTGTAAAAATCATTAATGTCAAAGAACGACTGGGCATTGTTTACGTTGGAATTTGCAGACGGTCCCTTAAACAATGCGAATATCCATAGATACACATAACTTGAAACTAACTTTATTGCACAAACAGATTTGAAATGCCTAAGAAAAATAATATCAATGAAATCGCAGATGCAATAATTGATATTGGTTCGCATTCATTCTCCTCACAGATCACGAGACTAACAGCAACATAAACATAAAATCGCTGTTCTTAATGAACTCCGTGTGTTTTCCTCACATAGAGCTACTTACTGCCTTCTGCTGCTCTAAATGTCTAAGTCAGAAAACACACAAACAGCTTACTAGATGACACAAACACAAACAAGACAGAAATGAGCTCGTGTACTGTTCAAACATACAGTGTAAAGTGTGTTTTCCTGTTGTTTAAAGATGATAAATACCGTGAACTGCTCCCCTCTCCTCAGAAGATCGCTGCAGCTGCGTCCGAAAGCTTTGAGGACTCTTAGTTCACGGTTTCTGCTGAAAGTTATTTGTTCCTTAGCTCTCACTGAATCCAGAACTGCAGCCGTTGAGCTCAAGCAGAAAAAAAAAGAGGAGTTTCTTCTTTTTTTATTTAATAGCGGACTGCAACCAAGATTAGGTGCATACCGCCACCTACTGCACTGGAGTAGGTATAATCATGTCATTTTACAGATTCAGTTTCTTTTCCACAACCCTGAGTCTTTTAACAATTTAAATAGTGCCTTCCGGGTGATTCTTATTTCCTCTCCCTCTCCTTCTGGTCCCAGTATCCCTACCAGATTCCACTCCCGCCCTGTCTCCTGAACCTTATCTTTAAACTCCCGTCTTTCCACCTCATTCAATTTACAGTACAATATTACATGTTCAACATTTCCTTTAACCCCACAGTTTTCACAGTTCTCACTATTCCTTTTCCCCATTAAATAATGTGCCGTTCAGCCCTGTGTGATCCACTCTCAATCTTGTCATTACAATTTCCTCTCTCCTGGACTTTTCCATGTAATTCTTTATACTGACAGTTTTTTGTATTTTATAATATATCCTACTTTCCAGTCTTCCTCCCACCATTTCTGCCATATTTCAATTCCTTTCTCCTTAACCACTGCTTTATCTTCACCTTTTCCTAGTGGAAATTGTAATTATTATTTCTTTTAGCAGCGCCTTTATCCAGTTTGTCTGCTTTCTTGTTCCCTTTAACCCCTTCATGTGCTGGCACCCAGCAAAACTGTACATCTGTGCCACCCCGATGTAATCTAAATAAACTGAGAAAAAGGTTCTACTAGTAGATCTTCTCTTACCGATGTCATTGACTGAATACTTTTAATGACAACTAAAGAGTCTGTGCATAGCACTTTTCAACCTACTGTAGTGCAATAATGGCTGCCACTATTTACATTTACATTTACATTTAATCATTTAGCAGACGCTTTTATCCAAAGCGACTTACAAATGAGTACAATAGAAGCAGTCAGGTCAACAAGAGAACAACATAAGAATACAAGTGCCATGACAAGTCTCAGTTAGTCTAGTATAGAACGCATAGCCAGGTGTATATAGTTTTTTTTTTTTTTTTTTTTTTTTATTAAATGAAAAAAAAAGGAAAAGTACTGGTGCTAGTAGGTTAAGTGCAGGCGAAAAAGATGAGTCTTTAGATGTTTCTTGAAAATGAGTAAAGACTCAGCTGTACGAATTGAGATTGGGAGGTCATTCCACCATCTGGGTACAGTCCAGGAAAAGGTCCGTGAGAGTGATTTTGAATTTCTTTGGGATGGCACCACAAGGCCTATATATTTCTGCTGTATATACAGATAACCGATCAAAGAGTCTTTTGGAGAGATTTATTTTAAATTCTGGGATATCTATTCCAACTGCCACACAATCCTGTTTGTTCTTGGATCTGTCTGTGTAAATTTTTAAATAATCATAATAACTGTTTCTTATGTAAATGCTTGTTTTAACTACCACTTCCTCCATTCTCCATTCGCTTTTCTATTATATTAATTTCATCCTTTATTTTTGGAAACAGCCATGGTGGAATACTACTAACTGAACCGACCATGGTGAAATCTAAGGCTTCCTTTTCATATTCCCTCACTCTCATTTCCCTTGTCCATCCAAACCCAAGCCCCTGAAACTTGGAATACTCCCAACAATAACATGTATTGTTTCTTTTGCTGGGTTTTCTTTCCCACTTTCTTTTAATCTGATCCAATACGCCATCGTTTCTCTCCTCTTAACTCCAGTGGCATCTCTCCTGCTTCTATGAGTATAGCATTAATCCTCTATATTGTAATCAATAAATTTTTCCCAATATCGTTTTTGCTGGTGCTCCATAAACTACACAACCATAATCTACTGATGACTTCAGGCAAGCCCTATAGATATTAATTTAATGACTGCCTGTCTGCACCCCAGGCACATCCAGCCACAGCTCTCAGAAGATTTATAACTTTTTTGCATTTAGTTTCCAAGTGCTTTATATGTGTTTTCCATGTACACCTACTATCGAACCATAGTCCCAAGTCCTTAAATTAATTTACTTTCACCATTGGCTGCTCATATAATGTAAACCTTTCACCATGGTATTTGCGCTTCTTTGTAAACATCATATAACAAGATTTTCTTGTCTACATCTTGAATCCTCACTAATATGACCACATTTCTACTTCCCTAAATGCTTTCCTTACAAAGGAGACCTGTGCATGATCACTGCACTCAGCCTCCTCCAGCTCCAGACCTGTGTGAGAACACTGCCCTCAACCTCCTCCAGCTCCAGGAGACCTGTGTGAGAACACTGCACTTATCCTCCTCCAGCTTCAGGAGACCTGTGAAAGATCACTGCACTCATCCTCCTCCAGCTCCAGGAGACCAGTGTAAGATCACTGCACTCATCCTCCTCTAGCTCCAGGAGACCTGTGTGAGAACACTGCACTCATCCTCCTCCAGCTCCAGGAGACCTGTGTGAGAACACTGCACTTATCCTCCTCCAGCTTCAGGAGACCTGTGAAAGATCACTGCAATCATCCTCCTCCAGCTCCAGGAGACCTGTGTGAGAACACTGCACTCATCCTCCTCCAGCTCCAGGAGACCTGTGTGAGAACACTGCACTTATCCTCCTCCAGCTTCAGGAGACCTTTGAAAGATCACTGCACTCATCCTTCTCCAGCTCCAGGAGACCTTTGAAAGATCACTGCACTCAGCCTCCTCCAGCTCAAGACCTGTGTGAGAACACTGCCCTCAACCTCCTCCAGCTCCAGGAGACCTGTGAAATATCACTGCACTCATCCTCCTCCAGCTTCAGGAGACCTTTGAAAGATCACTGCACTCATCCTTCTCCAGCTCCAGGAGACCAGTGTAAGATCACTGCACTCATCCTCCTCCAGCTCCAGGAGACCTGTGTGAGAACACTGCACTTATCCTCCTCCAGCTTCAGGAGACCTTTGAAAGATCACTGCACTCAGCCTCCTCCAGCTCAAGACCTGTGTGAGAACACTGCCCTCAACCTCCTCCAGCTCCAGGAGACCTGTGAAATATCACTGCACTTATCCTCCTCCAGCTTCAGGAGACCTTTGAAAGATCACTGCACTCATCCTTCTCCAGCTCCAGGAGACAAGTGTAAGATCACTGCACTCATCCTCCTCCAGCTCCAGGAGACCTGTGTGAGAACACTGCACTTATCCTCCTCCAGCTTCAGGAGACCTTTGAAAGATCACTGCACTCAGCCTCCTCCAGCTCAAGACCTGTGTGAGAACACTGCACTTATCCTCCTCCAGCTTCAGGAGACCTTTGAAAGATCACTGCCCTCAACCTCCTCCAGCTCCAGGAGACCTGTGAAAGATCACTGCACTCATCCTCCTCCAGCTCCAGGAGACCTGTGCAAGATCACTGCACTCAACCTCCTCCAGCTCCAGGAGACCTGTGTGAGAACACTGCCCTCAACCTCCTCCAGCTCCAGGAGAAATGTGTAAGAACAATGCACTCGTCCTCCTCCAGCTCCAGGAGACCCAAGCCCTGCTGGATGCTGTGCTCATGATCAATAATCACATCTCTGCATTCGACTAATCTGCAGAAATCCCACTCGCTGTGAAATGGGAGCGACCAGACAACAGAGCATTCTGCATGGTCTTAAAGCCTCCTCCAGTGGCTACGTTCGCAATTCAAACAATGATTTGTAAAAATAATAGATGTGATCCCAAATAGTCGACGAATCCATGCTTTGATTCAAGGAGCCTGATTCGACTACCAATCTAACTGTCAAATATTTGTGGGGTGTTATTGATTATGCCATTTTGACTATATGGGGGAGCTCAAATGTCTGATTTCACATAGAACTACTGGTTTTCTCCCGATAAGTTAATATACAGCCTTTTATGATAAAGTTGTAACAATCTGAAAAGAAAGACGCTTCAAATTAATATTTTAAAGTGCGTGGATATATCCAACCACCCCTATAGATTTATGTTCAGTTACCATAATCTGTGACCGACAGGGGAGCCTCTTGGCGCAGGGATTTAAACCTTTACCAAGACTCAAACTGACACAGACTAGAGACTAGATTTTTTCGAACAGGTAGGGTACAAGTGATTTCAAAACATTTCAGCCGGTGTACATATATCGTGGATATATTATTTACCTGTTATAAGATGTATTTGGTTTTGAGTCAGTACGGATGTACTGTTACTTCCTCTACAGTCAAAAGTCTGGGTGTTATATTAGACAGCAACTTGTCTTTTGAAAATCATATTTCCCATTTTACAAAAACTGCATTCTTCCATCTTAGAAACATTGCCAAGCTACGAAACATGTTACCTGTTTCTGATGCAGAAAAGCTAGTTCATGCATTCATGACCTCTAGACTGGACAGGTGGTTGTCCTGCTTCTTCAATAAACAAGCTACAGGTAGTCCAAAATTCAGCAGCTAGAGTCCTTACCAGGTCAAGAAAATATGATTATATTACCTCAATTTTACAGTCTCTGCACTGGCTACCTATTATGTTCCATATCAGTTACAAATTATCATTACTTACCTATAAGGCCCTAAATGGTTTAGCTCCTGCGTACCTAACTAGCCTTCTACCACGCTACAACCCATCACGCACCCTAAGGTCAAAAAACGCTAAAAGAGGTAGAGCTTTTTCGCATTTGGCTCCCAAACTGTGGAATAGCCTTCCTGATAATGTTCGGGGTTCAGACACACTCTCTCTGTTTAAATCTAGATTAAAAACGCATCTCTTTCGCCAAGCATTCAAATTTATCTCTTAAATTGTGAGTGTAGTTGCATCTGATCAAATGCGCATTCTTATTCTTTAGCTTGGTTTAAACTAATTAATTTAACTTTGTTGGAACAGCAGCTATGCTAATGATGTCTCTATGTATTTCTCTGTTTTGCGTAACTAGAATTTACACAAGCTCCAGTCTGGATCTAGAACACCTGAGAAGAGATAATGCTGACCCCTCAGAGGACCCCAGATGATGCTAACCCTAAATCAAAAAACAGAACTAACAAATATTGGTACAAGTGTGACTGCATCATATAATAATTACTGTTAATAATGTTCATAGTCTGGCTGACTACGTCTTGTATAAATTTTTCTGAAAAATCCTGTCATACATGCACAAACTGACAGTCACCACTTATAAGCTAGTACTAAATATTGTAGAAACGTAATTTTCTGTAAAGTTGCTTTGCAATGATTTGTATTGTAAAAAGCGCTATACAAATAATCTTGAATTTAATTTAATTATATCATCCGCCAAGTTGTCTCTACATTTTACATAGTGCCGGAAAGCAGATTCTGTCAGCTCTTGAATCTCCATTACACGTGTCCCTACAAAAACTTAGAAGCAGCATGAGCTGGATTTCAACCATGTTTGCACCGTGGTGGAGTCTGACCAGATTGTAACAGAGTGAATGGGGATTGTAAAGGCCGATTTATACTTCTGCGTCGAGTGTACGCCGTAGTGTACGTCGTAGGCTACGCATGTAGGCGACGGCGTCATGAGCATTTATACTTCTGTGTATGTCTGTTCTGCTCTGCAGTTACACCGCCGAAACGCTAATTGACGCGAGCGGGTTCCACTGTGTTCACATTGCTCGATCTTCGCGGGATTCTACGACCAATGGTGACTAACAGAGAGCAGATCATGTTGGAGCTAGAGCTTATCGAGGTCCAAAAACTGTTAATTTTTGTTAAGTTACTAAAACTAAAAGGCAATAACGAGAGAAGGCGTCGGAGGAGATGGTACATGCGACTCGTGAACCAGTTGAGACAGAAAGAGGGTGAATTTTCTGTGCTTGTCCTACCTGGTCAACTTGTTGTGTAAATTGTATTGGTGTAAAATATAATGCACCAATAAATTACATGAAACCATTTAAATAAAGCCCAGCTTTAAAGTCATGTCATTGTTCCTCTATTTACATTAACCTACACAATACAATCTGCAAACAGCAGGGATAGATTTTTTTTTAAAGTTTGTACTATACATACAAATGGTCGAACTATGTATATGATAATACATCATGTAAAGGTGCAATGGTCTATAATTGTTTACATTAAATAAATGCAAAAGAGCAAACTATACAAATAAATTAACTGTAAGATCTTAATTTACTGTAACCCGAACCATAAAATATGCATACAGCAGGAACCAACATAATTGGTTCAAACTATATACACAAATTGTTTAATGTAAAAGATAGTAAAAAAGAGGTGCATGAATTGGTGTGAACAGACAATAAATAAAGCTAAAGTGCATACTACATACAAAAATGTGCAAACTTTATACCCTCCACAAATAGTAAAACAAGATAAAATATTAATGGATGCAAAAGTGCAAACTATACACAAAAAAAATAAAAAAGCAAAAGTGCAAACTGCAGATACAGGGCATTTCCATATGCGCAGATTTAAAAGGTTGAACGTTGTCAACGTAGGCACAATTGTTGCTGCCACTCAAAAAGTATTTTCAACGCGTCGAACATTGCCTGTGCTCTGTGTTCCTCTGGCACCCTCCGTAGCATATCTGCAACAGTTTGTCCAAACCGGTCATCTCATCATTGCCTTGACACAGTCTCTGTTGGGGCTCCACCAGCCATTCCTCCAACTGAGCCTCCAACCGAGCAACCTGCGCTTGGACCCAGTCATCTTTTTCTTATCTCTTCCTTTTTTGTGCCATTCTTGGACTAGGGGACGGAAGAGATGGCTGGTGACGGGGGCTACCACTTGGTAATTGGTCATCATCGCTGTTGGCTGGAGGTCTCACATCCGATAAACCAGTGGAGTTTGAGCTGGTATCAGTCCCATCCTGTGATTATGAAAGAAATAACAAATAGTATAATTTATATTTAAAAGATGATGTATTCAATTAATCGCTTGGTCACTTGGTCCATTTCAATGTTCGCTCTTCACTGAATTTCGGAATTAAAAAATGGCGGGCGGTCCAGAGTGCAGAAGAACATTCCAGAAATGTGTAGGAGGAAACGTGATACTACCAAGCCGACCAATCACAGATCTTGCGGTCCGCGTCGTCGTGACGTGTAATTACATTTTTGAGGAGGTGTGCGTCAGGGTACGGCATAGGGTACGGGGTATGGTACACGTCAATGCGTATGCTACGCCGTACCTACTACGCGACGCAGAAGTATAAATTGGCCTTAAGTTCTGCAAATAGGAGTTTGGAAAGTTGAGAACCACAAAGAGCTGCACATAACTCCAGACGGGGTATGGACTGCTGCTTGCGAGGAGTGACTCTAGACCTGGCAGGTATAAAGGCAACTTCAACTTGTCCCTCTTTACTCTTGGTCCCCAGGTAAGCCACTGAAACATATGCCTGTTCTGAAGCATCACAGAAGACATGAATCTCATGCCTACAGGACAGGTGATCCATCTTTGAGCTGAAGTAACATCTGGGCAGAGATATCTCATCTAGTCCGTTCAACTCTTTCTCCCATTCACACCACAAGGTAAAAATGCTTGTGGGTTTTACTCGGGACTTGGAGCCATAATGACCGTCTCTCCTCTTGGTTGATGAGTCTGGAGCATAAGTACCTGTTCTAGAAGTATCATCCTGAACTTGGAGCTCGCACTCCAACCAATACGCAAAGTCAAGAGGAGTAGGAACTGTTATTCTTGATGGGTGAACATACCTCTTGCAACTGGTCCTAAGCTTTTGTGGAAGTTTGTCTTGTAGCCTGGACACATGCGAACCACATTCAAATTCAGCTGCCCCTTCTGACCCCTGCTGCTCTAGCATACTGTTATGGTGTAAGGGTGTGTGGGTGTTATGAGCAAAAGTCCTTTGTTGGTTGTTTCCATTCTGCCCTCTTGTGTTCTCTGTGCATGTTTGTTTCAGATGGGCGGTTCCTGGAGATAATTAATTGGAGGCTGCGATTGGTTCTCCTCTTCACCTGATCCAGATATAAGGACTGCCCCAAACACTCAATAGGGGCCATGATTGTGCCATCGCGTGTGACTCCATAGTTTGCTGTTTGCCTTGTTATTGTTGTTTGTTTGAATTTGAGTGTCTTACCAGAGAGATAGTGTGTTGGTGAATAAGATTGTGATTGTGTTCTGTGATAATTATATTGTATTGTTTTTTCTTTGTTTAAATTCTGTGATATTCCCAGTTAACTTGACCTAAGCCTGATTGACTACGATTTTGGATTCTGATTGTAAATTGTTTGCTGTTAACTTGTGTGTGTGTGTGTGTGTGTATATATATATATATATATATATATATATATATATATATATATATATATATCTATATATATATATATATATATATATATATATATCTCTTGTTAACATTTTGTTGATCTTAGTTTTTGTTAAGTTGAGGGACGTAGGGGGTTAGACGCCATTTTATTTTGATATCACTTTTCACATTGTTTTGGGTTTAGGGAGTCAGGTAAGTTGAATCTGTATTTTATTTCTTTTGGTTTCTTTAATTTTGGTTTAGGAAGTGTAGAGGGTTAACAGAGGATTTTTTGTTTGTTATTTTGGCCTTGTCTGCCCCTGACGCTAAGTCCCAACTTGTAAATAAATTATTGTTTATTCAACCTCTCTCTGGTTCAGACTCTCTTCCTTTTCCTGTTACGGCTGACCCCTAGCGGTCGTAACAGAAATTGGGGGCTCGTCTTAAAAAGGAGTTTTTCCTCACAAACCAATTGGAGTTTTGCGGTCGCGTGTTTGTGATAAAACAAATTCATGAAATTTGCTTTGTTTTTTGTTTGGCTAGTGGTTTTCACTTTAAGGGGGAGGGAATTCGGTATGTCCTCTAAATTTGAATTGGAAAAGTTTGCAATTCAGCCTACTGCTGAACAATTGGATATTTGTCGCAAAGATGATCTGTTTTCAGTTGCTGATTTATATCAAATTAAAGTTCCTCGTGGTGCAGTGAAGCGTGAGATCTATAAGCATTTGGTGGAAAATGGAGTTTTGCCAGAGGTGAGTGAAGCGGGTGTTGCAGATCAGTTGCCAATTTCCGTGGGTAAGGGGGCGGAGAATCCCAAACCCGAGGAGATGGCCAGCATGGATCCCGTTGATCTCCCTTTTCCGAGCGATCCTCGGTTGGCAATCAAACTAAAAGAGTTGGAGTTGGAGTTGAGCAGGCAACAATATCAAAGTCAGCTGCTGCAGGTTCGCACAGTTGAGCTTGAAACTAAGCGAGCAATCAAGCTCAAAGAATTGGAGCTTGAGCTCAAAACCAGATCACCTGTTCTCCCCTCAGCTGCTGATGCGCCTAGTGTGAGCGTGTCTGTGTCGTCACCCATCAGTGCTTCCACTCCAGGTCCCATTCCTGCACCTCGACGCAACCCACAAGTAAGTCAACCTGAATTTGATGTTAGCCGCCAAATTGCACTAGTACCACTGTTTCGAGAAAGTGACGTTGACACGTATTTCACTGTGTTTGAGCGAATCGCTGCCACATTAAAATGGCCACGTAATGTTTGGCCACTGTTGTTGCAGTGTAAACTCATTGGTAAAGCCCAAGAAGTCTGCTCAGCGTTAACACTTGAGCAGAGCTTGGATTATGACGTAATGAAGAATTCCGTTTTGCGTGCTTATGAGCTAGTTCCTGAAGCATACCGGCAAAAGTTCCGCAGTCTTGTGAAAATCCCTAGCCAAACGTTTGTTGAATTTGCGAGAGACAAAGCTAATTTATTTGATAAATGGTGCGCTGCGAACAAGGTAGACACGTTTGAACAGCTTAAAGAGTTATTGCTGTTGGAGGAGTTTAAGAGTTGTTTACCAGAGAAAATTGTGGTCTACTTAAATGAGCAAAAAGTCTCATCTCTTTCTGAGGCTGCCGTTTTTTCTGACGAATTTGTACTTACGCATAAAATAGTGTTTTCACCCACAAAGCGTAATTTCCCTGATCGAGTTCGTACTTCTAAGGATGCCGCAGTGGCACCAAAGAACATTTCGAGTGCAGACAGTAATGAGAACCGTGAGTGCTTTTATTGTCATGAAGTTGGGCACCTCATCGCTAATTGTCCCACCTTGAAACGCAAGGTCAGTAGAAAAGTAAA
This sequence comes from Carassius auratus, assembly GCF_003368295.1. Lineage (NCBI taxonomy): Eukaryota > Metazoa > Chordata > Actinopteri > Cypriniformes > Cyprinidae > Carassius > Carassius auratus. The sequence goes on from NW_020527884.1 coordinate 280,108, forward strand.
CCCTTCGAAAAATGTTGCGTTGATCGAAAGAAAGGTTTTCGCATCTGAACAAAATGTGTCTTTGAATTCAGTGGTTGAGTCTACTTTTGAACCCTTCATCTGTGATGGTGTAGTATCATTGGGTGAAACGGAGTCTGAGTTTAAAGCATATTCGTATCCTCCGTGACACTGGTGCTGCCCAATCGTTTATCCTACAAAATGTGTTGCCATTCTCTGAACAGTCAAGCTGTGGTTCTAATGTGCTGGTACAGGGTATTGATCTCACAGTAGTTAAAGTTCCTTTACACCAAGTGTTTCTACGCTCTGGGATCATTTCAGGGAAGGTTAAACTGGCAGTCCAAGCACAGTTACCTGTTAAAGGGGTGTCACTCATTCTTGGTAATGATCTGGCAGGTGATAAAGTTTTTTGTCTGCCTGAGGTAATAGATACTCCTATTGTGCATGAGGGTGATGTTCTGCAGGAAGAGTTTCCTGATGTGTTTGGCGCATGCATTGTGACCCGAACTCAAGCTCGCAAATTTAGGGATACTGTGGATCTGTCTGATTCATTTATGTGTGCTGACAATGCTGTCAATGCAAAGGAGGTTAGTACTGATCAGGTAGAGGTGTGTGCACTCCCAGGTTTTGATTTACCCATTGGTAAACCCATGTTAATTGAGGCACAACGTGCTGATAAAACTTTGACTCATTGTGTTGAAGCCGCTGTTGAGCTGACTGATTTGTCAGAGCATCCTGTTGCATACTACTTTGAGGATGATGTGTTGATGCGTAAGTGGTCTCCACGCCATGCCAACTATGATTGGAGTACTGTTTTCCAAGTTGTTGTCCCGAAACCTTACAGAGAGCAGGTACTGAGTGTTGCACATGATCATGAGCTTTCTGGCCATTTTGGCATTCGTAAAACTTATGATCATTTAATGAAGCATTTCTTTTGGCCTTCCATGAAGTCAGATGTAGTCAAATTTTGTAAATCCTGTCATGCGTGCCAAATAGCGGGCAAACCAAATCAGGTGGTTCCTCCAGCTCCATTGAAACCTATACCTGTATTAGGTGAACCGTTTGAGCGTATTCTGATTGATTGTGTAGGACCGTTGCCCAAAACCAAGTCTGGAAATTCTTATCTAGTAACGTTAATGTGTGTGTCAACTAGGTTTCCTGAGGCAATACCGCTACGTTCCCTCATAGCTAATGCAATTATCAAGGCAATTGTAAAGTTCTGCACTACTTTTGGAATGCCAAAATACATTCAGTCTGACCAAGGTACCAATTTTATGTCCAAAGTGTTTGCAAAGGTAATGAAACAGTTAAATATCAAGCATCAGGTGTCCAGTGCATACCACCCTCAGTCACAAGGTGCTATTGAATGTTTTCATCAAACCTTAAAGTCGATACTCCGAACCTTTTTCGTGGAACATGAAAAAGAATGGGATGAACACATCCCGCTCTTGTTATTTGCAGTACGTAATACCACTCAAGCATCACTTGGATTTAGTCCCTCTGAGTTAATTTTTGGACACACTGTTCGTGGTCCATTGAAAATTTTGCAAGAGCAAATTCTTTCATCTAGGCATTCGTCTTCAACTACCAATGTATTGGATTATGTCAGTGCGTTCCGCGAGCACTTGCATACAGTGTGGAAGTTGGCAAAACAATCGCTCAGTTCTGTGCAAAGCCAAATGAAATCTCACTATGACCAAAAGGCTGTATCGCGATCATTTCAGACTGGCGATAAAGTTCTTATCTTACTTCCAGTCCAAGGTTCAGCACTCCAAGCTAAGTTCACTGGTCCTTACAGCATCAAGGAGAAGCTAGGAGACACTGACTATGTAGTTGATACCCCTGATCGAAGAAGGAAGTCACGAGTCTGCCACATTAATATGCTTAAAGCATATTCGTCACGTTCTGATTCTGAAGTTAGTAAGCCCGTTGCTACTGTTTTACCAGTTACGGTGTCATTGTCGGATTATTCACCTGAAAGTGATGATTTGAAAATGAATAGTGCATCATTCTTGTCAGCTCGTTTGCCAAATTCTGAGGCTTTGTTGAATCTGTCAGAAAAATTGTCCCATTTGCCTGTGTCTGCCCAAGCAGATATTTCCAGTCTTCTTAATAAATACCCGACTTTGTTTAATGACTTCCCTTCAACTACCCACGTAATTGAACATGATATAGATGTTGGTTCACATGCCCCAGTTAAACAGAATGCCTACCGTGTAAACCCAGTTAAAAGAGAACTAATGAAGCAGGAAACCCAGTACTTGCTAGAACACAATTTAGCAGATCCTAGTGCCAGTCCCTGGTGTTCGCCATGTCTACTTGTCCCTAAGCCAGATGGGACCTCCAGGTTTTGTACTGACTACCGTAAAGTTAACGCTTTAACTAAAGCTGACTCTTTTCCGCTTCCTCGTATGGAAGATTGTGTTGATCGGGTAGGTAACGCTAAATTCATGACTAAACTAGATCTGCTAAAAGGATATTGGCAGGTGCCACTCACAAAGCAAGCATGTGAGATTTCTGCTTTTGGTACACCTGACGTATTTTTGCAGTACCGTGTTATGGCTTTTGGCCTTCGAAATGCTGGAGCTACCTTTCAGCGACTAATGTCCATAGTGTTGTCTGATGTGTCAAATTGTAAGGGTTATTTGGATGATGTGGTGTGCTATGCTGATACTTGGAAAGACCATCTCAAAACTTTGGATGATGTCTTCAAACGCTTGAGAAATGCTAACCTTACCTTGAATTTATCAAAGTGTGAATTCGGTTGTGCTACTGTCACATACTTGGGAAAGGAGGTTGGGAATGGTCAAGTGCGTCCTCTTAATTCCAAAATACAAGCCATCCTTGATTTCCCAGTTCCTAAAACTAGGAAAGAGCTCCGTCGATTTCTTGGAATGACTGGCTACTACAGATGTTTTTGTAAGAATTTTTCAGATGTTGCCAGTCCTCTCACTGGACTATTACGTAAAGCAGTCTCATTTAAGTGGTCTTGTGAATGTCAGTCCGCCTTTGAAGTCTTGAAAACTTTGCTTTGTAGTGCCCCTGTGCTCGCTGCCCCCTGTTTTGAAAAACCATTCTTGATGGAAGTGGACGCTAGTGGTACCGGTGCTGGAGCCGTCCTTCTTCAAACCGATGCAGCTGGTTTGAATCACCCAATAAGTTTCTTTTCGAAAAAGTTCCACAAACATCAGATTAACTATAGTACCATAGAAAAAGAAGCCCTTGGCTTAATTCTCGCTCTTCAACACTTTGAGGTCTATGTTGGCTCCAGTTCAAAACATGTTACGGTTTATACTGACCATAACCCTCTTGTATTTATTCAACGGATGTCAAATGCTAATCATCGTCTTATGCGCTGGTCGCTAATCTGCCAAAGTTACAATTTGGTGATCTGTCATAAAAAGGGCATTGAAAATGTGATTGCTGATTCACTGTCTTGTGTTAATCTGTAAAACAGGATGTTTTATTTTGTGGGTGGGGGTGTTATGAGCAAAAGTCCTTTGTTGGTTGTTTCCATTCTGCCCTCTTGTGTTCTCTGTGCATGTTTGTTTCAGATGGGCGGTTCCTGGAGATAATTAATTGGAGGCTGCGATTGGTTCTCCTCTTCACCTGATCCAGATATAAGGACTGCCCCAAACACTCAATAGGGGCCATGATTGTGCCATCGCGTGTGACTCCATAGTTTGCTGTTTGCCTTGTTATTGTTGTTTGTTTGAATTTGAGTGTCTTACCAGAGAGATAGTGTGTTGGTGAATAAGATTGTGATTGTGTTCTGTGATAATTATATTATCTTGTTAACATTTTGTTGATCTTAGTTTTTGTTAAGTTGAGGGACGTAGGGGGTTAGACGCCATTTTATTTTGATATCACTTTTCACATTGTTTTGCGTTTAGGGAGTCCGGTAAGTTGAATCTGTATTTTATTTCTTTTGGTTTCTTTAATTTTGGTTTACGAAGTGTAGAGGGTTAACAAAGAGGATTTTTTGTTTGTTATTTTGGCCTTGTCTGCCCCTGACGCTAAGTCCCAACTTGTAAATAAATTATTGTTTATTCAACCTCTCTCTGGTTCAGACTCTCTTCCTTTTCCTGTTACGGCTGACCCCTAGCGGTCGTAACAGTGTTTTTTTTGTTTTTTTTTTCTCTTGTGATTTCTTCTAGGTGATGGCGTAATGAACAACACCCGTAATAGATCAGGACGTACGAATAAAAGTGCCTCTGAGACGTGGGTGGAGGCACGTGGGAAGTGACATCATCCCATGCTGCCACTTGATCGCACGTTGTTTATGGATCTGTCGTCAGTAATTAAATTGATGTGTTAATTTTAAATGTAAACCCCCAAAATTTAGAGGGGGTAAAGGTCATAGAAGCAGTCCGACAACAAATGAGCAGAGAAGGTAAAAGAATGGATAGCTTATCAGTACGTCTAAAATTGGAGGGAAAAGAAGTACCAGATCGGATTAAATTGGGTTATATCAGTTACCCGATAAGGCAGTATATAGCCCCTCCTTTGAGGTGTTATAATTGTCAACGTTATGGACATACTGCGTTAGTGTGTAAGTCTAAAATGAGGTGTGCGCGTTGTGGAGGCGAGCATGAATTTGGGAAGTGTGGAGAGGGAGTTGGATTGAAGTGTTGCAACTGTGGAGGTAATCACAATGCGGCATATGGAGGTTGTGAGGTGAGGAAAAAGGCAGTGGAAGTTCAACAGGAAAAGACAAAGAATAAAGGGACATATGCTGAAGCTGTGAAAGCGGTAAATAATAGATATAGACAAAGTGGAACTGAGAGACTGGGGTATGGGAAAATAAATGAAGATACAGGAAGAATGGATGAAGGTAGATTACCAGAAGATGCAATGATAGTTACTAAGAGAAATGTTGTGCTCTTTATGGTGGAAGTAATTAACTGTACAGCACAAACAGAAAGGAGAACAGAAAAGCTACAAATAATAGTAAAAGCGGCAGAGAGATTTCTAGATATAAAGGGATTGAAATGTGAAGACATAATGAAAAACCTTACAGAATCTCAGTCAAATCAGGAATTAGGGGTAGGCTAGTATGTTAGCTCTATTACAATGGAATGCTAGAAGCCTGTATGCTAATGGACAATAATTTAAAGGGTATATAAACCAAATGAAAGATAAACCATATGTGATATGTATTCAAGAATCATGGTTGAATCCTAGATTAAAATTTGTCTTGAAAGGATACATAAGTGTGAGAAGAGATCGGGTAGAAGGAAAAGGAGGAGGATGTGTCAGTTTTGTAAAAGAGGGAATACCATATAGAGTTTTGGAGAAAGGGGAAACGATGGAATATATAGTAGTAGAAATATGGGTTGGAAATAAGAATTATGTTATAATAAACTTTTATAATCCGTGTAAAAAAATAACACAAGAAAGTATGGGAGCAATAAAAGGATTAAGAGGAAAAAGAGTAATATGGTGCGGGGATTTTAATGCCCATAATACTTTATGGGGAGGTTTATTGACCGATACAAATGGTATGGTCATTGAAGAGGTAATGGAAAAGGAGAATTTAGTTTGTATAAATGATGGAACAAAAACTCGTATGGATGTAAATTTAGGGAGGGAATCAGCAATTGATCTAACTATTGTTTCTAATGAATTAGGGGGAATAATAAATTGGGAGGTATTAAATTGTACAGTGGGTAGTGATCATTTTCCAATATTAAGTACAATTGTAAATAATGAAATAAGGAAGATAAAGAAAGTAAATACAGGAAAGTGGAAATATGAGAAGGCAGATTGGGAAAAATTTGAAAGAATATGTGAGGAAGGATTGAAAATGATCAAGATGAAAGAATGAATAATAATTGAAAGAATATATACAGAAATAATATCAGTGATACAGAATGCTGCAAGAGAATGTATTCCGAAAAACAAAGGAAAAAGGGAGGGGAAAATAGTCCCATGGTGGAATGAGGAGTGTGCAATAACAGTTAAGAGGAAAAGGAAAGCATTTAAAATTCTAAGGAAAACTCACAATTGGGAAAACATGATAATATATAAAAAGGCACAAGCAGAAACTAGAAGAACAATTAGGGAAGTGAAGAAAGAATATTGGAGAGCATACTGTGACGAAATTGGGAAAAATACTCCAATAGGGGAAGTATGGAGTATGATTAAAAAGATGAGTGGCATTAGAAGAGAATATGAGTATCCTGTGTTAAGTAGTGGAGAAGAAATAGCAATAAGTGATGAGGAGAGAGCAGAAATGTTTAGAAAAGAATTTTCAAAAATAAATAGTTCGAATAATTTGATGAAGGAATGTAAGGAAATGAGGGAGAAGTTATTAAAAGAACATCCATTTATTTTAGGGAAAAAAAGAGTAACAAATAATATTCTAGATGTGCCTTTTTCATATTCAGAATTGAAGAGGGCATTAAAAAATACAAAAGCGTCAACTCCAGGACAGGATGGAATTAGTTATGTAATGTTAAAAAAGTTAAGTGAAGAATCTCTTAAAGTCATTCTAGAGTTTTACAACAGGGTATGGGAAGAAGGGACGTTACCTAAGAATTGGAAAGAAGCTGTAATAATTCCTATTAGAAAACCAGGTAAAGATCCAAGTATTCCACTAAACTACAGACCAATAGCGTTGACAGCACATTTAGGTAAAGTAATGGAAAAAATGATTACAGAACGTTTAATGTATCATATGGAGAAGAATAATTTTTTTTCCCCATATCAAAATGGTTTTAGACAGGGAAAAAGTACAATGGACTCAATTATTAATTTGGATTCAGATATAAGGAAAGCTTTGATAAATAAAGAAACTCTAGTAGCAGTTTTCTTTGACGTAGAAAAAGCATATGATATGCTATGGAAGGAAGGTTTATTGATCAAATTAGATCAAATTGGAATAGACGGAAAATTATATAATTGGATTAAAGAGTTTTTAATGGAAAGAAATATTAAAGTAAAGATTGGGGAATATATATCAAGGAAAGGAATAATTGAGAATGGAACTCCGCAGGGTAGTGTCATAAGCCCTTTGTTGTTTATTATTATGATAAATAATGTATTTGCAACAATAGATAAGAATATAAATAAATCACTGTTCGCGGATGATGGAGTGCTGTGGTTTAGAGGTAGGAATGTAGAATACATTGTTAATAAAATGCAAGCAGTGTTAAAAAGTGTTGAGAAATGGTCTTATAAATGGGGTTTTAAATTTTCAGTGGAGAAAACTAAATATATATTTTTTACAAATAAAAGGTCAAGCATTGATTTAAAGATGAAGTTATATAATAAACAAATAGAACAAGTTAAAGATATAAGATTTTTAGGTATGTGGTTTGATGCCAAAGCTACATGGAGTGTACATATAAACAAGATGGAGGAAAAGTGTAAGAAGATATTAAACGTAATGAGGTGTATTTCAGGACAAGAATGGGGGGCTGACAGATTGGCATTAAAAACAATTTATTCAACAATGATAAGAGCAATATTAGATTATGGTTGTATTGCATACGGAACAGCAGCTAAGTCACAGTTAGGAAAGTTAGAGCGAATTCAATCTCAAGCGTTGAGAATATGTTGTGGAGCTTACCCTTCCTCTCCTGTTTCAGCATTACAGGTGGAGATGGGGGAGATGCCAATTCACTTAAGAAGGAAGCAATTGACACTGGCATACTGGGTTAATCTAAAAGGGCAGAAGGATAGTCATCCAACAAAAGGTATACTTGAAACATGTTGGGAACATGGGAAAGGGAAAGTTAACAATTTTGGTTGGATCATTAAGGATTTAGTTCAGGATATGAAATTAAATGAGTACAGTGTTATTCCAGCATTAATATTACCAACAATACCATTATGGATATTACCTCAACCCAAGGTAGATTTATTATTATTGGAATCAAGGCAAGATAAAAATGGGAGGCAGTTGGAGGCAGAGATGACAAAAGAGTATATTGGGAGTAAGTATGAACAATATGCACATGTTTTCACAGATGCATCTAAGGATCCACAAAAGGAACGGGTGGGGGTAGCGTACATCATACCCAGATTGAAAGTGGCGAGAGGGGAAAGAATATCAGATCATGTATCTGTGTTTACAGGAGAGTTACTAGCAATTATGGTAGCAATTAATAAAATAAATGAAATGGGTTTAAGTAAAACGTTAATATGCTCAGATTCAAGTTCGTGGCTGGAAGCTCAGAAATCAGATACTAGACAAGATATTGTTTTGGAAATCCTACAGATATTGTTCATGATGCAACAGGAAAATAAGATAGTTCAGTTTTTATGGGTTCCGGCACATACTGGAGTAGCAGGAAATTAAGCAGCAGACAAGTTAGCAAAACAGGCTATGGCAAAAGAAACTATAGATATGGAAATTAAATATAGCAAATTAGAAATCAAATCAATAATTAAAAGGGAGATAAATAATAATTGGCAAATGTACTGGGACAATGAGGAAAAGGGTAGACATTTACATTCAATACAACCAGTGGTAGGTAGAGGAAGGAAGACAAGTGGAAAAAGGAAGAAAGACTGTATTATTTCTAGATTAAGATTGGGACACACAGGACTTAATTCAACAATGCAAATAATAGGGAAACATCATACAGGTTTGTGTGATTGGTGTGGAATACGAGAAACAGTGGAGCATGTTCTAATTAGGTGTAATAAATATCCAGAGGTAAGAAGTAAGCTAAGAGGAGAACTGCAGATGAAAGGTATCAGCAATTAACATTAAGGATAATTTTAAATTCAGTAGAAGGGGGTAGGTTAATAATAAAGTTTTTAAGAAGAACCAATTTGATCCATAGAATATAGAAGGGTTATAAATGTATACATTTTTTTTTTTTTTTTGTTACAGCATCCCTCTCTGGAATGAGATGGACTTTGCCGTAGATGGAGGAGCTGAACACGCAGCAACATTGAAAGCACAATTCCTGATTGTTCTGGTAGTGGTGATCTAGTCTAGTGTATTTTGTCTCTGATCTATTACCCACAGTAGATGGCGGTAATGCTCTTTTTAAGAATGCGAACCGCCAAATAAGCACAAAGAAGAAGAAGAAGAAGAAGAAGACATGTAAACCCCTAGAATTATGTAATAAAAAATATTCTTCATTATACGTTTTTGGTTTGGTCTTTGTCATTCTTGTTGCAGTTTTGAGCTGACCGTAACAAAATGGGAGCTCGTCTGGTTCTGTTTTTTTAAGAGGAAAATATTATTATATTATTTCTCCCATTTTTTTTTTTCCTCTCATAGTTATGTTTTTCCCGTTTTTTTTTTCATTCACATAGACAAGTTAAATCAGCTGTGCGTTTGTTTGGATTTGTGTTGTAAAGCACGTTAGTAATTGGAAACACCTGTTTTGCGTTATCAGCAGTTAAGCTGTTTGCACGCGAAGCAGCCGACAGATCTTTGTGTAGTTTGATGCTTTTGTGAAGTTTTTCGTCTTTTCTTCCACTTTTAATGGAAAAGGATATGGCGATGGGTGAGTTAACACTTTAACATTTATTTGGAAACTGATTCATGTGGTTGAAGTGTTTTGCTCAAGAGTTTTTGTGTAGTCTGGTATCAGCAGTTGATAATTGTAAGTTCCACGAGGACTTTGTGAAAAGCGCAAGGTTAAGTGTTCGTTTACTTCTCACATTTGTGACTTTTCCTGGTTAGGCTGAAGCAACGCTTGCGTTGACCCTTTATTATTTTAGTTTGTTATTTTTGTGCCGACGCTGGGCTGAGGGCACTGCCGCAGATGTTGTCTCTCTTTGGTTTGTCCGAGAGAGGTCGGCGCTGACGGTATTAGAGTGCTTAAAGTCACTTAGCTCTTGGCTGAAGTACGAAGTCTAGGGTTGAGGTAGTATTGTTAGGTAGGTGGGAAACGTCACTAAATGTGAGAAGTTTGAGTTTGTAAATATTGTGAGTTTTTTTTGTCTCACAATGAGTGTAGAATTGATGGATTTTTTTTGAATATCCTTCTGAGGAGGGCTTTAGTAAGCTTTCTAAAAAACAGCTATTAGAGGTCGCAGACAAATTTAAAATTCCCCTTACCATTAAAGATAAAAGTCTAAAGGAAGGACTGGGGCTGGTCATTAAGGCTGCTCTGGTAAAATTAGGCATTTTTACATGTGAATTAGGAAGCCCTTTACCTCTTATAGGTGATCAGGAACAGACTAAAAAGAAATTTCCTGAAGGGACCGTTACATCACTTACATTTGAACAACAGAAACAGTTGCTGCTCTTGGAGATGGAAAAGAATAAAATGAGTCAGGAAGTTGAATTGCGTAGGTTCGATGTGGAGGCTCCGAGGTTTGCTCTGATTAGAGAGGGTAGATTGGGAAACTACGATTCAACTCCAAAAGCTTTTGATGTGGCTCGTGCTCTTAAATTGATGCCAAAATTCGATGATAATGATTTGGATACTTTTTTTAATTTATTTGAGCGGTTGGCAAATCTTATGGGGTGGGAAGATTCTGAGCAGACGCTTCTGTTACAATGTGTGTTTTATGGTAAAGCTCAAAGAGCGTATTCCACTCTTACTGTTAGGGACAGTCAGATTTATAGTAAAGTGAAAGAAACCGTGCTAAAAGCCTATGAGTTGGTTCCAGAGGCCTATAGGAAACGATTTCGAGCTTTAAGAAAAGGGGCACAACAAACATTTACTGAGTTTGCAAGGGAGCTAAGGATTCAATTTGATCGTTGGCGCTCAGTCTCACAGGTAGAGGATTTTGATTCTCTTTGTGAGCTGTTGTTGTTGGAACAGTTTAGAAATACTTTGCCAGAAAATTTGTCTGTTTATTTAACAGAGCGAAACGTTCAGAGTGCAGAGGCTGCTGCTGTTTTAGCCGATGAATATGTGTTGACCCATAAAGATGTAAAAAGAGCTAATTGGCGTCGTCCAAATAGCTCTGTGGACAATGTTTCAGTGGAGGTTCCATCTTTGCCTGCTAATGTAAAAGCTGAGAAAAAGTTAAGAGCTTTTGGTGACAAGAGTGATCAGTGTGCTTATTGCTTAAATAAGGGACATTGGAAAAAAGATTGTCCAGCCCTTAAGGCAAAAATGAACCGTTCTAAATCTGATCTAAAACCTGCTCTTGCTGCTTCCTCGGTTACTAAAGTAGTTGAGGGGGTTGATGTAAATACTGCTCAAGGTAATTTGGTGTTGTGTAGTGATGAAAAGTTGAGTTATGCTCCTTTTATTACTGATGGTTCTGTGTCTCTGGTTGGGAGTGATGAGAAAATTCCAGTTAAAATCCTTAGGGATACTGGTGCTTCAGAGACATTTATTTTGGAGTCCGTATTACCATTTTCAGAGAGTTCCAGTACTGGGAGTGAGGTATTGATAAAAGGAATTGATTTACAAGTTTTGTCTGTACCTTTGCACACTATGGTACTTGAATCTGAATTGATTACTGGTCAAGTTGTAGTAGGTGTGCGACCCTCTTTACCAGTGGAGGGCATAGCTGTAATCTTGGGAAATAATTTGGCTGGAGGTTGTGTAATGGGGGATGTACCACCCCCACCTATTGTAACGGATTCTCCTTCTTTACTTGAACAGGTGGATGTTGATAAACAGTTTCCTGATGTGTTCGTAACGTGTGCTGTTACTCGGGCAATGAGTAAACATGTTGACGAAAATCAGGATAAGGAACCTAGACAGATTAGGGATAGAAGGAAAGTGTTTCCTAATCTTTCTCTTCTTTTCCCTACAGTCTCTCGTCAGGAGTTGGTGGTGGCACAAAGGGAGGACCCCAGTCTGAAAGAAATGTTTTCTGAAGTGCTAGCTCCGGAAGAGGTAGAGAGTGCAATGAGTGGTTGTTTTGTTGAGGATGGCCTCCTGTTAAGAAAATGGCTATCTGGTAGGGAAGTACCCATAGGTGAGCCTTATGAACAGGTTGTTGTGCCAATGTCTCTTCGAGATACTGTGTTGCGTTGGGCACATGGAGATGTTGTGGGGCATCTTGGGGTTAATAAAACGTACAATCATTTGTTGCGTTATTTTTATTGGCCACAGTTAAAGAAAGATGTAAGGAGGTTTATTAAAACCTGTTCAACCTGTCAGCTTACGGGGAAGCCAAATCAGTGCCTTAAACCGGCACCGTTATATCCCATACCTGTAATTGATACACCGTTTCAACATCTGATTATAGACTGTGTGGGTCCATTACCTCCATCTAAGTCAGGAAGTGCATATCTTCTTACTGTAATGTGCCAGAACACTAGATATCCAGCTGCCTATCCGCTTCGTTCAATCACTACCCGTGCTATTGTTAAAGCTATGACACAGTTTATTTCTGTGTTTGGGATTCCAAGAGTTATTCAAAGTGACCAGGGATCCAATTTTACTTTCGCATATGTTTAAGTGTTGCAGCAACTTGGTGTGAAGCAAAATCAGTCTAGTGCTTACCATCCACAAAGTCAAGGGGCTTTGGAACGCTTCCACCAAACTTTGAAGTCGTTGCCGCGGGCTTATTGTGTGGAGTTAAAGGGTGATTGGGAGGAGGGGTTGCCCTGGTTAATGTTGGCAGCTCGTGAGGTGGTTCAGGATAGTCTGGGTTTTAGTCCCAACCAGTTAGTGTTTGGTCATAAAGTGCGTGGACCATTGGCTTTACTTCATGATGGTTTAAAGGAAGTATCTGACCCACCTCAGGGTTTGCTACAATATGTAGAGGGTTTCAGGCGTCGGTTATTTTTGGTTGGTCAAATGGCTAAAGAAAATTAGCTGAATAAGCAAAAGAAGATGAAGCGGTTGTTTGATAGGAACACAGAGTCTCGTGTGTTTTGTCCAGCTGACCAGGTGTTAGCTCTGTTGCCTCTTCCTACCTCTCCATTTTGTGCAAAGTTTTTGGGTTCCTATACAGTTGTACGTCAAGTTTCAGAGCAGAATTATTTGATTTCAACTCCTGAGCGGAAGCGACATTCACAGCTGTGCCATGTAAATTTGTTAAAACCTTTTTACTCTCGTTTCAGTGAGTCCGAGAAGGCTCCAGCTGCTGTGGCCATAGCATCTTCTGTGACTGAAATGGCTTAGGATGTTAAGGTACCCCGAGGATGGTATTTTACAGCCTCGGCTTAACAATTCTGAAACGTTAAAGAAACTGGATGAGTTTGTTAAACACTTGCCTTTTAAGCAGAGAGATGAATTGTCTTTAATTTCAGATTTTCCTATGTTGTTTTCAGATTCTCCTTCGCGTACTAATGTGATAGAACATGATATAGATGTTGGTGACGCCAAGCCAATACGCCAGCATTTTTATCGTGTTTCTTTGGAAAAACAACGCCATCTTGAGTCTGAAATAAAATACATGATTGAGAATAACATCGCTAAACCTTCCTTTTCAAGTTGGGCATCACCTTGTTTATTGGTGGGAAAGCCAGATGGTATGTACCGATTCTGTACTGACTATCGGAAGCTTAACAATATTACAAAACCAGATTCGTTCCCTTTGCCCAGGATGGAAGATTGTGTAGATGCGGTTGGCTCTGCTCTGCATGTTAGTAAATTTGATTTACTCAAAGGATATTGGCAAGTGCCTTTAACCACTTGTGCACAGGAGATTGCTTCATTTATTACTCCTCCTGGACTATATTCTTATTCAGTAATGAGTTTTGGCCTTAGAAATGGACTAGCTACTTTCCAACGCTTAATGAACCGTGTAACTTCTGGTTTGGATGGATGTGCTGTTTACTTAGATGATGTGGTTGTGTATAGTGATTCATGGGAACAACACATTGTACGTATTCGAGCACTTTTTGAGCGATTAGCTGAAGCTAAGCTCACCGTCAACTTGGCCAAGTGTGAGTTGGCCAAGGCGACTGTGACTTATTTGGGGAAAGTAGTTGGGCAGGGAAATGTACGTCCTGTGCGAGCTAAGGTACTGGCAATAGATAATTTTCCGCCACCAAATACAAAACGAGAGCTTATGCGGTTTTTGGGAATGGTGGGCTATTACAGGAGTTTTTGTTCAAATTTTTCTTCAGTGGTAGCCCCCCTGACCGATTTATTGAAGAAGAGTGTGAAATTTGAGTGGTCCTTGCAATGTAAACAAGCATTTGACAATGTCAAACTATTGCTTAGTACGGCACCTGTTTTGGCTGCGCCTCGGATTGGATACGCGTTCCAGATTCTGGTTGATGCCAATCAAGTTGGGGCCGGAGCTGTCTTCTTACAAACTGATGAACATGGAATAGAAAGACCAGTTTGTTATTTCTCCAGGAAGTTTAAGGCTCACCAGTTGCATTATTCTACTATTGAAAAGGAGGCATTGGCATTGATCTGGGCTTTGCAGTTTTTTGAAGTTTATTTGACAAGTGGCACTTTTCCGATTGTGGTGTTTTCAGACCACAATCCACTTACCTTTTTACATTCTTTGCAGAGCCCAAATCAGCGCCTTATATGCTGGTCTCTTTTTCTGCAGCCTTATCCATTAGAGATTCGACACATAAGGGGTGTCGAGAATGTGTTGGCCGATGCCTTGTCTCGGGCTCCATGTGAGAATCGGGATACCTGATTTAAAAACTTGTATGACTGTGACTGATTTGTTTTCGTAGGTGCAGAGAGTTGCCATGGTTCCAGTTACAAGTGAGGCCATTTTGAGAACATCTGGTACATTGTAACCCTTATTTTTTCTGATTAATATAGGTCCTTTACAAGGATCCTCTACCTTCAATACCACGACTTAGGTGCCCTTGAGCAAGGCATCGAACCCCCAACTGCTCCCCGGGCGCCGCAGCATAAATGGCTGCCCACTGCTCCGGGTGTGTGCTCACAGTGTGTGTGTTCACTGCTCTGTGTGTGTGCATTTCGGATGGGTTAAATGCAGAGCACAAATTCTGAGTATGGGTCACCATACTTGGCTGAATGTCACTTCACTTTTTCACTTTTTTACTTAAAGGGGGAGGTGTTATGGTGTATGGGTGTGTGGGTTTTGTTTTTTTTTTTGTTTTTTCTCTTGTGATTTCTTCTAGGTGATGGCGTAATGAACAACACCTGTTATAGATCGGGACGTACGAATAAAAGTGCCTCTGAGACGTGGGTCGAGGCACGTGGGAAGTGACATCATCTCATGCTGTCAGTTGATCGCACGTTGTTTATGGATCTGTCGTCAGTAATTAAATTGATGTGTTAATTTTAAATGTAAACCCCTAGAATTATGTAATAAAAAATCTTCTTCATTATATGTTTTTGGTTTGGTCTTCGTCATTCTTGTTGCAGTTTTGAGCTGACCGTAACACATACTCATACATGAACTTACAAGGACGACAAATACACACACAATAACCCGATATAAACCACAACCTAATGGCAATTCAGTGTGGATTTATAAGTATTAAAAGTCTGAAAATGGCAGACTTTCCTAGCCTGGTAATACCAGACTCTGCTACTTCCTTTTTCTTCGTAGACAGAGTCTGGAATGGCATAATAGAGAAGTGTTTTCTCTCTCGCTAGGGGGCACTTGTCTGAAGTTTAAAATCATTGGTTACCCATAAACCAATCAGATACGTTTAGTTATGACGTATGTTATGCGCCTGTGCAGCGGCATCGAAGCACAGACATCATGTATCGAACTGAAATCTATGATTGAACTTCCACTGTAAACCTGTTGTAAACACATGATGATGCGAGCGAAATACCGGAGTGAACATGGCTGTAAATGACTTTTGCAGATTATGCGAAGTTAATCTACGCATACACGGTACAATCACGCCCTCTAAACTTATTTTTTATAAAGCGTTGATGCTAGCATAGCTCACCATTTGGGATTCAGAATCCAGGATTCAGGGGCTACCAATAATAAGGCTGTAATACCCCGCCATTATATCTTGATCATTGTGCACGCCAAGCTGTGCAGCACACAGACCAGGTTTTTTCTGCCTCCTTGACCTGATCCTCCATGAGTGCAACCAAGGGGGACACAATTACAACTATAGCCTTGCCGGCCTTTGGCCTCCCCACTTTCTCGCTAACAGTAACAATTGATAAATTAAACTTTTCCCAAAACCAGTCGGGAATAGGGCCACAACATCACCTCCATTTAAAATGTTTATCAAACACTCTTCTTGTTCTGGCTTCAGTTTGAAAAAGAGTTGAATGTTCTCCATAACAGAGCGAATTGCATCCCGTGTCTCGTTTCCCATTTCCGCGGTCGTTTAGGTTTTTGATTTCTCTAACCTACAATGTAAAACTCGGCACTTAGCATCTACATCACGGTTCTCAGCCCGCCCTCTGTTCGTTGATTGGTCCGGCTGTTTCCAGACCGGTGGCAAACAGAAAGCTCTGACGCTGTATCAGACTGAGTACAGAAGCGAAATGAAATTGAGTGGAAGTAGGAAGTCTGACATAGTCAGGCTAAGACTTTCCACTCTCACATGAGTGACGCAGCTGCTCTTCACTTCTTCAGAAACAAGGGATGATGTGTTAGCATCGAGCACTCTGATTGGTTGGGATTATCTGGGACATTCAAGAATATTTGGGCCTTTTGTATAAACACAGCTCATTGGCATTTAAAGGAACCTGCAGTGAAACCACTATGAACAGAGCTGTTTTTGACAGGGTGAAATTGTGTTGTTTTAAACTACAACTGAGAAATTTAAACTAAAGTATCATATAGACTTTTTATTAAGACCCTAAAGAGTCATAACAACTTGTGGAAAATGGGTATCCGATGACCCCTTTAAAATGTGAGTCTCAAGGTATCCTTTACACAACACAAAAAACTTTCCACACTGAGAGCAGGTGCAGTTCAATTCATTTTATTTATTCCCTACAGAATTTTCATTTTACACTTCATTTACTTTAACTCCCCAAGGTGAAAGGGTTTTATGAAGAGTGGGTTACCAAATGAACCCTGCAATGTCCTTTCTGTGTAAAAGTTTTTCCAAACTGAGAGCAAATGAAAGACTTTTACCCAGTATGAATTGACATGTGCCTCTTAAGGCTGGATTTATATGTAAAACACTTTCCACACTGAGAGCAGCAGAAAGGATTTTCTGAAGTGTGAGTTACCAAATGAGTCTTAAGGTCTTCTTTCCGTGTAAAACTCTTTCCACACTGAGAGCAGCTGAAAGACTTTATCCCAGCATGAATTAACATGTGCCTATTAAGATTACGGTTACATATGAAACTCTTTTCACACTGAGAGCAGCTGAAAGGCTTTATTCCAGTATGAATTATCATGTGGTTCTTAAGGCCTACTTTAGATGTAAAACTCTTTCCACACTGAGAGCATCTAAAAGGTTTTATTCCAGTATGAATTAACATGTGATGCCTTAAGCTAGCTTTCAGTGTAAAACTCTTTCCACACTGAGAGCAACTGAAAGGCTTTATCCCAGTATGAATAAACATGTGCTTCTCAAGGCCTTCTTTGCGTCTAAAAGTGTTTCCACACTGAGAGCAGCTGAAAGGCTTTATTCCAGTATGAATTAGCATGTGATCCTTTAAGCTAGCTTTCAGTGTAAAACTATTTCCACACTGAGAACAGATGAAAGGCTTTATTCCAGTATGACTAAACATGTGATCCTTTAAGCTGGCTCTCCGTGTAAAACTCTTTCCACACTGAGAACAGATGAAAGGCTTTATCCCAGTATGAATTAACATGTGAGTCTTAAGATTACTGTTACGTATGAAACTCTTTCCACACTGAGAACAGCTGAAAGGCCTCTTGACTCCTGTTTTTTTAAGGCTGGAACTCACTGATTTTTCTCCATTGACATCATGATCTTTCTGATCCTGATATTTCTCCTCCACCTCATTCAGATCTTGCCTTTCTTCATTCATTTTCATTAGGCCTATAAAAAAAGAATGAAAATCAAATGGTAAATTTGAAAAATAAGAGGCTAAAATATTTGTTTACGAAAACGATATCAAAACTGTCCTTTGTTAACAGTGTGCAATGAAAATAACTAAAAACACTGCATTATGTTGACAGGTCATTAGATGGTGATATCACTTTTTAAAGAAACACTACACACTGACAGCTCCAGCAAACAAGGTTTGTTATTTGATCACTTTCTTTTATTTCACAATTTAAATAACATACTACAGTCTTATCATTGGGAAAAACAATGTTTAGTTTGGTCACTGATTCACACACACACATAAAACATGGAACACTTTGAGACAAAAACAATCTGACTGAACTCGAATAATTACACATCACAGATCACTGATTGGGTCAGTCTCACGAATCTGTTGAAACGCCATGGCACTAATTATTTTAAATATTAAACATGCAATGTAGTAATAAATAAAAAAATCATAATAAAGACGATACTGTTCTCTACCTTACACTAGTGTTGTCACGGTACCAAAATGTCAGTATTCGGTACCGATACCAGTGAAAATCCACGGTTCTCTGTACCAATTTCGGTACCAAAGCAAAACACAAAAATAATCTATTAAAAAAAAAGAAAAAAACACTTTATCACTAAAAATAAAACCAATGCCATTCTTTTACAATTATGTTTAAAGTTTATATATATATATATATATATATATATATATATATATATATATATATAAATTTGTCTTAATTAAATGTAAAAAATATTTTGATAAATAAAGGGTATTTTCTATTAAAATTTAAACATGGAAGAAATATTGTGTGATTTATTTCTTTAAAAAATAAAACAGTAGTAGCAGTATCACACACATTCTAGTAAATAACAGTAACTTTCTAGCACAATGCCTTTATGTAAAAGTGAACTTTTATTTTGGATAAAATAAATTTTGAGATTCTGTCCGCGTTTTCTGCTTCGCGGAAATCATAGCGCTGTATGCTTCAAACAACTGAATTTTTTTTTTCTGAAATAAGCCTAATGACTGTTTCCCCTAAAAAATTATGTGTCTATTTACATTTTTATTGTTATCAAATCAAGGCATGAAACATTAATTTGATTTGTCTTTTAATTACTTAAAATTAAGCAAACTTTACTATTAAAATTAAAACATGGAAGACTTTCTGTGTGATTATTCTTCAAATTATGTTTGTTTAATTTTAGAAGTAGTAGTGGATGATTTACATTCTACTGAACAAAAGACTTAAAAACTAGACTTTTATTTTGATGGGTTGCAAAATAAATTAATAACTTTACAATTCTGAACATGCAATATGATGCTTTTGCTCAAATCAAATGGTCAGATGCTCATGATGTGACTCTCTTCACTTCAAGTGAGATGTTCTTCATGTGTTTCCATCCTCATTTAAGCCCCTTCCACACTGCGATTCGAGCAAATACACAGATAAAGTGTTCCGGCAATTGCTAGATTTTGCACTTTCACACTGCCAGTGATTACCCGGGATATTTGCATGCTTTCACACACAACCAGTAAAGAACCCGTAACGACACGTGACATCAGGGCGTGACGTGTAATGTATGAGTCGAAAACGTTAGGCACGTTATACTTTCACTGAAGCTGGCGAACGATCTCACCGTCAGCGCGGAAAGGGAGGAACGAACTGATCTTCTAGTTAACGAACTGATCTTCTGACATTTTTTTTTTTATATTGTAGTTCTATTAATTAAGCATACAGACTTTAATAGAGCCACAGAAAGACAAACGTTTCTTTGTAAATGCTCAATATACAATTCATTATGTACTTTAACAATCATTCAGAACATAATGTAACTTAATGTTAAACTATAAGAGGCAGTATTTTCTGTCAGAAGTTTCTCGCTTTGTTCAGCGTCAAGTGTCTAAACACACAGCATGTGCTGTCAGTGATTACAGCCACTAGGGGTTGCTCTCGCACTGTATTATGAAAACAGAGCCTTCTCAGCCACTCCAGCAACGGACTCAACCTGGGAAACTATCAACCGCTCCAGCAACTGACGGAACGCGGAAAACTATCAGCCGATACTCATCCTTGTTCCAGCAATCAAGTATCGGTGCTGATTTTTTTTGGCAAAACCGATAAATCGGTCGACCTCTACATTTCACATATAGGCCGTCCATACTTTTCACCATCAAAAGGTGACAGGTGCATAAACACTTCTTTTTTATTGTTTAATCCATGTAGTTCATATTTGCATATTTGGATTTTGTCAGATACATACACATCAAGGTAAGTGCACAAACGTCTCTCTCGCACTCTCTCTTTCTATCTCTCTCTCTCTCACACACACACACACACAATAAATTTGCTGTTATACTCCATATACAAGACAGAAACTAAGCATTTTTTTGCTAAGGCCTATCTAAAGGGTTAATGGTCCCACCTAGTGCTCATCTGTAAAAATAACAAATTTGACCTCTTCCCAAAAGGGAAAACCACAAACAATCAAGAATGCATAATTTTATGGTGTCATTGCTTTGCAATCAAAAAATGTTGTTATAATGGAAGTCAATGTAGTAAAAACAGCCACGAACAACAAATGAGGGAGAACAAATTAAATATTGCTGCACAAAAACTAATAATGCATCAAAGCCAGTGTTGTTACTGATCTTTCACAAGCCCAAGACTGTGATAAAAAGGTTAAAAAAAAAGTATCCAGTCCACAATCACTTTTCATATTGAAAATGTCATTTTGTGTTTTTTTTTTTTTTCCAAATCAGTGACATAATTTATGAACTTGGTAATTAAAGCTGCAGTAGGTAACTTTTGTAAATATATATTTTTTTACATATTTGTTAAACCTGTCATTATGTCCTCACAGTAGAATATGAGACAGATAATCTGTGAAAAATATCAAGCTCCTCTGGCTCCTCCCAGTGGTCCTATTGCCATTTGCAGTAACTTTGTGTTCAAAATGTGGAAAAATGTATATAATAAGCGAGTACACCATGAATCCATTTTCCAAACCGTGTTTTTAGCTTGTCCTGAATCACTAGGGTGCACCTATAATAAGTAGGGGTGTAACGATACGCGTATTCGTATTGAACCGGTCGGTACGACGCTTTCGGTTCGGTACGCGGTACGCATTATGTATACCGAACGGTTCGTTGGAGTAATTAATTATATTTGAAAAAAAAAAAAAAAGAGAGTGAAAGAAATATAATGATATGCGTTCAACAAGGTAGCCCAATAACCCAAACAACGTAACAGGCAACGCCCCTGACACTCCCGAAGAAGAAAAAAACACCATCTTATATGTTTATGTTAGGCTACTCAGCAGGCGCTCGCTCACTCAGTACGCGCTGAAGGCTCGTTGCAAAATAGCCAATGCGTTTAACAGACTAGAAATGAGAAGATCCTCCAATAACCAACAGGTCTGGTGTTTGGGTGCACTTTGGATTCCCTTTAAGCTATAATGGTGATGGCAAGAGAGTGGTGGATAAATAAACAACGGTATGTCGCATCTGCAACATGACAGGGTACACCAGCGGGATTACAAAAAAAAAAAAAAAAAAAAAACAGCGGGAATATCTGGGATATATGCGTCAGTACTATCTGGGAAAAGACGAAAAAAAGGAGAAACATGCACGCAGCAAACTATCCCTGCAGCATTTAGACACTATAGCTTACAGGGAATCCAACCCAAACACCAGACCTGTTGGTTATTTTAGGATCTTATATTTCTGGTCTGTTAAATGCATTAGACATTTTGCAACGAGCCTTCAGCGCGTGCTGAGTGAGCGAGCGCCTTAGGGGCCGTTCACATATCGTGCCTAAAAACGCATGGAAAACGCTAAGCGCGTCTTTCTCCTGAGGCGTCTGTCTTTGCTAAGCAACGATGACGTGCTCTCTCCATGAGACGCGGAAATTTCAGCGAAGGATAAATGGATTTGCAGCTCTAAAAATCGCTTGCAGTAGCTCTGCTACTGAATTTATTTCAAAATTGCAATCCATATACAACTATGATCAGCTGTTCCTTCATCTTGGCTGAGCTCTCAACGTTGTTACGGGAAAGGATGAAGCTGATTGGTTGGTTCTTGTCACATGACCCGCGGTGCGCTTGCGGCATTCTGAAAAGTTGAGATGTTTTTACATTTTGCTGTATCTAAAACGTATCGAACCGAACCGAACCGTGACATCAGTGTATCGTATCGAACCGAACCGTGAATTTTGTGAACCGTTACACCCCTAATAATAAGTGTTTATATTCTGACTATTTTAGATTGCTTCTGGGATACCGCGGCGGAGTAACCCAGTACCTTTGTGATTCTTCATAGACATAAACAGAGATAAGTAGTTCCGGCTACGATGTTCTTCCGCAAGACGCAAGCAGTTCTGTTTATTAACCGCTAGAGTGTCAAAAGTTCCCTATCGCAGCTTTAAAGAATTAAAATCTTGGATTTTTATTTTAAACATTTGGTAGTTTTGATCATGACTGAAGTTGATTAATAGATTTATGCAGAAAAATGTGAAAAAAAAATATTTATCTGATACATTTTTACAGCAGTTTCATTTAGTGGATGTTTTCATCCATGAACACAATGAAAGGGTGGTGAATTTGCCCACAGTGTATTGTTAAGTTTTTAAATAATTCAATTTACCCAAAATATGTTTCAAAATAAGATTTTTCACCAAAACTCATTCCATTTGCAATCCATCATCTGCAAGATCTCTGTCCTGCTTTTACAGCTGCACACCTCTGTGACTACAACACAAACAGCATTACAGTTCATTGCTTTTTCACTCAGGATGTAGAGACACACAGGAGTAAAGTTCAAGTAAAGCGTCTGCATAGACCACTTCACCAAGTTATTTTTTGCATTAACTGCAGGGAATATTTACTGTAGACCTGATCAACAGCAACTTTGAATAATGCTGGTAATCAAAACCACAAGTATGTCAGGTATGGATATTATAATGGGGACTAAATTATTTGAATTTTTTGGGGGTGTACTTTTTAATTGGCATGCTATGCATTAAATATGAATTATACTGGTCACAGTCACTTATTGTGCGGTCACTGCAGTTTGTGCTGTATATAGTCTGTCAAATAACAGCCCAGAAAACACAGAATGCTGTGATGATGTCACCAGTTCATCGTCATTTGGTCAGCGCGACATTGTAAGGACGTTGTGGTAAAGTTAAATTTTTTGGAATCTCGGCTAACGTCCTATAGAAACATTCTGGGCACGTCCTCAAAAGATGTCGCTAGTTAGTCCCATTGGAAACGTTGTAGCGATAGGGTTAGAGAGATTTATTTTAAATTCTGTCATAGGTATTCCAACTGCCACACAATCCTGTTTGTTCTTGGATCTGTCTGTGTAAATTTGTAAATAATTATAATAACTATTATGTAAATGCTTGTTTTAACTCCCACTTCCTCCATTCTATTTTCTTTTCCATTATATTAATATCAACCTTTATTTCTGGAAACAGCCATGGTGGAATACTACTAACTGAACCGACCATGGTGAAATCTAAGGTTTCCATTTCATATTCCCTCACTCTCATTTCCCTTGTCCATTAAAACCCAAGCCCCTGAAACTTGGAATACTCCCAACATTCCTGTATTGTTTCTTTTGCTGGATTTTCTTTCCCACTTCCTTTTAATGTGATCCAATACGCCATCATTTCTCTCCTCTTAACTCCAGTGGCATCTCTCCTGCTTCTATGAGTATAGCATTAATGCTCTATATTGTAATCTATTCATTTTTCCCAATATTGTTTTTGCTGCTGCTCCATAAACTACACAACCATAATCTACTGATGACCTCAGGCAAGCCCTATAGATATCAATTTAATGACTGCCTGTCTGCACCCCAGTCACATCCAGCCACAGCTCTCAGAAGGTTTATAACTTTTTTGCATTTAGTTTCCAAGTGCTTTATATGTGTTTTCCATGTACAACTACTATCAAACCATAGTCCCAAATACTTAAATTCATTTACTTTTGCCATTGACTGCTCATATATGTTAACCTTTCACCATGGTACTTGCGCTTCTTTGTAAACATCATATAACAAGATTTTCTTTGTCGACATCTTGAATCCTCACTTATACCTCCAGCTCCAGGAGACCCATGTAAGATCACTGCACTCAACCTCCTCCAGCTCCAGGAGACCTGTGTAAGATCACTGCACTCAACCTCCTCCAGCTCCAGGAGACCTGTGTAAGAACACTGCACTCAACCTCCTCCAGCTCCAGGAGACCTGTGTTAAGATCACTGCACTCATCCTCCTCCAGCTCCAGGAGACATGTGTAAGATCACTGCACTCAACCTCCTCCAGCTCCAGGGGACCTGTGTGAGAACACTGCACTCAACCTCCTCCAGCTCCAGGAGACCTGTGTTAAGATCACTGCACTCATCCTCCTCCAGCTCCAGGAGACATGTGTAAGAACACTGCACTCATCCTCCTCCAGCTCCAGGAGACCTGTGTTAAGATCACTGCACTCATCCTCCTCCAGCTCCAGGAGACCCGTGTAAGAACACTGCACTCAACCTCCTCCAGTTTCAGGAGACCTGTGTAAGATCACTGCACTCAACCTCCTCCAGCTCCAGGGGACCTGAGTGAGAACACTGCCATCAACCTCCTCCAGCTCCAGGAGACCTGTGTAAGATCACTGCACACATCCTCCTCCAGCTCCAGGAGACCCGTGTAAGATCACTGCACTCAACCTCCTCCAGCTCCAGGAGACCTGTGTAAGATCACTGCCATCATTCTCCTCCAGCTCCAGGAGACCTGTGTAAGATCACTGCACACAACCTCCTCCAGCTCCAGGGGACCTGTGTAAGATCACTGCACTCATCCTCCTCCAGCTCCAGGAGACCTGTGTTAAGATCACTGCACTCAACCTCATCCAGCTCCAGGAGACCTGTGTAAGATCACTGCACTCATCCTCCTCCAGCTCCAGGAGACCCATGTAAGATCACTGCACTCAACCTCCTCCAGCTCCAGGAGACCTGTGTAAGATCACTGCCATCATCCTCCTCCAGCTTCAGGAGACCTGTGTAAGATCACTGCACACAACCTCATCCAGCTCCAGGGGACCTGTGTAAGATCACTGCACTCATCCTCCTCCAGCTCCAGGAGACCTGTGTTAAGATCACTGCACTCATCCTCCTCCAGCTCCAGGAGACCTGTGTAAGATCACTGCACTCAACCTCCTCCAGCTCCAGGAGACCTGTGTAAGATCACTGCACTCAACCTCCTCCAGCTCCAGGAGACCCTTGTAAGATCACTGCACTCAACCTCCTCCAGCTCCAGGAGACCTGTGTAAGATCACTGCCATCATCCTCCTCCAGCTCCAGGAGACCTGTGTAAGATCACTGCACTTATCCTCCTCCAGCTCCAGACCTGTGTGAGAACACTGCCCTCAACCTCCTGATTTCTTGGTCACAGAAAATATATATAATCTACACTAAGTTTTCCACATGCACGCACACAGTAACCCGATATAAACCACAATTAATGGCAATTCAACGTGGATTTATAAGTATTAAAAGTCAGAAAATGGCAGACTTTCCACTCTCACACAAGTGACGCAGCTGCTCTTCACTTATTCAGAAGCACGGGATGATGTGGTAGCATCGAGCACTCTGATTGGTTGGGATTATCCGGGACATTCAAGAATATTTGGGCCTTTTGTACAAACACAGCTGATTGGCATTTAAAGGAACCTGCAGTGAAACCACTCAATGTGAACAGAGCTGTTTTTGACAGGGAAAAATTGTGTTGTTTTAAACTACAATTGAGAAATTTAAACTAAAGTTTGCTATAGACTTTTTATTAAGACCCTAAAGAGTCCTATCAACTTGTGGAAAATGGGCATCAGATGACCCCTTTAAAATGTGAGTCTCAAGGTATCCTTTACGCACAAAAAAACTTTCCACACTGAGAGCAGGTGCAGTTCAGTTCATTTTATTCATTTCCCAAAGGCAATTTGGTTGCAGCAATCAAACATTTCACATTAACAACAAAAACACTACATTTCCTTCCCAAAATGTCCAAAAAAATAAGTCCAAAAATACGTCATGATGAGGAAAAAAAAAAACATAAGTTGCACTGGACTATAAGTCGCATTTATTTAGAATTTCCAATTACCGTTTTCAGCTGCATATTTTACTACCTGCAGTTTGTAATCTGCAGAATAGGATTTTCTTTTTGGGGGCATTTTGTTAGCATTCAGTCTTTCTCAGTTGTCTTTAAGTTAATATTTCAGTTAACAGTTTTCAGTTGTTTTCAGGTGTATGCTACAGTAGCACTGAGCAGCAGAGAGCGCTCTCTCGTGGCTGTAGATGGTAATGTGTCCTTACTTTTTCTATTACTGTCTGGTATGGCAACTCTACTGTCCAACAGAGGTTGCAGCTAGACAGGATAGTTAATACAGCCTCAAAAATCATTGGCGGCAAACTCTCCCCCATCTGTGACATCTATGAGGCCCGTATTCCATCAGAAAGGCATAAAGATCCTACAAGATGATAGTCACCCTGCCAACTCCTTTTTCTCCCTACTTCCATCAGGGAGAAGGATGAGAGCTATTAAGACAAAAACCTCTCGCTTCCTCAACAGCACATACTGCAGAGCCATTAAATCTCTAAACATCTCTCAACCCCTGAACCAGTCCTTTATGAAAAAAGGCTCTCTTAATGAGTCCGCATAATTTGCATTTGTATGTTTTTTAATACACCTTAAACCTTTTTATATGTTTTATGTTAACCATACTCGTGTACTTTTGTATATTTATTGTAAAGCTGTGGATCTGCATTTTGTATTCTTATGCAAATAGTCACTTTTACTTGACATTAGCCATTATAGCATCCTGGACTGTCATGCAGTTATGTGGTGAGTGTTGTGTTTCCTTTATTTTTTTTATCTGCCTGTGTCAAGTGTCGTCCCGTATGGGATTTCGTCTGTGTATATATTTGCTCTATGTATTTGTTTGTAGTTTGTTGATGTCCTGCTATGAGCAAACTGAAGCAAATCCCTAACAACTTGCACCGAGTTGTATGGCAATAAAGTATTGAATCCTGAATCCTAATGTTTTCTCTTGGTTCATATCAAATTAATTTTGATAAATAAGTTTCACCTGACTATAAGTCACAGGACCAGCCAAACTATGAAACAAAATTACATATTGTGCCTCTACAGTATTTTTCAAGAAAGCATTCTGACACTACATAATAAAATCCAACCACAGGGACAAACATGGTGTACTCCTCACTCAATAAGCTAACGATTACTGAATTCTCAGTAAATGTTATAGTATGCCTATTTCTAAAACTACTCTTAGAGTATTTGTGTACAAGAGAAATACTAAAGGGGAGAGGACACATCCTTGAGGTGATCCAGTTGATGACAGTCATTCAGAAAAACAGTAATTTACTTTGACTCCCCAAGGTGAAAGGTTTTTATGAAGAGTGGGTTACCAAATGAACCTTACAATGTCCTTTCTGTGTAAAAGTTTTTCCAAACAGAGAGCAAGTGAAAGACTTTTACCCAGCATGAATTAACATGTGCCTCTTAATGTTTGATATGTATGTAAAACACTTTCCACACTGGGAGCAGCAGAAAGCATTTTATGAAGCGTGAGCTACCAAGTGAATGTTAAGTTGTGCTTTCAGTGTAAAACTCTTTCCACACTGAGAGCAGCTATGAGACTTTATCCCAGCATGAATTAACATGTGATTCCTTAAGCTTGCTTTATGTGCAAAACTCTTTCCACACTGAGAGCAGCCGAAAAGCTTTATCCCAGTATGAATTGACATGTGCTTAATAAGATAACTCTTACATACGAAACACTTTCCACAATGAGAGCAACTGAAAGACTTTATCCCAGCATGAATTAACATGTGATCATTTAAGCTTCCTTTCTGTGTAAAACTCTTTCCACACTGAGAGCAGCTGAAAGGCTTTATTCCAGCATGAATTATCATGTGGTTCTTAAGGCTTTCTTTGCGTGTAAAACTCTTTCCACACTGAGAGCAACTGAAAAGTTTTTCTGAAGTGTGAGTTACCAAATGACTCTTAAGGTGTGCTTTCTGTGTAAAACTCTTTCCACACTGAGAGCAGCTGAAAGGCTTTATCCCAGTATGAATTAAAATGTGCCCCTTAAGAGTTTTGTTACTTGTGAAACTCTTTCCACATTGAGAGCAGCTGAAAGGCCTCTTGACTTCCGTTTTTTTAATGCCGCAACTCACTGATTTTTCTCCATTGACATCATGATGTTTCTGATCCTGATATTTCTCCTCTACTTCATTCAGATCTCGCTTTTCTTCTTTCATTTTCATCAGGCCTATAAAAAAGAATGAACATCAAATGGTAAATTTGAAAAATAAGAGGATAAAATATTTGTGTACAGGTGAAAATGACGTCAAAACTGTCATTTTTTAACATTGCATTATGTTGCCAGGCCAATAGATGTTGATGAATCTTACTTTATGATTTTGTTGATATGATTTTACTCCAGTGACTTCATTTAAATCTGTTATCATTCTCTTCAGTAACTGTGTATGTAAGTAATTGTGTGTGTCCAAATAGGGATGGCCGATATGGCCTAACAAAAGTATCACGATAATTTCAGGTATTTCTTGCGATAACGATACAAATTATGATAAATTATTTTCTTCTGTCAAATATCAGATTATGTTATGTTTAAGTTGTGTTCCAGTGACTGTGCTGAAAAACATAACAACAACAACTACACAATAATAATTCAAATCAGTTTCCAGTTTAAAATGTAAACAGATTCTGTATTTATTTGTACTCTCATGATGCAAAAATAGTGCAAACAGCAAAAGTAACAATCACAAACCATGTCTTTAATTGTGTTTCAAAATTAAAACAGAGTACAACTGCAAATAAATCCTGATAAAGTAACAACCAATTAGGTAGTTAAATTTTCAATTTTCACTCTTGTCCCATTGAACTAATTTTAAAAATAGTGCAAACACAATCAAAAAGTAACAATCCCAATTATGTCTTCAGATAGTTTACTAAATATTGCAAAACAAGATAACTTAAAAAACAAATCAATAAATTAAATTTAAATAAAAGTTTAATTAAACTGTAAACACTGATATACTCTTGCAAAATGTAGAAATGAGGGTGACATGAAAATGTCTGGTAGTGCAAGTTTAACACACACACTAGTGTGATTCAGTAGCTTCCAAAAAATATAATTTTTGGTCAAGAAGACCAACATATTAACTGTAGTTGGTTTCAGAAGAGACCTTTGGCATGTCACTACATTTCCAGCAGCGCTGAAATGAGGGTGTATTAGTGGCGGGGACGCACAAGTACTTTTTCACCAAATGACTGATGTTAGGGAAATTCACCTCATGTACCTTCCACCACGTAAGGGGATTGCAAGTGGCCCATGCAGGTAGTTGTTTAATTCAGCCTCCATTTACTCTGTTTCAGAAAGGGTGGTGGTCATCTCAGCAGCTGGTTTCTTGAAAAAAAACTTCCAAGACTCTTCTTCTGCCTTTTAGATGCACTCTGAGCTTCTTGTTGATTCAGATGACATTACAGGGGTAGAAGAGCCAGCATCACTTGGCATGGCAGAAAGGGATTCCACCTCTTTGACTACTCTGGCTTTGATGACCAGGATCTCTTCTTGACTCATATATTGAGTGCGGAAGCGTGGATCAAGAACTGTTGCCATGTTGATCAGTTCCTGAACCTCTTAGTCATCATATTTGGTGTTCATGTAGTCCAATATTGAACTTTGAACTTAACTGGTGAGATCTTGCTTCCACAGCTCTGTCATTCCTGGTATCCCTCATGCTTCTCCCTGCAAAACAACAACAAAAACTATTTGTTTATTTAGTAGTATTCAGCAGTATTTATTTATGTTTCTTTTGAATAAAATAAATGCAATAAAAAACAAAACCAAAAAAAAGTTAAAAGAAAAAAGTTAAAGCTCAGTTAAAAAAAGACTTATAGTCCAGAAAATACGGTACTAATACAACAAAAATTGACCACAGTGCTGTACAAAAGGTAACATAAAACAATCATCAAGACATTTAAAATAAGGACCTTGCTACAGACAACGTCATACTCTAAAGCGACACTATTAATATCCTATCATACCATTAACACAGCACTCATAAATGATCAAAAGCCAGAGTGAAAAAGTAAGTTTTTAAATGTCGTTTATACTCTATAAGAGAGGAACATTCCCTGATATGAGGTAAACTATTCCACAGCCAATATTAAATGCATTTATTAAATATAAACATTAGCTAATTTAATGAATTACTGTACAAAATACTGCATAGTCACATTACTAATGCAGAAACCAATTCATAAATACAGTTAATATTAAGCTCATGTTTACTCCATGTGCTTGCATTAAATATACTGACACAAGAGAGAAAGAGTCAACTTACCAATAGCAATGTGTAGACAATGGCTAATGCAAGACCGTCTTGTCTACGTTGAGAGTGGCAGCTTTTACTATATTGACCCCGCTGTCCGTTGTCAGGCACACTTGTTTCTCCTCATGTAAATTCCATTCTTGAAGGAACTGCTTGAAGGCTTTCGCGGTGCTTTCACCCGTGTGGTCATCTGGGAAAAAAACTTGTCTGGATGCAACTGTTACGGTTTACGCTGCCGGAAGGAACACGGAGCCGAGGATAAACGAAATAAGGCTTTTATTATATCCAACACAGGGGATATCCAACATGGAGCACAGAGGAAGACACACGTAAGTAGCAAGTAGACCCGACAAAACAGAACTGAAAGGACAAGGCTTATGTACAAGGGATAATTGAGGAAACAGGTGGATGGCATGACTAAATTAACAGGGAAATGGAACACATGGGGAATAGAATAGACACACCTGGGAACTAATCAAACCAAATACGGAAGACAGAAACTGGGTCACAGGGGCAAAAACACACTAAATGAATCCAGGTATGTAACAGTACTCCCCGCTCCCGGTAGGTGCGTCCTCGCACCGTAGAAACAACAGAGGGAGACATGGGTGGGAACTTGGGAGGAGGTTCTGGTGGAGGACAGACTCCCAGGAGGGGGCCAGCAGACAGGGACCATGGAGGAAGGAGCCAGGGAGGACAGGAGCAGGAGGAGCCAGATGGTCCACCAGAGACCAGCCAGGACGGAGATCCATGGTGGAGTCGACGGCGGGAGGAGCCATGGTGAAGGAGGGGTCGACGACACCAGGGGGCCGACAGGCGGAGATTGCACCAGTGGGTGAGGAGCCCAAGATGGAGCCGCACAGCCACAGAGCCAGGGTGACATTGAGGACCCGTAGGGCCTAGGTGGAGCAGAACGCTCAGGCGACCAAGGCGGAGGTGGGGTCCTGGAAAACCGCTGTGGAGCCGGAGCGACTGAGGATGGAGGTGGAACCAGAGGGAAGGAGGAGCCTGACAGAGCCGGAGGGATGGAGTGACGATGTGGAACCAGAGGACTGGAGTCCCGAGGCGGCGGATGGTCGACGACTGACCAAGGTGGAGCCGGAGGGACGAGGGAGCCCAGTGGAGCAGGTGGGATGCCAGGCCACGGTGGAGACGAGGGAGCTAAGAGCCAAGGCGGAGCCACTGGGTCGAAGGACCGAGGAGGAGTCCAGGGCTCGGAGGCTGGAGGTGGAGACAGGGCCTTAATGCGCCAAGGTGGAGCTGGAGACTGGCAGTCCAGCGGCGAACCATCGCGCCCAGATGGCGCGGTCTGAGGGTGAGCTGGGGGACTGACTGGCACCAGCAGGGATGACGAGGAACTGGCTGGTCTAGGAGGAGAGAGAAGAAGGATCGGAGGAAACACAGGAGGATCAGGACTGGACGGAACCAGATGGACTGGCAGGTTTGGGAGGAGGTGGGAGAGGGAAGCTGGGAGGGAATACAGGAGACACAGAAGATTCAGAGCTGGGCGGAACCAGCGGAGACACAGAAGATTCAGGGCTGGGCGGAACCAGCGGAGAAACAGAAAATTCAGGGCTGGGCGGAACCAGCGGATAAACAGAAAATTCATGGCTGGATGGTGGTTTGCTGGTCTCTGGCTCGGGAGTGGGCCTGGCGAGATCCTCCATGGGGCAGACGGTGAGAGGTGACCAATTTCTCGCCAGAGTCCACTCCACGAATGCGGTGAATTCCTCCTGAGGACCATCTTCGGGCGACAACGCTCTGCACTTGGAGTTCAGGCTGGTGTTATAGAAGGTGCAGAGCGCGTAGTCCGGGTAGCTGGTGGCATTCGCTAGCAGAAGAAACCGTCTGGTATGGTCCTCAAGGGAACGTCCTTCCTGCTCCAGCATGAGGAGGAGGAATTCGGGGCTATAGAGGGGATCCGTCAACACACTACGGAAAGAAAAAGACTGAAAAAACGGAAAAAAAAATGGAGGGAAAACACGCAGTTTTTAAACTTTTTAGGTCGGGTCTTCTGTTACGGTTTACGCTGCCGGAAGGAACACGGAGCCGAGGACAAATGAAATAAGGCTTTTATTATATCCAACACAGGGGATATCCAACATGGAGCACAGAGGTAGACATGCTTAAGTAGCAAGTAGACCTGACAAAACAGAACTGAAAGGACAAGGCTTATGTACAAGGGATAATTGGGGAAACACAGGTGGATTGCATGACTAAATTAACAGGGACATGGAACACATGGGAAATAGAATAGACACACCTGGGAACTAATCAAACCAAATACGGAAGACAGAAACTGGGTCACAGGGGCAAAAACACACTAAATGAGTCCAGGTATGTAACAGCAACAGCTGTTCAAACTCCAGTCACTCATTATGTAGTGGACCGTAAGACTAATGTACTACTTAGTCGTTTTGCTACTCCACATGTCTGCAGTTGAAGCATAAAAATCCGCCGTTGACAGTGATGTTTGTACACTACCGCGGCACTCTTTATACATCGCTGGCAGGGCTGTTTTGGAAAAGTACTTCCTTGAGGGCATGTTTTATCTTGTTTCCAGTTTATGGATCATTTGCTTGAATCCTTCTCTTTTTTTCCACCGTTTGGAATGGCAACATGTCTTTTGTCAAACAAAACACGACTGCTTCTGTCAGTTCGTTACATCGTTTACTTTGCTTATCATAAGGGACGCAGTTAGCAAATGCGCTGGCAATTTTCGTTTGGGTGGGAATTTTCTTACACCTAGGTACACTTGTAGTTTTTGTCTCCATTGCCTCGCGTATCTTCTGACTTTCTTCATACTCTGGTTTGTGTTTGTGTTTCAGATGGTGGAACAAATTGGACGCGTTTCCACTCTTTTTCTGCAAAATTTGCATATTACAGTAGTTTGCTCCTCATCTGATTTTCTGTAACCAAACCAGTTCCAAATTGTAGAGGTAGCTCCTCGCTTAACAAGCTCCTCTTCAGCATCGCGTCCGCCTTCTGCCATTCCTGTTTTCACCCCATCCGCACACACAAAACTACGTCATCAACTAGACTTATCGTTATTATGGTGACGTGACAAATTTTTATTGTGAGGAGAATTTTCAACGGTATATCGCAAACGTTAAGATATCGCCCATAAGGTTTCAGATCAATGTAATAGAGCAGTTCAATAAATTCTTGTTTCATTTATAAAGTAGTATTGTCTTGTGTGGTGTGTTTTAAGATTAAACTTTGCCCAGATCCGAGCTACCTAGCTAGTAATGTATAAATTATCATCCTGTTTGTATTCTCATTATCCATGAAGTAATAAAAACAGAATTGTAAAGATATACTGATTTTAACGTTCGCTGGATGAACCATTGATGAAGTATAAACAAATTAAATTTGGAACTGGTTCAATTAAAGCAATTCAAATCTTTAGATTTGATTCTTCTCAAAATAAATGAGCTAATATTTCCTTACGTCTTGTCTGATTTTTTTTTATATCGATATTCCATTTTTGAGAACTGATACAGTATCGGCAAACAAAATATGAGATTTCCAAATTGTGAGTTAGTTTCTTCCGCATCTCATCCAATGCCTGTGGTTCTAATTCCAAAACATAATTTTATACCTAGTAAGGGGGGCTTGAGCTGTTGATAGCAAACAAATGCAGTTAATAACTAAGCTGTTAGAGAGCAAAAGAGAGAGAGAGAGAAAGAGCATGTGAATTATCTCGAGTCTGTCCGAAAAAGTGTTTGGCTAATATATCTATTAACAGTGAAATTTTGAGTTCCTTCACGAACTGCCAATATTTTACCCGAAAATAATTGCATACCTAAGGACAGGGTTTCTCAATAGGCGGCCCACGTGCAAGAGAGAAAAATGTTTGGCCCACACTAATTTCACATAATGTGGCAAGAAAATTCAAAGGCAGCATCAGATAGAGACATTCACTTTCATCACGTCAACACCAGACGCGAGTGGCACGGGGCGACGCAACAAAATACAACAGAACTCATTATAATCAGTATCCCAAAACAAATCCCAGACAGAAAACTGCTGAATCTTTCTTTTTATGACTAATTATTTGCAGTGCTTTGTTTCGTCCAGTGTAGATATTCGATGTGACAGCAAAAACATTGCAAGTGTGAAGTAAAGAAAAGTGGACACTGAAAATAGATTTGAGTGAACGATACCACCTTTAGCCTAATTCATTTTCAAGATCAGAGGTAAAATATCTGTTGCTGCTTTTACTATGGATATGAAGATCCCGCAAAATTATATTCAATCTCATATTAGACACTTTTAACATTGAATAAAGCACATAGTCATTACCTGACATTATTACGGTCATATTTTGTATGTTGTTCCTGCCATGACAAATAAAAAGAATAAATAGAATTCTGTGTCGTTTATTGTCACGTGTCACTGCAGCAGGTGATTAGGACAAAAACTACATGGAAAAGATACTTTTGATAGCATCGCATCAAGTTTGTTTGGGACACACAGTGTTACTGTTTGACAGTGGCGTAGCCAGGGGAGGGGCCATGGGGGCACTGGCCCCTCCTGAAAACTGATTGGCCCCCCAGTGTGCCCCCACCCTTCTACTTGTCTGTCACTCACAAATTCAAATAATAATCTTCTATTAGCGAGTTGTTGCAGTGCAAGAAGTGTTCGGTACTAACGTTAACGTCTTTCGGTGTTAGACAGACCAGGTTCGATGACGATGTTATCTCCTAGAGCAGACCAAGATGCTAAATATTATATTTACTATGCTGCTCTGATGCTGAATGTAAGAGGGGTTTACTTCGTTACGATTTACTTTTTTTTTCGGCCGAACGCGCCGATATAGGCAACAACGCAATTTAAAGCAATGGTTTAAAAAAAGTATAATAGCAATTCTAATAAAGTCATTATTGAATCATGCAGTCGATTAGCAACTTTTTTCACTTAAGTGAGGTGACGAAACAAATCGTATAATGTTTATCTAACGCTCCACACTTGAGACTTTTTTTATAGTCTATGGGTGAGACACATGCAAAAAAATCGTTTTTATACTGGTCAATTTTGAGATTTAGGGCTGTTTGTCTTCAATAACATGTCTTCTTTCAGACTTGTGGTGAAAAAAAAGTCCAAAATACACATATAGGTCTTTATTTTTCTACACCTTTAGTCTATTTGCGTCTGTAGATTTCTCATAAATTCAGTTGCCGTTCTAAATCACCATGGTGCTCCGCGATTGCTGTCTGCACCCTGGAAAGCTCTCTCTCCCCCCTTCACAGACGTTATTGACAAAACGTCATTTGATGACACCCAGAAACATTCTCAAATTAAAAGTCATACATAAATATTTAATGCATGATTAAATAGCAAAATAAATAACTAATACTAAAATAACACTGGACTAATTAAGCTATTCTAAACTGTTTTTTTTATAGGATCCACATATTTTACATGTTAAACTAAAGCTACCTTTTTGAACAAGTAGCTTTCTAACAAAGTATGATTATATGATATTTTTAAATCAATATGCTCAAGATTAATTAGCCTTGACATAAGTAGATTTTGTTTATTCATCAATGCAAATTTACTGCAACTGCTGCTATGCAAATTGAATGGGATGTGGATAATAAACAAAAACAATTTATTATATTAAATTTATATTATATTAATTCATTAATTGTGTATTTATTTCTATGAATTATTAATGTTATTCTGCATTTATATAAATAAGGCTATTATATATATATATATATATATATATATATATATATATATATATATATATATATATATATATATATATATTATATAAGGCTATTATAAATAAATTCTATTATTATTATTATTTGTGAGTTGTACACTATTCATACATTGGATTATTTTATTTATTGCAGTTTTTCTTTCACTTTTGTAAAGTGAAAAGTTAATACAAATTGTATTTGATTGTTTTGATTTAGAGCAGTGAATAACTGCTATTAAAATATAATAGGGTATCACTGTTTATTACTGATTTTAAAGGTTACTGAACTCTTGAAATGATTTGGATATACCGTTCAAACAACACAAGATTGGCCCCTCTGTATTATTCGTGGCCCCTCTTGTGCCCCCCAGTTGAAAAAATCCTAGAATCGCCCCTGCTGTTTGATCCCCCTCAAATAATTGAAGTTTTAAAATATTAATGCTGAAATATCTAATAATTGAATCGGCCTCGATACCACATTTTCTAAAGTACTCGTACTCGTTAAAAGTCCCCCGATACCGGGGACCGATACCACGGTCTGAGAAATGTCTATGTTTGAGCGGCGTGTAAGGGGTTAATCAAAGGCGCCGAAATGGTCAAATATATCCATCTAGCGCGTATTTACACAGGAGCTTTGTAAACAGTATTTTAACAATGGTGTTCAATACAATCATGTAATTTCTTGGTTTTGATGTTTTATTTAGGGGTGCTCCGATCACGATCGGCCGATCGTTAATGCGCATCTCGTCAGTAAAGCCGGTTCTCTAATCAGCGGTTAATTCCATCAGGTGCGTGATTTCACATAGAGCAGCTGTTACTACACAGAGCCGTTGTTAATAGAGAACATGCGCAAATCAGGTTAATTTTCAGCGTTTATTGGCGCATCTTCTCAGTTAACAACGGCTCTGTGTAGTAACAGCTGCTCTATGTGAAATCACGCACCTGATGGAATTAACCGCTGATTAGAGAACCGGCTTTACTGACGAGATGCGCATTAACGATCGGCTGATCGTGATCGGAGCACCCCTAAATAAAACATCAAAACCAAGAAATTACATGATTGTATTGAACACCATTGTTAAAATACTGTTTACAAAGCTCCTGTGTAAATACGCGCTAGATGGATATATTTGACCATTTCGGCTCACAGCTTTTTGTCGCGTTCCTCCATTCATCAGGGCTGGGACTCTGCAGTTGAATACTATTATGTGTCTCGTGTTAATAAGAGCAAAACATTCTGACTGACTACTAATATTAGTTAATGTCATACCATTGTTAGGTGAACGCATGGACTCAAAAGTGATAAACAAGATTTATTTTTATTTTTTTAAATATTTTTTTTAATTTAGGATTAAACGCTGCAAGCCGGAAATCCGGCTCGGTGCCGGAGAACTTTAAGCCCTGCATTTCACAAGTCCACAACAACAGACAAATTCGGAAATGGCTATTGTGTTTTATTTTTGTGTTTGATGAATCCTCAGTGAATCCTACAGTGCTGAGACTGCAGAAAATCTACTTTTCTTAAAAAAAAAACCCTGCCACTCACTTTTTCTAAATAGGCTCCATTAAGTGAGTCGTCTTAGACTTGATGTTAATACCTACCTCAGTTCGACTATCTGCCGCAGTTCTATGTTGGTGGATGTTGTTAGTTTATTCAAATATTGTGCACTAAATAGCAAAGATGTTTATTAATGCCCCTTGTGTTGTCCAAAGGGGCTGAGTTTACAACAAACTGAAAAAAATACTTGAGTTGCACTGTCACTGTTTAATTTTTTTTTTTAATAATTATTTATTCTGTAATATTTTGCATACAACATGCTTTTCATTTTAAATAAATGTTCTTAATTCCAAACTAGTCCTTGTTTTTTTTTGTTAAATTTATATGACTAAAGCTGTTACCTGTAAATTGAAATCATGTTTTTTTTATTAAGTACTCAGTATCGG
Source organism: Carassius auratus (assembly GCF_003368295.1). Classification (NCBI taxonomy): domain Eukaryota; kingdom Metazoa; phylum Chordata; class Actinopteri; order Cypriniformes; family Cyprinidae; genus Carassius; species Carassius auratus. The sequence continues at coordinate 317,952 of NW_020527884.1, forward strand.
TGAGTACTGAAATGCAAGTACTCGTACTCCAAAAAAGTGGTATCGGTGCATCCCTATTGATTTGCATTGCAGACATGGAGATACAGATTTTTTGTTAGTTTGTATATTTAAAATTTTCAACAAAGTGCTTCTAATACAAATGAATATTTACTGAATATTTATCTTGTGACCATCTTTTAAAAAAAAGCAACAATAATAATTGTAATTATATGTGTGTGTGTGTGTGTGTGTGTGTGTATATATATATATATATATATATATATATATATATATATATATATATATATATATAGGTCAGTGGTTCTTGGCTTGGTATTGTTGGCATAATTCGTCTCTTGGCAAAAACTAATCAAGGAACCCTAACTTAGGACATTCTTCAGCCAATCAGATTCAAGCAATCAATGGCCCAGTCATATTATTTATTTTTTTAACACATACAATGCATTTTTTGGCTAGTGCTACAGATTATGACTGGTTTTGTGGTTCAGGGTCACATATTATGGTAAAAGTCCATTTGCATTTTTGCAAAGCTTGTTGCAGAACTGTTAATGACTTAGTGAAATGTACTGAACAAGCAAAAATAATGCTCTACTGAGACATTCAGATGATTTAAAATAAGTACAGTCCTATGTTGAATTACTTAAAATCTGGTTTCTATTAGCGTAAAAACAGTTTTATGATTACAAAAAGTAACAATAAAGTCTAATTAAAGTAATAAATAAATCTCCTCAGTGAACATTCACTCACATTTCCATACAAACTTTAAAACATGGATTTAAGCAATTATAATCTTAGTTAAGATCTTATTTTTACATAAAGGATCTGTGAGTGTAACACATTCGTTTTAATGACTGTTTGAAGAATAAACACCAACCTCTTTGTTCCTCGTGTTTTATTCTGAAGGTTTCTGGTTCCTTGTGTTTTATTCTCTGGGTTTCTGGTTCCTCGTGTTCTACCTTCCATGTTTCTGGTTCCTCTTGTTTTATTCTCCATGTTTCTGGCTCCTCATGTTCTTTCTTCCATGTTTCTGGTTCGTCTTGTTTTATTCTCCTGGTTTCTGGTTCCTCTTGTTTTATTCTCTGGGTTTCTGGTTCCTCGTGTTTTCTTATCCAGGTTTCTTGTTCACTCGTGTTCTCTTCACTCTCCTCTTTAACAAACATCTTCACAAAAGCAGATCTCAGTTCAGAAGATACTCTTCCAGATATTCCTGCTTGCTTCAAAACTTAGTCAGGACTGTGAGGAAGATAATATTACAGGTATTTACTAGCCTAATTCAAAAACTGTATTTCTCTATTTACAGAAGAAAACATTTCTAACAGTTTGTATTAAACCAGTATCAAGACAAGACAAAACAGAACAGAGCATGGTGAAACGAATCTTCTTCTTCTGAGGTTTAATGGTGTTCGGCAAACAAATGAATGTGTTTAGCGCCACCCGCTGGACTGGAGAGAGAAGCGACGAGCGGCATTTCTTTTTAAATTGTGCAAAAATTATACAAGCGTTTGTCCAAGCATATACAACTCACAACAAGTACAAAAACAAATAAACATTCATAAGAATATGTAAAGTGAAACAATTCATGCCAGGGGTAAAATTACAATAATTTAAAGTAACAAAAAGCTTCATAGGTCTTTCTTGCTTTTTTATTCTTAATTTTATCTAATGTAGAACCATATTGTTTAATCTCTTTTATAAAATGTTTGGCTTAGCATTTTTTTTCACATGAATGTGATATTTTCCAAGCAAAATTAAAAGGTGTGTAAGAAAGCACATTGTACTTTTTCAATCAACATTGTCCTGTACAAAAAAATATCCAATATCATACAGATCAATTTGTATACATGTTCCAGACAATCTAGAAATGAAATGAGATACATCCAACTAAAATTTTTTTGAATAAATACAATAAAAAAAAGATGAGTCAAAGATTCTTTGGCATTGCTGCAGAATTCACATATATTTTCAATATTCAAATTGAAACGTTCAAGCAATTCCTTAACAGGGTAAATTTAATGTAATATTTTATAGGATACCTCTCTAATATTATTATTAATAAAAAACTTATTTGTTATGGACCATACTTTTTTCCAGTTAACGTGTTCATATTGAGTAGACCAAAACATTGTTGAACATGGTAAATAGTTTCTAATATATTTATTACTATATTTATTGATTACAATATTAATATCTCAAATAAATATTGTATCACTACAAAAACTAGTTTGATGATCAATGCTAACAGGAGAGCATCCAGGATTTCGCAATAATGATACCACTCTGCCAGGGATTGCATCCAAGATAATAGAGTATCCTCTTGGCCTCACAGGGATCATACATTTATTGAGAAATTCAGAATATGTGAAAAGCAGACCTTGTTCATTAAGCAACTGACTAACTGTAAGAATTCCACTGTTGTACCATGTCTGATAAAAGATTGACTTATTATTCCATATAAAATATTGGTGTGGTGAAAAGTTATGTTTATAGATTAATTGCCGAGCCAGCACAACTTTTTTTGGAACATCTGCTGACATAGATATATAAACAGACCTTGAAAGCCCTTCTGCTTTTGAGAGTAGAACACTTCCATAAAGGGACAGATATCTAATAAGCCACATATTGAATCTGTATGTAATTTTTTCAATAATAGGGTCAAAGTTTAACAGGCTTTTCTGATTCAAATCTTTACACACCTTTATCCCAATGTATGTGACACCGTCTTTAATTGGTATTCCACAAATTTCTTTCAGGAAACAATCTTTAAGAGAGAATAAAGTGGACTAATTCTTATAGATTTTAAATCCCGAGATTCTGGAAGATTCTTCAATACATTTAATAACTTCATATATTTCCTCACTATTTTTAACAAAAGTTGTAGTATCATCCGCTAGTTCGCTAAGTTTAATCCCTTTACCAGACACTGAAATTCCTTGAAAACTTGCTTTTTTGACATGAGCAGCCATGACTTGAGTAACCAATATGAAGAGAAAGGGTGATATAGGGCATCCTTGTCTTATCCCACGGCCCATATCAGATCTCTGACAGCTATCGTGAGACAACTGGAATGAACTATTACAAACCATTATAAAGCGTACAAATTGCCTTTTGAAAAAACTTTGAACATAAATTAATGTTCAATAGTGTCAAATGCTTTATAAAAATCAATAAATAATATAAAAGAATCATCTGAGATAAGGTGTCTATAATCAATTAAATGTAAAATTAATCTCATATTATTTCCAATATAACTGCCTTTCAGAAAACCTGACTGCCCTTCATCAATTATTGTATTTAAAGTCGTTCTGCAAAAATCAATGAAAAGATTTTAGTATCATTATTTAATAAACTAACTGGTCTCTAAGAACAATTTGTCTTTGTTAGGCTTGGGTATAAGTGTTATTACTCCTTGTTTTAGTGATGTAATCCCATTAATATTGGTGGATAAATTACTAAGAAAAAGACCTGCATCATTTAGTTGATTATTTGGACTATATAATTTACTATAATATTTCTTAACAAAACAAGATATATCCTTGGTATGATCACCAGTAAGCCCATTTATTATTAATTTGTTTACAGAAGTTATTTCTCTATTTCTTTTTTCTAAATCAAAGGAATATTTAGTATTTTTTTCTCCTGCTTCCATCCATTTTTTTTGTCTTGACCTAACGAAAGCACCCCTAGCTCTCTCTTCATAAATATGATCCAGCTCATTCTGCAGTGTAGCAAGATCTAATAATTCAATGCTTGACATATTTTGGTTAGCTCTAGAAGTGATGGATATAATTTCATTAATTATATTGTTTTAATTTTCTTTTTTCGTTTTCTTAATAGATTTGCCATACAACATTGCAAATTTCCTTATTTCAAACTTATTGTTCCCATAACTTCCCATAAGTTTGATTTTATTTTGCCCCTGGACCCCCCTAGGTTTGGGCTAAGCCCCAAATGTTTACATCGTCTGGCTCCGCCCCTGGTGATCAGTTTAAAGTGAAAAAAGTGAAAAGTGACGTGACATTCAGCCAAGTATGGTGACCCATACTCAGAATTTGTGCTCTGCATTTAACCCATCCAAAGTGCACACACACAGAGCAGTGTGAAAACACACACACACACACACTGTGAGCACACACCCGGAGCAGTGTTCATCATTTATGCTGCGGCGCCCAGGGAGCAGTTGGGGTTCGATGCCTTGCTCAAGGGCACCTAAGTCGTGGTATTGAAGGTGGAGAGAGAACTGTTCATGCAATGAATTCCTTTACAATTGGAATTGTGGGTGTACAATGTACATATTAAAGCAACTTTATTACTCTGTTTATTAAAGATTCAAAACAGTATCAAAACAGTATCTGTGTCTGATCTAGATTTATAACTTGTAGATGAAAAATAAATAAATAAGTGCAAACATAATGTGAGATTTGTGTGCGTTTGAACATCAGAAAGAGGATTTCCAGAGTCTCTCTATTGTTTAATATCACACAGAGACACTGAGGATTCATAATAAACTGTAAATCCAGCACAGAGGGGTTCAGTGAATGTGGTGTTGAGTGTGTGTAAGTGTGTGAGTGTGTGTGTGTCAGAGACGCTGTAGAAGGACAGAGAGCCGGCCGACACGTCCACATACACTCCTACTCTCTTAGAGGATGAAGCGTCAGCAGGTATTTCTGTGCTGTTTTTATCGTGCCAGACAGTGAATCTGTCATCAGAGCAATCCAGACTCCAGGATTTGTCATTCCATCCAAACATACAGCCTTCTCTCACTCCTTTCCTGCTGATTCCTTTATATGAGACTGATATATCAGCATTATCTCCGCTCCATTCAGTCTCCCAGTAACAGCGTCCAGTCAGAGTCTCAACACACAGAACCTGAGGAACATCATCAAATCTCTCTGGATGATCGGGATACTGCTGATGCTCATACTCATGTGTGATCCTCCTGTTCTCATCAGACAGCACGAGTCGAGTGTTTGCTGTGTTTGGATCCAGTGTGAGATCACAGGCCCCTGAACACAAGAAGACAGTGTGCATTTACAGCTTTGATTAGTCCAAACTGTCCTCATCGTTTACAAAAGTCCTCACTAATAGTGAAAGCTGTTCAACAGCGACTAGTGATTGGGATCTGAACTTGATGCAGACATGAAGGAAAAAACATTTATATAGCACAGTTGATTTTCTATCATATTATGCACCTATCAATTTATATAGTTTATAATAAGAAGAATAATTATTATTATTTTGTGTGTGTGTGTGTGGTGCCCTCTACTGACCAGCTTTCACTGAAATACATATACAAATGTTTTGATTATTAATGTGTACTGACACAAACTAAAAATTATATTTCATCAGTGGACTAATGTTGATTTTTAATAAATTAATTGACTAAACAAGTTGTATATTAAAGTTTGACCCATTTAAGAAGTATCAAATTATTATTGTTTTGTTTTATGAAATAACAGGTGAATTAAGTTATGCATTATACAAAACTTTATGCAGTTAAATGTTGTTTAAAGTGTATGCAGTTAATGAATGGTTTAAATTTAAAAGTCACCTGCTAGTTATGTTATTTATTAATATTATAGCATACAAACATTAAAGTAGTTTACTCAAAAAAAAATTAAATACAGTAATGGTTTAAAAATATTTACTGTAATCAGGAAATACAGGGACATAATGTAAATTAAATTACAACAACACAGCTGTACATATCACAGTACCTGGTTGGCTGTAACCCTGCTGTCAGTATTATGCTTTACAATTTACAGGAATTTGTTTTACAGTGTACACCTACATTAGTGTTACTGTGACATAAACTTGAACACATTCACTTGTTGAACATTTCCCAAACTATAATGCACAACTAAAATAAGTAAAATCAAGTGCAACATTTTTAAATATGATAGGCAACCTTTGCGTTATACCAAAATCTGGTCGTATTAAAATATTTTATGGCATGTCAGCCATATCTGGTTCTTAAGAAAAAAGACAGGTTTTTATTGCTAGTTAATAGATTACACCATTAGACTACTTTGATCATTGGCCATTATAGATAACATAATGCTAACATACACAAACAATATATAAAGGAGCAAGATGCATCTTCTACATAACTATATCATGAGATATTATGATTCTCAAATATGTGTGTGAGAGAGAGAGAGCGAGTGTGTGAGATAAAGTGTGTGTATTTGTAGACCTACACTTTCGTGGTCCTGCTCTCATCCTGATCTCTCCTCCATGAGCTAAACTACAAACACACAAACACACATTATTGAAGAGCTGCATCATTTACACACATTTAGTATGTCAGCATTAAGTCAAAAGTACCATCAGACACTGGAAAGTACAACCCGCATTCACGCAACATCAACAGAAGTATACTTTGACAGGCTACACATTTGTTTAAGGGCTGGAATGTTTACCGGTTTCATGATAAAATTTCCCTCGGTTAGTATTATCATTTCGTATTTTAATTATCATTATAACTGTACACGATTACCACGATTTGAACAGGCGTTCTACAGTGGTACCCACAGAACAAAGTCTTTTTACATTTAAAAAATAACATGATAATACTGATAACAGTAATATTTAGTTCAGTGATTTTTCATACCGTTACATCTCTAGTTCGACTGTATGCATACACAGGTTTCCAAACCACACTAGTGTGGAAAATGATCAAAAACTTCCTCTCTCTGTTATGTTTCATTATTACGATTTTAAATAAATTCTGTTATTTATAGTTATGTCAGTTTGTGGGTTTTACAAATATTTAATCAACAAAAAGCATTCACAAGAGCTTGTGACTAAACCTTGTAATGCCATTGAATCCTCAAACTATGTTCTGCAAACATACTTTTATTTGATTTTTTAATGTTACTTAGCTAAATGTTGACTAGTCTATTGTTTGCAGTAAAATGTCTCAATGTATATTTTGTTGAGTTTAACTGGTACGTTTACTCCATACTTTGGGCTGCAGTGTTTGACATACTTGAGTATCTGTAGTTTATAGTCTGGATCCTCCAGTTTGTGTTTGAGCAGCTGGACTCCTGATGGTCCCGGGTGATTGTAGCTCAGATCCAGCTCTCTCAGGTGTGAGGGGTTTGAACTCAGAGCTGAAGACAAATAACCACAGCCTTCCTCTGACACCATACAGCTTGACAACCTGCATACACAAGCAATCAGATCATCTACAGTCACACACAGTCAGATCATCCACAGATGAGGGCACAGGTACTGGGGGGTGCTAGATCACTGACAGGGAGCTGGGTTATTCAGGGCTCCAGACTCAATCTTCCCACTAGTCGCTCTTTTGTGATTAACATTCTCAGTTGCTCTCAGGAACACAGTTCTACACCATGGGATTAATCATTGCATGCTGATGAACTTTTATCATACTTTATAGTTATCATTTGTGTTATTTTAATTTTGTGTACAGTAGTCCCTCTTTTGCTCTGTTATAAGCCTGCCTTCAGATGATTTCATTTTCGATTTTGCGATCTTATGTTTTACATTAAAATAAAATTACATCTACACCCCTAAGAATAAAACAAAAGATTGATTCATTATTATTTTTTTCATTAAAAATCACAACAACATTAAAACAACATACAATGACAACCTACCTTACAAAATGTTTATTAAAAAAAAAATAAAGAATGAGATGAGGCATGGCATAAACCACATGCTGTATTATATAATCACTAATAAATTACAGAACATTTAGCAAACACTGAGGAATCAAAAAAAATAAAAATCCTCCATGGCATAATGTGATGTAAACAGAAAAGATACGTTTCCAAAAATGAAAACAAAAAGAAAAGTAAAACTAAACTCGCTGCTGGTGACAGCTTGCATGTTTTTACCCCCGCACAAAAATATCAACATGTTCACCTTCTTTGGTTTAAGAAGTGGTCTTTTACTTTAGTGTAAAACCATCCATCGTTTCCTCAATATTTGTGCTATTTTTTGCTGCTTTCAGCTTCGCGCTCATGCTGAAAACCAGGCTCTACAGTTGAAGCACTGCACAGATGACATTTAATGTTTCACATATGCAGCGCTTCTGAGTTGAGCACCTGTTTTCATACAGTCTATTTCTGAACTATTTTTGAGCGACTGCTCACAAAATTGTGTCACATAGGCAGATAAAACGGTCACAGTCTGGAGTCTTGCAATTAAATATAACCAAAACAGGCTATTATTATTTTTTATATAAAATAAAATAAATAAAATTGCCTACTCGGTTTCGCATTAGTCTTTAATTTTGTAGTTCATATGAAAAGGTGCATTTATTTATATCAGCCTAGTCACTAGTACTGTATATTAATAAATATTTGAAATGTCTTATTTCCCTCCAACACATTCATTATCACTTTGCCGATGCTTTGATTTCTTTATGCATATTAAAGTATGGTTAATATATTATTATATTAATACATTTAATATAATGTGCGACTAGTTGACTAGAAAAATCTTAATTCAAGGGCAAAATAACTTAGCACAAGGAAGTTTTTTTAATAAAATGCTATATTGACATTATGAAAATGCAACAGCTTGGTTCAGATCATTTACAGACACACACAGTCAGATAATCCACACACACACACACACACACACACACACACACACACACACGTTTGTTTTTGTGTAAAGTGTGTTCATCCCATAGGTGTAATGGTTTTTATTCTGTACAAACTGTATATTCTATGTCCCTTCACCAACCCTACCCCTAACCCTAACCCTCACAGGAAACTTTCTGCATTTTTACTTTCTCAAAAAAACTCATTCTGTATGATTTATAAGTGTTTTGAAAAATGGGGACATGGGTTATGTCCTCATGAGTCACCCTCTCCTTGTAATACCTGTGTCATACCCATGTCATTATACAGAGCTGTGTCCTGATATGATACAAAAACACACATCATATTGTGACCAGTCGACTGTAAATGACCTTGTATATGTTTTTAATACCTCAGTATCTGCAGCTGACAGTTTGGACTCTTCAGTCCATCAGAAATAAACTTTACACCAGAGTCCTGCAGGTCATTGTTGCTCAGATCCAGCTCTCTCAGGACACAGTCTGAGGATTGTAGAGCTGAAGACACAATTTCACAATGCTGATCTGAGAGACCACAGCCAGAAAGTCTACAAGAGATGAAGAAAATAAATAAATAATAATAATAATAACAAAACAATAAAAACATTTACAGAGAGCTGTCAGTGTTTTGTCTGCAGGGAAAGGAGGATTTAGCAGATGCTTTTATCCAAAGTCACTTACAAATGAGGAAAATAGGAGCAATCAAAACCACCACAAGAGCAACAATACAAGTGCTATCTCAGTACACAAAGCGAGTTGTTATTTATGTATTTTCATGATACTGTTGTGAATGTTTAAAGGGAAAGCCCCTCTGCAGCGCGAGATTGTTGACTAGAGTCGTTTCTGCATGCTTCAATAAATCGCTTTTCTCTGCACTAGACAAATACATTTTATTTATTTGGATATTTAAACAAAAATTATAGACAAGATGTTAAAGAATAATAATTTAATGAAAACCCAATTTTGACCAAAAAAATAAATAAATTGACATTCAACATAATTTTTTTAATAATTAGTGAAGATCAAATATGATAATGCTATATTATTATTATCATTAATAATACCAGTACTTCATTTTATTATTTTATCTTCATTCACAAGTGAAACGTCTCAGTTCCAGCTTTACTGATCAATGGTGTCGACCGCCCTTTCCTGCAGCTGCTCTTCAATCTCTTACTGAAATCTCATATTTAAGAGCGTTTATTTGAAAGCTGCCAGATTCATTATTAAATACGATACTTTAGTTAAATATGAAACACTCACAGGGCTTTCCTGCAGTTGATCACAGCTGGTATCAGTCTTCTTCTCCCCTCAGCTGATGTGTTGTATCTCATTGGGTTCAGTTCATCCAGAGGCTCCTCTGACATCTGAATCATGTAAGCGATTATTGAGCAGCGAGGAGGAGAGAGTTTCTTCTCTGAGTGTTTGTCTGATTTCACAAACTCCTGAATCTCTCTGAACAGAGTCTGGTCTTTCACTTCCAGCAGACAGAGGAACAGATTGATCGACTCATCAGCTGAGAGACGATAACTATCATGTGCATCTTTGATCATCTCTTTAATGTCCTGTGTGGTTTCTCTGATGCTCCTTGAGCTGTTCTGTGTGTGTGTCAGTAGATCCTGTAAGAGTCTCTGATTGGACTCCAGTGAGACGCCCAGCAGGAACCGCAGGAACAGATCCAGACGTCCATTCTTACTCTTGAGAGCTTTATTCACTGCTGATCTCAGTAGATTATACAGAGAGACATTAAATCTGTAAGATCTGAATTCATGCAGAAAGAACTGCAGTGGCTCCATGCTCTTCATTAAATAGCAGTCAATTACATAGAGAGCAGCGAGAAACTCCTGAACGCTCAGATGAATGAAGCTGTAGACTTTCCTCTGATGAATCACAGATTCCTGCTTAAAGATCTCAGAATACACCGAGGCGTCAGTGACGTCTATGCCGCTCTCAATCAGGTCCTCCTCATAGAACATCACATTGCCCTTCATCAGCTGTTTGAAAGCCACTTCAGCAAGTTTCACAATCACTTCTCTGTCGGATGGCAGGAGTTTCTCTGGATCTCTCTCTTCATACTTCTGCTTCCTCATGTTGATCTGAATCAGAAGGAAGTGGATGTACATTTCAGTCAGAGTTTGAGGGATTTCTGCACTCAGATCTTCTTCCAGGAGCTTCTGAAGCACAGTGGATGAGATCCAGCAGAAGACGGGGATGTGGCACATGATGTGGAGGCTTCTTGCTCTTCTGATGTGTGAGATGATTCTGCTGGCTTGATGCTCATCACTGATTCTCTTCCTGAAATATTCCTCCTTCTGAGGCTCAGTGAATCCCTGAATCTCTGTCAGACGGTGGATGTATTCGGAGGGGATCTGATTGGCTGCTGCTGGTCTGGAGGTGATCCAGATGAGAGCAGAGGGAAGCAGCTCTCCTTTCATGAGCTTTGACATCAACACAGCCACTGATGAAGTCTCAGTCACATCACACACTTTCTGAGCGTCTGAAAACATCAGTGTGATTCTGCTTTCATCCAGACCATCAAAGATGAACACAACTTTACACTCCTCATAAATCTGTGAGTCCAGATCTTGAAGTTCAGGATGAAAGTCCAGCAGAAGTCTGTGAAGACTGTACTGATGATCTCTGATCAAGTTCAGCTCTCGAAATGGAAGCACAAAGATGAAATCTACATCCTGATTGGCTTTTCCCTTCGGCCCAGTCCAGAATGAACTTCTGCACAGAGACAGTTTTTCCGATTCCAGCGATGCCTTTAGTAAGAACAGTCTTGATCTGCTCTTTCTCCTCAGATCCTGCTTCAGCGGAGGCTTTAAAGATGTCATTGCAGTAGATTGGAGCGTCTTGTGAGTGTTGTGTTCTGGCTGTTTTCTCCATCTGTAAAACCTCATGTTCTTCATTCACTCCTTCTCTCTCTCCCTCTGTGATGTAGAGCTGTGTGTAGATGCTGTTCAGTCCCTCACACAATCTCTCATACTTGTTCCTCATGCTGGTTTTGAGCTGGTCTTTGACTCTCTGTAGTTCCTCATTCACTGGTTGGATATGTTTATTCAGGGACGCTGTGACGCTCGTGTTGTTCAGACAGAAGACAGAGGCGGCTCCTCGAGAGATGCTTCTATCTCGAAATGCTCTGCTGACATATCAGATGAACAACAGATAAAACACATCTAAAATTAAAGGATGTATTAAAATCTAAATCAGTTCAGTCTAGTATTTTCTGTAAAATTTAAGTTAACCTGTGAAAGTAAAGTGAAAATTGAACACACACCCAGAGCAGTATGTAATACAATAATATAATATTTTATTATATTAATATAATATAATGTAGGAGCACATGTTCTCATTGTGTCAAGTCCTGTCTATGTGCATTAAGTTAGAGGTCTGTGCAGGACAGTTTATTTTAGGTTATATTCTTCACACACCCGCTCCTGCTATATATTCACTCTTTGTTCACCCGCTGTCCGCTTAGAATATTTTTTTTTCTAATTTAGATCTAATTTCCAGTATCTCACATAAAAATTTCTGCTACTGAATAGCAAATACAATTTTAAGTTTCAGTTCAGAAAACGGTTCTGGTGGGACGCGTGACCCAGCGATGTGTGTATATTGTACCCTGCCTCTTTAAAGGGATACTCCAGCCCAAAATGAAAATTTTGTCATTTCCAAACCCGTAAAAGCTTCATTCGTCTATTTAGATATTTTGGATGAAAACCAGGAGGCCTGTGACTGTCCCATAGACTGCCAAGAAAATAACAGTGTCACGGTTCAGAAAAGGTACGAAAGTGGTCGTCAAAATACTCAGACGTGCAATCTGGGTTATATGAAGTGACAGGAACACTTTTTAAGTGAAGAAAACAAAAATAATGACTTTTTTTCAATAAAAAAAAGGATGCGCTGTTTTCTTTCACATCAAAGCTAAATACATGTAGTTGTATTTGTACATGTACAGTGATATGGAGAGAGACACAGGGGAGACCATTGACAAAGGAATTATTGAAAAAAGTCATTATTTTTGTTTTCAAAAGACGAATAGAGCTTTTATGGTTTTGAAACGACATGGGGGTAAAGTGATTAATGACAAAAAAAATCATTTTGGGGTGGAGTATCCCTTTAATTACTGAGCACACTGTTTCCCATGATGCAAACGCCACTGACATGCAGCATCCCGTCTATAACTGCCAAAGACATCATTTTCCTCGACTGTACACTTATCAGTTATCAGTCTTTTGATAACTGTGCATGTTGTCTTTTCTGACTGTACATGTACTGGCAGCGCGCAGCTCCTGCTGCCACTAAATTATATTATATTTGTCCCATATTTGGACCACTAAATAAATGAACTGCTAATGTTATGTGAGTGTAAGCCGTCCTCCCTGGATCCGTACTGCCACTCCTCGTTCTTGCTCCAAGAGAGGGTCTCGAACCCAGGTCACTGTTTATGATGGGAATTTTCTCATAATTCACAAGTAGTTGAAAACATTAGAGATATTTTTAGTAATCAGCTGGACAGAATAAATAACACTAGCCTAGTGGTTTTTGGATATTTTACTGCAAATATATTATAAATTGTACCTTTAATATAAATGGAATGGGGAAATTGTTAGGCAAAACTGGAACCAGAATCAGAACCGGAAAATGTTGTACAATACTCAACCCTACATAGCACACAATCAAGTGTCCAAAAGAACTAGTTTGGTTCAGACTGGTGGTACAAGCTGCCATGTACTGTTATGTAGCTTCACGCTGAATCATGAATGCACAGTATCATCAGCTCATCGGTTCTCAAATCCAACATGTCCAAAAGAAACCAGTACTCGGTTGAGTGTGCCATTGATTCAAAAAACGAAAAGTAGGTTCACTGAACACATGCTCAGTCCAGCTGCTCTGCTCGTGCACATCCATCGCTTCTCTTTTCACAGCAGTTCAGTCAATGTACTGTTAGGAGTAACTGAATAACTCTGGATATTGGTTTATTTCACATCACAGGGAGTGATAGGCATGTTTATAAACCAAATAGTTTAAGTAATTTGTGGATTAGTGTGTACTGGAGACGCCAACTGTTTCAAACGATTCAGTTCGATTGTCAAATTGAAAGATTCTCTCTACTATGTTGTTGAACTAATGTGGCTCAAACGTCTGAGATGCAACTGTGTTTGTAACCAAGGCTGGAGGGGAGGTAATTTTAGGCCTGGAAATCTCACTCTCATCCTGGCCACACAGAAAAAAAGGGACTGAAATTGTACTTTTTGGGGTACAACAGCTTGTCACTGTAGCAGTAGTCTTAAAAGGAAGCCTTTTAATCGTTTTTCTACCCCTAAACAGGTACATGTTAGTACCTTGGAGCAGTAATTCATACCCTAATATGTAGGTCTACCCATTAGGGGTAAAAAAAAGAACAAAAATGTCCGTTTTAGGGTGCTGTTCCAGTGACAAGCTGTTGTACCCAAAAAGGTGCAATTTTGGCCCCTTTTTTCTTTATATAGTCTATACATCCACAACAATTTCTGAAACCACAGACAGCCCTATTATTTGTATGGCCATCACATAAAAATTTCTAAATCCATAGAATTAGTCTGGGGCCATTAAAGCTTGCTTCTCTCTTGCACTGCACCCTCTTCACTTTCTCTTTTCTTCATTTCTCACAATATTTCTGTCTCTCCCTTCTTTCTTGTACCTCTCTCTTCTTCACCAACAGGTCTACTGTTATCAAAAGAACTGTGTCCACCTTGTGGAAAACAACCACATCAGTTTGTTTGAACAGAATGTTATCTTAATGTTAATGATGTAGGGGCAGTCGGTGTGTGTGTGGGTGTGTGTGTGTGTGTGTGTTCACAGTGTGTGTGTGTTCTTGGAGAGGGGAAATGCAGAGCACAAATTCTGAGTATGGATCGCCATATATACAATACACTACCAGTCAAAAGTTTGTAAGATTTCTTAAGGTTTTTTTATTATTATTATTTTATTTTATTTTTTTAGAAGTCTCTTCGGCTCACTACAGCAAGAGTAAAAATATTGAGAAATAAGTTTACTATTTAAATTAACTGCTTTCTATTTGAATATATTTTAAAATGTAATTCATTTCTGTGATGCTCCACTGTATTTTCAGCATCATTCCTCCAGTCTTCAGTGTCACATGATCTTCAGAAATCATTCTGATATGATGATTTACTGCTCAAGACACATTAATATTATGATTATTATTCACAATATTACTGCTTTTGTTGTATTTTGAGCAGAAGAGACTTCTTTAAAATAACATTAACAATCTTACTGATCAAAACCTGTTGATTGGTAGTGTATTAAAACACAATTTCTAAAGCACCTAAATATCACAATTAGTCAATTCTAATACAGAACACACTCGCTTTATTAGGCTGTTACTCATTATTTTTGTGTTGCTCTCTGATCAAGCTCCCTCCCTCTCTGTACAATAAACCCACCTGGATATCTGTCTTTGCTTAAAATAAAATGTATGTAACTCTAGATTCGATATTGATGTCCTTTAGGACAGTATTCTGAATGATGATGATAATGGGGCGCTAACCGATACTAGCAGTTTAATACTCAACTAGGTTAATAAAGACACAACTCTCCAGCATATTTACAGATGAAACAGATCGACCAGGTCTCGGGAAGTCTCCCCGTGCTCCCGAAGGTCAGCCTGGGCCTGTTTGTATTACGAGGTTTAATCTGCGAGGTACGTGTTGTTTGGGAAACGCAGGAGAGTCCTGGGAATGCACACCTCCACATTGAGTCTGTTTTTGACTTACAACTTATCAGTTCAATCATCACTTCATGTTTACCCTCACCTGGGGTCAGAGGTCACTAGATCATTATTGAATTTAGGAGGATCTTACTGCGTGGATCTGTCACTCTTCAGAGACACACAGCTGGGATCTGGAGATGAAGATCTCTTCCTCTTCCTCGTCCTCATCCTGAAGATCCTGACAAACACACAGAAATCAATCTTCCTTTAGTTCAGTCTGCTGTTTCACTAATTATAATCAGGGCTTCAAGAATAACTGATGAAAGTATAATGGTCAGTGAGTGTGATTATCAATTAGTTGCGTCTGAACGCTGAACACAGTCACCCATCTGTCAGTCACATCACTTTATATCAGTGAATAACACATTTATAAAGGACAAACACATGAAACAGCTGCTGTGGGGAAGATGCAGGAGCACATTTATATTCAGCTCTTCAGATGAAAACACATCGTTCACTGCATTTTGTCCTGTTTTTTTATTTTTAAATTTCCATAAAACTGCACAGATGTCAGTGAAGAAGCACCGGAGAACACATGCAATATCAAACACGTGACGCACAATAACTCAACCTCCGGCTCTCTCTCTCTCTCTCGTGAAGCCCATACGGAAGTGACTAAAACTATAATTCATTTATTATTTTGGTCTAAATAGTTAATGTTGCCCTTCATGACAACTGTGAGGGGGGTGAATTTATAATTCATGTGTTTAAATTATATTAAGACTTAAAGTTCTGCATAATTAAGGGCGTGGCCACTTGAGTGACAGGTGGATTGCCGCTGCTGACACATCAAGGTGGGCGTGGCTTCAGCAACCAGCTCCCGCCTTTTTGCCCATTTTCAATTGTCCGGGAGAGTCGATGTCAAGATGGTGACGGCCCGCTCTGCCCAATTTGAGCTTGACAAAAGCTCTTCAGGGTTCTACGGGTGACGTCACGGACACTACATCCATGTTTTTATGCTGTCTATGGTTTAGATTTAGAAATGGTATTTTTTAACTGTTGGAGCAGCAGAATATAATTTATGTTAAAAATTAGAAAATGTGTGTCTCTCAAACCTTGTGAAAGTTAACATTTTGTGCTTTTATTTTTGTTTATCATTTTTAATTTAGTAAATTATTTCTGTTTTGGTTTAATGGCAAGCAATCCATTATTTTTAAATGTAATGCTAATATTTTACCTTTTTTCCCACTTAAAAAGGAATAATATATTTTATAATTAGGGCTGGGTAAATGTTTTTTTTTTTTTACCTGTTAAATGTCACCCCGTCCCGTATACAAAAACACAAAAACCATGAATCTATCTTTTTTCCGGTATTTATTTCAGCAAACGTTTAAAAGAAGATCTGATTAATGTGAATCTTATCATTAGTCTCCCTCTTATTTACCTTGTGCATGCGCAAAGAAAAAATAGTCAAAAATATATTGCTATTTAGCAGTCTTAAGACTCAATATATCAATGCTACTACTACTACAAACAACACATATTAATAAATCTTTATTTTTAAATGAATAATCACATTTGTTTTCTTTTCTTAATTTGAACAGTAAACCTCTGTTATGCAGCACTTAGTTTGCCAATAAATTATTTTATGCCTTCATCTGATTACCAGAAAAATTAAGAAAATTGTATATGCCCCTATTATTGTTAAAAAAATGACCCTATACAAAAAAAGAAAATGTTTAAAATACAGCCCTGTGGCTCTTCATTTCTTTTTATAAATTAACCATTTTTAAAATGATGTTTACTGCTCAATAGCATTTGTATTAAACTATATTCACTGAATGTAATAAAAAAATAAATAACTCAAGAGTCTAATCGAATTGGGATATTGAATATGTTCAGCTCATATTCTCCACTGTTGAGCAAAGTCGTTTTTGTTTCACTATCGTACAAACAGTATTGTCGTCGCTTCATAATGTTGCGGTTGAAACACTGACGATGCATTTCATACTTTTCTGGACCTTGACACTGTTATTTACTTGGCAGTCAATGGGATTGTCACAGGCCTCCCAGATTTCATCTAAAATGGTGGAGTATCCCTTTAAGACAGGATTATATCTCACCTGGGGTCAGAAGTCACTGGAGCATCGCTGAGGTCAGAACGAAGACCTCTGCGTCTGTCACTCTTCACAGACACACAGCTGTGATCAGCAGATGAAGATCTCTCACTGCTCTCGCTGTTCTCCATAATGAGAAACTGATTCAGATCTGCAGATGGAAACCATGAAGTGACTGCAGTGAAGAAGATCTTCAAGAGCATCATCAGTATCTGAGCTCACCGATGCTCTTGTGTCTTAATGAACATATTTCACTTCAGCAGCAGAAGAAAAGCATGAATCTGTTCAGAGCTCGGTGTGTTTCTGCCGTTGTGAAATGACGTCACTGACACATATCAACTTACTGATCACAATGCTCACCCAAATATCATTTGATTTATTTATGTTTTATTAGATTTTTTTAAGTGAAAAAGGTGGAAGTGTCTCTTATTTGTATATTATATTTATTAGTATATGAATAAATAAGTCAATTTATATGAGGCCAGCAATCGTAAAACTTTAGATATCTCACAGAAACATAGCTGAAGAGAGAGAGAGAGAGAGACTGAGAGAGAGAGACAGAGAGACAGACAGAGAGAGAGAGAGAGAGAGAGAGAGAGAGAGAAAGATAAACTGTGTGATATTTAATATCGGACAGAGTGAAAATCAGCACGTTTATACAAATATTATTGTAATTCTTTTATGTTATGTTTTCCCCTTCTAAAAGTAAAAAAATAAAATAAAATAAAAAAATAATAAACTCTTCATTCAAAAATCACAAACCAGACACTTTAATAAGTGTCTGTACAGTTTTTATATCTGTTTAACTCTTTTATCTCCTCTGGTCGCCTACATTTCTGATTGCATCCGTAAATGAATCTCATCTGAGAGCAGAATCTCTCTCATTATAATCCTGAAGATGAACCAGTGCAGTTCATCCACTTCTACAAGCGACACAAATCACTAAATGTGTTACAAATTTAAAGACCGGATTAAACACTTCAATAATATGACCTTCTATCAGAAGCCGAGAAAGGAACTTACCTTAATGTGATGTTTATAACAACTTTTGCGTCTTCAAAACGTCCGCATGTTCCTTTCGAGTTTACTTTCGGTTTCGGATCAGAGAGGTGAAGACTGCGCATGAGCAGAAAACATCCTCTTCTTCTGTGATTTGCGGCAGAACAGACGCTTTAAAGACGCATTGCTGCCCTCCTCAGTCCATCTGAAGAACTCCGCTTAGTAGCTGATATCCTCAGATAAAGTGCAGCTCCGGGTAAGAGTTAATAACAGTTTTTGCTGTTTCATAGCTCTTAGTGCTTGGAATCGATGTTAAAGTGAGTGATGGGTTCTATGATGGGAGGCAGTGATGTGAAGGTGCTTTATGATCAGTGTTGGGCTATAATGCATTACTTAGTAATGAGACCTGATGCAAGTACAACAAAATGTGGTAAAGCAATGTAATCCATGATTTTTACCACCCCAACCGCATAACAATCACAATAACTCATGAGCATTAGTTGTGGTAATATTCTTTTTAATTGTTGAACCCTTTTGAGCTCTAGGATGAACTGAAAAATGGCATCACCACAGTCCCCTGGGGACTTTGTATCATGGCAAAACATACACATAATGAAACGCAAAAGTAAGTAAATACAATACCAGGGAAAGATTTCGATATGTAAGTTTTTTTATGTTTTTAAAGACGTCTCTTCTGCTCCCCAAGCCTGCATTTATTTGATCCTAAGAACAACAAAAGCAGTAATATTGTGGTTTATGTTTGCTATTTAAATTAACTGCATTCTATTTTAATATATTTTTTAAATATAATGTATTCCTGTGATGCAAAGCTGAGTTTTCGGAATCATAACTCCAGTCTTCAGTGTCACATGATCCTTCAGAAATCATAATAATACAGTGGGGATCGAAAGTTTGGGCACCCCTTGCAGAATCTCTGAAAATGCGAGTAATTTTCAGAAAATAAGAGAGATCATACTAAATGCATGTTATTTTTTATTTAGTACTGTCCTGAGTAAGATATTGTACATAAAAGATATTAACATCTAGTCCACATGACAAAAAAAAAAATGCTGAAATTATTAAAATGACCCCCTCAAAAGTTTGAACACGATGAAAATGGCCAAATTTGTCTTATTTTGTTGGAATATATATATATATATATATATATATATATATATATATATATATATATATATATATATATATATATATTCATTTAGTTCTGCCCTTCGTAAGCAACAGAAGATACTTGTATGTTTCCCGGTACACAAATTAAGTACAATTTACCTTGATCTTCAAATTCCAAAAGTTTTCACCCCCCAGCTCTTCATGCATCTTGTTTCCTTCTGGAGCATCAGTGAATGTTTGAATCTTTTTAAACAGTTGTGTTTGAGTCCCTCAAATGTCCTCAGTCTGAAAAGATGCATCTCAAAATCATACAGTCACTGCTGGAAAGGGTTCAAATACACAAAGATGCTGGAAACCTGAAGAATCTGCAGGAGCTTAAAGATTTTTCTGAAGAACGCTGCTCAGTTTAACTGTTCAGAACAAACAAGGGACTCATGCACAACCATCACAAAACAGAAAGACAGTCGAGGATCATCAGGTAACAGCACACAGTATTAAGAACCAAGGGTTCCCAAACTTTTGAGTAGGGTTATTTTAATAATTTCAACAATTGTTTTGTCCTATGGACTAAATGTTAATATCTTTTATGTACAATATCTTACTCAGGACCGTACTAAATAAAATATAACATGCATTTAGTATGATCTCTCTTATTTTTTGAACATTACTCATATTTTCACAGATTCTGCAAGAGGTGCCCAAACTTTCGAGCCCCACTGTATACTGATAAACATTTATTATTAGTAGTATTATCAATATTTAAGCAGAATCTTGGTAGCTTTTCTACTTCGAAGGATGTTCCAGCTTTGGCGTGTTTTCCTTTTTCTTTTAATTTGTATATATACTGTTGGTAAATCTGATCAATATTCATCATAAGTACTTGGTACAAGTATCTTTTGCTTCAGAATATCATTCTGTTTATGGTTATGAATGCCATCGTCTCTTTCACAGACGCTGATGAGGACATGTGAAGCTTAGGTGACTCTCTGAAGGTCTGTTTGAGGTGATTGACAGATGCACAAGTCTGGCTTTCTGTGTAAATCCATCGACTACATCATATATCTGCAGCAGGTGAACCATAAGCTCCGGCAGGAGAACCTGACGCTCAATTATAAGAACAGTGAGTCACATAACAATGATATTTCAGATCATTGTTGTGGTGTATAGATTTTTATTTTCTCTTTCAAAATTCATTTTTCTTTCAACTTCATTTTCCAAAAGCAGTTCACTGTCATTAAAGATGAGTTGGTCAAACTCCATGAAATCACTGTATAGTGCGTTTGTGTGTATGCACCATAACAAACCACATTTTGTTTTACTTTTCAAACCAGTCCTGTGGAACAACGTATTTTTTGTATACATTTGAATAGTAACTATCATATAGTGTCTTCTAACTTAATGTATTGATCAGATTTAAGAATTCAACGTAAATGGAGACATGTACATTTAATCAGTTTAGGAAAATATTTTCCTTTATAAAGTTAAAAAGTGTAACAGCAATCAATTTTATTATATCAAAAATATGCTGATTAAAGTAATACCTGATAGAGCACCAATGAGACTGTTTCAGAATAAATTACATTTGTGCTAAAAAAAAAAAAAAAGTTTTCCCCCCGAACAAATAACTTTTTTACTCCGACCAGTGAATGATTGATTTACTTGTCTGAAGGACAAGCTAATTTAAAAGCTTAATGTTAAGCACTGATATATATATATATATATATATATATATATATATATATATATATATATATATATATATCTTTTTTTGGAAAACATGAGTTTCAGAAATAGTATTGGTCACTAATTTTGTCAATGACTTCACATATTTGTTTCACTCAGCAGTACTGTAAATGTGTCCCAAGGTGTGACATTTAAAAAGTACTAAGACATTATATTAAATAACATAAAAAAAAAATACTTGAGACAGAATTGTTCACATTATTAAAACATTATTTTCTTAAAGTGATATTTATTTTACATGTAAGTACTAATTAGAATCATTTTCACCATGAATAGATGAAGTTGATAAACTTTTCCCTACGAATGTCAATAAAACTTTTTCGCCAACCTTACAAAACTGTTTGAAATTGTACCTAAGAGGAGATATTATTGTAACTCCCCTAATGCCAAGCTTTACTCTTTTTTTAAGATATTATAAAATAAGTATGTTTCTGTTGTTTTATGTTTGTCACACCATAGGACAAAATGTCACACCAAAGGACAAAGATAGTCATTGAAGTGAAGTGAAAGTGACATTCAGCCAAGTATGGTGACCCATACTCAGAATTCGTGCTCTGCATTTAACCCATCCAATTGGTGGTCGTCGGTTCGTACCTGCAGATCGCCATCTCCCACTGCTCTCTCTTTTGGAAAAATTTCAGTAAGTATTTGAAACTATAACATATACCTTTGTAGTCATAACTTAAAGTGATTTTTCAACAGTTTTTATTATAATCACAGGCTTTCGGAAATCTAATCTGTATTCTTGACTAGCAGTGTTGGTAGCTTTTTTTTTCAGGCTCAATACTTCATACATACTTACCAAGGGGAAAATTAAACATTGTAACACAGCTGAAGTGCCTCCAAAGAGGATTCGTTCCCTAACACGTATTTTACATGTCTCAACTCTAAGTATGGTAATTTTACAACACTCAACACATGCAGGTGGGGAGGGCAAGCAAGAAGCTATCATATTTACACAGTATATGAGATATGAGACTCTGTGAAGACGTCAGTTCACCATACCACATGAGGGATATTTGTGAACAGTTTCCTTGAAATTAGAGGACTTGTCTTTGGATACAATTGGCTATCACCAATACTGCTAAAAAAGCTTTACAGGGAAAACACACTCACCTAAAGGATTATTAGGAACACCATGCTAACACTGTGTTTGACCACCTTTCGTGTTCAGAACTGCCTTAATTATACGTGGCATTGATTCAACAAGGTGCTGAAAGCATTCTTTAGAGATGTTGGCCCATATTGATAGGATAGTGTGACGGTGGGTGAAAGGAGAGTCTGGAAGCAAATGCAAGTATGGATTTAATGAGAAGATATAAATGGGTACAAAAACAAACACTGACGATGAGACAGCGACACTCCGAGGGGATGGTGAAGAGAAGGTGAGTAATCCGGATGATGACGGCGTGTGGCAGCAGGAGAGGATGGCACAGGAACTGCGGGGAATAGAGCCGAAGGTAAGTGTCCGTGGCTTAGTGAACGTGCGAAGAGTGGATGATGTTCTAGGGAAAACACAGACATCCAAACGCAAACAACACTGAGAGCCAGACGAACAGGGTAACCACATCGAACATTAAACAACGATCTCACAAACACAAGACGTGAGACAAGCCATGGATGAGTAATGAGTGGCAGCTGTTGCTGATACAATTAACGGAGACGCCCACAACTAATCAGTGCAGACGAGGGACACACAGAATTCACCACAAAGTGTAAACACCCCGAGTTCACAGTTTACTAACCATGACAGATAGCATCTTGCATTTGATGGAGATTTGTGGGATGCCCATCCAGGGCACGAAGCTCCCGTTCCACCACATACCAAAGATTGGGTTGAGATCTGGTGACTGTGGGGGCCATTTTAAGTAGCCATCGGAGGATGGGAACATGGTGGTCATTAAGGGATGGACATGGTCAGAAACAATGCTCAGGTAGGTCGTGGCATTTAAACGATGCCCAATTGGCACTAAGGGGCCTAAAGTGTGCCAAGAAAACATCCCCCACACAATTACACCACCACCAGCAGCCTGCACAGTGGTAACAAGGCATGATGGATCCATGTTCTCATTTTGTTTGCTCCAAATTCTGACTGTACCATCTGAATGTCTCAACAGAAATCAAGACTCATGAGACCAGGAAACATTTTTCCAGTCTTCAACTGTCCAATTTTGGTGAGCTCATGCAAATTGTAGCCTCTTTTTCTTATTTGTAGTGGAGATGAGTGGTGGGGTCTTCTGCTGTTGTAGCCCATCCGCCTCAAGGTTGTGCGTGTTGTGGCTTCACAAATGCTTCACAAATTGGCTGTTCCAAGTTTGTATGCACAACCAACTGCTTTATCTACAGTAATGCTGAGCTGTATATGAGGTTCGACTTAATACACTCATGTTGTTGCACCTTGGAGAATGTGAGTTCATGAGAGATGTCTTTGTCTCCCTGTAACCGTCTTGCCAATTTCTCACTGCGGTATTCAGGATTAGACAAAACCTTGATTTTCCAATGTCTTCATGTACAAGTTGCAGATGGATCTTAGCTGGACAACCTCTTTGCATTCAATCACATTCCTAAGAATGTAATCCTTTACCACACAATATGACTTGTGAAGTGCTGCTATCTTCTGGGCCTGCAGGCTGTCAGTGTTGTCTGCTGCCTTTTCTACTCTCTCCCTTCCACGCTCATGGGTTTGGTACTCTGTGTTGAGGTTGTTTCTGCATGATGGATGATACTTAGCTTCCATTGCAAAAAGGTCCTTGCCCTGCACCTTGCGATAAAGAGCCTCTTTCTTTAATTCATGTGCCCTAAGTTCAATAACTTTCCAGCCTGGTTCCTTGTGTTTCCAACTCTGAAACTTTGTAAGCTCTTCAGTCTTGCTCTTGAACTTGAGTTTGCTTTGTCACAGAAAATGCACTGATTGGGAAACAAGAAGGAACACCTTCTTGCAGCTCCTTCAGATTGAACTGACCGTGATTTGACATGGCGCAGAGAGTCCCTTTTCAATGATAATGATTCACCAGATATAGAAGCCTTTGACACTTGTAAGCGATTTATTTTCCCTGTAAAGCTTTTATAGCAATATTGGTGATAGCCACTTGTATCCAAAGACAAGTCCTCTAATTTCAATGGAATCTGTTCACAAATATCCCTCATGTGGTATGGTGAACTGACGTCTCCACAGAGTCTCATATCTCATATCCCCCACCCAACTAAGCTACCAACACTGCTAGTCAAGAATACAGATTCGATTTCCGAAAGCCTGTGATTATATTAAAAACTGTTGAAAAATCACTTTATGTTATGACTACAAAAGGTATATCTTAATTATAGTTTCAAATAATTACTGAAATTTTTCCAAAAGAGAGAGCAGTGGGAGATGGCGATCTGCAGGTACGAACCGACGACCACCAACTGCCAACTGCAAAGCCCCAAAATTAAAACAGTCAACTTCTTGGATTTTTCTGTAGTTTTTTATTTATTTTATTATTATTTTTTATTTTACATTTATTTTTAAGTTAATTTGTTTGTTTTGTTAACTTCAAAAGTAAAACTATTTTATATATCTTCAGGTTCAGGATAGGTGAAGTAAAAGGTTCAAATAAACCCTATTTCAGGCTGATAAGTATAATAAAAACGCTGTCAAATGAACTTTTTTTGTTCTTTTTGACCACAGATGGTCAAGATGTTATAAAACATGACAGATAACAATTTCTGGGGTCAGAATTGTATTGAAAAATTTGTCCATTTGTCTCTTTGAGTTTTGTGTACATCAAAAGTTATGCCACTTTAAATCATATTTAGATTTTTCAGGTTTGGTGCAAAGGGTTAAAAATAAAGCATTTTGGAAATTATTTCAGCTTGGTACCCAATTTAATCTTAAAATAGACACTTGAATGATAAGGAAATAACAGGTTGTGGAAAAAAATCACCCTATGCGCTTGAGAAAACGAAAAAATAGTTGATCCTCTACACATCTTTGGCCATTTTTTGCTATTTTTGTCCAGAAATATGGTCAATATGTTGTCACATGTCAAAAATAACCATTCCATTAAATTCCTGGGGTCAGAATTGTATGGGAAAATTTGTTCTTTTGTCTCTGTATGTTGTTTACTTCTAGTGTTATGCCACTTTCTATATAATTTTTTGATTTTTCGGGTTCCGGTCGGGTACAGCAAAGGGTTAAAAAAAGAACCCTTTGGGACATTATTTCAGCTTGGCACCTGGCAGATTATGAAAATAGACACTTTAAGGATTAAAAAAAATCAGGTGGCATAAAAAAAGCCGGGGGGTGCGCGTGGACCCCTATTTCCATCTAGACTAATATGCTTGCTGCATCTCTACATTCGAAAAGGTATAAAAATAAAAGTTATAGATTGCACAGGCAACTTTCACCTCAGATTAAGAGTACACCTTAACACAGTGTCAGGTTCATAGTTTCAGGGCAGTCTGATGTGGAATTACAAAATAAGAGCCTCCCAAATCTCAAAAATAAGCTGCTGCATCTCTACTTTCAAAAATGTATATTTAAAAAAGTTATAGATTGCACAGGCAACTTTCACCTCAGATTGAGAGTACACTTTACAACAGTGTCAGCTGCATCGTTTCAGGAAAGTCTGATGTGTAAATACAAAATAAGAGCCTCCCGAATCTCATAAACAAGCTGCTGCATCTCTACTTTCAAAAATCTATAAAAATAAAAGTTATAGATTGCACAAACCATTTTCACTTCAGATTGAGAGTACACATTTCCAAAATGTCAGCTGCATAGTTTCAGGACAGTCTGATGTGGAATTACATTGATTAATTATTCTCTCCAGTCCAGTGGGTGGCGCTAAACACATTAGTTTTTTTTTCTGTAATTAGAGAAATACAGTTTTTGAATTATGTCAGTAAATACCTGTAATATTCTCGTCCTCATAGTCGAGACTAAGTGTTAAATCAAGCAGGAATATCTGGAGGAGTATCATCTGAACTGAGATCTGCTGCTGTGAAGATGATGTTTGTTAAAGAAGAGAGTGAAGAGAACACGAGAGAACCAGAAACCTGGAGAATAAAACTCGAGGAACCAGAAACCTGGAGAATAAAACTCGAGGAAACCGAAACCTGGAGATTAAAACACGAGGAACCAGAAACCTGGAGAATAAAACACGAGGAACCAGAAACCTGGAGAATAAAACACGAGGAACCAAAAACATGCAGAATAAAAGAGGAGGAACAAGGAGGTATGTGTTTATTCTTCAAACAGACATTAAAGACAAATGTGGTATATTCACAGACCCTTGTATAAAAATAAGACTTACATTTCTTAAATCCATGTTTCAAAGTTCATTGTCACATCTTACAGTAATTTGCATTTTTGCAAAGCCGGCTGCAAAACTGAACCGATACAGTAAAAAGTACTGAACAAGCAAATAATGCTCTACTTGACCACAGTCCTATTGACGTTACTTCAAATGTCGGTTCTACAGCGTTAGTTTTAGGTTTGATATTCACTGGATATTCGCCTAGGCTGCTTTAGGGACCGTCTGCAAATGTACCTTTCAGTACAAAACGAAGTCCATCAATTAATACAAATTAATACAAATGTTTACAGTTCCATAGTAAATGTCTTGTGGGCAAACTGACAAGAAAATATTTAACCAATATGTCGCTACAGACAATATCTCCCTTAATATATGTACAGTTCACAGAAACTATTTTCTTTCAAAAATTACCATATTTCACCATTTACCATATATATATATATATATATATATATATATATATATATATATATATATATATATATATATATATACTTTTTTCATGTGAAATTGTGCCAGTATCTCCCTTACTGTACATACAGTACATAATTTGTCTTAGAAAATTATTACTGTAATTCACCAAAAGGTTTTTTCATGTTCCAAAGGTTGTAGTTCATTTGTAGTTACAAGACTGAGTTACTACAGGTGAAAGTTTGCAGATATCTCCCTTGCGTTACCAAGGCACCGAAACCCCAACTGCTCCCCCCAGGCGGCGGGGCATAAATTATGCCTGCTGCTTGGTGTGTGTGTGTACTTTGGATGGGTTAAATGCAAAGCACGAATTCAGAGTATGGGTCACCAAACTTGGTAGTATGTCACTTCACTTCACTCAATTATTCTAGGAAAAAAAATACTGAAAAATCACCAAAAGTGTTTTTTTCTCTCTCTATCTAAAGGTTGCTGTATATTCATAGTGACCAGACTGACTTACTTAAGGTTACATTTTCACAGTAACACCTTTACTGCTTGTACAGCACACAAATATTTTCATTAAAAACTAACTGGGTGGTGTTGGCGCTGTGGATAAGACACATGCCATTGGTGTGAGAGACCCGGGTTCGAATCCACTGTGAGACACCAATGTGTCCCTGAGCAAAACACTTAACCCCTAGTTGCTCCAGAGGCGTGCGACCTCTGCAATTGTAAGTCGCTTTGGATAAAAACGTCAGCTAAATGTGTAAACATTTATACAAAATTCACCTAATTCTCTTTTTTCATCTTTTAAAGGTTGTAGTACACACCTAGTGGCTTTTGATTCTGCAGCACATTATTTATTTATATTCATATTTATGCATTTATGAGTGTGTATGTGTACAGTGAGGACATAGATTTTAGAAAGTTGATATTCTGATCATATTTTTTTAGATCGAGCACATTTTACAAATTCCAAACCACATCAATCGGAAATTTTTTGCCTCATTTTATTGGTAAAAGTAAATCTACCTAATAATTATGCACACCTGGATATATGAATGTTTTCCCTTCCAACCTTCATGGACAATTATATAATTTATAAATGATTAAATACAAAATTAATAGAAGTTATTAAGATTGATGAGGTTTGGATTTTTTAAAATGTACTTGTTAAAATAAAAATAAAAACTATGATCAGAGCACACACCCATCCATACTAGGGCTGCACGATTAATCGCATGTGATTGTCATGCGTGTCTCATCAGTAAAGCTGGTTCTTTGATTAGCAGTAAATATCCATCACCTGCTTTCAAATGGAGCGTCACTTACTACACAGAGCCGTAGTTCTCTGACGAGCTAGGCAATATCACATCATAATCGCATGTAAGTCAGTATGACCACTAGGAAAATAAGGGTGTTATTGTAAAAAATTTAACTGTAGAAAGTCAGTCTTGTAACTACAAATGCTCTACAGCCATTGTGACATGAAAAAAAAGCATTTGGTGAATTACAGTAACTGTTTACCAAGAATAATTATGTACTGTATGTACAGTTAGGTTGATATTGGCAAGCTTTCAGCTGTAGTCAGTTTGGCCACTACGAATGAACTACAACCTTTGGTACATAATAAACCCCATTTGTTGAATTACAGTAATTGTTTTCTTAGAATAATTATGTACTGTCTGTACAGCAAGGGTGATGTTGACAAAATAGCACATGTAGTAAGTTAGTCTCATAACTACAAATGTACTATAATCTTCGGAACATGAGAAATTATTTTGGTGATTTACAGTAATTGTTTTAAAAAAATAATTAGGTACTGTATGTACAGTAAAGGAGATATTGGCAAAAGTGTAAATTATAGAGGTTGACTGAGTTATCGGTTTTACCGATTAATCCGCACCGATAGTTGATTGCTGGTACAATCGGTTATCGGCAAACACCATGCCGATAGTTTTCTGCGTTTCGTCCTTTGCTGGAGTGGCTAATAGTTTCACGGGCCGAGTCTGTTGCTGGAGCGGCTGAGAAAGCTCTGTTGTCATTATACAGTGTACAGTAGCTGAAATCACTGACAACACGTGCTGTTTGTTTAGACACGTTACACTGAAGGCTGAACAGAGAGAGATACACTTCAGACAGAAAATCCTGCCGTGCCATTCACTTATGCAGTGTTTCCACCGCAGGATCTTTACCCAGGAACTAGGGACTTTGGGCTGGTACTCAATAGCCGCGTTTCCACTGCAGGAACTTTACCCAGGAACTAGGGACTTTGGCCTGGTACCTGGTGTGTTTCCACCGCAGGAACCAGGAACTAAATAAAGTTCCGGGTAAAAAAATGCTCCTCAGAAAGTCCCTGCTGGCGAGGTGGTACTTTTTCAAAGTTCCGGAACTTTCGGGGGTGGGACTTTGGCGCTAAACATTCTGATTGGTTGAGTTCACGCAGCATTGGTTGAGTTCAACCACCATTTATTCGGATCAACATTTTCAAAATATTACTGTTATTGTGTCATGAAATGTAATTTTAAAAGTATTTCAGGCGAGAATGTAGTTGTTTAAAACTCAAATCTGTGGTTTATTTATACAGACAGCGCCTATTTAAAAATGTGTTTCGCAGATCTCAGAGACGGTGAGCTCCACTCGATCAGCGGGAGCTCAGTCCTCATGTATCCGCAGAGAGCAGCCTCATCTTGGATAGATCTTCTGATATGTGCCGCTGGCTCTGATGTCTCTTCAGTGGCTAAACATAAAATATAATTCAGCTGCGGGGTAAATCTAACAGGTTTTCTTTGGTCTGTATTCAATTTATCTATATGCTAAAATGAAAATAAAAAAGGCAAGTTTATATAATATTTCGTTTCATTGCAATGGCTGTATATAACATTACACATATCCCTGAACTAAGTACATTTCTGCAGCTGTTATTATGTTTAAATGAAAACGAAAGGAGGCAGTGGTATTTTATATCCTATTTCGTTTTATTGTAAATATACTGAGGGGAAAATAACAGTAGCCAAAGCGATCTGAGTTCACGCAGCATTGGTTGAGTTCAAACACGATTTATTCGGATCATTTTCAAATATTACTGTTATTGTGTCATGAAATGTAATTTTAAAAGTGTTTCAGGCGAGAATGTAGTTGTTTAAAACTCACATCTGTGGTTTATTTATAAAGACAGCGAAAAGACTCTTCAAAGGCCCCGTTAACTTTGTAGGTGCTACATGTAGCACTAAAAAGCCTTCAGAAGGACAAGTCACCAGTCTTGAAAGACGATTCCCGCTCGCCGTTTGCAGTGCATTAGAAAGATGTTTTCAAGCCGCATCCGCGCTTCATTACAGAAATGTATTTTTTGCATATTGTGGTGTATACAAACAATATAATAGATTATGGCCAGGGACAAAATCAGCCCGCGCAGTCGTCTCTCTATAGTTGTGTTTTCTCCGTGTTGTTAGCTGGATTTTCCTCTTTTGTTTGAATTTTCTCAAACGTAAATTCTGACCAATCGAAAAGCAGTTTAGGAAATACGTCATGGCCAATGAGTGATGTAGATGTTGTCATGTGACTGCATTTTGGTTCGTTTCAACTGGTATGGACCAAAGCAATCAGTGTGGTGTGAAAAGGAACCAAAAAAGCTGAAAAATGCTACAATGTATAATTGTTTGCCCTTGGTTCGGACCAAATGAATCGAACTAGAGATGAGAAAGCACCCTTAAGGAGATCAATTCCATTCTTTCCCAGTTTATCTGGAATGGTAAATTCTATTAGGATCTGGAAAAGGGTGGAATGCCTGACGGTAGGACCGTTCAAGTTTTGAAATATGTTCACTGCATGTAAACATCAACCTTAATTTAATGTTCATATTCATACATTACTCTAATGCATTAGCTTAAAGCTTAAAATTAAAATGATCATATTTTGGTAAGCTTGGATCACCTAACTCTCTCGCAGCATCTAATTCTGTTTTCGCCACTGAAATGAATGAATCGATTAGTTGTTGCAGCCCTAGTTAAATTACAGACAATGATAAAAGAAAGAACCCTGTTTGCTGAAGTTTTGCTACTTTTGTACACATATTTCATCCTTTTTTTTAACATTTCAATTAATTTACACTTTTATTATGATTTAATTTTAGGCCAGATGAAAATGAAAGAAGAAAGACGAGATCGGAAAGAGGTGGATAAGAAATATGAGGATAAGAAAGCTCCCGATGTCAATGAAGAAAAAGCAGTGAGTTGCAGCATTAAAACAACAGAAGTCAAAAGGCCTTTCTCCTGCTCTCAGTGTGGAAAGAGTTATACACAGAAAGGACAACTTAAGATTCATTTGGTAATTCACTCTTCAGAAAAACCTTTCAGCTGCTCTCACTGTGGAAACACTTTCTGGTATAAAACAAGCCTTAAGAATCACATGTTAATTCATGCTGGAATAAAGCCTTTCAGCTGTGCTCAATGTGGAAGGAGTTTTACACAGAAAGGACAACTTAAAAGTCATTTGGTAACTCACACTTCAGTAAAACCTTTCACCTGCCCTCAGTGTGAAAAAACTTTCTCATGTAAAGCGAACCTTAAAAAGCACGTGTTAACTCATACTGGTATCAGGTAATTCAGCTGATTCTAAAAGCATTTCACCTGCCCTCAGTGTGGAATGTCTTTGTCACATAAAGGATACCTTGAGAATGTTTAAAGTGCTCATTGAATGCCCATTTTCCACAAGTTTTATGATTCTTTAGGGTCTTAAAGGAGTCATATGATGCGATTTTCAAACTTTCTCTTTGGAGTGTTACAAGCTCTTAGTGCATAAAGAAGATCTGTTAAATTGCAAAGACTAAAGTCTCAAATCCAAAGATATATTCTTTATAAAATTTAAGGGTCAACCCCCACACTAAAAAGACTCATTCTAACATGCCGCTACTTCTCTACGTCATTATGTGGGAAGAATTGCATAACACCGACCCAAAGGTTCACGCAATGATAGAAGGCACAACTTTTATTCTCTCTGTTGCCGCAGCTGCCATGTTGTGAAGTTGAAGTGAAACTTTGTTTGGCCTTCCAAAAGAGAACATTACTAGAAATCAGTGGTTAAAAAGCCGGTAAGATGAAAATTCAAAGCTTCCTATCACTGTTTATAAGTCCTGTACAACAGGGTTAAATCCATGCAAGGTTAAAAAACATTGTCATTTTGTCAAAATATAATTTAAAAATTACCTCAATTCTCAGAGATCCCCAAACGGTTCGCGCGAAGCTGTTCAAAAGATTCAGTTTCCTTAAACCCCACCTTTCAGTAGCATACTGTGCTCTGATTGGTCAACTTACAGACTGTCAGTTTTGATTGGTTGTTCCGCATACGTGTTGTAAAACGAAACGCCCATAGCTCACCCAAAAAACTTTGAATTCACTCGCAAAACATTTGCTTGCAACTGTTTGCAATCTCTTGCAAAACTATTTTTTCCCCCAAGAAACATTGCGTTCACACAGAAAACATTTGCGATCACTTGCAAAACTATTGTGTTTCCCAAGAAATTTTGCGTTCACTCACAAAACATGAACATTCACTCGCAAAAGTTTGAAATCTCTCGCAAAACTACTGTGCTCCTCTGAAAAACACAGCGTTCACTCCAAAATATTTGCAATCTGTTACAAAACTATTGTTTCCCCAAGAAATGTTGCGTTCACTCACAAAACATTAATATTCCCTCATAACCATTTGCAATCTTTAACAAAATGACTGTGTTCCCCTGAAAAGCACTGCGTTCACTCCAAAAAAATACATTGCATTCTATCTAGAACATTTGCAATCTCCTGCAGACCTATTTATTGTTCCTCCAAGAAACTTTGCATTCACTCACAAAACATTTGCGTTTTCTTGCAAAACAATTGCCTTCCCTGAGAAATTTTGCATAACCAAACTGAGCACACAACTAATGCGTTAGAATTAAAACATATAGTGCTAGCGCGACATACTGACGCTCGGGAGAAAACAAACACATAACTCAATCATACTTACAGGTTGTGATTCGGAGATGCTTGTTGGTCCAAATAAAGTTGGTAATGAACCCTCTTTTATGGCCAAACGCTTTGAAAATCTCGCCTTGAACTCACCGAGATTAGAAAAGCAGTCATCAGTGAAATTTTGTGAAGACAACAAAAGGGGGTGGGGCAGGTCAGAGTTTTGTTTCTCCCGAGACGGTAGGCGGAGATTATTATGCAAAGTGTTCTCATTACTTAGATAGAGATGGGCAAAAGATTTGAAATCTATAACGACTCGTTTCAGCGATTCAGAGTCAACTCCTTACTTTAGAAGCCAATTACTTTATAAATCGTGTACTTTTTGGTTTAATTACTTTGCACATTGTTTACACTGATGGACAGCTACATCATACACTGTAATACAGGTAATTTTTGATTTCCCATCTGTGTGGCTCTTTAAGTTGTATTTCAACACTGTTACAGAACAGTCCAAACCAAGTATTCAGATGAGTGCTGTGCATTTTATGGAGGATGAGGACTGTTTCCTGAACCAGTAGAGTAGGCTTGTTGTGTGTTGTTTCTCAGATCACAAATGCAAACATGGTTCTATGTGTGATACGCAATGTTTAAAAAGACCAGAGTCATTATAATTAGTAATTATGTCCCATTGGATGCAACAAATGCCTCGTTTGTAATGGGTTTTATTTTATTTATTTTGTCTCGTCTAGTGATTAAGTGTAAGGGAGGGGTCTGCTCCGAACTTGCTTAAAAACCAATCCTTTAGAAATCAGTTGCAAATTACTCTAATATTAAATGCATATTTTGGGAAAATTACAATGTTTTCTTAACTTAGATGCATTTAATCCTGTTGTAGAGGACTCCATCACAATATTAGGACACTTTAAAGTACCATATGACCTGCTCTTTAAACACTCTTCAAAGTGTGCTTTGGCCTGCACGCCTGCTGTTACTCAACCACCATGAGAAGACAAGCTGTCTAGTCTCAATAGCTTTTCTTCTACATCAGTTTCTTTTCTTTTCCTGTTGAGTTTTTTGTTCTAAGTTTTGCCGCAAAGCTATGTCAGACGTTGTCTGCATCAACTTTAAAACTTCAACAAGCATACACGACTCCACACCATCCTTCAGCCAATGCCCAAGACATTACTTCCAATGACTCCTGAACTTCCAGCCAATCAACAACTTACAGAAACCCCTTTCTGTAGCCATGCCATACAACAAATCCCTTTAAACAAAGGCAACACAAGAACAACCTCCAGATTCTTGCTGGTTTATTAATTAAAGGCTGATCAGTAATTTCCTATATTGATATATATGGGATTTCACATTTTAACTCTCAAACTCATTCTTTCCTCTCTTTGTTTCTGCAACTCATGTGAATGTATGTGTGTGTGTTTGTTAGATTAGTTTACATGTCTTTTTGATTCATCCAATAAAGTCTTATGTACACTGAAAATTTTATCTTTTTTGTTTTGTGCTTACATGTTAATGTCTTAAACTGCTGATCCTGTTACCATACTAATAAAGTTTTTTTTTTTTTACTTTTTTTTTTTTATATATATTTTTGATTGATGTTATGAGGCTCATTCAATGAATCACTGGCCAACCGATCAACCATAAAACAACGATTCTGACCAAATTCCCTATAAAAATCATAATGCAAATTGAGCTAAACTGACCTGTTTCCATTACAACAACTTATTTTCCATTTTGATTTCTTCTTGATTCTGCTTGGATAAAAATGTATATTAATTTTACGTGTGAAAGCCACTAGAGCTAGAGATTTAAATGCCCAATAAATTATTACGTAAGCAGTTCATGGTATTTCTCATATTTACACAATCATTATACCAGATCACGACGCAGAATCAACAGGGAAATCTTTGTTACCTGCAAGTCATTCTATTCACCGCAGGATTTTCACTAATTCATTCATTCTTTTATTTGCATCTCTCCGAAAGCGCACATGAGCCTGGCTTTACAGAAACTCGCTAAATCGTTTTAACCATTCTTGGGGACTTTAATAACTATACATTAGCATAGAGCTTATCTAACCTGTCCTGGAGCCCCACTCTTTCAAGTCAAGGCAAGTCACCTTTATTTATATAGCACTTTAAACAAAATACATTGCGTCAAAGCAACTGAACAACATTCATTAGGAAAACAGTGTGTCAATAATTCAAAATGATAGTTAAAGGCAGTTCATCATTGGATTCAGTGATGTCATCTCTGTTCAGTTAAATAGTGTGTGTGCTTTTATTTGCAATCAAGTCAACGTTATCGCTGTAGATGAAGTGACTCCAACTAAGCAAGCCAGAGGCGACAGCAGCAAGGAACCGAAACTCCATTGGTGACAGAATGGAGAAAAAAAAACCTTGGGAGAAACCAGGCTCAGTTGGGGGGGCAGTTCTCCTCTGACAAGACGAAACCAGTAGTTCAGTTCCAGGCTGCAGCAAAGTCAGATTGTGCAGAAGAATCATCTGTTTCCTGTGGTCTTGTCCTGGTGCTCCTCTGAGACAAGGTCTTTACAGGGGATCTGTATCTGGGGCTCTAGTTGTCCTGGTCTCCGCTGTCTTTCAGGGAAGTAGAGGTCCTTTTTCTAGGTGCTAATCCACCATCTGGTCTGGATACGTACTGGATCCGGGTGACCGCAGTGACCCTCTGATCTGGATACAGACTGGATCTGGTGGCTACGGTGACCTGGGAATAAGAGAGAAACAGACAAATATTAGCGTAGATGCCATTCTTCTAATGATGTAGCAAGTACATAGGGTGTTATGGAAAATGTTTCTGGTTCCGGTTTACCTAATTAATGCTGCCTAAAAATCCTTTAACAGATTTGGATATTAAAAGCATATTAATATGTTATGTGTAAGCTAGGTTAAAGAGATGGATCTTTAATCTAGATTTAAACTGCAAGAGTGTGTCTGCCTCCCGAACAATGTTAGGTAGGTTATTCCAGAGTTTAGGCGCCAAATAGGAAAAGGATCTGCCGCCCGCAGTTGATTTTAATATTCAAGGTATTATCAAATTGCCTGAGTTTTGAGAACGTAGCGGACGTAGAGGAGTATAATGTAAAAGGAGCTCATTCAAATACTGAGGTGCTAAACCATTCAGGGCTTTATAAGTAATAAGCAAGATTTTAAAATCTATACGATGTTTGACAGGGAGCCAGTGCAGCACTGACAGGACCGGGCTAATATGGTCATACTTCCTGGTTCTAGTAAGAACTCTTGCTGCTGCATTTTGGACTAGCTGTAGTTTGTTTACTAAGCGTGAAGAACAACCACCCAATAAAGCATTAAAATAATCTAACCTTGAGGTCATAAATGCATGGATTAACATTTCTGCATTTGACATTGAGAGCATAGGGCGTAATTTAGATATATTTTTGAGATGGAAAATGCAGTTTTACAAATGCTAGAAACGTGGCTTTCTAAGGACAGATTGCGATCAAATAGCACATCTAGGTTCCTAACTGATGACTAGGATGCTCCCAGAAAAGATTCCAATTATTTATAAATAGCAGTTTCAATTCTTTACACCATGACAACAACCATTTATTTAAAGCAACAAATCTACAGAACCTTTAATGTCCTCATTGATACATGGGCAGCAGTGATGCGCGGGTTGATCCAAAATGGTTACCTGTGGTTACAAGTCATCCAAAAATATTTTTAATGATATTCGGGTCATGGTCGGTCGGGTCGTTTAAATAAAGATGCTAAATAAACCTTTGCAATTTATATAGTACTTGACACATATAAATTGGACAGTGTTTTCTCTACTCTGGACAGTGTTTTCTCTACTTCCTGTTGGCCGTCTGTAGCTAATCATAGCTCTGTGTAGCTGTTTTTATTTTATTTATTTATTTTTTTTCTCTATAATCTTTCTTACTATCACTGTCTGTTTGTTTGTTTTTTAAATTGTAAAATATAACTTAATTCACACCATATTTCTGATATTATCGATCAATCTTATCAGATTAACTTTGATCGTTCACTCTTCCGTGAGTGCAGTACACCTGCAAAGCGTTAGCACTCGTTAGCTTGTCATTAGCGTTTTCTTTTCTCCTCT
The DNA here is from genome assembly GCF_003368295.1 of Carassius auratus. NCBI lineage: Eukaryota > Metazoa > Chordata > Actinopteri > Cypriniformes > Cyprinidae > Carassius > Carassius auratus. Next base: position 355,019 of record NW_020527884.1, read on the forward strand.
CCTCTCCTCTCTCACGCTGCAGTTTTCCACAAGTTCATCAAACAACCGCAGTAAGAATATTTCATCAAGCACGGTGAGTAATGGCTTCTCCTACAATTGTTATTTGCACCTCTTGCCACATGTACAGTTTATCTATCTCTGTCGCTGATGAGGGATTCACATGTGATAAATGCAGGGAAATAGTTAGGCTGACAGAGAAGATTTCAGAATTAGAGACACGCATCCAAACTTTAATTGAGGACAGTAAGAATGTTAGGGCTCTAGATATGGCTTTGGATGCGTCTAGCTCAGGGACTCCTGTACATTGTCCGGTTCCAGCAGAGCCCCTGCAGCAGGGCAACTGGGTGACGGTGAGGCAGCGTAGTCGTGGGTCAAAACACCGCTCTTCTGTTCCGATCAAAACATTAAACAGGTTCTCCCCACTCAGTGATGCACCCACTGAGAAACCTGATGAAAGTGCTCTAGTTATTGGTGATTCTATTGTACGGAACGTGAATATAGAGACACCAGCCACCATAGTCAAATGTTTACCGGGAGCCAGAGCGCCTGACATCTTGGCAAATTTAAAAGTGCTGGCTAATGCTAAGCGTAAATACAGTAAGATTGTTATTCATGCCGGCGCTAATGATGTTCGACTTCGCCAGTCGGAGATCACTAAAAATAACTTTAAAGAGGTGTGTGAACTTGCAAGCACGATGTCAGACACTGTAATATGCTCTGGTCCCCTCCCTGCTTACCGTGGTGACGAGATGCATAGCAGATTGTCATCACTCAATGGCTGGATGTCTAAGTGGTGCCCACAGAATAACGTAGGTTTCATAGACAATTGGACAGGCTTTTGGGGCAGACCTGACCTGTTTAAAAGAGATGGTCTTCATCCCTCCTGGGGTGGCGCCACTCTTCTGTCTAGAAATATGGCACATAGTCTTAGTGTTTATACTTGACTAACTGGGGCCCAGGTCAGGAAGCAGACAGACTGGCTAAACCGACCGTCTGCTAGCTGCCTCCCGTCACAGAGGTCAGTTAATTCTCAGCACATAGAGACTCTTTCACCTAGATATCACACTATAGAGACTGTGTCTGTTCCCCGAACTAGAAAATACAAAAAACGTCCAAACCAAGTTAAGGTTAACAATTTAATTGAGGTTCAACAAATAAAAAACAAATGCAATATGGATAAACAAATGATAAAGATTGGCTTATTGAATATCAGATCCCTTTCTACTAAAACACTTTTTGTAAATAATATGATAACTGATCATAATATAGATGTGCTCTGTTTGACAGAAACTTGGCTAAAACCTGATGATTACATTATTTTAAATGAGTCCACCCCCCAAGATTATTGTTATAAACACGAGCCGCGTCTAAAAGGCAAAGGGGGAGGAGTTGCTTCAATTTATAATAACGTTTTCAGGATTTCTCAGAGGGCAGGCTTCAAGTATAACTCGTTTGAAGTAATGGTGCTTCATATAACATTATCCAGAGAAACCAATGTTAATGATAAATCCCCTGTTATGTTTGTACTGGCTACTGTATACAGGCCACCAGGGCACCATACAGACTTTATTAAAGAGTTTGGTGATTTTACATCCGAGTTAGTTCTGGCTGCAGATAAAGTCTTAATAGTTGGTGATTTTAATATCCATGTCGATAATGAAAAAGATGCATTGGGATCAGCATTTATAGACATTCTGAACTCTATTGATGTTAGACAACATGTTTCAGGACCTACTCATTGTCGAAATCATACTCTAGATTTAATACTGTCACATGGAATTGATGTTGATAGTGTTGAAATTATTCAGCCAAGTGATGATATCTCAGATCATTATTTAGTTCTGTGTAAACTTCATATAGCCAAAATTGTAAATTCTACTTCTTGTTACAAGTATCGAAGAACCATCACTTCTACCACAAAAGACTGCTTTTTAAGTTATCTTCCTGATGTATCCGAATTCCTTAGCATATCCAAAACATCAGAACAACTTGATGATGTAACAGAAACTATGGACTCTCTCTTTTCTAGCACTTTAAATACAGTTGCTCCTTTACACTTAAGGAAGGTTAAGGAAAAAGTTTGACACCATGGTATAATGAGCATACTCGCACACTAAAGAGAGCAGCCCGAAAAATGGAGCGCAGCTGGAGGAAAACAAAACTAGAGGTATTTCGTATTGCTTGGCGGGAAAGTAGCATATCCTATAGAAAAGCATTAAAAACTGCTAGATCTGATTACTTTTCTTCTCTTTTAGAAGAAAACAAACATAACCCCAGGTATTTATTCAATACAGTGGCTAAATTAACGAAAAATAAAGCCTCAACAAGTGTTGACATTTCCCAACACCACAACAGTAATGACTTTATGAACTACTTTACTTCTAAAATCGATACTATTAGAGATAAAATTGCAACCATTCAGCCGTCAGCTACCGTATCATATCAGACAGTGCACTATAGACCCCCTGAGGAACAGTTCCACTCATTCTCTACTATAGGAGAGGAAGAATTGTATAAACTTGTTAAATCATCTAAACCAACAACATGTATGTTAGACCCTATACCATCTAAGCTCCTAAAAGAGATGCTTCCAGAAGTCATAGGTCCTCTTCTGACTATTATTAATTCCTCATTGTCATTAGGATATGTCCCCAAAACCTTCAAACTGGCTGTTATTAAGCCTCTCATAAAAAAGCCACAACTTGACCCCAGAGAACTTGTTAATTATAGACCAATCTCGAATCTCCCTTTTCTGTCCAAGATACTAGAAAAGGTGGTATCCTCACAATTATATTCCTTCTTAGAGAATAATGGTATATGTGAGGATTTCCAGTCAGGATTTAGACCGTATCATAGTACTGAGACTGCTCTCCTTAGAGTTACAAATGATCTGCTCTTATCATCTGATCGTGGGTGTATCTCTCTATTAGTTTTATTGGATCTTAGTGCTGCGTTTGACACAATTGACCACAACATTCTTTTGCATAGACTTGAACACTTTGTTGGCATCAGTGGAAGTGCATTAGCATGGTTTAAATCATACTTATATGACCGCCATCAGTTCGTAGCAGTGAATGAAGATGTATCATATCGATCACAAGTGCAGTATGGAGTACCTCAAGGCTCAGTACTAGGGCCGCTACTCTTCACGCTTTATATGTTACCCTTGGGAGATATCATCAGGAAACATGGTGTTAGCTTTCACTGTTATGCTGATGATACGCAGCTCTATATTTCCTCGCAGCCTGGTGAAACACACCAATTTGAAAAACTAATGGAATGCATAGTCGATATAAAAAATTGGATGACGAGTAATTTCTTACTGCTAAATTCAGAAAAAACAGAGGTGTTAATCATAGGGCCTAAAAACTCTGCTAATAATAAACTAGAACACTGTCTAAGACTTGATGGTTGCTCTGTCAATTCTTCGTCATCAGTTAGGAACCTAGGTGTGCTACGTGATCGCAATCTTTCCTTAGAAATCCACGTTTCTAGCATTTGTAAAACTGCATTTTTCCATCTCAAAAATATATCTAAATTACGGCCTATGCTCTCAATGTCAAATGCAGAAATGTTAATCCATGCATTTATGACTTCAAGGTTAGACTATTGTAATGCTTTATTGGGTGGTTGTTCTGCACGCTTGGTAAACAAACTACAGCTGGTCCAAAATGCAGCAGCAAGAGTTCTTACTAGAACCAGGAAGTATGACCATATTAGCCCGGTCCTGTCCACACTGCACTGGCTCCCTATCAAACATCGTATAGATTTTAAAATATTGCTTATTACTTATAAAGCCCTGAATGGTTTAGCACCTCAGTATTTGAATGAGCTCCTTTTACATTATACTCCTCTATGTCCGCTACGTTCTCAAAACTCAGGCAATTTGATAATACCTAGAATATCAAAATCAACTGCGGGCGGCAGATCCTTTTCCTATTTGGCGCCTAAACTCTGGAATAACCTACCTAACATTGTTCGGGAGGCAGACACACTCTTGCAGTTTAAATCTAGATTAAAGACCCATCTCTTTAACCTGGCATACACATAACATACTAATATGCTTTTAATATCCAAATCCGTTAAAGGATTTTTAGGCTGCATTAATTAGGTAAACCGGAAACACTTCACATAACACCGTACTTTCTACATCATTAGAAGAATGGCATCTACGCTAATATTTGTCTGTTTCTCTCTTGTTCCGAGGTCACCGTGGCCACGAGATCCAGTCTGTGTCCAGATCAGAGGGTCACTGCAGTCACCCGGATCCAGTACGTATCCAGACCAGATGGTGGATCAGCACCTAGAAAGGACCTCTACTGCCCTGAAAGACAGCGGAGACCAGGACAACTAGAGCCCAGATACAGATCCCCTGTAAAGACCTTGTCTCAGAGGAGCACCAGGACAAGACCACAGGAAACAGATGATTCTTCTGCACAATCTGACTTTGCTGCAGCCTGGAATTGAACTACTGGTTTTCGTCTGGTCAGAGGAGAACTGACCCCCCAACTGAGCCTGGTTTCTCCCAAGGTTTTTTTCTCCATTCTGTCACCGATGGAGTTTCGGTTCCTTGCCGCTGTCGCCTCTGGCTTGCTTAGTTGGGGTCACTTCATCTACAGCGATATCATTGACTTGATTGCAAATAAAAACAGACACTATTTCAACTGAACAGAGATGACATAACTGAATTCAATGATGAACTGCCTTTAACTATAATTTTGCATTATTGAGACACTGTTTTCCTAATGAATGTTGTTCAGTGCTTTGACGCAATGTATTTTGTTTAAAGCACTATATAAATAAAGGTGATTGATTGATTGATTGACACAATTTTGAAATACATAGGCCTACACTTTATTGGCTGAATAACTGGCGCGAAGATGATGCACGAGCTCAGCCTGCACGTAGAGATGGAGGCGGCAAGAGAAAAAGTTAAGACTGGGGAGTGGAAGCTCCGCAAATACACAAATAGAAAGAGCAAAGTGTGGGAGACATTTGCCGAAATAATGAAAGATGATGACCAAAGTGCTGGCTTTGTCATGTGTACTTCTTGCGATGCTATTTACACATTTGATAGCCACAAAACTGGCACGACCAACATGGCGCATCACAAACGAAAGTCAGAAAGAGAAAAGACCTAGAGTGGACTTCGCTGAATGGGCCAATGATGCCGCTGATGTGGGCCTAATGAACGAATTGGAGCGTTACTGTGCTGCACACTTTAGGCTGGATGACTGATGAGGGCCGGTTGCTTGAATTTTGGGAGAGACAGGCACCCACCTTCCAGAGGCTTCGTGCGTTGGCAAAGAGGATCCTCTGCGTTCCAGCATCAAGGGCAGTCAGTAAGCGCACATTCAGCTCCGCAGGTCATGTCATAGTGGCGAGAATAAACCGTCTCAACCCAGGGACGGTTGATTAAATTTTATTTCTACACAGCGCGTGGAAAGCTAAAAATAAGTAGGCTTAACAGCACCTTATAGCCCTTTTAAGCCCAAGTTAGGCGTACTGTATCTAATTTAGATTCCTGAGTTAGTTTTATTTATATATTTGTGTAGGCTAAACAATGCAGCCTATTTAATTTTCTTATACAAATGCATATCTTCCGTTTATCTTGTATAAGGCTACTTTTTTTCACCAACAAGTGGCACCCTTTAGCCTTCTTTTTAAGCCCAGGTTAAGTTTACTGTGTGTTTCAGTTTTCAGTTTTACTTTCATGGGTATTTGTAAACATTTAATTCTGTATATAGTAGCCTCAGTCTTGGGCTTAGCCAGTTTTTTTTTTTTTTCATCTAAAATGCTTTAATAAAGACTTTATTAACATATTCTATGCCTACATTTTGTCCTTGTGAGAGCTTCAATTGGGCATCCACGTGGCGAAATAAGCCTAAGGCAACTAATACAAGTGGGAAATCCTTATTTACCTTTTGAATGTGGGGCGTTATTACCTTTTGAATAAATGCTGACGTGGAATAAAATGCCAGATTTCCCAACACGTTGAACTAAGCAATGCCATTGTACCATTGTAATATGCTACTTTTGAATGCATATAGCTCAGTAATGTCAGTTTTATGTAGAGGGGCCGTGATTTTTGTTGGGAAAGTCGGGGGACATACGAACACTTCGATTAGACCTGATAAAAACATGCAGCATCTTAATTGTTAAGAAAATGAAACGAAATAAATGAATAAATCAAGCCTTTATTACATAACACTAGGCTATATCATACAGCATTCAGAATAAGAACAGTTTGCGCTCCATGGGGCTTTTACACTTTTCCAAAAGTTGGCCTTCTCTCAGTTGACCTGTTGATGAATTCTTCAAGCAGGGTCGAAAAACATAAACATCGCATCCATCAATAATATGCATCTAGACAGCTGGAATGGAAAATGATGGGCCGCCAGTTTTGGACGGGCCAGACCAGTAGGCCTTTAAATTAAAAACGTTATCAGCCTACTGATATATTGTCTGTGCGTATACATAATATAGATTTTAATAGCTTGATGCTCTTTAAATATTTTTTTCCATTTTTAAAAGTTTCGGTGCATAGGAGAGACCGGGATCGCTCTCCATGGTTCTGACCAAAGAAGAGCGCTCTGGAATCTCATTACGCACCATACGCATCATACCTGAGATGCACTTTCCGATAACGTTGTCTCTTTGCACGCTATGAAGACTCTTAAGGTATAACTTATCTAAAGGTATACTACCACTGAAGGTATACCATTACTAGGCGTCTTCAGGGCTATCATCCACTCGCGAGGCAGGGGCGCTGAAAGGCAATGGCGCTGTTTTTGGTAAAACATGATTTTGACGACTTCTTTAAGTTTTGTTTTATAGAAAACTCTTTTTAAAAGATTTTCGTTTTGTATAAATTGACTATTAAATGTTTTATCAATCAGTTGCCCATATTTAATAAATAAGACATGAGCCCGGGTGGCAATGAGGTGCCAGCACGATCACTTGCATTGCATGTAAACTGGAGGGTGCTGAAACTCAACTTGTGCCTTACAGATTAGAGAAATATAGGCTATATATTACAGAAAGCTTTAAAAGTCTAATTTTAGAAGAAAAAATGTAAACCAAATAAATAGGCTACTCTTTGTTTATGTAATTAATATGAAATGTGCATTTCTCTATGGCGTTCATGGCGAGTCCGCATCATCAGCTTCCTCTTTGAAGCGACACAGAAAAAAACTGTTTATTACTAAACAATTACTATACAATCCTTGCTAATTTAGACACATTCATAATCATTACTTTAACCAGTTCTTTGTGGCAAGCTTTATGCGTGCGGTCATAACGCTTATTATCCTGTAGGCTATAGCCTATTATAGAAATTAAATTAATATAAATGGGCGATTTGTCCACGAATGGCTTAAATGAACAACTACTACGGACATTATAGGCCAGGGAGGTTCCTACGTTTATGGCCCAATGACGCTACGATGAGCATTTACTACTTCTAAAAAATGCGGGTCAGGAAGGGGATCGGGTACAATATATATATATTTTTTTGCGGTCCGAGTTGCAGGCGGGTTAGTTGAAAACGTCAGTCGGGTGCAGGTTGTTTATACATTGACCAGCGCATCACTGGTGGGCAGTGGTCCTGACATGACGATCGTCGCCACGGGCGTCGTGCTGCGAACCGTCTCGATCAGGCTCCTGAAGTCCCTCTTAAGCATCTCCGTCTGCCACAGTGTGGTGTCGTTAACCCCGGCATGAAGTGTGACTGCTCTGGGGCTCTCATCGGCCTTCAGGATCCTGGGTATCTGCGCAGAAACATAGAGAACACGAGCACCAGGGAAACAATGAGTGTGCACTTTACCTTTGGCTAACGTAGCATGGACATGTCGGACGATGGAGTCTCCGATGATCACAGCGTCGCGTCCCGTCTCGCAGAGGGGAGCGAAGTGGTTCTGGGTGGAGATCTCGAAGAACGGAGGGGGAGAAGTCATCGTCCGGGGCCTGGCTCGGGTCCTTCGCTGTGGATTCACCCAGGGTCTGTAGTGTCCCAGCGGTGGAGTGAAGGACATCTGGGAAGATCGCATCCTGGGTGCACCAGGGCTGGGCAGAGAAACACACAGGTATATGCAGGAATCATAGAGATAATTTTACTGGCTTTTTTATCACCTTCACAATATTTTATACTAACAATACGACAACAAGCAGTAGCCCTTTTTTTTGGGGGGGGGGGGGGGTGCAAAGCACCACTTTCTATACGATATAAGTGTGACACTGTCACACCCATGATACATAGTAGGTAAACTAATGTTTAATTGTGATCATTAAGTATTGTCATTGTGAATTATGTTTTTTTGAAGTGTCGAGTTGAGTTTCAGTTGTCCTTACCTTAACCCTAGCCCTTGAGTTATCCTAACCATAACCCTTAGCCGTAATTAGTGATGGGAAGTTGGGATCATTTTACTGAGTCTGACTTTTGAGTCTCGTTCAGCAAAATGAAAGAAAAATATTAATATTTTTTTTTACCTGGGTCTTCAGTCTTTGATTAGCTCACCTCACCTTTTGTCTGACAAGTCTTTGGGTCAAGTCGTTCCTTAATCACGTGACAGGTCCATACACTAAACCATGCAGTCTGAGCCGGAAAGAGAATTGATTAGTTTATCTCAGGTTGAGTCGTTCGTTAAACACGTGACAGACCCATACGCTGTTTCTGACATTTCTGTCACTGTGTTATTGTTACTGATTCTTGTGGATCTGTGGTGTGTTGTTATTTTAAAAATAAATAAAAACCCTGTTATAAATAAAATAATATAACAATCCAAGCCTACAATACAAAGTAATTATAGCTTAGTTTGTTCATTTTAAAGTAATTATTTTTCAGCACACTTTTTACTTCTACTCCTCACATTTTCACGCAAGTATCTGTACTTTCTACTCCTTACATTTTAAAAATAGCTTCGCTACTTCTATTTCATTTCAGCTTGTTTTCATTCCGGCTTGTCACCATTAAAAAAAAAAAAAAAACTATGCAGATAAATCGCGCCATCCGCATGGAGTGAATTTGATTGTGGTTGGAAGAGAAGTATAAACATATACCATTCCGACACCCTATTAGTTTGTACGTGATCCATCGCACCTGCACATGAAACAAATCACATCACATTCCAGCAAGGACATAGCCAGTTTTGGGTTCATTTATCAAAAAATATATTCCTTATAAGAAGGGTTGGGTATGGAACGGGTATGCATCGAACCGAATAAGAGGAAGCAGATTTCAGTGTCTTTTAAATGCCTGAGCGATCGATTTAAATTTATCCTGGTTCTCCGAAATGTGCACAAGAAGCATTGCTGTTGCTAGGCTTTTTTAGCGGGGCTGTAGCATTTAGCTCCATAAACTGTACACAAATTTGCGATCACCTGAGAGTCAGTCCCCTTAAATTTCATTTGAAACCGACGTCAGACCAGTCTCCTCCCGTCTTTCAGCGTGCTCTTTAATCCGCAGACCATGGCAGAGCATCGCGAGCAGACTAAAACACAAACAGAGGACACAAGGTATCTGTTTATCGATATATAGAATATCTGTATCTGTGATATCCAATATCTGGATCCAGCAGAGTTTCAAAATTCTCAAATGCCTCATCGAGCACCAGTTGTATGCAAAGATGCAGAAATGTGAGTTTCATCAGACTCGGATCTTGTTCTTGGGTTAAATCATCAGCGCAGACAGAGTTATGATGGATGACAACAAGGTACAAGCAGTGGTCAACTGGCCGCGACCCACGTCAGTAAAAGAGCTACAGCGCTTCTTGGGCTTCGCCAACTTTTACCGCCGATTCATTCGAAATTTCAGCATGATTGTGGCTCCTCTCACTTCTTTACTCCAAGGAGGAGGAAGACGTTTCCGCTGGTCATCAGAATGCACTGCGGCGTTTGAGAGTTTAAAGAAGAGATTTACCACATCACCCATTCTCCATCACCCAGATCCCGAGAGAGAGTTTATTGTGGAAGTGGATGCTTCTAACACGGGCGTGGGTGCCATTCTGTCACAACATCATGGTAGTCCAGCTAAAATGTACCCCTGCACCTTTTATTCACGTAAACTCAATGCAGCAGAGTGCAACTACGATGTGGGCGATCGAGAGCTTCTGGCGATGAAGGCCGCCTTTGAAGAGTGGAGGCATTGGTTGGTGGGGGTGTGTCATCCTTTCACTGTGCTTACGGACCACAGAAATCTGGAGTATCTCAAATCCGCCTAATGTCTGAATGCTCGCCAGGCTCGCTGGTCCCTCTTCTCCCGATTTAATTTCAAAGTCACTTTCAGACCAGGTTCTAAGAACGGCAAGGCGGATGCTCTCTCACGCCAGTTCGACAGTAAAGACAAGTGTTCTGAACCAGTTCCCATTCTGCCCTCCTCTCTCATTGTCGCACCAGTGCAGTTGTATATAATCACGGAGGTTTCTACAGCTCCGCAAAAACATCCCGCACCGCCAGAATGTCCGGGGGAACGCCTCTTTGTTCCTCCTGAGCTCCACGACCGTGTCCTCCAATGAGTTCATTGCACTCCAAGCATGGGGCATACAGGTATCACGGCCACCACTCAGCTAGTCTCCAATCGCTTGTGGACTTGTCTGGTGGACTTCCCTTCGAGCTGACGTGATCAAGTTTGTTCATCAGTGTTCCACCTGAAACATGGTCAAGTCTTCTCACCTGAAACCAGCTGGCCTCTTTACAGCCTCTGCCGGTACCACAATGCCCGTTGTCCCATATCGCCGTGGATTTTGTCACGGACCTTCCTCAGTCCCAGGGTTTCACCACCATCCTCTCGGTAATAGACCGGTTTTCAAAATCGTGCGTTTCTTTCCTTTGTCTGGTCTTCCCACAGTCTTACAGACCGCCGAGGCCCTCCTCAGTCATGTGTTTCGGCTTTTTGGCCTTCCTGAGGAACTTACCTACCTTATCTACCTACCTTTTCAGTGTGTCCTAGGATTTCAGCCTCTGCTCTTCCCGTGGGCGGGCGAGCCCTCCGATCTCCCCGCTGTAGATTCCTGGCTTCGGCACAGCGATTTCCGTCTCAAACTACCCAGTAAGAAGTTATCCCCTCTCTTCATTGGTCCTTTCAAAATTCTGCGCCAGATCACCCCGGTCTCATTTAAGTTGGCTCTACCTTCTCATTACAAAATCTCACCTACCTTTCATGTGTCTCTTTTCAGACCCACAGTCACCCCCAGAAGAGAGGAGGGCCAAGAGGGGAACACGCACCTGCAACTTGTCTACTCCCCTTTATATGGACTGCTCTACCATTTGTTATTTTTTGAAGTTTTGATTTACCTCTGGTCTGTATTGCTATTCTCCGTATTATCTCTGGACTTTGAAACCTGATTGATTATACTATCTGAGTTCTCTACGAACGTCTGTTTGAGTTCCCTTTCAATGCCAGCCTGAGTTTATGTCTGCTGTTCTCTGCTTTATCACCTGTATTAATAAACTGCTGCAGATGGATCTAACTGACTCCGCCGTTTCATCACATTAACACTAACATATGAACGAACACATACTTTAATTACACCTATTTAAATATACTTAATTTAATCATATGTACTTTATACATACACTACTGTGCAAAAGTCTTAGGCATGTTAGTATTTTCACTTAAAAGAATGGCATTTGGCCAGTTATTTATATATTTTGCTGTAGTGTGTCAGTATAAAATATCAGTTTATCAAACATTCATTTTGCCGTTTACAGACTGCTTGTGCATTCAAAATCGCACTGGATTATTGTTAAAATTAATGGCAAACTGATATTTCCTGACACACTACAGCAAAAGATATAAATAACTGGCTTAAAACCCTTTTTTGTGGTGAAAATACTAATGTGCCTAAGACTTTTGCATAGTACTGTACTTTACAAACGACATTGTTGCTACTTTATAAAGAATGACCATACAGTAATTAACATAACTGATTAAAGACTGTGACAGACAGCAGTCATCCTAACTAAATATCTGAGTGAGTGACAGAGATACAGTAGAAAGATTATGTGTTTTTGTATTAAATAATGACCCAGATTCTGAAATACATTTATTAGCCTTAGATTAAGGGAAGCACAACTTGGGAAATGAGAGCATCCAAGGTGAAAGCTATGGACTTATTTTAAATATTTGTAATGTTCTTTAATGTTATCCATAGTTTTTTTTGTGGCTCTTTTTTTAAAGTATCGGTTCAGGCACCATTTAGGCATTGGTGCCATTTTAAAAGTATTGAAATGACACAGGACCCTACTTAAAAGTTATTATTTCTCACTACTGGCTCATTTACCAAATGGGTGCTTTCTCTTCGTCCTCCACATATTAAGCTACTGTAGGTAGTTTGTTAGCGAGACATTTGAATAACTTATCGTTTGCGATTGACGCACGATTGACAATATTGTGATAAGTAGGCTATACCAACTTTGTAACTCGTTACCCCCCAACACTGGACATAGCAGACATATGTAGCAAATACAAAAAGCTATCAATCAAGAAGGTATCAGGATTATGAGTTATTTTTCATTTTTAGTTTTCTATTAATCACTTGGATTAATCATTCATTTTGACAGCACTAAAATGTTTATGGTATAGACAACCATACAAGGGTAATTGTTACTAAGTCTGCACCAATGTTCTTGTCCATTGCCCTCACAGATTCCTGCAGCTAAGCTTGGATGTACATTTACATTCCATTAAAGGTTATTGATGACATGCCTCTGAAGTTTGACTTTTTGCATTATTACAATATTCATAGGCAACTGGTCATCATATATCTAGTTCTTTAATGTATTTGCATTGTACTAAAGTGTGATATTTTCAGTGGGCATATATGCGGCTGAAACAGGTAGCGTAGTGCATCCCAAATTTTTCAACATGAAAAACATTTTAATAAAATATTATAGTCATTATGGCCTATGGCCTTTAGAAAAATGTTTTTTGAGGAGGTGGGGTAGTGCACAATAGTTCCCTGAGGTGCGTTCTAAGCTTTTGTTCTTAATGGCATTTTTTCCCCTTTCCTTACATTACTTTTACTTTTATACTTTAAGTAGTTTTTTAAACCAGTACTTTTACACTTTTACTTGAGTAAAAAGCTTGAGTTGATACTTCAATTCAATACTTCAAGTCAATACTTTTGACACCAATGCAAACAGGACATAATGACAAATTAAAAGCAAATAACATTTTGATTCCTAAACAAGTAACACTACAGTTCTACAGTCTAATCTGAAGGATAAACTCAAAAGACATAAATCATACAACAATGTAATTTTTGAAGATTAGAATCCACTGTAAAAAAACAAACAAACAAATCAAAGTGATTTCGCCGTCATATGGACAAAATTTAAAGCATAAACAACTCTTTATTACTACATTCAGTTTTATGGAAAAGTACCATCATGACAGAAATGAAAAGCAAAAATTTGAAACCAGAAATGCATCACGTAACTGTAAGAGTAAATAATAATTATAATAAACAATTATAATAAGTACAATGCACCCATTTGTAAGGAAGGTTGTAAATTAACTAATTACTCTAGCCAATGTTGTCACGTCACGGGACAAAAGAACAAACTAACCGATAGACCCGAACTATGAACTAATCAATTCTCTTTCGGGCTCAGATTGCATTGACTGACACAGGTGAATTACTACTAGTAGAACAGAACCTATAGAAAATGGCAAATGTGCGACTGAACGAATCACCCTCCGAGACGACTTGTTCTTCCCGAGTCACATTAAAGATTCGTTCAAAATTAATGAATCGTTCAAGAACGACACATCACTAGCCCTAATAAGGTGAATAATAACATTGACACATCTTAAAATCAAATGACATCCATAAACATTAATAAAGATTAAAAATAAAGTGTGTCAAATCACACACATTTACCCACATTCTCACACACGCAGCGAATAACTATCCCAAAACAGCAATTTATTTCATCACAAGAAATACATCACAAGGGGTTACTTAACTTAATAACCCTGGGGGCTGATGTTTGTGACGGTAAGGTATGCTGTCTGGCTATCGCTTCCGTGGTGGTGCTGGTGGCACTGGTTTGCTGCTGAGGTGGTGCGACGACAGCTGACCTTAAGTTGGCATGATTTGCCACGACATGAGTAGTGCTGCTAGCATCGCAAAACAACGAAATAGGGAGCTGCTCCCCCCTCACGTGAAGCCGCTGATGGTGAAGGTTCGATCCACTGTGTGATTTGATAGCGGTAATGCCGTTCAAGGTAACATTTATAGTCTTTCATGCTCCCTGGTCATTCCCCATGATGGGCTTAAGACAGAATCAGAATCAGAAAGAGCTTTATAGCCAAGTATGCTTGCGCATACAAGGAATTTGTTTTAGTGACATAAGATTCCAGTACACCGAGACAAGGACACACAGAGAAAAAAAATAAAAATAAAGTGTTTAAACAATTGTGCTATAAATGATAATGGAATAGGATTGAGTGAGATGAAGGGATGTACTAGGATGGAGGGGTAACAAATAAATATAAGTATATTGCACATTTTTATTGCATAAGCATAAGTATAAGTGGGAAACATTTAACTGTTCGTGAGGTAGATTGCCTGAGGGAAGAAACTGTTCTTGTGCCTGACTGTTCTGGTATTTTCGGCTCTGAGGTAGGGCTGTGCAAAAAATCAAATGCGGTTTTCATGCACATCTTATCAGTAAAGATGCTCCGGTGATTAGAAGTATATTCTCCAGCATGTGCGTTCAGATCAGGGTTGCCAGGTTTTCACAACAAATCCTGCCCAGTTGCTTCCCGGGGTTAAAATATACATTTTTTGGAAGGGTTGCCTCGGTAAAATTCGCATTTTAGGGGCTAAATATCACGTTATTGGTATTGGGGTTGCTTCAAACCGCGGACATGAAAAACAATCGCAGACTTGGCAACACTGGTTCAGGTGGAGCGGCAGTTACTACACAGAACTGTAGTCTACCGACATCGATTTTGTGTAGATTGTCAGTGAATTACGGCTCGGTGTAGTAAATGCCAAACAGTGTTGCCAAGTCTGTGGTTGTTTTTCATGTCCGCGGGTCAAGCGACCCCAATACAAATAACGTGATATTTAGCCCCTAAAATGCGAATTTTACCGAGGCAACCCTTCCAAAAAATGTATATTTTAACCCCGGGAAGCAACTGGGCAGGATTTGTTGTGAAAACCTGGCAACCCTGACCCGAACGCACGTGCTGGAGATATACTTCTAATTACAGGAGCGTCTTAACTGATAAGATGTGCATGAAAATCGCATTCAATTTTTTGCACACCCCTACTCTGAGGCGCCGGCCAGATAGCAAAAGTTCAAAGATGGGGTAATTTGGATGTTAGGGACAGTCTTTAAATGACGGGTCGTCAACCAAAGTTCACGAAAACTTACACTTCCCCATTTCACACAGTAAATTTGGTAGAAAATAGAAGCAAGTGGCTAATATCAAGTGGCCACTTGCTAATACTGAGGCAAAAAGGCAGAAAATGTTGTTGGCGTCGCTGACAGCCTATCAACCACGGAACTCTACACAGTTAGTGAAGTGAAGTGAAGTGACATTCAGCCAAGTATGGTGACCCATACTCAGAATTTGTGCTCTGCATTTAACCCATCCGAAATGCACACACACAGAGCAGTGAACACACACACACACACTGTGAGCACACACCCGGAGCAGTGGGCAGCCATTTATGCTGCGGTGCCCGGGGAGCAGTTGGGGGTTCGATGCCTTGCTCAAGGGCACCTAAGTCATGGTATTGAAGGTGGAGAGAGAGCTGTTCGTGCACTACCCCCACCTACAATTCCGTCTAGCCCGAGACTAGAACTCACAACCCTTCGATTGGGAGTCCAACCCTCTAACCATTAGGCCACGACTTCCCCCAGTTTACTTCAACGTCATTGCTGTGAACTCCGACTCACTCACGGTCTTGTTTACTGTATATATTTTTAAACTAGGCTAGATGAAGTTAAAGGTCCCGTTCTTCGTGATCCCATGTTTTAAACTTTAGTGTGTAATGTTGATGTTAAAATTCTAAAGCTCAAAGTTCAAGACCAAGCAAGATATTTAACAGAATTCGCCTACAAAAAACAACCCGTTTGGACTACATCCCTCTAGTTCCTGCAGTAATGAAATCACTAAAACAGTTTTTTTACTAACCTCCACCTACATCAACGCACAACAAAGGGGGCGTGGCCTTGTTGCACTCCGACGGAGAAGAGGAAGAGTTGCGTTTGTGTTTGTCGCCATGTCGTCAAAACGCTGTTATTTTCATCACGGAGTCCAATAATCTTTGTTTGGGCTTCCCAGGGACACTGTCCTTGGAGTTTAATGGTTACAATTTATGTTTAACTTGGTTCCCGAAAATTATAATCCACATGTGCAGCACATTTTGCTGAGGACAGCGAGCTTCCTCAATCTCAATCAGTTTAATGCCGGACAAACACACACACAAACACGTATATAACAATGTATTTGCTATATACACTAAATACTAGGGCTATGCAATAAATCAAAGGCGATTTACATGTAAAAGCGCTCCTAGAATATATCCAGCACGTGCTTTCAGACCAGGATTACCAGGTTTTCAAAACAAAACCTGCTTAATTGCTTCTCAAAACTAGCCCCATCATGTTTCTTTCCGGGCAATAAAATACACATTTTTTAGCAGGGTTGCCTTGGTAAAATTCTCATTTTAGGGGCTTAATATCACATTATTGGGATTGGGGTCCTTTCGACCCACGGACATGAAAAACAACCGCAGACTTGGCAACACTGGTTTAACTACACATAGCCATAGTTTACGGACAATTTACACAAAATAGATTTCAAAATCACAGGCGATTAATTGCCGATTTTGAAATCGATTTTGTGTAGCTTGTCCATGAACTACGGCTCTGTGTAGTAAATGCTGCTCCACCTGAACCAGTGTTGCCAAGTCCGCGGTAGTTTTTCATGTCCGCGGGTTGAAGCGACCACAATACCGTGATGTTTAGCCCATAAAATGCGGATTATACCAAGGCAACCCTGCCAAAAAAAGTGTATTTTAAACCCGGGATGCAATATTTAATCGGGGAACCCCCTGGGAAGGCGATTAGGCTAGTTTTGAGAAGCAACTGGGCAGGATTTGTTGTGAACGCATGTGCTGGAAATATACTACTAATTACAGGAGTGCCTTTACTGTTGAGATGGTGGAGAATGTTGAGCTTAATTAGCCATAGCTCATTAAGTGATCAACATTTAGCTAGCTAACCTTCTACAAATTAACAGAATTTTTTTCAACTATATCAGATTTGTTTTTACAAAAAATGATAGGACAAACATTCTCCATAATTTAGCCCAACAGGGTGGAACTTTAAGGGTGGGACAAGCAGGATAACATAAGAAAATAGGAGTGAGTTGAAGCTTACATCAAGTTTGTAGTGATGAATTCCAGTGGGAAAAATAAATTATGTAACTTCTTTAAAATGGTCTCAATGAAATTGCAATTAGTGATGGGAAGTTCGATTCTTTTCCGCGAACTGGTTCTTTCGGACAGTTCGATTCAATAAACCGGTTGAAAAAAACGGTTCATCGGTTCTTTTACGATCGATGTAATGACACCATTGGGGATGAAGTAATGGCATCACGTCTATCAAACATTCAAATATATAAAGTCAGTAATCATAACTTTAGTCAGTTAAAAACCTCATAATCATGAAAAGTTTACATTTGAGTTTTGCAACAACGCACCCAAATACAGTAACAGCAATAATGTGCATACGAGTATTTAAGTCTTGAAGATATAAAGTAAATAAATTACATAGGTGTCATCAGTGCAGAAACCATGATCCACTTACTATTCAGTAATCAATCAATAACCAAAAGAATCAGTTCGGTTCAGACGCTCTGTGTGTCAGTCGGCTTTACGCTGAATCACGCATGCGCAGTATCATCAGCTCTTCGGTTTTCGAATCGGACGCGTCCGAAATAAACGGTTTTCGCTTTATACAGTATATATTGGGGAAGTCGTGGCCTAATGGTTAGAGGGTTGGACTCCCAATCGAAGGGTTGTGAGTTCTAGTCTCGGGCCGTACGAAATTGTGGGTGGGGGTAGTGCATGTACAGTTCTCTCTCCACCCTCAATACTTACTAGGACCCACGACTTAGGTGCCCTTGAGCAAGGCATCAAACCCCCAACTGCTCCCCGGGCGCCACAGCATAAATGGCTGCCCACTGCTCCGGGTGTGTGCTCACAGTGTGTGTGTGTTCACTACTCTGTCTGTGTGATTTTCAGATGGGTTAAATGCAGAGCACAAATTCTGAGTATGGGTCACCATACTTGGCTGAATGTCACTTCACTTATATAAATACAGTACAGATATTTCATAAATCATCCCTTATTCCTATTAAACAGAGTCTTTAGAGTCTTAATTATTGTCCAACTTCCCTGAAAACCCCTTTGGCATACACATTATCTACAATATACAGATTAGAAACATTCCTCTTAAAAAAAAAAAAAAAAGCAAAAAAAAATTATTTTATCACACTTTCCGATGTTTAACAAGATACTTCAATTACATGCATGCGCAGTATCATCAGTTCATCGGTTCTCAAATCAGACGCGTCCGACAGAAACGATTCTCGGTTCAGTGTACTGGTGATCCGAAAACCGATGTAAACGGTTCTTGACTCGAGAACAAGAACTGCTCCAGCAGTGGGCGTGTTCGTTCATTATCTGGCTCGGCTCTTGGTTCATCTTCAGTTCTCTCTTCACAGCAGTTCAGTCAGTGTACTGTTTGAGTAAATGAATTACTCCGGGATATTGGTTTATTCTGACTCAGAGAGAGTGTCAGTCATGTTAAAAAAGTTAACAGCTTAAGTAATTTGTGGATTAATGCAAATTGGACACGTGAACAGTTTCAAATGATTCAGTATAAATATATATACATATAAATATCTCGTACTGAATCAGAACGTAGGAATACTTAGAAATATACTAAATAAGAAGATTAATACAGTAAGAATGGTGCAAATCAACAGCTCTTATGAACTGGAACAAACGGACGATTTCTCAATCACGGAAAATATATATAATCTACACTCACTTTTCCACATGCACGCACACAGTAACCCGATATAAATCACAACTTAATGGCAATTCAGCGTGGATTTATAAGTATTAGAAGTCCGAAAATTGGCGGACTTTCCATTCTTGCATGAGAGACACAGCTGCCCTTCACTTCTTCCGAAGCACGGGATGATGTGGTAGCATCGAGCACTCTGATTGGTTGTGATTATCCGGGACATTTGAGAATATCCAGGCCTTTTGTACAAACACAGCTCATTGGCATTAAAAGGAATCTGCACTGAAACAAGTCACTGAACAGGGCTGTTTTTGACAGAAATTTTAACTAAAGTATATTATAGACTTTTTATTAAGACCCTAAAGAGTCAAAACAACTTGTGGAAAATGGGCATCTGATGACTCATTTAAAATGTGAGTCTCAAGGTATGCTTTACACACAAAACACTTTCCACACTGAGAGCAGGTTCATTTCAGTTCATTTTATTTAATTCCCAAAGGCAATTTGGTTGCAGCAATCAAAAATGTCACATAAACAACAAAAACACAATACATTTCCTTCCTAAAAAGTTCTTAACTTAAATTTTAAAAAATTCAAAACTGAGGGGATAAATGAAAGTTATTTTACTTCCCTGGTTTACAATCAAGATAATTCATGTTTTTCACTTTTAGAGAATTAAACCAGCACAACAGTGAAAAAGATAACAGTAACTCAATATAGGATCTCTAGAACATGCACATCAGTGTTTTGTCAAAACTTTTTAACAAAAATTTGTTAAAAAAACCTGTACACTCTCAATACCTAGTCCATTAATGCTTGTTTGCTTATACTAAATAGATTTCATCCAAGAGTTAAAATCAATAGCCATCGTCTTAGTTTTATACACATTAAATGCACAATATGTAAGATTATTTTAGTACAATATCGCAAAACCACTAGAAGTGTTATATAATTTGCTGACTTGTGTACTTACATTATCTCAAAGGTTTCAAAGAAAGTTTAAAACTAGTTACATGGACAGTGGCCATAGTGTCGTTTTGTCACCTGCCAATTACTTCTTAACCCCTCAATTTCTGGTTTTGTTTTGTAGAAAACATGGAAACACCAAAGATGCTTTAATGTTGTGTGTTTTAATAGACCGGTGACGACAGCACAGAGTAGCATTATAACAGTACTTTCAAACGTATATAGTATATGAAAACAGCGCTGCTTTACCTCTCATATGCACGACTGGAAGCAGTTTTGCAAAATAAAAGCTTTCAAGCTATACGTGTGTCAAGGTTTCTTTTGCCGACGGCTTATTTTGAATACACACCCTCCAGCGGTGAAAAATTACATTTTGTGCCTTTACAGTATATTTCAAGAAAGCATTCTGACACCACATAATAAATTCATAATCCACAGGGCCAAACATGGAGTCCTCCTCACTCAATAAGCTAACGATTACTGAATTATCAGCAAATTTTATAATATGCCTATTTCTAAAACTACTTTTACAGTCTTTGTGTACAAGATAAATAATAAGGGTGAGAGGATACATCCTTGAGGTGATCCAGTTGATGACAGTCATTCAGAAAAACAGTCATTTACTTTAACTCCCCACGGTGAAAGTCTTTTATGAAGAGTGGGTTACCAAATGAACCTTGCAATGTCCTTTCTGTGTAAAAGTTTTTCCAAACAGTGAAAGACTTTTACCCAGTATGATTTAACATGTGCCTCTTAAGGCTTGATTATATGTAAAACAGTGAAAGACTTTTACCCAGTATGAATTAACATGTGCCTCGTAAGGCCTGATTTATATGTAAAACACTTTCCACACTGAGAGCAGCTGAAAGGACTTTCTGAAGTGTGTGTTACCAAATGAATCTTAAGGTTTTCTTTCAGTGTAAAACACTTTCCACACTGAGAGCAGCTGAAAGACTTTATCCCAGCATGAATTAACATGTGCCTATTAAGATTACGGTTACATATGAAACTCTTTTCACACTGAGAGCAGCTGAAAGGCTTTATTCCAGTATGAATCATCATGTGGTTCGGAAGGCTCGATTTATATGTAAAACTCTTTCCACACTGAGAGCAGCTGAAAGGCTTTATTCCAGTATGAATTGGCATGTGATGCTTTAAGCCTACTTTATTTGTAAAACTCTTTCCACACTGAGAGCAGATGAAAGGATTATCTGAAGTGTGAGTTACCAAATGACTCTCAAGTTGTTCTTTCTGCATAAAACTCTTTCCACACTGAGAGCAGCTGAAAGACTTTGTTCCAGTATGAATAAACTTGTGCTTCTCAAGGCTTTCTTTGCGTGCAAAAAAGTTTCCACACTGAGAGCAGCTGAAAGGCTTTATTCCAGTATGAATAAACATGTGATCCTTTAAGCCAGTTTTCCGTGTAAAACTCTTTTCACACTGAGAGCAGCTAAAAGGCTTTTTTCCAGTATGACTAAACATGTGATCTTTTAAGCTAGCTTTCAGTGTAAATCTCCTTCCACACTGAGAGCAGCTAAAAGGCTTTATTCCAGCATGACTAAACATGTGATCCTTTAAGCCTTCTTTCCTTGTAAAACTCTTTCCACACTGAGAGCAGCTGAAAGGCTTTATTCCATTATGAATTAACATGTGATCCTTTAAGCTAGCATTCCTTCTAAAACTCCTTCCACACTGAGAGCAGATGAAAGGCTTTATTCCAGCATGAATTAACATGTGGTTCTCAAGGCTTACTTTGCGTGCAAAAGTGTTTCCACACTGAGAGCAGCTGAAAGGCTTTATCCCAGTATGGATTAACATGTGCTTCTTAAGTTTACTGTTATATTTGAAACTCTTTCCACACTGAGAGCAGCTGATAGGCCTCTTGGCTTCTGTTGTTTTAAGGCTGGAACTCACTGACTTTTCTCCATTGACATCATGATCTTTCTGATCCTGATATTGCTCATCAACCTCATTCAGATCTTGCCTTTCTTCTTTCATTAGGCCTATAAACAAAGAATGAAAATCAAATGGTAAATTTTAAAAATAAGAGGATAAAATATGAAATGTTTATGAAAACGATGTCAAAACTGTCCTTTGTTAACACAGTGCAATGAAAATAACTAAAAACACTGCATTATGCTGACAGGTCATTAGATGGTGATATCACTTTGTAGAGAAACACTACACACTGACAGCTCCAGCAAACAAGGTTTGTTCTTTGATTACTTTCTTTAATTTAACAATTTAAATAACATATCACATTCATATCATTGGGAGAAACAATGTTTAGTTTGGTCACTGATTCACTCACACATAAAACATTGAACACTTTGAGACAAATACAATCTGACTGAACTCGAATAATTGCACATCGCAGATCACTGATTGGGTCAATCTCATGAATCTGTTGAAACGCCATGGCACTAATTATTTTAAATATTAAACATGCAATTTAGTAATATATTAAAACATCATAATAAAGACAATACTGTTCTCTACCTTCAACACAGAGTAACTTCAACATAGGAATTAATTATTTTTGCATTTTATTGCATTTTCTGCTGAAATTCTCATTACCGCAATGCGTCTAGCTGTGTCTGAACTCATGTTATAATTTAAACAAATTAGCATTAAAATATTCTGTAAAAAGTAAATGGATATTCTGCTAGATTTTTTTCACACTACAGAAACATGACAGACTGAATATTCATGTATAATATTAACGATACAATGGTCGAAAAATAAAGTGTCCATGACTGATGAACTCATCCTCCGCAACATTTGTTTGAGGGACATTTATAAACACACTTTTTATTTTAATATATCTTGACTTTAAATTATGCAACACGTGGCAGAATAGTACCTGCAAGTAGGCAGATCTCTTCATATTGTTAAATGTAAAATTACTCTTGTCAGAAAGTGTACACGACAAATTGATTATCATTGCCAAAACGTGTAGTTTTACACATTTTGAAAAATGTTAAATTCAAAAATTTCTTATACTTCATTGATGTCTGATTATATACATGGAGAAAAAAAATTGGCTACATTTTTGTTGCTAAAGTTGATCTGCATTCAAAGCACCCACTAAACTACAACACACCCTTTACGGCATTAGTTCTGGCTTTTGTTCACACAGGACTCATTCTGGGACTGAACCTGGATGGTATGGGGTTGCATGAGTGCGTGTGGCATGGGCAGCTTACACATCTGGAAAGACGACATCAATGCTGTGTTACGGTCCGCGATCTTTTGTGCTGTGTTTTTTTTTTCTCCATTTTCACTCTCATGCTCTCAGGTACCACCTTCCTTGGATTCTATTGGATATCTTTGCTGTCAATCATCGTTAACATTGTTTCCTTTGCCAATCATGCTCGCATCCAAGAGGTTTAAAAGGAGGACATCTGTGAAAGAGCGGGAAGGACATTTTCTGCTGTGACTATGGTGTGCGTTTGTCGTTTTGCTGATTTCTGATCTGATGTTTTCTCAGCTTATTGATGGTTTGGAAGACAAGGAAGGAGTGGAAGAGTTTAGTAAGTCACGTGACCTACATATCTGCACGTAGTGATTTTGGATGTATTAGAAACACTAGTTTAGTTGTGTGCGCTTGTTTTTGTATGTTTTGGCTTTAGTGCAGTTAGTGTAGTTTATGACGCTTTTGCGTTGAAGACTTTTCTTTTCTTTCTTTATTAGTTTAGGGGTTTGGGAAGTTAGTTAGTTAGTGGGGCTCATATTTCATTTTATGATTTAAGCGCCACTTTAACTTCCCTTCTCTCCTTTGTCTTGTCTGTTTAATTTGTTGTTCCTTGAGGGCAATAAATATTTCTTGTAGTGCAGTTGTGTCATGTATTCCATTGCCACCTCTTTCCCTGCCTCATTTCTTTAAAATGCAACTTAATGTTACCTCTTTTAACCCCTAGTAAAAACAATTTCATCAGAGACGTAACATTAAATGGGGGCTCGTCCGGGATTTTATATTTTATCACTTTTTTTCCCTGTTTAGGAAAGAGAAGTGGTCAAGTATGCCCTTTATATAATTTTGCATGTTGAGAGATGTTGGGGTGGTGGCAAAGGGAAGTGTTGGCAAAGGGAAGTGTTGATTTGAGTAGTTGTGAAATGTGGTAAAAGGCAGTGATTCGTAATGCACTTGAAACATGTTCAGTTTAGAAGAGTTCGTTAATAGTCCTTCATTGGAACAGCTTAACTTATGTCGAAAACAGGATTTGTTTGCTATTGTCGTTCTTGTCACACATGTCAAGTTGTTGGAAAACCAAACCAGATTGTTCCACCTGTTCCATTGAAACCAATCCCTGTGCTAGGAGATCCGTTTGAACATGTACTAGTAGACTGTGTGGGCCCTTTCCCAAAAACGAAAAGTGGTAATCAATTTTTACTAACCGTGATGTGTTTATCTACTAGGTTTCCAGAGGCGATTCCTTTAAGAAAAATTACGGCACCGAGTGTTGTGAAAGCACTTGTGAGATTTTTCTCGATATTTGGGTTGCCTAAAATTGTACAAAGTGACCAGGGTACAAATTTTATGTCCAAGGTATTTAATCAGGTAATGAAGACCCTAGCAATTACCCATCGCACGTCTAGTGCTTATCATCCGGAGAGTCAAGGTGCGCTGGAAAGATTTCACCAGACACTGAAATCTATGTTGCGAAAGTACTGTCTAGAGACAGGTAATGATTGGGATGAGGGAATACCTTTGTTGATGTTTGCTGTAAGAGAAAGTGTGCAGGAATCTCTTGGATTCAGCCCTGCTGAACTTGTATTTGGACACCAGGTACGTGGTCCTTTGAAGGTTTTGAAAGACAAAATTTTGGAGAATGATCTCAGTGTGAAAACAAATTTACTGGACTATGTGACAAAATTCAGAGAACGCTTGGATAAAGTTTGTTCGTTAGCTAAGGAATCTCTTGCTAAGGCACAACAAGGAATGAAACGTAACTTTGACAGGAAGGCCGTTATGCGTTCTTTTATGCCTGGAGATTCAGTTCTCGTATTTTTACCCATCCCCGGTTCTTCACTTTCTGCTCGATTCTTTGGTCCTTATGAGGTAAAGGAGAAAATTAGTGAAACTAATTATGTGATCTGTACTCCTGACAGAAAACGGAAGACTCGTATCTGTCATGTGAACATGTTGAAACTTTATCATGTTCGAAAGTCACCCGAGGAAAACGTGGTTAAAGCTGTCGAATCTCCTGTTTTCTCTGTTGCAGCTGTGACTGAAATAACATCTGTACCTGATTTAAATCCTGAGGATGATGGAGTAATTTTTCGCAATCTTCCTCAAGTTACTGTGAGGTTGACTAACTCTGAAATTTTGAAAGATCTCAGCTCATATTTTAAAAATTTGGATGAACATCAGAAAAATGATCTTATTCAGCTTATTTCAGAGTTTAAATGTCTGTTTAAAGATGTGCCAACATTGACAAATGTTTTGCACCATGACATTGATGTTAAAGATGCTCGTCCGATTAAACAACATGCGTACAGAGTTAATCATGTGAAGCGTGCGGTAATGCGTCAGGAAGTTGACTATTTATTGGAGAATGGTCTTGCAAAACCAAGCTGTAGTCCGTGGAGTTCACCATGCATTTTAGTTCCAAAGCCGGATGGTTCTTTTAGATTCTGCACTGATTTTAGGAAAGTGAACGCAGTTACTGTGCCTGATAGTTATCCACTTCCTCGAATGGAGGACTGTGTTGATAATGTTGGTTTTGCACAGTTTGTAAGTAAGTTAGACATGTTAAAAGGCTACTGGCAAGTCCCGCTTACTTTTAAAGCTTCTGAAATCGCAGCTTTCGTTACCCCTGATTCATTTCTGCAGTATACTGCGATGGCTTTTGGACTTAGAAACGCACCGGCCACATTTCAAAGGCTCGTTAATAAGATTTTAATTGATGTGCCAAATTGTAGTGCCTATTTGGATGATTTGGTGGTTTATTCCAAAGAGTGGAGTGAACACATTAAGTCACTTCGAATGGTATTTGAGCGTTTGGCAAAAGCCTTATTAACTCTTAATTTAGCCAAGTGTGAATTTGGTCAAGCGACGGTGACTTATCTTGGGAAAGAGGTGGGGCATGGTCAAGTTCGACCAGTAGAAGCTAAAGTGAGGGCAGTTTCAGAATTCCCTGTTCCTAATACTCGACGAGAACTTCGAAGATTTTTGGGAATGGTTGGATACTATCTGAGTTTTTGTAGGAATTTTTCATCCGTTGTTAGTCCTCTTACTACTTTGTTAAGCCCTTCGAAGTCTTTTATGTGGAATGCTGAGTGTCAGTATGCTTTCGAAAGCGTGAAAGCGCTTTTGTGCAATTCACCTGTTCTTCAGGCTCCCAACTATGAACGTTCTTTTCAGCTTGAAGTAGATGCTAGTAATGTTGGAGCTGGAGCTGTTCTTCTGCAGGAAGACGAACAAGGAATAACCCATCCAGTGAGTTATTTTTCGCGAAAGTTTAACAAAAACCAGTTAAACTATTCTACGGTCGAGAAAGAAACTCTAGCTTTAATACTTGCTCTACAACATTTTGAAGTTTACCTTGGTTCTAGCATACTTCCAGTTGTTGTGTATTCCGATCATAGTCCACTAGTGTTTCTTTCTAAAATGTACAATCATAATCAAAGATTGACTCGTTGGTCTTTGTTGCTCCAGAGTTATAATATTGAGATAAGACATAAGAAGGGGGCTGATAATGTGTTCGCAGACAATCTTTCTAGAGTTTAAACTTTTTACAAAAGGTTTACTCTTAAGTGGGGGAGTGTTACGGTCCGCGATCTTTTGTGCTGTGTTTTTTTTTCTCCATTTTCACTCTCATGCTCTCAGGTACCACCTTCCTTGGATTCTATTGGATATCTTTGCTGTCAATCATCGTTAACATCGTTTCCTTTGCCAATCATGCTCGCATTCAAGAGGTTTAAAAGGAGGACATCTGTGAAAGAGCGGGAAGGACATTTTCTGCTGTGACTATGGTGTGCGTTTGTCGTTTTGCTGATTTCTGATCTGATGTTTTCTCAGCTTATTGATGGTTTGGAAGACAAGGAAGGAGTGGAAGAGTTTAGTAAGTCACGTGACCTACATATCTGCACGTAGTGATTTTGGATGTATTAGAAACACTAGTTTAGTTGTGTGCGCTTGTTTTTGTATGTTTTGGCTTTAGTGCAGTTAGTGTAGTTTATGACGCTTTTGCGTTGAAGACTTTTCTTTTCTTTCTTTATTAGTTTAGGGGTTTGGGAAGTTAGTTAGTTAGTGGGGCTCATATTTCATTTTATGATTTAAGCGCCACTTTAACTTCCCTTCTCTCCTTTGTCTTGTCTGTTTAATTTGTTGTTCCTTGAGGGCAATAAATATTTCTTGTAGTGCAGTTGTGTCATGTATTCCATTGCCACCTCTTTCCCTGCCTCATTTCTTTAAAATGCAACTTAATGTTACCTCTTTTAACCCCTAGTAAAAACAATTTCATCAGAGACGTAACAGCTGAAAGGTATATCCAAGTTCTAGAACAACATATGCTCCCATCCAGACGTAGTCTCTTTCAGGGAAGACACTGCATTTTCCAACATGACAAAACCAGACCACATACTCCATCAATTACAGCATCATGGCTGCATAGAGGGATCCGGGTACTGAAATGGCCAGATCTTTCACCCATAGAAAACATTAGGCACATCATAAAGAGGAAGATGCGACAAAGAAGATCTAAGACAGTTGAGCAGCTAGAAGCCTGTATTAGACAAGAATGGGACAACATTCCTATTCCTAAACTTGAGCAACTTGTCTCCTCAGTCCCCAGACGTTTGCAGACTGTTATAAAAAGAAGAGGGGATGCCACACTGTGGTAAACAAGGCCTTGTCCCAACTTTTTGGAGACGTGTTGATGCCATGAAATTTAAAATCTTATTTTTTCCCTTAAAATGATTTTTTTTTTTTTTCAGTTTAAACATTTGATACGTCATCAATGTTGTATTCTGAATAAAATACTGACATTTGAAACTTATTATTTGATTACTTTAGCATTTCATTCTGTTTTTATTCTCAATTTGTACAGTGTCCCAACTTTTTTTGGATCGGGTTTGTACATTCCTAGTGGCAAGACTGACTTCAAACAGTTTCTGTACATAAAGTACATAATTATCAAATACAATTACTGTAATTTACCCAAAGGGTATTTTATGTTTCAAAGGTTGTGGTACACTTGTAGGTTCAAGACTAACTTAATACAGGTGAAACTTTGTCAATATCTCCATTATTGTACAAACAGTGCATAATTATTCTAAGAAAAGAAAATACTGAAATTTTTTTTTGGTTGCTGTACATTCGTAGTGACCAGACTGACTTGCTAAAGGTTACATTTTCACAGTAACACCTTTACTGCTTGTACAGCACACAAATATTTTCATAGAAAACTAATTTATCAAAATTCACCTAATTCTCTTTTTTCATGTTCTAAAGGTTGTAGTACACTCCTAGTGGCTTTTGATGCTACAGCACATTATTTATATTCATATTTAGTCATTTATCATTTATTTATTTGTGTATACAGGTATATATGGTTCATTAGGACACAAATGCGTACAATGTCATGGGTAGTACAACATAAACATGGTTTATGAGGACACTTCCTGTGTCCCAGTAAATTGTACAAAAAAGATTGTGTACTGTACTGCATATATGAAGGAAGGTATTGGCAAAATCCCACCTGTAGTAAATCACTTTGAGTTATACATGCCTTACAGTTTGGCAATATTTTATTTTAAATGTTAGAAGTCACACTAGTTAAAATAAATTGGACGTATTAAACCCAATCGGTGGAATTGTCAGACGGTCCCTTACACATCAAGCGCCACTATGGCACTATAGTTTTCTCTGGTTAAAATTTGCTGCTACAGAACACTTAGACTATTTTTAAAAAATATTTTAACGTTGATATAAAGTTGTTGCATAATGTTAAAACTAATCGTGGTTGTGGTATCTTTGTAGGACTGATGTAGTAGTGGCACACGAAAGCATATGTCTTGCAAACATTGAACCTAAAACTAACTTTACTATGCTGGTTTCTACTACTAGCGTAAAAACCTATACACAGTCTCCCAGGCTTGGAGTTCAATACAGTTTCTCGATTTTCAAAAAGCAAAAATAAAGGTCTAATTAAAGTAATAATTAAATCTCCTCAGTGTCAGTGCAGTTACATTTCCAGAAGAAATTTAAAACATGGATTTAAGACCATTTGATGATAGTTAACGTCTTATTCTTGCATAACGGATTTGTGTATGTACCACAAATATTATTTAAAGATTAATGTAGAATAAACACCAACCTCCTTTTTCCTCATGTTTTATTCTCCTGGCTCCTCGCGTTTTATTCTCTCGGTCTCTGGTTATTCTCCAGGTTTCTGGCTCCTCTGGTTTTATTGTCCGGTTTTCTGGCTCCTCGGGTTTTATTCTTCGGGTTTCTGGCTCCTCGGGTTTTATTCTCCAGGTTTCTAAGTCCTCGGGTTTTATTCTCCGGGTTTCTGGCTCCTCGGGTTTTATTCTCCAGGTTTCTAAGTCCTCGGGTTTTATTCTCCGGGTTTCTGGCTCCTCGGGTTTTATTCTCCGGGTTTCTGGCTCCTCGGGTTTTATTCTCCGGGTTTCTGGCTCCTCGGGTTTTATTCTCTGGGTTTCTGGCTCCTCGGGTTTTATTCTCCGGGTTTCTGGCTCCTCTGGTTTTATTCTCCAGGTTTCTGGCTCCTCGGGTTTTATTCTCCAGGTTTCTGGATCCTCGTGTTTTATTCTCCAGGTTTCTGGCTCCTCGGGTTTTATTCTCCAGGTTTCTGGCTCCTCGTGTTTTATTCTCCAGGTTTCTGGCTCCTCGGGTTTTATTCTTCGGGTTTCTGGCTCCTCGGGTTTTATTATCCAGGTTTCTGGTTCCTCGTGTTTTATTCTCCAGGTTTCTGGCTTCTCGGGTTTTATTATCCAGGTTTCTGGTTCACTCGTGTTCTCTTCACTCTCCTCTTTAACAAACATCTTCACAGCAGCAGATCTCAGTTCAGATGATACTCCTCCAGATATTCCTGCTTTTCATCAAAACGTAGTCACTACTGTGAGGATGAGAATATTACAGGTATTACACGCTGGACTGGAGAGAGGAGATTAGAAAAAAAGTGATGTGTCATGCAGCCAAGTATGGTGACCCAACAGCTGTGTCCCAAAGTTGAGTGTACAGCTGTTGGGGCCTTGTCATGGATTTGCAATCAAAAAATGTTGTTATAATGGAAGTCAATGGGGCAAAAACAGCCACTAATAATAAATGAGGGAGAAACATTTTTTTTATCTAATGCTGCACAAAAATTAACAATGCATCAAAGCCAATGTTGTTATTAATCTTTGACATGCCCAAGACTGTGACAAAAAGGTAAAAAAAAAAAAAAATCACTTTTTATATTTAAAATGTCATTTTTCTGAGGAAATCCAAATCTCAAATACTCAACCAAATCACATTTTTGGGTGAATTATATCACATAATATTTGTTTTCGGGCAGCATTTCTCTGGCGCGTTCACTACTGCGAAGATCGCTAGACAGCATCATCAACTTTATCTTTGCAGTCGACACGACACTGTAACAGAAAACACTTGTGTTATTAGCAGCAAAGACAGCTGAAGCTTCACAAGCGCCTCCTATTTCACAACAGCATGCGAATGCAGGTGAACCGGTGTTTGATATTCACAGAAATATGAGATTAGTGCCGCCATTTTCTGAAAAGGAAGTGGATAAATATTTCTATCACTTTGAACGTGTTGCTTTATCCATGAAATGGCCGAAAAGCTTTTGGACTTTATTGTTACAGTGTGTATTCACAGGTAAAGCTCAGGAAGTTTATTCTGCACTCTCACTCGAACAGAGTGGTGAGTATGATGTTGTGAAATCTGCTGTGTTACATGTATATGAACTCGTTCCTGAGGCATATCGTCAAAAATTTAGAAATTTGATTAAAGCTGATGAATGTACTCATGTTGAATTTGCAAGAGAAAAAGAACTTATTTGATCGTTGGTGCACTTCAATGAAAATTACAACTAAAGAGCAGTTAAGAGAATTAGTGCTCTTAGAGGAGTTTAAACATTGTGTTCCTCATGCTGTGGCTACGCATCTCACTGAACACAAGGTGAATACACTTTCTGAAGCTGCTATCATGGCTGATGAATTTGTGTTAACCCATCGTCATTCATTCAGTTCAGTCGGTCTGAAAACCAACGATATGAGTAAGTCTAAGTTTTGCTTTCAACCTAAGACAAAGTCTCCTGTGATGAGTAGGAATATTAGGGCGACAGTTGCTGAATATGCTAGTAAACCGGCACTCTCACGGGACATGGTTTGCTTTTATTGTAAAAAGCCTGGTCATAAAATATCTGACTGTCTTATTCTCAAGAAGAAAGATAAATTGTCGAAACCTATTGCTTTAGTTTCTACCTCACCATTCACTGTTGACACTCGTGATGAGAAAGATCGTCATTTATCTAGTTCTAGTGATAAAACTGTTGGTCAGTGTATAACTTCCTCCGTTGATTATACACCTTTTATCACTGAGGGAAATGTGTCATTGCCTGGTTCAAACGAAACGGTGCCAGTACGTCTTCTTCGAGATACGGGAGCTGCTCAGTCGTTTCTTTTAGAAGGAATTTTGCCTTTAACTCCTGAAACTGCTACTGGAACCCATGTACTAGTACGAGGTTTTGAGATGGGGTTTGTTGAAGTGCCTCTGCATCGAATCCATCTTTCCTCTGCTATCGTATCTGGTGATGTAGTAGTTGGTGTCCGTTCTGCACTTCCAGTTCCTGGGATTACGTTTATCCTGGGGAATGATTTAGCTGGTGGGAATGTTTGGGGAGAGAGTAGTGTGGCAGCTCCACCCATAGTAGTATCTGTACCCAGGAAATCTGATGTTAATCATAAACAATGTCCTGATTTGTTCCCAGCTTGTGCAGTTACTCGCTCAATGGCTAAACCGCTATCTGAAAATCAAGTTGTTGAGATTCCACTTCATGACACTTTCTTTTACACTGTTACTACAGGTGAGCAAGTATCTGATGTGTCTAAGAGTCCCATACAACCAGACCTGAAAGCCTGTTCTTCTGACCAGAAAGATTCTACAGCACTGCGACATGAATCTGCTGACACATCTGAGTTTCTGTCCACTCTTGATGAAACTAATGTTGATCTCTCTGTTGATGACCGTTCTCTGACTTCTCTGTTACAGATCTCTCGAGAGGACTTAATAAGAGCTCAGCAGAGCGATGACACTCTTAAACCTTTATTTTCTTGCCATATATGTCAGATCACCGGTAAGCCAAACCAGAAAGTGCCTGTTGCTCCGTTGCAGCCTATTCCTGTTGTTTCCACGCCTTTTGAGGATCTGATTATTGACTGTGTTGGTCCTTTGCCCCGATCTAAGACTGGTCATCAATATCTTCTCACTGTTAAGTGCCAGACTACTCGTTATCCTGCCGCTTATCCATTAAGGTCTATCACTACAAAAAGTCCATCTTGAAGGCCCTCACTAATTTAATGTCGACCTTTGGAATTCCCAAAGTGATTCAATCGGATCAGGGTTCAAATTTTATGTCGAAACCGTTTTCAAAAGTCCTGCGTCAGCTTCGAGTAAACCACAATATTTCTAGTGCTTATCATCCACAGAGTCAAGGAGCTCTTGAAAGGTTTCATCAAACCTTGAAGTCTCTTTTAAGATCGTATTGTGTGGAACTCGATGCGGATTGGGAGGAAGGCTTGCCGTGGATGTTGCTGGCTATACGTGAGGTAATCCAGGAAAGCATTGGTTTTAGTCAGAATGAAATAGTGTTTGGACATAACGTACGAGGACCTACTGCTGTTTTAGCTGATGAGTGGCGTACGTCTAAACCTTCTGAAAATGTTTCCGACTATGTGAGTGGATTTCGGTGTAGACTGTATGAAGCACGAGCTATTGCTAAAAAGAAGCCGAGTAAGTCTCAAACAAAAATGCGACAACTTTTTGACAGGAAGGCTAAGTGGAGAAATTTTCAGGTGGGTGATCAGGTATTGGCTTTGCTGCCTCTATCTGCTAACCCATTTCAAGCAAAGTTTACAGGACCTTACAGTGTAATTAAATGCCTTTCAGATAATAATTATCTGCTGAATACTCCTGACCGTCGAAGAAAAGAGCAAGTTTGTCACATTAATTTGTTGAAACCTTATGTAGTTTCGGTTCCTTCTGTCTCTGTTAGCGTAGTAACCACTTGTGACTCTTTTAATCCAGAACAACAGTCTTCTCTTTCTCGCAGTATGAGTGGTGATTCTTCAGAGAATGCTGATGAGGATGGAAATCTGCTTTCTCGAGAAAAAGTCAACGGACGTCTTAACAACTCTGAGATTCTTATTGATTTGCCTTCTCATCTTTCTTAATTGGCAGAGAAGGAGAGGAATGACATCATTGAGTTAGTGATGTCATTCCTTTCTCTTTTCCTTGACGTTCCTGGTCGTACTTCTGCCATTGAACGTATCATCGATGTAGGAACTTCCTGTCCTGTCAAGCAAAACGCTTACAGAGTTAACCCCTTTGAAACGAGATTTGTTAAAACAAGAGGTGAACTATTTGCTTACTCATCACCTGGCTGAACCTAGTTTTAGTTCATGGAGTTCTCCCTGCGTTTTAGTGAATAAATCCGATGGTTCATATCGATTTTGCACAGATTATCGAAAACTTAATGCTGTGACAAAACCGGACTGTTTTCCGTTACCTCGTGTTGACGATTGCGTCGATCATGTTGGCTCTGCCCGATACGTCAGTAAGTTTGACCTTCTAAAGGGGTACTGGCAGGTGCCTTTGACTACCCATGCAAAGGAGTTATCCGCCTTTGTTACGCCTGATGCGTTCCTGCAGTACACAGTAATGCCTTTCGGGGTTCGTAACGCCCCCGCGACTTTCCAACGATTAGTGAACCATATACTGTATGGAATGTCTGGATGCGAGGCGTATCTTGATGACGTTGTCCTGTATAGTTCTTCCTGGTCTGAGCATCTTACCCAGATAAAAGAACTCTTCTCCCGCTTAGCTAGGGCCAATCTTACGATCAACCTGGCTAAATCTGAGTTTGGAAAAGCAACCGTCACGTACTTGGGTAAGGGAGTGGGGAATGGATGTGTGAAACCTATCGGGACTAAGGTAGAAGCCATTTGTAACTTCCCAACCCCCACCACTCGTCGTGAATTGCGTCGATTTCTCGGCATGGTGGGATATTACAGGAGTTTTTGTGACAATTTCGCTAGTGTGGTTTCACCTCTAACCGATTTATTGAGTCCGAAGATAGCTTTTCAGTGGTCTGAGACATGTCAGCAGGCTTTCGAAAATTGTAAGGCTTTACTGGCCCGTGCCCCTGTTTTGAAAGCCCCGAATTTTGAAAAGTCTTTCAGTCTTGCAATTGATGCGAGTGCTTGTGGTGCAGGCGCAGTTCTTTTGCAAGAAGCTTCGAACGATATTTTGCATCCTGTAAGCTATTTTTCAAAGAAGTTTAACCGGCATCAACAGGTCTACTCAACTATTGAGAAGGAAGCCCTCGCCCTGGTGTTAGCCGTACAGCACTTCGAGGTATATTTGGGGTCAATTGTTGCGCCGATTGTCGTTTATACGGATCATAACCCTTTGGTTTTCTTGAATCGAATGAGAAATCGAAACCAACGACTTATGCGATGGAGTCTCATTCTACAACCTTTCTATTTAGACATCAAGCATGTAAGGGGAAAGGACAACGTGATAGCTGACACTCTTTCTAGAGTATAACATGACGTCGGTGTTGTACGTTTCTCTCTTCTCTCTCTCTTTTTTTTTTGCATCTCTAGGGCCCAGAGGTGTTGAAGGACGAGGTGGGGTGAAGAGGACGCTTCCTGGACGGCTGGATTACTTTGTGTTGTCCTTTGGTGTTGCTTGATTATTATTTTTTTTTCCTTTTAGATTCGTTGCCGAATCTTTATTTTAAGGAGGGAGGTGTTACGACCCTGTGCTCCCTTTTCTTCCCTGCTGGGGGCGGAATGACCTGGGAGGGTGTGGTTGACTGTACACCCCTGCTGACTGATTAGCATTGATTGTGAAGAGAATAAATGCTGGACTAATTCATCTCACATTACTTCCTCTGGGGAATGGCAGTCTCCAGAGAAGTCATTTGTGCGCCAACCGTTGCTTTTGTTTATCTTTGTCAACATTCCTTACCTTTTGGATTATGATTTCTTTATTTAAACCCTAGACATTATGCTATATTATTTTGTTTAATGGATTATTTTTCATTGTAATAAACAAACTTGCAAGTCAAACCATCTGAGCAAGTGTGATCCTATTTTATGTTACGGTCGAGAACGAGCTGGCTGTGACACTTGTTTATTAATAATTATATTCATAAAATATTCATAATCATTACTTTTGCCAGTTCTTTGTGACAGCTTTTAGGTGCGTTATTGACAGCGCCACCTAGGGCTGCAGCTATCGATTCTTTTTGTTATCGATTAATCTAGCACTTAATCGATCGATTAATCGAGTAATCGGATAAAACGATTTGTGTGTGTTTTTGAACAACCAAAACAAATTATGCATAACAAAAATGATGTGGCTGTAAAATGAACAAGCATTTGGCTTTTATTTCT
Source organism: Carassius auratus (assembly GCF_003368295.1). Classification (NCBI taxonomy): domain Eukaryota; kingdom Metazoa; phylum Chordata; class Actinopteri; order Cypriniformes; family Cyprinidae; genus Carassius; species Carassius auratus. Next base: position 390,692 of record NW_020527884.1, read on the forward strand.
CAACAGAGGTATTTATTTCCAAGTCCAAAAAATTGGCTCCAAAAGTTAAGTGCCAAGTTGGCATTGCCAACAATTATAGAACAATGTACAGTTAAGTGAACTAACTGTAACATGTATAACATGTATTGTAAAACTAATATGAATATAAACTTAGTTTTTTGTCTTCTTAATACACAACATTACAAAAAAAGGATTGCACCTTCTGCAAATTTAGTTTAGTTAACCTGAGAACAAAAAATGAATATAAAATATCAAGCCAAACAGGTACACAATGTATAAAATGTATAAAAAAAAAATGATGTAAATAAAACAATTATAAACAATTATAAATAATAAGCTGTAATCTCAAAACAAACATCAAAATGTACGTGTGCGTGCGTGCGTGTGTTTGTGTGTGTGTGAAGGGTTTCTGTTTTTAGGCTATACTCTCTTGCAATTGAACGTGATAGTTACGTTTACTACTTTAAAACGTCATCAAAGTTAAACATCATATCTAGTCAAACCACATCACGACATCGCTACAAATGCAGTATGGGATTAAAATCAGCGAACATCAATAGGCTTAGACTACGTTAATTTACCTTGTTTCAGCGATGCTTGGTGAAACCCCATAGAGTGGATGTCTTCTGTTCAGATGCTGAATCATGGAAGATGTGCTGTTGTGGTATGCCAGCTCTATTTTGCAGTAGAGACACTGCACCTTGTTCTCTTCTTTATTAAGTGTGTAATGATCCCACACTTTAGACAATTTCTGCCGTTTATTTATAGATCTATTCTCCGCCATCGCGCCAACTAAATTCAAAAGGTCCGTGTGAATAAACGGTCCCTGTGACACAATCAAATCCCTGCGCCGCACGTATTAATGCGCGTCATAAGAATTTAACGAGGCTTCGAGGCAGAGTTTTTGCCTCGAGGAATTTTTGTAATCGAGTAACTCGAGTAACTCGAGGAATCGTTTCAGCCCTAGCGCCACCCTTACATGTTAGCCTACATGAACGCGTGAACTGAACTGAGCTCGTCACAGCTGGACTGCTTGTTATGATGTCAAGGTCATTTGTAATGTTCATAAATTCAATTAGGCTAAAAATAGCCCAACTGTTACCTTTATCTTACGTTAATCAGCACCTGGCCTGTCTAAAACCTTCTAGATTTCAAGCCATTCCACCACTTTTCTAACTGCCAACTAAGAATCAGCGTCATAGATTGCAAAGAAACTGAAATCGTCGAAATGCGAGAAGCAACAAAATGCGTACCTAGAGAGCAGCGAATCGTACAAGCGTGCTTATGGGTCAAAATGCATGCAGAGTACGAAAAATGCGTACATGTTGGCAGGTCTGCCAACAACGCATATGGGTTAATCCATCCAAAGTGCACACACACAGCAGTGAACTGTTGGGGCCTTGCTCAAGGGCACCTCAGTTGTGGTACCGACGCCCCGAGATTCGATCCCACAACCCTAGGGTTAGGAGTCAAACTCTCTAACCACTAGGCCACAAGAAAAAAAGCCAATCTTCAAAAATAAATTATACATAAAATAGACTCACATGGTATTTGATCAACACCAGTACATGGTTTTTCTGTTGTTTGGTAATTCCAACACAAGCTAAATATGACAGCACTGACACAGCATTTTCTTACATAAGAAGTGACTTACTAGTGGGAACATGATAATATGTTGTGGCCACTAGATATTAATTTGAAAAACATCATATTAACTTGTGGGAACATGATATGTCGTGGCCACGAGATCATTTTGTCAAGGTAACTACATCCTTATGTCTTGGCCTCGAGATGTTATGTTGAGGGAACAACATCCATTTTTCTCGTGGCCACGGCTTCTTATGTTGAGGGAACGACATGTTTTTCTCTTGGCTACGAGTTTAATGCGTAAACAAACCTGCGTGACCATAGCAACCCAGGATTAGCAGAGATGGATTCATTAATATTTTACTTTGAATTAAGAAATTATTATATTATTTACGGTTTTAAACTTGACTTAAGACCTTTACAGCGTCTTGGAGTCTCATGCCTGTGCTTGTGAGTGCTGTCCGCCATGTTTATGAGGTTTGGAAGCAAACAAAACAATGGATTATTTACCTAGAAATATGGACTCATTTCAATAAAACACTTCTAGTAAGCATCGTTGAGCATTTATTTTTTGTATTTACTAGCACAGGCACTTGTAAGCTAATAAAGAAACTTACAGAAGTTATTCAAACAGAAAATTAACTGAACTGCTGTGAAGACAGAACTGAAGATGAACACCGAGCCGAGCAAGATTACGAACAACAAAACCTGTACATTGCCATTAAAGTAAAATAACTGAACAAAAATATAGGAGCCTGATAAAAATCCTAATTTTAGATGAAAATTTCAGATGGCATTTAGAGGCTTTTGCATCTGAACTCTTCAAATGTAAATGTAATACCAGAAAACTAATCTGATTGGCTGTCACTATGAAAAGAGAGGTAAATCCCACACGGTTGGATTTAGGGGATGCAATGATACCAATATTTCAGATTATCTCCCAATTCAGATCCGATATAAGTGTGTGTTGTTTTTTTTTTATGAATGTAGAATTTTTATACCTCTGTGTAGGGATGTGAATTTTCGATCATTTCTATAATCTATAGTCGTTTAAATTAACAAACAATTAATCGATTAATCATTAACCTTAATGCTGCACAATGCGTCTATTGCAGCAGCACGCAGTAATCGGCATGACAGGAGGTGCAAGTATATATATATATATATATATATATATATATATATATATATATATATATATATATATATATACATACACACAATATAAGTAAAATAAATTTCTAGCACAGGGTATGGCTAACAGCTCTTAAACACAACCAGTGCACAGAATGATGCTCTTGAAGCAATGATGCGCTTCAGTCACAACGTGCAGCATTACTCATAGAAATGTTCAAAACATCAAGGGAAGAGATATTGATGTTGTGTATTATGTGTGTGCAATATTTTGAGCCTTTTCTTTAAACATTTTTAAATCTCAGTTATTGTGCACTCTTGAAAAAAGTTTCATTGTTTTGATTATAATAATTATGGCTGGGACAATTACGCTAATCCGCCGATTCAGTGCTATCCCCATACTTCTGTGCCCATTCAATATATATTGCCATAATTGAGTATTTTGATTATATAACTAGTGTTATATAGTATAACTATATACTAATTTTTTATGTTTATGTTTGTGTAGATTTGAGGGAAAGATGAAAAATAAGGAAAGTCTGGGAACGACTGAAGAAGACAGTAAATTAAATTAAATTAAATTAAATAAATTAATATATGGACAAATATTGCAAATTAACATATTTACATAGTCTGATATCTAAATGTATTTACATATAAGGTAAATATATGCAAACATTTCAGATAAAATATTAACTTTTAATAAATGTGAAAAATATTTAAAAAAAAATCAGCCAAAATCGAATACTTAAATATATATTTCAAAATATATTTACATATTGTACAAAAAAAGTTTTTCTATTTGAAGATAAGATATTTAAACGTAAAATATATTTATTACTAATATATTTAAATCTATGTGGCTTCTGTATGTGGAGATTTGTAGTACATTGCTAGAGTCTCGACTGACTTACAGGTGAATTTTGTCAATTCTTTTTAAGAACACAGTTAAGTGCCACGTTCAACTATTTACCTCAATCATCGTCTTTAAAAAAGTACACTACACTTTCCAATTGTTGCAGCTCACATTCTTGTAAAATCATTTATATCAAAGAACAATTGGGCATCGTTACGGTTTTTGCGCTGGAATTTGCAGACGGTCCCTTAAACAATGCAATTATCCATGGATGTATAGAGCTTAAAACTAACTTTAAGCAAACAGATTTGATCTGCCAAAGAAAAATCTCGGAAAAATAATTATGTTATCAATGAATTTGCGGCATCAATAATTGATATTGGTTTGCATTCATTCTGCTCATAGATCACGAGACTAACAGCAACATTATCACTGCAAACATCGAAACCATCATTAACAGGAACATAGAAAAACATAAAATCATAAAATTCTTAATGAACTCCGTGTGTTTTCCTCACATAGAGCTACTTACTACTTGATCTTCAAGGGTTGTGTGTGAAAGCACGCACATATCCCGGGTCATCACTGGCAGTGTGAAAATGCAAAATCTAGCGACCAGGGAACAATTGCAGGAACACTTTACCCCTGTATTTGCCGGAATGGCAGTGTGAAAGGGGCTATGGTGTCCCAGTTTCCCAAAAAGAACTTCAAATTTTGATTCATCTGACCACAGAACAGTTTTCCACTTTGCCACAGCCCATTTTAAATGAGCCTTGGCCCAGAGAAAACGCCTGTGCTTCTGGATCATATTTATATATGGCTTCTTTTTTGACCTGTAGAGTTTTAGCCGGCAACGGCGAATGGCACGGTGGATTGTGTACATGACAATGTTTTCTGGAAGTATTCCTGACCCCTTTGTGTGATTTCCATTACAGTAGCATTCCTGTATGTGATGCAGTGCTGTCTAAGGGCCAGAAGATCACGGGCATCCAGTATGGTTTTCCGGCCTTGACCCTTACGCACAGAGATTGTTCCAGATACTCTGAATCTTTGGATGATATTATGCACTGTAGATGATGATAACTTCAAACTCTTTGCAATTTTTATCTGAGAAACTCCTTTCTGATATTGCTCCACTATTTTTCACCGCAGCATTGGGGGAATGGTGATCCTCTGCCCATCTTGACTTCTGAGAGACACTGAGAGAGACTCTTTTCATACCCAGTGATGTTTCCAATTGACCTAATAAGTTGCAAATTGGTCCATTTAACTTTTCGGCCTCTTATTGCTACCTGTCCCAACTTTTTTGGAATGTGTAGCTCTCATGAAACCAAAATGAGCCAATACTTTCAACATTTGATATATTATATATATTCTACTGTGAATAGAATGTAAGTTTATCAGATTTGTAAATTATTCCATTCCTGTTTTACTCACAATTTGTACAGCGTCCCAACTTTTTGGGAATCGGGTTTGTATTTATGTCATCCTTAAATGATCTGAAGTTGATTTTAGATGTATTAGGCCTGTTTACAGTTTAATGCTGATTAGAGGTCTGTACATGCCTTTACATAGCAATTACAACTGTATAATGAAATGAGATTAATGTTTAATACAACATTTTTAACACAGAAATATGTAATGACAAAATGAAATGATAGGCCTACTTTATGATACTTATGAAAGTAATGTCGCCACTATGTGTTGGTAAGTCACTGTGTTGATAAAGAAGCATTTTATTCAATCTATTCATCCAAGATTCAGATTCTTTCAGGGATAAATTCAAGTGTCTGTGTTTAATAATTTGTCACTGAACTGTCTATAATAATGGGTCTTTCAAAGACTGATTCATATCAGGATTCAGGAATGATACATCACTCTATAGTCTATATGCTTACTGTGACTTTGGTTTGATGACGTCAAGAAAATACCTCCCCCACCCATTCACATCTGAAAACTACTACTTCACTGCTCTCTGTTCGTTTTCTATCTAGGCTATTTGTTTTTCATTAAACTAAAAAACACTTTCTTTATATATTCGAAATATTTACTTGTTTTCTTTGTGTGTATGTGTGTGTGTATACAGTAGTCAACGTTTGAAGTGGATCAAATCCTTTAATCAAAGCTGTCCTAAAACCAAATCCGAAATACGATATTATTTATATAACGTAGCTAATATATATATATATATATATATATATATATCGTTTTGATTGCTTTTATTGATATAATTAGTAATAAAATAATCTGCTAATATGTTTTAATGATCACTTATAATGCCTCACATACCAAAACAAGTGGTTAGCGTGATTTCAAAGGACATTTAAACCATCTATGATTTTTATTAAATCGTGTTGTATTATTGTTATTGGACATACTGTAACTAAGCCTGTGATCGCTAAAAAAAACGTGTTCTTTATCCCCGCGATGAATACAAAGAAGTGACGTGAGCGCATAATGGATAGTCTAATTATTTGCGCTCTGCTTTAACACTGGGTTTTATTATAGGCATAAAACATAAATATTTGACTGAAACTTGTCTATTAAAATCGGTTTGCATGAACTTTTAACTCTCCGCTTTTGGCGCTCAGCCACCTACTTTGAAACTATCCACTGCGCATGCGCAAATCAAGCAGGAGAAATAGTTAGACCTACAACAATAAATAAAGAAAAATTGAGACAACGTAAATTTGATCCATTATTTCGTTTTGGTTTCCTTGTTTATTATATTTCCCGTTTCGAGCAGAAAGCAATGAAACAAACGTCAGTTTTTCATATTTGGTTCATACAGAAAAACAAAATATTGATTCTTTATTTCGTTTTTGGTTTGCCAGATTAAATGGAATAATTGAATGATCGGATGATACACGGACCAATCAGGGTATCTTCCGTCCATTCCAAATCCGTTTCAAATTAAAAAACAGAAAACGAAAAACTCAAGAGGATTCAAGTGAGAGAACATGAATTAAATAACCAGAAATGGAAAAATGGCTCGTTTATTCGTTATTCCATCTAGGTTAACAAACGGAAAATGAGTTTTTGACTTGATTTCTCATTGTGTCGTTTTGGGTTTAAAAAACGGCTTATGGCTTCAATATTTCATTCGAACTTGTGGGCGGAGCTGAAACGCTCCTTTCATCTGATTGGTCGGATCGCTCCGCCTTCAACTCGATCTTACATTCTTTCAGAATAAGAGTCTTATAAGAGTAGTGTCTGAAACCACCGCTCACTGTTAATTAACATAATATTTGAGTCAGATGTTGCTGCGCACATAATTCGTGCTGCTGTGACTTGCAAGTCACGCCTTTAAATTATTTCTAGGTTATAGTATTGTATGAATATTGTCCCACTGTAAATACAGTGCAAATAGTTTTGTCTCCTTGGATAAAAGTGAAGAGGAAATAAAAGACTGAACAGTTCCATGATAATATGTCTGTAACATTTACCACTCTCATCTTTTAAGTCAAAAGGCACTAGGTAGGTGTGTGTGACATTAATAATTAATTGTGGAAATTAATATAGTTAAATTTATGAAATAAATTAGTAATATTCATTTTATTACATACTAAATTGAATGTTTTTTTCTTTTAGTCTTCTTTGTTGGCCTTGAGAAAGCCAACATATATTTGAACATTATTATCATTTATTATGAGAGTAATTGACAACGACTAAAATTTTAATGTTTCACCAAATTTCCTTCTCAAAAAATCCTAGTGACTTTCATTATCTGAGCAATGAAGGTCTTACACTTAATGTCCACTAGAGGGGGAGACAGGATTCCTATTTACGTAAAATGGCAAATAAATACATTAATTTCATGTGTACTACCATGAATATGCCATATCTGTGTACAAGAATAAACTTCACACTTCAAGCTGTACTTTAAAACTTCCCATTCTGGCTTTTTCAACCTACCTCCAAATGTATTTTAATATATTTTTTATTCACACTGGTTTATGCATTTAATGTTTGTCCATCTAGAACTTTTATTTTTCATGAGCTGTACATTTTAAGATGTACTCAGTGTTGATAAATCACATGCACTGAATGTAAATGGATGGCTAAACTTAGCTAAACTTGTCCAGTGTCCTGCAAAGTTTAGCTACCCCAAATAAACACACCTAAGCTAAGCAAGGTCTTCAGGATCAGTAGCAATGTCCAAGCAAGTGTGTTGGAACTGAACTCTGCAGAACATGGTTCTCCCGGTTCAGGACTGGGTTTTAAATCTATAAATGAATTTGTACAGTTGGGTGTCTGCATGCAGAGGTGTACTTCAGTAAGTACAATGTAAACTGTAATCTATAAAGACAAATCTTCAGATAAGCATTAAGGCCACTGCCTTGAGGTCTCCATCCATTGGTCAAAACAGACCTCGCACCCCACCACACTCCTGCTAGCTGTCAACATTAATTGCGGCTGGTGCCAAATAAAAATTATTATGTATCCCTTGTGCATTGTTCAAATTCACTACCCTTTCGTTATGTTCGGGATGAAAACATTCACTCAATTAAACTGCTATAAGCATTAGATAAACATTTTTTCCCCTAATTTATTGTTGGTGGATGTTTTTTTTTCACTGACTTCCATTATAATTACATTTTTGATTGCAAAGCCATGAAACATAATCATGCATTCTTGATTGTTTGTGGTTTTCCCTGTTGGGAAGAGGTAAAATTTGTTTTTGTTTTTTTTTACAGTTGATCACTAGGTGGGACCATCATCCCTTTATATAGGCCTGTGCAAAAAAAAGCTTAGTTTCTGACTTGTATATAGAGTTATGTGGAGTATAACAGCAAATTATATTGTGTGTATGTGTGTAGGAGAGAGAGAGAGAGAGAGAGAGAGAGAGAGAGAGAGAGACTTTTGCGCACTTATCTTGATGTATTTGAGAAAATCTAAATGTACACCTCAGCTCTCAGAACTACATGGGGTAAACAAAAGTGTATTTATGCACCTGCTGCCTTTTAATGGTGGTGATAAGTATAGACTAAACAAAAACAGTACATGGATTTAAACACTTGCATGCCATCCTTCTGGTCATTTGATGGTGAGAAGAGCAGCAAGCAATACGAGAAAGGGCTTGACTTGAACCAGAGTTTTAGAAATGATTATGCAGCTTGACCCCTCCAGCGAGTTGCTGCTTATTTGAAGTTGGTATTGCATTTTGGTCCATAATCAATTATGTTCAAAGTAGTTTTTTTTATAAGATTTAAAGGTTTTAAACTGGCTTCACCATCAAGAAAAGACAAGTATTTCACACATAGGCCCTCCGTTCTTTTCACCATCAAAAGTCAGCAGGTGCATAAACACACTTCTTTTTTTTTATTGTTTAGTCCATGTAGTTCTGAGAGCATGAGGTGCATATTTGGATTTTTTCAGATACATCCAGGTAAGTAAACAAAGGTCTCTCCCACACACACTCTCTCTCTTTCTCTCTCAAACACACACACACACACACACACACACACACACACTATAATTTGCTGTTAAACTCCATATAACTCTATATACAGGCCAGAAACTAAGCCTTTTTTTGTACAGGCCTAAAGGGTTAATGGTCCCACCTAGTGATCAACTGTAAAAATAACAAATGTTACCTCTTCCCAACAGGGAAAACCACCAACAATCAAGAGTGCATGATTATATGGTGTCATGGCTTTGCAATCAAAAAATGTCATTATAATGGAAGTCAATGGGACAAAAACAGCCACCAACAATAAATGAGGGAGAAAAAATTAAAATTTAATGCTGCACAAAACTAACAATACATCAAAGCTAATCTACAGTTATTAATCTTTGACATGCCCAAGACTGTCATAAAAGGTAAAAAAAAATATCCAGTCCACAATTACTTTTTATATTGAAAATATGTCATTTTGTGTGTGTGTGTTTTCTTCCCAAATCAGTGACATAATTTATGAACTTGGTAATTAAAGAGTTAAAATCTTAGATTTTTTTTAAACATTTGGTAGTTTGATCAGGACTGAGGGTGATTAATAGATTTATGCAAAAAAAAAAAAAAAATCTTTATCTGAGACATTTTTACAGCATTTTAATTTAGTGGGTGTTTTCATCCCAAACATAACAAAAGGGTAGTGAATTTACCCACAGTATACTGTTGAGTTTTTGAAATATTTCAAGCATTTTCCCAAAATAAGTGTCAAAATAAGATTTGTCACCAATCATTCCATTAGCTGCAACACAGAGAAAGTTGTGGCCAAAATAAGACTCAACTTTACCCCCTAGTGGACGAAAACGTCCCCAACAACGCATATGGGGTATTATGTAACAGCAAGTCATTTGTGCAAGTACATTTGACTTTTTTTTCCAAAACTTAATCATTTTTATTTGGTACCAGCAGCAGTAGTTAATGTTGTTTTATATTATACAGCTATCATTGAGCTAAGGTATACCCCCCTACCACCCCATCTATCATTGAAGAACCTGTGTTACACAGATATGGCATATTCATGGTAGTACACATGAAATTAATGTATTTATCTGTCATTTAAACTTACATAAACAGAAATCCTGTCTCCCCCTCTAGTGGACCTTAAGTGTAAGACCTTCATCGCTCAGATAATGAAAGTCACTAGGATTTTTTGAGAAGGAAAAAGTCTGACCAGTTACAGCAACGAGTCAAACGAGTCTGAAGATCTGAGCTGAATTTGGTGAAACAATAAAATTTTAGTCGTTGTCAAGGCCAACAAAGAAGACTAAAAGAGAAACATCATTCAATTTTGTCTGTAATAAAACTAATAATTCTAATTTATTTAATAAATTTAACTATATTAATTTCCACAATTAATTATTAATGTCACACACACCTACCTAGTGCCATTAGACTTAAAAGATGAGAGTGGTAAATGTTACAGACATATTATCATGGAAATGTTCAGTCTATTATTGATTTTTATTTCCACTTCACTTTTATCCCAGGAGACAGAACTATTTGCACTGTATTTACAGTGGGACAATATTCATACAATACTATAACCTAGAAATAATTTAAAGGGGTGACTTGCAAGTCGCAACAACGCGAATTATGTGTCTACATCTGGTTTCAGATATTGCTCTTGTAAGACTCTTATTCTGAAAGACTGAGGAGCCCGAGTAGAAGGCGGATCGATCCGACCAATCAGATGAAAGAAGCGTTTCAGCTCCGCCCACAAGTGCGAATGAAATATTGAAGCCATAAGCCGTTTTTTAAACCCAAAACGACAAAATGAGAAATCAAGTCAAAAACTCATTTTCCATTTGTTAACCTAGATGGAATAACGAATAAACGAGCCATTTTTCCATTTCTCGTTATTTAATTCATGTTATCTCACTTGAATCCTCTTGAGTTTTTCGTTTTCTGTTTTTTAATTTGAAACGGATTTGGAATGGACGGAAGATACCCTGATTCGGACCTTACTGCCTGCTGCTGCTCTAAATGTTTAAGTCTGAAAACACATAAACAGCTTACTCGATGAAAACAAGATAGAAACGACCTCGTGTACTGTTCAAACATACAGTGTAAAGTGTGTTTTACCGTTGTTTAAAGATGATAAATACCGTGAACTGCTCCCCTCTCCTCAGAAGATCGCTGCATCTGCGTCCGAAAGCTTTGATGACTCTTAGTTCACGGTTTCTGCTGTAAGTTATTTGTTCCTCAGCTCTCAATGAATCCAGGACTGCAGCCGTTGAGCTCAAGCAGAACAAAGAGGAGTTTCCCAAACACTGGGCGTTTTCACACCGGGATACACGTTTATACTGTCCAATCAGGAAACCCCTAAGAAGTAGACAAGCGTTATAATTATCTTTTTACTTTCTGAAGCTACCAGCTATTTTGTTGAGTCTATATCAACAACTTATGTCAAGTTAGGACATTTATAAACCAAAGAACAAATGCATATTTTCTGTTACACAGCACATGTTTAACAAAGTCTCCTTGAAGTTGTGAATCTTCGGAAGTGGAAGTGGAAAACTGCTTAAAAACTCAGCAGCCTCCTCTCTCCAGACCTTTAAGGCTCAGCTTAAAACTCATCTATTGACTTTGTTCTCTAAATAACTCATTTACCTTTCTACTCCTTAATTTCCCAGTTTGTCTCTGTATGAGCACCTTCTTGACATAATTTATGTTCATCTTATGATTGCATGACCTCTTGTTGTTAATTATCTGTAGTTCTTTGTCAACACTTGTGTGTCTGATTGTCTGGTGTATATTATAAAATAATAATATAATAAAATTAAAATGGAATAAACCTGGATTTCATTTTGATTTATCACTATTTGCTTAAAGCTGTTTTGTGTTTGCTGAGAAATAAAAGCAAAAGCTCAAGATTGCTTTCTGGTCGTTCATCAGTGTCTTTGCAATGATACACAATCAAACTGACGTGACGACAGTGATTAACCTCACTCTTTTGTCTCTAGACATAAAGATACATTTACATCGATGGACGAACATAATCAGCAGATTTTGTAAATGTGGACAATTACATTTGCATTAAGCACCCAGTTTGTGCTTGTTTATATCTTACATACAAAATGAGTCTACAATCAGACAGACGCAGTGCTCCTTGTGTCTCTGCTTCACTTTCTGAACTCACTTCACTTTGAACTCAAATCAGATTTCTGCTGACTCTATATCAAGGGGTCAAACTCATTTTCACTGAGGGACACTTCAACATTATGACTGCCCTCAAAGGACCGATCGTAACTGTAAGACTATACAAAAGTGACCACTCCTTAACATATTGTTAAATTACTATATTTTTGTTACAAAGATAGAGTATGCATTAGCATAGATGTAAAATATGTTATAGCTCTGTTATTTTGACATAAGTACTTTTAATTCATCAGGTTAAGAAATCGACTTTACTACATAAATCAAAGTAAATAACAAATGACAAATATCATCAAGCACAAGTCATTATATTAACTTTGGAGAGGTGCAGAACTGTGGTAAAACAAATAATTGTGAGCTGCTAAAATATTTTTTTTTTAAATTAGAAAATTGTGGCAAATTTGTCATTTACAAAAATGAAAATGTTTATCAATAGAACAATGTAGAAACAACATAAAGATGGTATATTTGTTTAATGACTGGCCTTCAGTCAAAAAAAAAAAAAAAAAAAAAAAAGATCAGAAGACAATACTGATGCCTTTATAAAATTGTTCTGTTTTTCTTAATATTTAATCCAGCATTCTGTCTGTGGAGCGGGACCTTCATACTTAAAATAACAAAACACAAAAAAACAAACACAATGTGAATGGTTTAATGTGAATTTGGGCGCGACTTTTCAGATACATATAGATTTATTTGCATCTCAAGAAGCTACAATGATAATGTGTCTAAATAATGTATTTGAGAAGTTTCTGACAAAGGAAAAAAAACAACAACCAAAACTGCAACTTTGCAGAATAAAACACGAGGAACCAGAAACCTGGAGAATAAAACACGAGGAACCAGAAACCCGGAGAATAAAACACGAGGAACCAGAAACCCGGAGAATAAAACACGAGGAACCAGAAACCCGGAGAATAAAACACGAGGAACCAGAAACCCGGAGAATAAAACACGAGGAACCAGAAACCCGGAGAATAAAACACGAGGAACCAGAAACCCGGAGAATAAAAGACAAGGAACCAGAAACATGCATAATAAAACACAAGGAACAAGGAGGTAGGTGTTTATTTTTCAAATGGTCATTAAAAACAAATGTGGTACAATCACTGATCCTTTATTTAAAAAAATAAGACCTTAACTATCATTGATTGTTTCTCAAATCCATGTTTCAAAGTTCTTATGGAAAAGAGTGACACTGAGGAGATTTATTACTTTAATTGAGTTTATTTTTGCTTTTTGGAATCATAACTTGAACTTGAACTTGAGCCTGTGAGAATTCATGTTTTTTTTTTTACAAAAAAATTGACACTTTTTGCACATATTCCAGGAGCCCGTTTGACTAAGGAGGTTCAACCAACTCTGAGTTTAAACTTGAACTCTGAGATGACTTACCCTGAGATGGGAAACTCTGAGTTCTCGGTTACAGAACAGAACAATTCTAAATTGACTGAGTTAAGCGCGTGCACCAAATCCATAAAAAGCCATTATCAATGGAGCACCGATATTGCGATTCACCATGGCAACAGCTCCAGCCAAAAAGCTGTCTGCATACTTCAGACTCAATACAAATGTAACTCCTCTCAGTGTTATAATATCACAGGTGAAAACTGGCAGAACGTTAGATTAATTAACTAATAGCTAATAATTTTATGGCATGTCATGGGCAAAAAAAATAAAATAAATTAATCATTAATAATAATATTTTAAGTGCATTTTTCTTATTTTACGAATTATCTGCCAATAGAGTAAGAAAAATACGGCAGTGGCTATTTACACTAAGTGGAATGAACATACTTTCTTAGCGATATATCCTATTTACAGTAGGCTAAGTGCAAGTAGGTCTAGATGCTATTTACAGGAAAAATGTACAGTGAAAATTGTGATAAATTCTATTCACCATGTAAAAGTAGCAGTTCTTTGCAACAGGCTAAGTGTAAATAATAATTAGATGCTAGTTATATTTTATACTGGCAGATACACACTAGGCCCATTTGCACCTCAGTATTGTTATACATTAACAGAATGCAATAATAACAGATTGTAAATTATTATATTTATTACAATTATAAATAGTTGCATCTTTATTAAACACTCGTTAGGCACTTCCACTTTTAAAATATTTAGTTAATTTTTATTGAAAATAAATACTAATGTGACATGTGATGGGAAAAGTGAGAAGAACAAAGTCGGCAAAAGCCGGACTCTAACCCAATCAATCACGTTACAAGCTAGTTTTCCTTGCCCAAAACATTACTGCCTACACCATTGAAGCCGTTATTCACATGTGTCGTATTTAACCTTATGTGTCGCTAGAGGGTGGAGCTACAGTAGATTTGCTCTTAGTAATAGAGACTCAGAATAATTTTGTTTTCGAATAAATTTGTATTAAGATTATAAATATTATTATTAACACACTGGCATATAATATAAAAAAAAATCACTTGGTAAGAAGAGCATTTTTCCAGCATGCTTCAATTAAGTGTTTAAAAAGGGGGAGGAGACCGAAAGAAACTCTGGTTTTACCGAAGAAAACCTGCTCCTGACCAGGTTAGGTTCATAGAGTAAGTTACCATGGTAACTGACTCTGAGTATAAGTTAGCTCTCTTTCAGAAACGGGCTTGACTTGCCCTGCTTTCTTGGGTTTGACAAACCTCCCATTCTGAAACAGAAAACATTTCAGGGTTAACATACAAAGAGTTTTCACTTAACCTCCTTTCTGAAACGGGCCCCAGGTATTTTCCAAATAGCCGTACCTCGGCCAACCATTGTCCTATCCTAACAAACCATACATCAATGGGAAACTTATTTATTCAGCTTTTGGATTATGCATACATCTCCCAATACATTGTCACAAGATAGAACTTGTTTATTCTAATGTCTGATCCAGGCACGGCTTTTCAATATAGGCAAAATATTAATTAAAAACACAAACCTCTATATAAACCGAATCAATAATAAATTGTAAATGTATTCAGCATTCTGCAACAAATGTGTTTTGGATTTTCACACAATGACAGGTTAGCATTGGTCTCCATTTACTGCCTGAATGAGGCAGTTTTATTTCAAATATATTACTTGAGCAGATTGATTTTCCTTTAGTTATGGGTGGTGATTTTAATGCGGTCTTCTTAAATCCTGCACTGGATAAATCTGACCCTGATACTACAGCTAACCCATCCTTTAAGTTACTGAATAAATTTATCACAAAACCTGAATATACAGAATGTGCAATACGAGGAGTCTATATTTTTTTTCTTCTGCTCTTGCCAAAGTCCAAACCCGCCAATATACACAATTAGAAAATGAGATCAAAGTATTACAAAACTTTTTTTTTTCTGATCAACAAGCTACATGGATGTCCACCTTGAAAGAGGAATATGACTTGCTTTCACATTCAAAGGCAGAGTTCATTTTAAATAGGACAAGGCAAAAAATATTATTATGAATCCGAGATCTAGCCACTTATTGGCCTTCAGGCTGATGGAATGGGAGTCTAAGGCATACATCAGTGCAATAAAATCTTCGGATGACCAGGTAACCATAAATTCTATGTTAATTAACAACGTATTTAGAAGGTTTTCACTTAATGTAGAAATAGCCTTTGACAGGCTAGAGTGGAACTATATGTGGGCAGTTCTGCACCGGCATCAGTCTTCACTGGTAATATTATCTCAGTCCGTGGCAGGGATGTCCACTTTCAACTTTACTGTTTTGTTCATCACTTGAACCACTAGCACAAGCAATCAGGAAATATGACATTCCACAGATTAAGATTCATGGCCATAATCATATTATTAAAATGATGGCATAATCTTAAAGTCTCTCTTCAACACACAATCTCAAACATCAAATAGACTTTGTTACCTCGGCTTAATTTTATTTTTTTAACGTTTCAATAAATTTTTAATTTACATCTTTTATTATGATTTAATTTTAGGCCAGATGAAAATGAAAGAAGAAAGACGAGATCTGAAAGAGGTGGATGAGAAATATCAGGATCAGAAAGCTCCTGATGTCAATGAAGAAAAATCAGTGAGTTGCAGCATTAAAACAACAGAAGACAGGCCTTTCAGCTGCTCTCAGTGTGGAAACACTTTCACATGTAACAGAAATCTTAAGAATCACATGTTGATTCATGCTGGGATAAAGCCTTTCAGTTGCTCTCAATGTGGAAAGAGTTTTACACTGAAAGAACACCTTAAGAATCATTTGGTAACTCACACTTCAGTAAAACCTTTCAGATGCTCTCAGTGTGGAAAGACTTTCTGGTATAAAGCAAGCCTTAAGAACCATATGTTAAATCATGCTGGGATAAAGCCTTTCTCCTGCTCTCAGTGTGGAAAGAGCTTTAAACAGAAATCAAGCCTTAATGGGCACATGTTAATTCATACTGGAATAAAGCCTTTCAGCTGCTCTCAGTGTGGAAATAGTTTTAGTCTGGAAATGCACCTTATGAAGCATTTGGTAACTCACACTAAAGAAAAAAAGTCTTTCAGCTGCTCTCAGTGTGGAAAGAGTTTTAGACTAAAAGGACACCTTAAGAGTCATTTGGTAACTCACTCTTCAGAAAAACCTTTCAGCTGCTCTCAGTGTGGAAACAGTTTCAGACGTAAAGCAAACCTTGAAAAACACATGTCAATTCATGCTGGGATAAAATCTTTCTTCTGCTCTCAGTGTGGAAAGAGTTTTATACTTAAATCATACCTTGCGAGGCACATGTTAATTCATTCTGGGAAAAAGCCTTTATCCTGCTCTCAATGTGGAAAGACTTTTACACACAAGGGACAACTAAAGATTAATTTGGTAACTCACACTTCAGAAAAACCTTTCAACTGCTCACAGTGTGGAAACAGTTTCAGACATAAAGTAAGCCTCAAGAACCATATGATAATTCATGCTGGGCTATAGCCTTTCTCCTGCTCTCAATGTGGAAAGGGTTTTACTCTGAAATCATACCTTGTGAGGCACATGTTTATTCATACTGGATTAAAGCCTTTCAGCTGCTATCAGTGTGGAAAGACTTTTACACAAAAGAGACAACTTAAGAATCATTTGGTAACTCACACTCCAGAAAAAAAAAAAAAAAAAAAAACATTTTTTAGCTGCTCTTGGTGTGGAAAGAGCTATAAACAGAAATCATGCCTTAATAGTCACATGTTAATTCAAACTGGGAAAAAGCCTTTCACCTGCTCTCAGTGTGGAAATAGTTTTAGTCTGGAAATGCACCTTATGAAGCATTTGGTAACTCACACTTCAGAAAAAAAGCCTTTCATCTGCTCTCAGTGTGGAAAGTCTTTGTCATCTTGAGAATCACATGTTTAAAGTGCTCATTGAATGCCCATTTTCTACAAGTTTTATGATTCTTTAGGGTCTTAAAGGGGTCATAAGATGCTATTTTCAAACTTTATCTTTGAAGTGTTAGAAGCTCTTGGTGCATATTTAAGACCTGTTAAGTTGCTAAGACTAAAGTTTCAAATCCAAAGAGATATCCTTTATAAAAGTTAAGGGTCAACCACACTCCTCTGAATCATCTCGTTCCAAAGCCAAGTATTCTGGTGAGTGCTGTGCATTTTATGGAGGATGAGGACTTTCCTGAACCAGTAGCTTCCAGTGTGTCTGTGGCAAAACAGCTGTTTCTATAAAGTACGGCAGTTCAAACTTTGCAAGATGGTCTGGCGCTTCTGACTCGCAGCCTGTAGGTACTTTTTTTTAAAATAATTAATTTCCCACTAATTATTCAAACGCTAATTTTGAGCAGTAGAGTAGGATTGTTTTTTTATTGTTTCTCAGATCACAAATGCAGACATGGTTTTATGTTTATGCAGTGTGATATGCAACGTGTAAAAAGACACAAGTCATTATAATTATTAATTGTGTCCCACTGGATGCAACAAATGCCTCGATGATAATGGGTTTTATTTTATTTGTTTTGTCTCTTCTAGTGATTAGCGCTGGCTAACTGGGTCAAGGACTCCTCTCTGTGCCAATCATAACAGGCACGGCCAGCTGACCAATCAGTGAAGTGTAGGCTTGTGGAAGGGAGGCGTTTGCTCCGAACTTGCTTGGAAGGAATTGTTTAGAAATCATTGGCAAATGTCTCTAATACTGAATGTATATTTTGAGAAAATTACGATGTTTTCTTGCCTTAGATACATTTAATCCTGTTGTAGGGGACTCCTACACAATATTAGGACACTTTAACCTGTTAGCCAGCATCCCGACGCGGGTGTCCTCAACACCCCTCAACTCGCACGTGGTAATGTTTATGAATAGATGAAATGAAACCGGACAAATTTAATCTTGACAAACTATATATCATTATTAGGCTTGGGTATCGAGTATCGAGTATTGATTGGAACCGGAAGTATTGGCATAACCGAGCGAGTCAAACATGGATAGCATGCGTCGGCGGTTCTAAGGGGGGCAGGGTTTCATATTTTATTGAAGCACCCCTGGGCACCGCCATTGGCTAGCGGACCCCCACCTGCTGTTAGCATTCCATTGACTCCAATTCTGTTTAGGAAAGTGAAATCTCTGCAACATGCAACATTTGTTTCAAGATTGTTTTTTCTCGGAGATGCTTTATCATGTTCAACGTGCACCCTCCTATGCACTTCGAACATGATAAAGCACCTCCGAGTTCATGGAGTAGAAATAAATATGTGCCCCGTCTTTGACGCGCTGCACAGACTATCCTCCGCTGCCTCTTCTTTCTCCTTTTTATGCGTTCAAGCTTCTACACCTAGCGAACGTGTTTTCTCCACAGCAGGAATGTTATCTGTCCAGAACGCTCGCGCATCCTGGCTGAGAAGGCAGATATGATCATTTTCCTAAACCAGAACTGTTTCTGATTTTATACTGTACCTGCTGCTAATCTAGACTGGGTTTTACAAGTTGTTTCTTATTGTAGGGCCCTATGATTTCTGCGATGCAGAAAACGCGGACGGAATCGTGGAATCCAGTCATAAAAACAGAATTTACAGTTTAACACGGAATGTCACAGAATTTGCCAAATTTTGAATGAATTTATCAAAAGTAGGTCATTGCACTTACATCAAATCGCGATATGGAATAATATTTGCAAATATTAAGCCAGAATAGTCTTTAAATATGAATCCTGCATGTTCTGCGTGTCTCTGTTAATAAATGGTGCAGAAGTGCGTCTTCGTTTATTATACACAAGGAAGCACGCGTGACAATTGCGGTGATTTTAGCGTCTTTCCTCTCACTAAATAAGGACGTGAACTCATGAACAACATCTCCAGAACTGCACTGAGTGTCACTTCATGAGCATTTGACCATTTGATTTGAGTAAAACTAGCGTCACATCACATACACAGAACTGTATGTTACAGAACTGTAAAGGTATTCGCGTCAACCCGTCAAAATAAAAGTCCGGTTTAGTTTAAAGTGTTTGCCATAAATGTTCAGCAGAATGTACATAGCCTACTACCACTACTAAAAGAATCAAACACCATTTTTTTTAAGTTTAAATCATAACATTTCTTCCATGATTTATTTTTAGTAGTAAATCCCCTTTGTTAATAAGGTTTGCTTAATTTGCCACATTTAAAAGATTAATTAAATTTATGTTGTATGCCTTCATTTGATAACCAGAAAAATGCTAATATACAACATAATTTCTGAGGGGGAAAACATTTCATAAGTCTATTTTAATAAAAAAAATGTAAGTTGTTTCTATGCATTTAAATAATTATACATGCTAAAACACAGAATTAGGAAACAATAAAACATATGGTGAATAAAACATTTCATAGGTCCATAAATGTTATTTTTGTAAAACTTTTAATAAATTGATGTGAAAATGTAGAAGTTAAAAAAGTTAAAAAAAATGGAATCCAGAAAAAAATTTAAACTGATTTCACAGGGCCCTATTATTGTTTATTTGCTATTCTGCACCAGATTTGCCCATCAGTGGGAGCACAGTAACATGTTCCAGTACCTGCAGCATCATACATGTGTCAATGTGTTTTCATGAGGTTTTCAAAAATAAAATTCTTGAGGAAAATGTACCCCTGTGGAAATTCATAATTTATAATATTTATATTCAAGTTCTTATATTTATATTGTAGTTGAAAACCGCCCTGTGAGAAATTCATTGTAAAATTCATAAAAAGTAAAAAGTTAATAGAATTAAAATTGAGGGAGAAGGTCAGACTATTTCCTTCAGAAAGACTGTTGGTTAGCTAGATCATTTAAAATATCCTAAACTTTTTTTGACCCTGACTCTTAAAAGAATCGGAATCGAGAATCGTAAGGAACCGGAATCGAAACAAGGAATCGGAATCGTTCAAATTCAAACCCAGCCCTAATCATCTAAGCCTCAAGCATCAACGACAGATTGTTGTTTTTCAATGGAAAGGTTATAAAGACTGTATTTGCTAGATTTGTATAAGCAGTACACATCATAACATGAAGAATGAAAATGCAGTAAACAGATCTGCCGTAATGCAGAGTCATAAACATCCACAGCTTTAAGTCCCGGTTTAGTTAGAAAGGGAAGGGTCCAATGAACGGCATCTCATGAAGCACGTTTGGTCCAACGAAGCAATAACATTGTAATATGAATCATAATTCCTTTGTTTACATTTAAATTATTCAGGGACAGAACTGTTTGTGTCTGTTATGGAATGACTCCTGTTAAGAAACTGCGTCTTGGTAGTAAAAAAAACAAAGTTAAAGTTAAAATTTTAAAGTTAAATCTTTTTTATCATTCTTATTTTTCTTACTCAAATTATTCTTGTATTTTTCTAGTGCTCAAATAAATAATTTAGATGATGTCTAAGTTTCTGTCCATTGTTTTATAATTGTAAACTATGCAGTGGTATTTTTAATGAATTAAATAGTTTGTAGAAGCTTTCAATACAGTATTTTTTAATATTTGGGGGGTAGAGGGGGACTAGACAGTCTCAGAAAAATATTTGCAGGAATCTCATTTTTCATGATATCTTCTTCAGATTTTGAAACTCATGAGACATGTGACTTTCAACCCATTATTTTTCTAGATTGCTTCAGGACTGGTTTCATGTATTTTTATATCAAATAAAAAAATTCAGCGTGGTAAAAAAAAAAATGTCAAGGCATTTCAGTGTCTATAACTTAATATTTTTGAGCATTATCAAATCTGGTTGATAAAAAGTAAAGCCCAAATGGTCTTATTTCCAAAGACACCAAAATTATGTTTGTAACACACTGAAGTAGAAAAATGTTACAATTGTAAGTTGGGTAGAGCACTTTCAGCTGTGAGTCCCATTATGGGGGGTGCTGGCTAACAGTTTAAAATACCATATGACCTGCTCTTTAAATTATGTTTTATTAACAAGGTTTGGGAGGAGTGCATCAGATACTTAGCCTAATCAACACTAGTGGACCACAATCAAGTAATCAATCCCACAGTATAAATACTGCTGACTTGCCTCTATCCACTGACGGGTTATTAGCATCCCACCTCTACCCCATCTCCTCACTTCGAGTTAATTTTACAACTAGGCGGGAAAAGGGTGGGGGGGGGTACTCTAGGTTCTGGCCATTTCTGAGCTCGGAGCCCTTTCCCAAACAGCACACCAAATACACATTTCCATACTTTTCCTGTTGAGAGTCTTGTGTTCTAGGTTTTGCTGCAAAGCATTGTCAGACGTTGTCTGCACCAACTTTAAAACTTCAACCAGCGTACACGACTCCACACCATCCTTCAGCCAACGCCCAAGACATCACTTCCAATGACTACTGGACCCCAGCCAATCAACAACCTACAGAAACCCCTTTCTGCAGCCCTGACATACAAAATGAATTCCCTTAAAACAAATGCAACCAAGTACAAACTCCAGATTCTCTCTGGTTTATTGATTTAAAGGCTGTTCAGTAATTTCCTATAATGCTTTGAAACATGGGATTTCCCACTTTCACTCTCTCAAACTTATTCTTTCCCCTCTTTGTTTCTGCAACTTGTGTGTGTGTATGTGTGTGTGTGTGTGTGTGTGTGTGTGTGTGTGTTTGTTACAATAGTTTACATGTCTTTATGATTTATCCAATAAAGTCTTACATACATTGAAAAGATTAGTATCTTTTTTGTGTTTACAAGTTAATGTCTTAAACTGCAGATCCTGTTACCATGCTAATAAAGTGTTTTTTTGTAAGTTTTTTACTATATTTTTGATTGATGTTATGAGGCTCGTTCAATGAATTGCTGGATGACTGATCAAGTGTAAAACAGTGATCAAATTCCATATAAATATCAGCAATAATTCCCTTTGAGCTAAACTGACCTGTTTCCCTTACAACAACTTTTTACATTTTGATTTCCTCTTGATTCTGCCTGGATAAAAATGTATATTAATTTTAACTTTGAAAGCCGCTAGAGCTTTAAATGCCTAATAAATTATTAGGCAAGCAGTTCATGGTATTTCTCATATTTACCCAATCATTAGAGCAGATCGTGACGCAGAATCAACAGGAAAATCTTGCGGCGGTGGAACATGCTTTAACATCAATGATAGATGGTGTACAGATTTACCTGTGTTAAAGAAGATGTGCTGTTCAGATCTAGAAGTGCTCTTTGTTAACTGCAAGCCAGTCCATTCACTGCAGGAGTTCCACTCGATCATTCTTGTGTTTGTATCTCACCGCAAGCGCACGTGAGCCTGGCTTTACAGAAACTCGCTGATCAGATCACAGAGACAGAACAACAACACCTGGACTCTGTTTTAACCATTCTTGGGGACTTTAATAAAGCCAATCTCTCCTGTGAACTGCCAAATAGGATGCATATCACTCTGTTCCACCAGCAGCTTTGGGTCTGGCTGGTTCATCCGATACCAACCTACAGGCAAAAACCTAAATCTGCTAAACAAAGACTGTAAAGAGATGGACCAACAAAACCAAGTGGTCCTGTTTCGACCTACAGTATTGTTCAAAATAATAGCAGTACAATGTGACTAACCAGAATAATCAAGGTTTTTAGTATATTTTTTATTGCTACGTGGCAAACAAGTTACCAGTAGGTTCAGTAGATTGTCAGAAAACAAACAAGACTCAGCATTCATGATATGCACGCTCTTAAGGCTGTGCAATTGGGCAATTAGTTGAAAGGGGTGTGTTCAAAAAAATAGCAGTGTCTACCTTTGAATGTACAAACTCAAAACTATTTTGTACAAACATTTTTTTTTTCTGGGATTTAGCAATCCTGTGAATCACTAAACTAATATTTAGTTGTATGACCACAGTTTTTTAAAACTGCTTGACATCTGTGTGGCATGGAGTCAACCAACTTGTGGCACCTCTCAGCTGTTATTCCACTCCATGATTCTTTAACAACATTCCACAATTCATTCACATTTCTTGGTTTTGCTTCAGAAACAGCATTTTTGATATCACCCCACAAGTTCTCAATTGGATTAAGGTCTGGAGATTGGGCTGGCCACTCCATAACATTAATTTTGTTGGTTTGGAACCAAGACTTTGCCCGTTTACTAGTGTGTTTTGGGTCATTGTCTTGTTGAAACAACCATTTCAAGGGCATGTCCTCTTCAGCATAGGGCAACATGACCTCTTCAAGTATTTTAACATATGCAAACTGATCCATGATCCCTGGTATGCGATAAATAGGCCCAACACCATAGTAGGAGAAACATGCCCATATCATGATGCTTGCACCTCCATGCTTCACTGTCTTCACTGTGTACTGTGGCTTGAATTCAGAGTTTGGGGGTCGTCTCACAAACTGCCTGTGGCCCTTGGACCCAAAAAGAAAAATTTTACTCTCATCAGTCCACAAAATGTTCCTCCATTTCTCTTTAGGCCAGTTGATGTGTTCTTTGGCAAATTGTAACCTCTTCTGCACATGCCTTTTTTTTAACAGAGGGACTTTGCGGGGGATTCTTGAAAATAGATTAGCTTCACACAGACGTCTTCTAACTGTCACAGTACTTACAGGTAACTCCAGACTGTCTTTGATCATCCTGGAGGTGATCATTGGCTGAAGCCTTTGCCATTCTGGTTATTCTTCTATCCATTTTGATGGTTGTCTTCCGTTTTCTTCCACGTCTCTCTGGTTTTGCTCTCCATTTTAAGGCATTGGAGATCATTTTAGCTGAACAGCCTATCATTTTTTGCACCTCTTTATAGGTTTTCCCCTCTCTAATCAACTTTTTAATTAAAGTACGCTGTTCTTCTGAACAATGTCTTGAACGACCCATTTTCCTCAGCTTTCAAATGCATGTTCAACAAGTGTTGGCTTCATCCTTAAATAGGGGCCACCTGATTCACACCTGTTTCTTCACAAAATTGATGACCTCAGTGATTGAATGCCACACTGCTATTTTTTTGAACACACCCCTTTCAACTAATTCAACTAATTGCCCAATTGCACAGCCTTAAGAGCGTGCATATCATGAATGCTGGGTCTCATTTGTTTTCTGAGAATCTACTGAACCTACTGGTAACTTGTTTGCCACGTAGCAATAAAAAATATACGAAAAACCTTGATTATTCTGGTTAGTCACATTGTACTGCTATTATTTTGAACAATACTGTAACTGACTGCAGTGTTTTTGAAGCTGCTACCATCGATCTGGATTAACTCTCAGAGACTGTAACATCCAATATTAGTTTCTGTAAGGATATACAGGTGCATCTCAATAAATTAGAATGTTGTGGAAAAGTTAATTTATTTCAGTAATTCAACTTAAATTGTTTAACTCGTGTATTTACACTCCCCTAAAGTATTATAAAGTTATTTACATGAAACATTTTACACAGTGCTTTTACTGTGTTGTTTCATTGATTAAAGCACTGTTTGTGTGTTTTCTGTGTTAAATAAACAGTAGAGCAACAAGCATGCAAGAAAAACATGTTAAGTTCATTCAGACCTGAGTGATTTCATGTTTTTGTGATAATCGCTAATGTCATGTAAGGGACAGCCTTCAAATTCCAACCACAGTGTAAAAAACAAAAGTAAACTAGTCCAATCAGTTATACAAATGAATGATTTTACAGCTTTGTAGTAAATGCTAATGGTCGGAGTGACTTAACTGAATCTGAGCTCCTAACATTTAGAAAGTTTTCTCCTAATTGAGTACTGTACATGCATAAAATATATATATATATATATATATATATATATATATATATATATATATATATATATTTATATAAGAAATAGTGTGCTTTATTGAACTTATAATGCTATTAATAGTATTAATAGTAATAATAAACTTTATTATATATAGCACCTTTAAAAGTAGCATCTCAAACCACTTTACATAAAAATATGAAATTAAAAGATACACAATAACTGTGAAGGCAGTACAAGAAAAAAAAAAAGCCAATATAATAACAAAACACACACTTGAATCACATAAAAGCTATCCTAAATAAGTATTTTTTGAGGGACAAATTAAAAACAGTAAGGCATTCTGTGTCCCTAATCTTAATGGCAGGGACTTACACAATTTAGGAGCCAAAGAAGAAAAAGCCCTATCACACATAGTTTTTAGCCGTGTTGTTTGGACAGTTAAAAGACCAGCTTCAGAAGAGCGTAGAGCTTGTGTAGGAGTGTAGGGGGTTAAAAGCTCACACAAATATTGAGGGTAGAGATGTCAACGATTAATCGATGATCAATTATCTGTCGATAAGACAGTCAATCGATGAAGCTGTCAATGGTCAGTTAACTGATGTAATATTGGGCTATGTGCGGCTCATGCGGAGAAGACGTGCGAGCGTTGTGAGTGACAGTGACCATATAAAATTAATTAATTCACAATGTACTAATTAATCTTTTAATGTGATTTAAACTTTAAAAGTACATTAAAATAGAAACAACAAAAAAGTTCTTCAACATGGAAAGAAATAGAAATGTAGTAACGAAGTCATTTCATCTGATGATTGTTTCATATCGTGCCTCTTGCAGGGCTGCGGGACACAGTATTTAGAGCATTAGACTGTGAAGATTTAGGAAAAGAAACAATGCCTAAATGTTATTGAATTTGTGGACATTCGTGACCTATCTGGGGCACCGGTTCTCAAGCCCTGGGACAAAATGGGATGCTTTAAGGAAAATGTAGCCTATATGAGTAATAGGCCCAACTATAATAACAATTTATTTTCATTAAAAAAAAATATATATATATAGCTTATGCAAAATATATCTGATTTAATTAAGATAACTGACTTAAAAAGAAGTGTGGCGGCGCTCCATTCATTTACCGAAAACAGGTATTCATTTATATACAAGAGCAAAAATGTTCTGTTATTATTGTGAGTGTGCACAAATAAAATTAAACACTTTTTCGGAAAAAGGGTTTTTTATTTTTAATATCTCAGCTGTTTCGATCACACTGGAGCCAGCAATACAAAATTACATCACAGTCAAAAAATAAAATAGTCACCTAAACATTTAAAAGGTTACACTGGTCAGTTTAATAGAGCTTATACCGGTTCACTCTGCTGTTATGCCTAGGATGTTTTTGCTCCGTGAACAGGATGTTCTTTTCTGTCTATATGTGAATGTATGTAAAGTACAAGCCTAGTTTACATTATAAAAAATAGTTTAACTTTCAAACACATTGTAAATATGGAAACATTTGGATTTGTGCCGAATGTGACATTAGCAATAACCTACAAATAAATCTAGCCAAAACAGAATCCAGCAGGATCAAAATAAGTACCGGACATAATAATCACATAAAACGATTTAATGTGAAAAACAGTGTGTTTTGCTGCAGCATCGCCGATGGAAGCGTTTCACTTACTTGCCACGCGCGCCACAGTTACGTTTGGGATAATTTCATTCTAAATGTCATAAATGTCATGTTTCTGAGCGTAAAAAAATTATGCTTTAACTGTGTGACGAACATGATGGTCAAATGTTAAATTGGCGTCAAATATCACCCCCGGATCTTTTTGTTTTTATTTTTGAATTATATAGCAGAGCCATCCACACTTAAGAATATAGACTCTGCTTTACGCAAATGATGAGGTGAACCAATAAGCATCACTTGATTCTTGTCACTGTTTAGATGGAGAAAATGTGGATTCTGTTACCCATATAAGACAGAAATATTTATATTTAATGCAAAAGATCTCCATGTGGATCATACCGGCTATTGTCAGACTCCTTGAACATACAAATATATCACTGGATTATTACAATTAATGGTAAAATGAATGTGTGCAAATGTAAACTGATATTTCATACTGACACATTACAGCAAAATAGTACTGTATATATTCATATTTTATTATTAGTATGATGAAAAAAATGAGTATGCAGTTGTGACAACAATCTATCAAGTTTGTCTAAATCTTTGTCTGTAGTTGTCTGTAGTCAGTGTTTATATAATGTTTAATAACATTTATATACATTATGTTTTTGTTTGAACAGCTTCCCCTGGAAGTCAGAGATGTTAGAGATGTGGTCACTCAAGAAATTTTTCGGAAAGCGGCACACTTTGCCTGGCTAGAGAGTAAGATTTCTCCCTGTTTAATGCACATTCTCCAATTAAATTTTGTAGAACGAGGCTGCTAATCTTTATTATTATTGTTGTTATTATTATTATCGTTCCTGTATTTTGTCTTTGCACTATAAGTTGTGGCCCACTGGAAGAATTTCACTCCCGTCTCCCAGAACGATTTCAGATGGATGAACAGCATCAGGGAGTGTTTGCTGTGCAGAGCCCTTTTCAAGCCAAACTCACCATAGTACAGGGGAAGAGATGGCGGGGTGAACTTTGGGCTTTTACTCCGATGTTTACGCAGGATTTTGTTGCCTAGTCTGTGGTTGAGTTTCATGTCTGAAACCCCTAAACCCCTTTTCATAGCCCCTAAAATTTTTAATCGGTGAACCTCCTGCAAATGTGATTGGACTAGGTTTGAGCAGCAACTGGGCAGGATTTGTTTTGAAAACATGGCAACTCTGATCTGAGTTATTAGACAGTTTCCTTCTGTTTTACCTTCTTTAGATCCTTCTGTCACGACCGGTGATACAAGGATACACGGTGAGAGATCCAATTGCGGGTACGTCTTTATTTAAGGGGCAATCCAAAGAGAATAAACAGTCCAGGTAGGGGTCGATACCAAACAAAACCAAATCAAGAATAAACAAAACATGAATTAGACAAGGACACAAGGCTAGGGCACGATGACTGATGGACATGAATTAACAAGGACTCCATGACACATACTAAGACAGACCGGGTATAAATACACAGGGAAAGACGAACGCTAATGGGGAATGGACAGTGTGATGATTGATAACCAGTGACAGCTGGGTGCAATGATTTAGGCAGAGACGTGAGGAATGTGATTAAAGGGGGGGTGAAATGCTATTTCATGCATACTGAGTTTTTTACACTGTTAAAGAGTTGGATTCCCATGCTAAACATGGACAAAGTTTCAAAAATTAAGTTGTACGTTTGAAGGAGTATTTTTGTTCCCAAAATACTCCTTCCAGTTTGTCACAAGTTTCGGAAAGTTTTTTTCGAGTATGACTCTGTGTGACGTTAGATGGAGCGGAATTTCCTTATATGGGTCCTGAGGCACTTCTGCTGGAAGAGCGCGCGCTCCCGTATAGCAGAGCACTGAGAGCACAACAGACTTCACTGATCAGAGCGAGAGCGTCGCGAAATGTCACAAAAGAAGTGTGTTTTTGGTTGCCAGGGCAAGACAACCCTGCACAGATTACCAAAGAAAAAACAGCATTAAGGGACCAGTGGATGGAGTTTATTTTTACAGAGCATCAACGGAGTTGTGCAAGTGTTTGTGTTTGTTCCCTGCATTTCGAAAATGCTTGTTTTACAAACAAGGCCCAGTTTGACGCCGGATTTGCGCATCTTTTATTTCTTAAGGATAATGCAGTCCCAACGAAAAAGGGTCACGATCGTGTGTTGGAACCCCAGGCGGTGAGTAAAACTGCTTCAAATATCTCTGCCTCCTTGTTAGTGCGTCCGCCTCCCATGCCGGAGACCCGGGTTCGAGCCCCGCTCGGAGCGAGTCGTTGCTGCTGCTGCTCTCGTTCAGTTTCAGCCTCGGGATCTGATTCTGGATCATAAATAAACGGCTGAATCTGACTGTAAGCCATGGTTTGTTTTGGATGATGGTTTTTTTTCCTCACAGTAATGTCACAGCTTCCAAACGCTCTCAACACAAAAGCCTACTGGCGCTCGTGATTCTTTAGCTCAGCCCACACGAAAAATCGGTACAGACTATCTTTCTCTTATGAATATAATAAAACTAAAGACTTTTTGGAGTTATGAAGGATGCAGTACTACTCTATAGGTACTCAAGATTAACAGGATATTGAGTGAAAACGAGCATTTCATCCCCCCCTTTAATGAAGTGACAGACAACATGGGGAAGGATGACATCTAGTGGATACCCAGGGAACACAACCCAGACACTGTGACACCTTCTGTTTCAGCCACTTCCTCTAATACAGTCGTGGCCAAAAATATCAGCCTCCTTGGTAAATATGATCAAAGAAGGCTGTGAAAATTCATTTGCATTGTTAATCCTTTTGATCTTTTATTTAAAAAAAATCACAAAAATGTATCCTTTCTTTGGATAATAATAATTTAAAATGGGGGGGATATCATTATGAAATAAATGTTTTTCTCTAATACACATTGGTCACAATTAACGGCACCCCTTTATTCAATACACTTTGAAACCGCCATTTGCCAGTTTAACAGGTCTAATGTTCTCCTATAAAGCCTGATGAGGTTAGAGAACACCTGACTAGAGATCAGAGACCATTCCTTCATCCAGAATCACTCCAGTGACCCATTTCTGTGTTGTTTTTGAGGTTTGTGTTTGGATTATTGTACAGTTGGAAGACCCAAATATGGCCCCTTATAAGATTTATAACAGTCAGCCACATTTAGATTTTTTTAGCTGTTGGTATTTGATAGAATCCATGATGCCATGTGTCTAAACAAGATGTCCAGGACCTCCAGCAGAAATATAGGCCCACAACATCAAAAATACAGCAGTATATTTCATTGTACACATGGGGTACTTTTCATCTCTGTGTTCACCAAACCTGTCTTGAGTGTTTGCTGCTAAAAAGCTCATTTTTAGTTTCATCTGATCATAGAAGCCAGTCCCATTTGAAGTTTCAGTCATGTCTGATAAATTAATATGCTTTAAATTGTTTTTTAAGAGCTAGGATAATTTTTCTCTAAATTTACTCTCCCAAACAACATGTGTTGATGTAGATTCTGTTTGACTATTTTTTAAAGGTTTTCTGAACCTGAGACTCAACTTTTTCCTGCAGTTCTCCAGCTGTGATCCTTGGAGAGTCTTTAGCTACTCAAACTCTCCTCCTCACCGTGCATTAGGACGATATAGACATACGTGTTTTTTTTGTTTAAAGCGCTATATAAATAAAGGTGACACGTCCTCTTTCGTAACATTTTCTGTTGATTGGAAATTCTTAATTATTGCCCTGAAGGTGTTTTTGTTGCACATCATAAATATATTCTTTGGTTTTGCTTATTTTGATGGATGATTAAGGGAACTTGGGCTTTGTTTTCCCTCATCTTTATATTTCTGTGAAACAGGTAGCCATGGCTGAATAATTTCATGTTTATAATCACCCTGGAGTAGTCAAAATTGTGAATATGAATAAACTTATTTAGATATTTTACTCATAAAAATCTCCAATAGTATTTGATAAAAACCTTTATTTCATAATGATATTCCCCCCCTCGTTTTAAATTCTTATTATCCAATGAAAGGATAGATTTTTGTGAATTTTTAAAATAAAATATCAAAAGGATTAACAATGAAGATGAATTTTTACAGCATTATTTGATCATATTTACCAAGGGTGTCCATATTTTTGGTCACGACTGTGAATCAATGCGTTTGTTATCTCTTAATGAATCTGAGTCAGGTTCAAACATTACAGTTTAGTGGAATGATTTTGTTTATGATATTTCCTGGAGGAAAGTTTGACTGATTCCAAATAAATACTAAATTACTAATAAATGATTACTAATACATTTCCTTTTGAATTATTCATACTCTTTTGGCCATAGATAATAATACTCATTCAACACTCTTCGTGACTAGAGACAGTTATAAGCAAAACAACAAATGATCCTCAAGTGTGATACAAACAAGACTTTAATTACATTTCAAGCTGTTTTAACACACACAAAACTCTTTCTTTTGGAAAAGGGTTAATTCTAAAGCAGAGTAGACCATCAAATCATGAAATATAACAGTATTTATATTCAGCAAACCAGCATCAGATCAAAAGAAACATCAGTTTCTGTGTTCTAACACATTTGTGAAAATTAGAAGGTCACACTTGCACTTGCACATGTTGAGAGAGTCCTGATGAAACTTGTTGAGGCTTCAGTTGATCTTAAATGATGTTTAAAATGCACTGAGAAGATCAGTTTGATGCAGAAGGTCTGACACAGACTGACACAGACTTAGAGATCCTTCAAAGACTTCTCTTTCTTCCTCATCTTCATCAGAATTGTCTTTCTTTCTCTCTTTCTTTCTTTCTTTCTTTCTTTCAATTCATACTAAAATTATTTTGAGAATTGTCATGATTGAAATGTATTCATTGTCAATACTCAATGTTTAGATTGAGTTAATGTTACTTTGATGTTTTTGTCTGTCCATGCAGAATATGTAGATTTAGTGAAAGTAAAACTACATCATCTTAAAACAGCATTTTAAAACCATCTGATAATTTGAGATGCATAACATATTTAATTAATTTAGTAGAACATAAATCAATTTGAGCTTTTTAGGGTGTGTTTACATGAAAATGACTACAAATTTTGTATTATATTGGAAGGACAATAGCTGACAATTAAACTGGAAAGAAACACTGCACACTTGTGGACATGCATGTTATTTATTTATGTATTTATGTACAGAGCACTTGTATAGTATAAACATGTAATTTGCATGCACATGACGTGATCAATTTCACAAATGTGTTTCATTGTAGACAATGTAGACAATAAATGGTAAATGGACTGCATTTATTTCTAACTGCTTGTTTTTTAATATCTATCTATCTATCTATCTATCTATCTATCTATATATATATATATATATATATATATTAGGGGTGTAACGGTTCACAAAATTCACGGTTCGGTTCGATACAATACACTGATGTCACGGTTCGGTTCGGTACGTTTTAGATACAGCAAAATGTAAAAACATCTCAACTTTTCAGAAATGTGACAAGAACTAACCAATCAGCTTCTTCCTTTCCCGTAACAATGTTGAAAGCTCAGCCAAGATGAAGATGATCATAGTTGTATATGGATTGCAATTTAGAAATAAATTTAGTAGCAGAGGTACTGCAAGCGATTTCTAGAGCTGCAAATCCATTTATCCTTTGCTGAAATTAATCACTTTATTGTATTATTATTATTAATAATAATAATAATAATAATACAATACCTAATATATGACCAAGAGTAAACTATCACTATACTGCAATAATAATATCTTGTGTTGACCCAGGGACTTCATTCTTTGTAGCTCTATCTATAGAATTTTTTTTTTTTTTACTTGATTCTTGCTTACAAATCTGTCCATTTATGTTTGCAGGAATACACTCTGTACTCTCCAGTGCTTGCTGAGGGAAAAAACTGGGAGAGGATTCACCTTTTAGTCAGCTGACCCATAGATTTGGACCACAAGTTGAAGATGTTGTCATCTCATTTTTAATCAGTCAGTTAGAGGTACACTGATCCAGTGAACACAGTAACAAATGAATTGTAATTGTTTCAAACATTGTCATCTCAATTAAGTAATGTTACA
Source organism: Carassius auratus (assembly GCF_003368295.1). Lineage (NCBI taxonomy): Eukaryota > Metazoa > Chordata > Actinopteri > Cypriniformes > Cyprinidae > Carassius > Carassius auratus. Next base: position 423,694 of record NW_020527884.1, read on the forward strand.
GTTAAATATACAATATATCACTGTTAGAGAACACATTCAGACATCAGAGTAATGTTAAATGTTCATGGTTTACTTAGCGTAATTTACAATTAAAGATTACATAATTTTTCAGATTTGTTTTAAAACAATACATAGTATAATAAACAAAACCAAAAAAACAAGTCTCTTTCACTTACATCTACCTCTTTTCTGTCAAAGCACAGAATGGAGTAAAGCTTATTTTGCTTAATTACACTAGCATGTGCGTTTATTTGATAATTCAAATCAGGAAACTTCTGAGAATCATGTTCACTCGATCAGTAAGTGCAAGTACAAGGTGTTTACAGCGATGTCCTCTGACTCCTATTGGGCAGCTACAGAAACAGTCTTCAAAGAAGCATTTTTCATTCTTCCAACTGCCTGTAAATCATGAATGACCTGGAAGTATCCATCTGTCTTCTTGATGAGAATGCTGATAAGGTCATCCAGTCTACAGTTCCTATTGCCAAACAAAAACTGATATTTTAGGCGATGGAAAAATCTGATTAGACAAGCAAAGAAAAACAATACATGTTTTAATATGATTGTGTTTGATTTATTATATAACTATATTCCAAATGCTTGTGGTTCTATGACATTATTTGCATGAACTCATAATGAAGTTGCATATGTTTAATTTCAAATATCACCTTTCAACAAGATTGTTTGTATCGGAGTTGGCATGGTTGTAGCACTGTCCGACCACGCGTGTCCTATTTCCAGCCAGTGATCCTTGAAGTATAAGCAAAGAACTGAGAAATCTTCAAACCTGTTGAGGAATTATTTGAAAGTTGATTTAAAATCTTAAAGCTATAATGAAAAAAGAATAGATTTAATGTTAAATTTAACCAATTTAATATTTACTTTAAAAAAGTTATATAAATAGTAAAAGTACAGGTAACACTTTAGTATAGGGAACACATATTCAATATTAATAATGACTTTTTACTCAATAAACTTCCTAAGTAGTTTACTGCTTATTAACAATTAGTAAGTTCCTTGTTCAGTTTAGGTATTAGATAGGATTAGGAATGTAGAATAAGGTCAAGCAGAATAATGCATTAATATTTGCTTTATTTCATTATTATTATTATCATTATTGTTATTATTATTAAAATGAACTGATTAATTACTGTTTGTCTTATATTAGATGAGCTATAAAGAATGAAGTCCCTGGGTCAACACAAGATATTTCATTATTATTATTATTATTATTATTATTGCAGTATAGTGATAGATTACTCTTGGTCATATGTTAGATATTGTATTATTATTATTATTAAAATGAAGTGATTAATTACTGTTTGTCTTATATTACATGAGCTATAAAGAATGACGTCCCTGGGTCAACACAAGACATTTCATTATTATTATTATTATTATTATTATTATTGCAGTATAGTGATAGATTACTCTTGGTCATATATTAGATATTATATTATTATTATTATTATTATTGTTGCAGTATAGTGATAGATTACTCTTGGTCATATATTAGATATTGTATTATTATTATTATTATTATTATTATTATTAAAATGAAGTGATTAATTACTGTTTGTCTTATATTAGATGAGCTATAAAGAATGAAGTCTCTGGGTCAACACAAGATATTTCATTATTATTTTTATTATTATTATTATTATTATTATTATTATTGCAGTATAGTGATAGATTACTCTTGGTCATATATTAGATATTGTATTATTATTATTATTAAAATTAAGTGATTAATTACTGTTTGTCTTATATTACATGAGCTATAAAGAATGACGTCCCTGGGTCAACACAAGATATTTCATTATTATTATTATTATTATTATTATTATTATTATTATTATTATTATTATTATTATTATTATTGCAGTATAGTGATAGATTACTCTTGGTCATATGTTAGATATTGTATTATTATTATTATTAAAATGAAGTGATTAATTACTGTTTGTCTTATATTAGATGAGCTATAAAGAATGACGTCCCTGGGTCAACACAAGACATTTCATTATTATTATTATTATTATTATTATTATTATTATTGCAGTATATTGATAGATTACTCTTGGTCTTATATTAGATATTGTATTATTATTATCATTATTGTTATTATTATTAAAATGAAGTGATTAATTACTGTTTGTCTCATATTAGATGAGCTATAAAGAATGAAGTCTCTGGGTCAACACAAGATATTTCATTATTATTATTATTATTATTATTATTATTATTATTATTATTATTATTATTATTATTATTATTATTGCAGTATAGTGATAGATTACTCTTGGTCTTATATTAGATATTGGGCCCTATTTTAACGATCTGAAACGCAAGTGTCAAAGCGCGAAGCGCAAGTAACTTTGTGGGCGGGTCTCGGCGCTGTTGCTATTTTCCCGGCGGGATAAATGGCTCTTGCGCCCGGCGCAAATCTAAAATGGGTTGGTCTGAAGTAGCTTCATTATTCATAGGTGTGGTTTGGGCGTAACGTGAAATAAACCAATCAGAGCGTCATCCAACATTCCCTTTAAGAGCAGGTGCGCAAGTTCCATTATGGATTGCTATTATTATGGCGTATTTACCAGGCGCACGCCAGGAGTGGTTCACAGCCGAGCAGACTGATGTTCTTGTAAGAGCAGTGAAAGACAGAGAAGTTGTGTTGTATGGGGATGGGAGAAACCCACCCAAAATAGCGTTGGTTAAACAGGCGTGGGAGGAAATAGCCACAATTGTTTCATCGATTTTTTTTCCTGGTTCTTGACGGACAAACCAATTTGTCAGATGTCCTTATATACATATATGACCTCAAACAGGTCTGATCCTTAATTACTACAATGATTTCCGTCATCTCACGTGTTAATATTTTTTTAGTGTAACAATTTATGATTTGCAAAAATAACTGTTGCATCTGTGTAGATTACATGAGCAAAGTGTATGCGCGTTGTGCACGCTATACATTATGGTCAAGCATGCGCCCTTAAAATAGCATAATGAACAACGCGCAACGCGCCACTGACTTTAGACTAGGTTTTTTCTGGTCAGTGGCGCAATTGTTTAATGAAACAGCAAAATAGCACCAGGGATTGTTTGCGCCGGAACACGCCTCCTTTTTTGCGCTGAACCGCCCAGGGAGCGCAAGTTCATTCACTAGTTTAGCGACGTGCTTCTGTGGAGGGAAAAGCGCGCTTTGCGCAGGTGCAAAATAGGAATGACACATGCGTCGGTGTACAAAGTCAATTGCGCTGGGTGCAAGATAGGGCCCATTGTATTATTATTATCATTATTGTTATTATTATTAAAATGAAGTGATTAATTACTGTTTGTCTCATATTAGATGAGCTATAAAGAATGAAGTCTCTGGGTCAACACAAGATATTTCATTATTATTATTATTATTATTATTATTATTATTATTATTATTGCAGTATAGTGATAGATTACTCTTGGTCTTATATTAGATATTGTATTATTATTATTATTATTGTTATTATTATTAAAATGAAGTGATTAATTACTGTTTGTCTTATATTAGATGAGCTATAAAGAATGAAGTCTCTGGGTCATCACAAGAATATGACGTCCCTGGGTCAACACAAGATATTATTATTTGTATTATTATTACTACAATATAGTGATAGATTAATGGTTGTTTTAAATTGGATATTGTATTATTATAATATTGATTATTATTTAAATACAGTGATTGATAAATGTGTGTCATACTGTATATTGGATGGGTTAATGATGTCTCCGGGTCAACACAATATATTTCCTTGTTGTTGATGGACGGCAAACCCCCAATCCATCCGCAAAAGTGTTTAGCTTTTCTTTCACAGAAGGATTAGTATAAGCATCTGCTAAACGAATACATGACAAAAGTGATATAAATAATCGTACAAAAAGATCCGACGACGCGATCACGGGGGAAACGCTACACCGGACCGGGGCAAAACGATCGTGGGCGCCTTCCTGTCCGATAGGATCGGGGTTTGGCGATTTGGACCTTAATATATGCGCAGTTCAGCGAATGTTCGCGTCAGTTATGAATCCATTGTGCAATTGAAAATAATATATTATGCTGAGCAGGGATGGACACATTTGAAATGGCACATTTTAAATAATATGCACTTACCTTTGTAAAATGAAGGCGACGTCAAAGCACACAATTCAAATAGTGGCGCGCAAGCTGAGGCTGGCACATGTCACGTGACGTGAGTAATCTGATTGGTTGCTCAAATTTACCTTAAGCACCTCCCTTGTTGACCCAGGAACGCGTCGAACTCAGCAGAATCAGGACGTGCAATGCGTACCGCGTACCTAACCGAAAGCCTCGTACCGAACGGTTCAATACGAATACGCGTATCGTTACACCCCTAATATATATATATATATATATATATATATATATATATATATATATATATATATATATATATATATATATATATATATATTAGATAATATATATTGCGAGTCACCCATCATGTGTTGGTAGAGGCGTGTACCACACATTGCTTTGCCGATTGAGAAACGTGATTGGTAACGGTTTGCCAGAATAAACCCTGACCATCGTCCCAGTTCACCTCCCCTCCCTAGTATCTATCGCTGAACAGGTGACTGATATTCCCATTGCCACGTAATCCCGTTACACTTTACCATGATCATATGACATCAATATAACATTAACTCTTTCTGTCTACCACACATATTTATGGCATTTAGCAGGTGAAGACTTGTGTGATATAAAATGTGATTAAAGTATATGACTCACCTGCACTGCTCCTCATATCGCTCATATCGCTCTGAAAAACACATTTGATACTGATCAAAAACTGTCCTGACACTAACAGTAAGAGAAGTTATGTATAAAGTGCTCATGACACTATCTGATAAAGCTGCTATAACTGTATTTCTTCGTACCTGTGTGTTGACTGTGATCACGTCACTCTCTCTGGTGTAGTTGAGCTTCCCCAGCGCTGCACACTTGATCTCATACTCAGCTCTTGATCTCAGATCAGTCAGAGTAACTGTGTGTTGATCCTTCAGCACAGCTTCAGATCTCCAGACTGAGTCCTCCTTCACTTTATACAGTAATCTGAGCTCCACTGTAGCAGGACATGATGGAGGAACCACCTTCAGAACCACACTCTGACCTGTGACCTCTTCAGTGACCGGACAGACCGGCTGTGATGGAGGAGTAAAGCACACAGCTTCTTCACATCCATGTTCATACAGCAGAATACAGGAACCAGGATGATTTTGGTGGTCTTGTGAGGAAACAATAAATGTAGTGGACTGACCGTCATGTGATGTCATCAGCTCCTTAAAAACGAATAAATGTTCTCTCATTTTCTCTCTAATGTTTCCAGTGAGCCACGTCAAAACTTGAGGAGATGTTCCTGGATTAATCTCCACTGTTTGAGCTTTCAGATAATGTTCTTGTTCAGAAAGCAGCTTGTCTGTCTGCTCAAGGGAACTAAACGTGTAGCAAACCACATTCTCCACCTTAATATCTGACAAAACTGTGTCTAAACTCAATTTCACTTCAGCTCCAGAGTCCAGTAAATGTTGAAGAAACTCATGAACTGTGTTTAACTCTTTCTCTTTCTCTCTGATCCACTCCTGGAGATCCTGTGTGTTAAATGGAGACTCCTCATGAGCTTGTAGAAGATCAGTCAAAGCACAAGTCTCTTCTTCACAGGCTTGAACTGACCGGATCAGCGACTGCATTTTAACACTGAAATCTTGTCTGTATTCTTGGCAGAATCGCTTCATATCTTCAATCTTCTTGTGAAATGTGCTAAATGTGTTTGTCCTGGGGTCTGTCAACAGTTCACTGCATTTGTTTTCAGTGAAGCTCAGATTATCAATGACACAGTCTAATGCTGTGATGAGCTTCTTCTCAATGATCCTTACATGCATAACGTCACTCTCTCTGGTGTAGTTGAGCTTCCCCAGCGCTGCACACTTGATCTCATACTCAGCTCTTGATCTCAGATCAGTCAGAGTAACTGTGTGTTGATCCTTCAGCACAGCTTCAGATCTCCAGACTGAGTCCTGCTTCACTTTATACAGTAATCTGAGCTCCACTGTAGCAGGACATGATGGAGGAACCACCTTCAGGAACACACTCTGACCTTTGACCTCTTCAGTGACCGGACAGACTGGTTTGGATGGAGGAGTAAAGCACACAGCTTCTTCACGTTCACTTTCATACAGCAGAATACAGGAACCAGGATTATTCACCATTTCTTTAGAGGACACAATAAACTTTGCTGGTTTACAGTCCTTTGAATCAATCAAGCTCTTAAATATCTCTAAGTTTCTCCTCATGGTCTTCTGGATCTTGGCAGTGAGCCAAGACTTTTGGTTGATATCAGGGCTTATCTCTACCTTTTCTTCTTTTGTTGAAGAATTCAGATAGATCTTTTGTTTCTGAAGGATGATGTCTGAGCAGTCCAGAGATGTGAACGTGTAACTGACCAGATTCCCGACCTCCAGATCCATCATGATGGCATCTATGTTGTCTTCCACCTGTGCACCGTAATCCTCCAGCTGTCTGAGGACTGATTTAATGATCTCAGACTCTCTTTCTCTCTCCTTCAGCCATTCTGTGAGGTCTCTATCATTGAATGGAGATTCTTTGTGTTCTTGAAGAAGATCATTCAGAGTTGTTTCCTTCATCACGTCTCCACGGATGTTTGGCAGCACAGAGCAGAGCTTCTTCATGAGTCTCAACTTGTACTTGTAGCAGTTCTGCTTCATTTGCTGTATTTTATCATGAAATGCAGCAAAAGCCGCAGCAGGAGAGTCTTCCAGAAGATCACTGCATTTCATCTCAGCAGTATATAAACTCTCAATCACTGATTCAGTTTCTTGGATTAGATCCATGCTGATGTCTTTCTGAAGTTTTGAAGCTCTTGAGTGAAGTTTGTGAAGAGGATAAAGCCAAACTCTCAGAGGAACCGCCAGCTTTTGGTTATCTTTCAGCAGTTTTGGAAGATCAGCAAAAACCTTCATCGCATCTTCAAAAGTGGCTGGGTTAGACGGCAGCTGGAAGTCACCATAAAACGTACAAGTGAAGTTTTTGAATTCAGTATTCTCGATGTCATTCATGTCCAGGTCAGCATTTGCATTTGCATTTGCAGAAATGATATCCATCAGTTTCTCCACAGCCATTTTAACTTCTCCTTTTACTGTTCTTTTCTCCTCATCTGAAGAAACTTGTCTGTCAAACACAAAGCAGGCATCTGCTCCATACAGGATTCCTGTTACTACATGTGTGGCATTATCATCATCAGGAATGTTTTCAGGAGGCAGCTGATTCACGGTCAGTTCTTTAAACTCGCAGGATGAATGATAATGTAGCGTCAGTCTCTGCTGGATGAAAGACGTCTTGGTGTCTTTGAGATACTTTGCTGCTCCACGAACCTGGACGAGTCCACCTAAAACACTCAGGTTCAGTGCTCCTTCAATATTTAGTAACTTAGATTTGTCTTTAATGGAGTCTGAAGCTGTGACAGTGAAATTTGTATTAATCTGGGGACGAGCACAAATATTCTGCTGCAGCTGTTCTTTATTCCAAAATCTGATTCCTGTGGGAGGAAAAAGTGTTTTAACTAAACAGCTGTATAAATAAAATCTTTTATTCCATGTGCACATTTATTTTTTCACACTCACAGAGTTTTGACATATTCCTTCTCCATTTCAAAGTGTCTTTTATGGGGTTATTAGTTTAGATTGTTATTTTTATTAGATTATGCACTTGTATTAAATAGATGGTAGTGTTATTATCTTCTTTAAGTATCTCTCTGTAAAGGCTGTTGGGTGTTGGTACCTGCTATTAACTCATCTTTTCTGCAGTCATACAGCATGCCGAGCTGGAACGGTCTCCCAAGAGCAGCTGTTTCAATCAGATTCACTCCCACTGACTCCATACTACACACAATCAGATCAGAAAACAGGAGTTAGTGAGGTTACAGTTAATGTGAAGTTGCACATAATGTATTAAAAGAGAATGAAGAAAGAATAAAGATGGGTTTGTACCGGGTCAGTTCTAGACCCTTTTTAGGATAGTAGTCATTTATAAAGGTTTTATTCATTTTTGACATGTCTGCTACTCTGCATTAATGAGGTTAGTAAATATTTCATGACACTGTCATGCGAAGAATGCAAAAGTTTTTGTCAAAAAGTTTGTTAAAGACACACTTTGTCTTTATCTTGTGAATATTGCTTTATTAACGCCTGCATTCATTCTTTAACTGCAGCATGATTGTTTGTTCTACTCATATGTGATTGATTGTTTTTATATTTATGCTGCCAACATTCTTCAATACACAGCCACAACACTAGATGATGTTATCAGCAACTGTAGCAAGGCTATCACCTAATGATGCGTGGGTTGTTTCATAACCCGCGGGTTGAGGCATGTAAAGAAATTGGCACTTTATTTGTGGGGCAGGTCATTAAAAATCAAAATAACAAAAAGATCAATGTGTGTTGCGTGCAATTCCCTATAGCCTATATTAAATACTATATCGGATACATTGTATTTACGAGGTAAATGCACATCAATGTCACCACAAAGTCGTAATTACGAGTGGGAAACTCAGAATTTTCTTTAAGCTCTGAGTTTATGAGTTGGGGGTGTGTCGATGAGAAACATGACAGAAACGATGGCTTGATGGATATAACGTCTGTTGTTGACAGCATTTTTTTTGTTGAAACAGATAGACAGGATTGCAATATTACAATTAACATTTACAATTAATACGTTTTATGCAATTCAACTTAAAGTGGCTTTACAAATTATAAAAAAATAAAAAGCGCAAAATCACACCTGACCTGAAAATTCTTTGCTATTCTTTTTCTATAAGCAGTTAACAAAACCTGTTGTATTTTCTTGTAATTTATTAAAAGAACATTCACCACCATCTTGTGCCAACTAAACTGACTTGAATGCACACGACTTCTTAACTATAACTTGTCAACTCCGAAGTACGAACTTCCCAGGAGGACTTGAATGCAGCATTAGAAATTTTGTTAGCTGTTTGGATGATTTGTAAATAACCTAGTTTAACAGTTTTGCCTATATATATTGTGTACTTGGATTGATATAGCATATATATTTTAACATGGGAAGTCTATGGGATTGAGATGTGTATAAACGGAAGGTCGGAGCCAGCTCCAAGTGGGCTGTACAAACCTCCAGAGTCTTTTGATTGGTTTATTTAATGTCATGGTGGTAATGCACGCTGCAAATCCAGCTTCATACTACTCTGCGAATTGCCAAAAAAGAAGTCAACAAAATTCCATAGGCTTTTCAGCCCAAAGAAAGACGAGTTTGAAGGGGCAAGTTTGTTAAACAGTTTTTAGACTTGTACAACATATTACAAGTCGTGAAAAACTATCTTGGAGGTTGATGTTTTAGTCTTGACGTAGTTAAATCGTGATCACGAGCTCATTGCATTCAAGTTTGAAAATGGGAGGACATTCATGTGTAATTTTTACCTTGGAAACTTGTATTTATGATTATTCTTAAGCACGTGAAGACAGCATTAGTAGTACAGATAAATTACATCTTTATTGTGTCTTACTCTTTTGTGTAAAATATTTCTGCAAAACATATCTAGGATGTACACTGCAGATTATGGACACTGAAGACCATAAGCAGGTATTGTAACTAATGTTACTTAAAATATGTATGTATTTTTATTATAATTGCACTGGTATTTAAATGATAAATTCAAACTTTTAATATATTTGGTACAGTGTTCCATAAGAATGAGTCTTAGTTAAAACTCCTAACTGATTATGCGGAAAAAACAAATAAACAAAAAAATTCTGTGTAAACTTTGTGTTACAGAAAGTTCAAGTCTGTGTGGGCAGAAGTTACATTTCAGTGACCTGGTGACCTCTATGCAAACCCAAAGGATCGCTTTCCTGTAAGGTTTTTTTTTTTGACTAAAGTATGTGTTGTGTGGATAAATTATTTTCATACTTTAAAAGTGGACATTTGCAACAGTGATGTGATTGCAAATTGATTTTTGTGTTCCTCTGAATATTAAAGAATGAACTGTATGTTGTTCTGGGAGAGAAGTTTGACTTCACTGAAGTAATTAATTAATTTATTTTTAAATAAAGATTTTGTAGCTGTATACATTTTCAATTCAATATAATACTAATTTACTCCTTTTTATTTACACAGATGAACATGAAGAACTTAAGAAGATGGAGGTGTGTCATCCAGCTTGATAAATTCTCTTTAGAGTAAGTGATTTGATAAACACCACGAGTGTGAAAGAGATTTTTTTTTAAAACTTTTTTTTCTTAATTATTCAGATATTTCATTATTTATATTTAATTTTGTCTTATTTTTTTGCACAGTCTAAAAAGAGTATGCCAGACCTTCATTTCATTGCTTGTTGTTTGTCATATAACTTGTACATAATAAAATCAGTTTATTCATGTTCAACTATAAATATTTCAGATCAATATCTATCTATCTATCTATCTATCTATCTATCTATCTATCTATCTATCTTTACAGAGAGAGATAGAGGGAGAGAGAGAGATTTGGTCAATGGTAACATGTAAATGTTAAAACTACAATTAAATGAAAACTACCATTTAAAATTGTACAGCTCCAATAAAAATGCATTTGTGGATATGAAAAAAAAAAACTCTCTACAAATTTATGTAGCCTCCTCTTTTAGAGATGCCATTTCTGTCCCAGATAGCAAGGTGACACTGATTCAATGTTGAAATTCCATCAGAATCATCATTTTGCTTGAGGTCGAAAATTCAGTGCTAAATTACATTGGATAAATGTTAACAATTCGGTGCTTTTCAATGTTGAAAAGACAGATATTGAATTAATGTTAGTTTCTGGCCTGTATTTCCCCCGTGGTGGAATTTAGACTGACAATCCCTCATTCAACTCTCTAAAATGCTAATAAATTTGGTACATTTTTGTGAAATGTATTTACCTAATGATCCTTCCTTTCAATTTTCATGTATTTATTTTGTATGAGTTGTTCACGAAAACTTGATAATTTAGGGTTGTACTTTATTTGTTTAAGTTTTGGGAAAAAGAGTTTTATATTAAGTTTACGTTGTGACGTGTTCAGCCCGCGCTGCGTCCTCAGAAAGCAATGAGCCAAGATGAGCATGCTGACGAGAGGTGAGCAGTTCGGTGACACACTCGCTGCGTGGCGTCTCTGCTGCGTGTCAGGAGCGTGGCGGATGCCTCGCGTTTTCTCTGTCTTTACACACCAGAATCGTGCCTAACGCGGCGCCGGCGCGCTGCTGCTGCTGTAGGTGACATAGAGGGAGGCCGCCGACAGACTATAGAGATCGCTAATGTGTCGTCATCATGACGTATTCCCAGTGGTGAACGCAAAGCATTTTGGGAATCCGCGGCACAAACATTAGGCGCCAGACTCCTTTGCATGGAGGGAAGAACTGAGTGTTAAAGATCCCGTCTACCTGCTGTGTTATAAACTGCAATAGTCGTTCTCACGAAAGAAGTGGCATAAAGCTTAAGAACGGAATATCCTTTTATCGTTTTCCAGCGTGGAAAAATAATAGTACAAGCCATGTTTCAGAGGTGACAAAAAGGCGACGAATGGCATGGATAGCAGCGGTAAAGAGGCCAAGATTACCTTCGATAACACTCCACCACACATGATGGTGTGTGTTCAAAACATTTTCACAAAGGTAAGTTACAATTACTCTCTGTAATGTTAACTGTTAACTAGCATGACATGGCTAGAAAATGAGCTTAAGTTACCAATGTACTAAAGCATAACGTTAATCAGTTTGAAAAGATTTTGTAATGTCTATTCTCACATGTAATGTTTTTTAGCCGTGTCTGTAAATAAAATACACAAAGATTGAATTAAATTCTGCCTCCTTTATCTGTATTAAGGAAGAATTTTGCAAAATCAGTGTTCTATGGTTGCAAACACAATTACATAACTTAAATAGTAGTAACAACCAACTTAATTTCAGTTTCTTTACATTTTTAACAGTGTAAATAAATTTAGATTAATACATTAACATGTAAATACATTTAGATGGGAAGTTCGGATCATTTTAGCGACTCAGACTTTTGTGTCTCATTCAGCAAAATGAACGAATCTTTTTTCGAGTCATTTCGTTCATTCTGTTCATATTAGCAAAATGTAATTAAAATATTAAGTGCTACCTTCCCAACACATCTAGTACTTACGCAAACGTTGATCGGTAAAGAGAATTGATTAGTTCATCTCATGAGTCTTTCGGGTCTCGGGTCGAGTTTGACTCGTTCCTTAATCACGTGACAGACCCATACGCTATTTCTGACATTTCTGTTACTGTGTTTTTGTAACTGTTTGTTGAGGATCTGTGGTTTGTTATTATTTTATAAATAAATAAAACCCTGTTATAAATAAAATATTGATTAATTTGTCTTTTTGACTGTCTATCAGTAAATAAACAATAGGCTATATAATAATCCAAGCTTACAATAAAATGTATTTATAGACTAGTTTGTTAATTTTTACTCCAATTTTGAGTTTGCTGGTATAATAATTGATTTTCCTAGGCAGACTTGACATATTGGTGTAATACATGTATAAGAAGACATTCCGTTCATATTAGCACAATGTAATTAAAATATTAAGTGCTACCTCCCCAACACATCTAGTACTTACGCAAACGTTGATCACACTACAAACAGTACAAAACTAAAATGCTATAAGATACAGAAAAAAATATTCATTCTTTACCTGGGTCTTCAGTCTGTGATTAGCTCACCTCACCTCTTATCTGACAAGAAAGTAGTGATGGCCGATTCGTGAACGAATCGTTCAATTTAACCGGTTCTTCTTAGTGAACCGGTTGAACCAGTTCAACAAATCGAACTAAATTTTTTGAAACGGTTCACGTCTCCAATTAGCATTAATCCACAAATTACTTAAGCTGTTAACTTTTTTAACATGACTGACACTCTCTCTGAGTCAGAAAAAACCAATATCCCGGAGTAATTCATTTACTCAAACAGTACACTGACTGAACTGCTGTGAAGAGAGAACTGAAGATGAACACCGAGCCGAACCAGATAATGAACGAACACGCCCACTGCTGGAGCAGTTCTCATTCTCGAGTCAAGAACCGGTTGCTCCGGTTTTTGGATCATCAGTACACTGAACCGAAAACCATTTCTTTCGGACACGTCCAATTCTAAAACCGAGGAGCTGATTATACTGCGCATGCACGATTCAGCGTGAAGCCAACTGACTCACAGCATGTCTGAACCGAAGTGATTCTTTTGGTGATTGATTCTGATTCTGTGCTAATGTTATGAGTGCGGGTAATCCGAGGGCTTGGATGAAGGGCAATCTGGCGAAACGTAAATTCATTTAATAACAAATACATCGCAATGGATTATGTTTAGTGAGTGGATCATGGTTTCTGCGCTGATGACACCTAATTTATTTACTTTATCTCTTCAAGACTTACATCCTCATATGCACATTATTGTTGTTACTGTATTTGGGTGTTGTTGCAAAACTCAAATGTAAACTTTTCATGATTATGAGGTTTTTAACTGATTAAAGTTATGATTACTGACTTTATATATTTTAATGTTTGATAGACGTGACGCCATTACGTCATCACAAATGACGTCATTACGTCGAGTGTAAAAGAACCGCTGAACCGTTTTTTTTTCAACCGGTTTATTGAATCGAACCGTCCGAAAGAACCAGTTCGCGGAAAAGAATCGAACTTCCCATCACTAACAAGAAATCTTCGGGTTTAAGTCATTCCTTAATCATGTGACAGACCCATACACAAAACTAACGCAGTCTTGAATCGGAAAGAGAATTGATTAGTTCATCTCATGAGTCTTTCGGGTCTCGGGTCGAGTTTGACTCGTTCCTTAATCACGTGACAGACCCATGCGCTATTTCTGACATTTCTGTTACTGTGTTTTTGTAACTGTTTGTTGAGGATCTGTGGTTTGTCATTATTTTATAAATAAATAAAACCCTGTTATAAATAAAATATTGATTAATTTGTCTTTTTGACTGTCTATCGGTAAATAAACACTAGGATGTATAATAATATAATAATCCAAGCTTACAATAAAATGTATTTATAGACTAGTTTGTTCATTTTTACTCCAATTTTGAGTTTGCTGGTATAATAATTTCTTTTCCTAGGCAGACTTGACATATTGGTGTAATACATGTATAAGAAGACATTCCGTTCATATTAGCAAAATGTAATTAAAATATTAAGTGCTACCTCCCCAACACATCTAGTACTTACGCAAACGTTGATCACACAACAATACAAAACTAAAATACTATAAGATACAGAAAAAAATATTCATTCTTTACCTGTGTCTTCAGTCTGTGATTAGCTCACCTCACCTCTTATCTGACAAGAAAGTAGTGATGGCCGATTCGTGAACGAATCGTTCAATTTAACCGGTTCTTCTTAGTGAACCGGTTGAACCAGTTCACCAAATCGAACTGAATCGTTTGAAACGGTTCACGTCTCCAATAAGCATTAATCCACAAATAACTTAAGCTGTTAACTTTTTTAACATGACTGACACTCTCTCTGAGTCAGAATAAACCAATATCCCGGAGTAATTCATTTACTCAAACAGTACACTGACTGAACTGCTGTGAAGAGAGAACTGAAGATGAACAACTAGCCGAGCCAGATAATGAACGAACACGCCCACTGCTGGAGCAGTTCTCATTCTCGAGTCAAGAACCGGTTGCTCCGGTTTTCGGATCACCAGTACACTCAACCGAGAATCGTTTCTGTCGGATGCGTCCGATTTGAGAACCGATGAACTGATGATACTGCGCATGCGTGTAATTTTTTAAGTATTTTGTTAAACATCGGAACGTGTGATAAAATAACTATATTTTATTTTGATTATTATTTTTTTTTAGATGAATGTTTCCAATCTGTATATTGTATATAATGTATAGGCCAAATGGGTTTTCAGGGAAGTTGGACAATAATTAAGACTCTAAAGACTGTGTTTAATAGGAATAAGGGATGATTTATGAAATATCTGTACTGTATTTATAGTTAATGATGACACGTTCACAAATTGAGTTTGTAGTAAACAGAACATGAACACGAGTAGAGCAGCTGGTGATACTGAACTGCAGCACGTGCCGGTTAGAGCGATTCTCGTTCTCGAGTCAAGAACCGGTTGCATCGGTTTTTGGATCATCAGTACACTGAACCGAAAACCATTTCTTTCGGACACGTCCGATTCTAAAACCGAGGAGCTGATTATACTGCACATGCACGATTCAGCGTGAAGCCAACTGACTCACAGCATGTCTGAACCGAAGTGATTCTTTTGGTGATTGATTCTGATTCTGTGCTAATGTTATGAGTGCGGGTAATCCGAGGGCTTGGATGAAGGGCAATCTGGCGAAACGCAAATTCATTTAATAACAAATACATCGCAATGGATTATGTTTAGTGAGTGGATCATGGTTTCTGCGCTGATGACACCTAATTTATTTACTTTATATCTTCAAGACTTACATCCTCATATGCACATTATTGCTGTTACTGTATTTGGGTGTTGTTGCAAAACTCAAATGTAAACTTTTCATGATTATGAGGTTTTTAACTGACTAAAGTTATGATTACTGACTTTATATATTTGAATGTTTGATAGACGTGACACTAGGGCTGGGCGATAAGGAGCAAAAAATATATCTCGATATATTTTGCTATATCTCGATATACGATATATATCTCGATATCTTTACAGGAAAAATAACCCCCAAAAAAACTACTGCAAAAACAAATATGGCAAATATTACATGAAACATTTTATTTTTTTCTTCACCATATGTTTTATTGTTACCTAATTCTGTGTTTTAGCATGTGCAATTATTTAAATGGATAAAAACAACTTAATTAGTTAAAAACAATTCTTAAAATAGCCTTATGTGAAATGTTTTTTTCCCTTCAGAAATTCTGTGTATTTACATTTTTCTGATTATCAAATGAAGGCATAAAACATTCATTTAATTTATCTTTTAATTATTTAAAATTAAGCAAACTTTATTTTTTGGTAAACAAAGGGGATTTACTATTAAAAATAAAACATGGGAGAAATGTTGTGTGATTATTCCTTATAAAATTATGTTCGTTTCATTTTAATAGTAATAGTAGTGGGCTATGTACATTCTGCTGAACAATAGTAATAGATTTGTCAAATACTTTTATTTTGACGGGTTTACCTTTACAGTTCTGTGTATGTGATACTACAGTCTATGATGTGATATGAGCTAGTTTTACTCAAATCAAACGGTCAGATGCTCATGAAGTGACTCTCAGTGCAGTTCTGGAGATGTTCCTCATGTGTTCACGTCTTTATTTAGAGAGAGGAAAGACAATGAAATCAGCGCGAGCGTTATGCGAGCTTCCGTGTTTAATGAATGAAGACGCGCTTCTGCTCCATTCGTTGACACAGACACGCAGAACATGCAGGATTCATATTTAAATAGAATTTTCCGGGTTTATATATGCAGATATTAGTCCATTTCGCGATTTGATGTAAGTGCATGACCGACTTTTGATTAATTCATTTAAAATTTGACCAATTCCGTGACATTCCGCGTTAAACTGTAAATTCCATTTTTATGACTGGATTCCGCGATTCCGTCCGCGTTTCATTGGGCCCTCCCTTACGAAAAATAACCATGGTTTTATTATAGTAAAACTGTAGTAACCCATGGTTTTTTGGCGTATTGACTGCCATTTGTAAAACCACAGATTTACTACAAATACCATGGTTAAACTATGGTTAATATAACAAAACCATGGTTAATTTGTGGTTACCATGGTTTAACTACAGTAACCATGGTTTTTTGGTTTTATTTGTAGTAAAACCATGGTTAATTTTCGTAAGGGCTACAGTAGACATCTGCCTGCCGTTCGCCCTACGCCTTAAAACTGAAGTATCTCCATATAATGGAGCCAGTTGTCTTTTTTTTTTTTTTTGACTAGTTCTCCACACGCGAGGTGAGAGGGGACAAAAGCAAGGAGGCGGGGGGCGAGCGAGCGGGGGCGAGCACAGCACAGGGAAGGCAAACAAGCAAAGTGGCGGAATCAGAATATAAACAATATATCAATATATACGATATGTCAAAATCCATATCGTGTTTAAAAAATATCTCGATATATTTTAAATATCGAGATATCGCCCACCCCTACGTGACGCCATTACGTCATCACCAATGACGTCATTACGTCGAGCGTAAAAGAACCGCTGAACCGTTTTTTTTCAACCGGTTTATTGAATCGAACCATCCGAAAGACCCGTTTCGCGGAAAAGAATCGAACTTCCCATCACTAACAAGAAGTCTTGGGGTTTAAGTCATTCCTTAATCACGTGACAGACCCATACAAAACTAACGCAGTCTTGAATCGGAAAGAGAATTGATTAGTTCATCTCATGAGTCTTTCGGGTCTCGGGTCGAGTTTGACTCGTTCCTTAATCACGTGACAGACCCATACGCTATTTCTGACATTTCTGTTACTGTGTTTTTGTAACTGTTTGTTGAGGATCTGTGGTTTGTTATTATTTTATAAATAAATAAAACCCTGATATAAATAAAATATTGATTAATTTGTCTTTTTGACTGTCTATCGGTAAATAAACACTAGGCTATATAATAATATAATAATCCAAGCTTACAATAAAATGTATTTATAGACTAGTTTGTTCATTTTTACTCCAATTTTGAGTTTGCTGGTATAATAATTGCTTTTCCTAGGCAAACTTGCCATATTGGTGTAATACATGTATAAGAAGACATTCCGTTCATATTAGCAAAATGTAATTAAAATATTAAGTGCTACCTCCCCAACACATCTAGTACTTACGCAAACATTGATCACACTACAAACAATACAAAACTAAAATGCTATAAGATACAGAAAAAAATATTCATTCTTTACCTGGGTCTTCAGTCTGTGATTAGCTCACCTCACCTCTTATCTGACAAGAACTTGGTTTATGTCATTGCTTAATCATGTGACAGACCCATACACAAAACTAACGCAGTCTTGAATCGGAAAGAGAATTGATTAGTTCATCTCATGATTCTTTCGGGTCTCGGGTCAAGTTTGACTCGTTCCTTAATCACGTGACAGACCCATACGCAATACCAAGGCGGTCTTGAGCCGGAAAGTGAATTGATTAGTTCATCTCATGAGTCTTTCGGGTCTCGGGTCGAGTTTGACTCGTTCCTTAATCACGTGCCAGACCCATGCGCTATTTCTGACATTTCTGTTACTGTGTTTTTGTAACTGTTTGTTGAGGATCTGTGGTTTGTTCTTATTTTATAAAT
The DNA here is from genome assembly GCF_003368295.1 of Carassius auratus. Lineage (NCBI taxonomy): Eukaryota > Metazoa > Chordata > Actinopteri > Cypriniformes > Cyprinidae > Carassius > Carassius auratus. The sequence goes on from NW_020527884.1 coordinate 442,101, forward strand.
AAATAAAACCCTGTTATAAATAAAATATTGATTAATTTGTCTTTTTGACTGTCTATCGGTAAATAAACACTAGGATGTATAATAATATAATAATCCAAGCTTACAATAAAATGTATTTATAGACTAGTTTGTTCATTTTTACTCCAATTTTGAGTTTGCTGGTGTAATAATTGCTTTTCCTATGCAGACTTGACATATTGGTGTAATATATGTATAAGAACATTGCTCAAAAAAGGACATAATGACATACATTAAAAGCAAATAACATTTTGAATTTGAATTATAAATGTTAGTTTAAAACATTAAGGTTATGATAACTTTAGCTTTAACAGTTTTAACCCAGCTCAGAGTGAAGACAGACCAGGGCTGCGTTTAGCCCCGACAAAACGTTGCACAACGTTTTTTAAACAGAAACTGTGATGTGTTGAACACACTTTTCTGATGATGCAAGAGTTGCAACTATGGCAGCTGAGAAGGCCATTCTTTGTGTTCTTTGTGTTTCTTACCTAATTCAGACTAAAACACATCTATTTAGCCTCACATACTGACTTTATTTCTAGTTCATACAGTTTTAATACCCTGTATTTTCTTTCTCATTTTTAGGAAAAGCACTTAATTACCATTGTTAATTTCTAAACCAAATGTCATACACTTGCAATGAAGCTAAAAATATAAACAACTACATCATTGTTGATATCCTATATTTTTACAATAAAACTTACGACAAACATGTCTTCTAATATCCTCAGTTGTTGCAGCTGCAACGAACACATTTGTACATTATTTTCCTTGAAGCCATTGTGCGAGTTCACTTTAATACCGCGTGCTTTATACACGTCGCTGCTGATTGGACTGCAGTTCTGACACACCCACCAAACAAGAGAAAACACATCTCAAACCCCGTTGCACACTGGTGCACGCCGTTTCCAGGAAACATGACGTTCAACCCGGAAACCGTAGCAAAACGGCTGAGACGCTTGCGCCACGCATCCAGTGTGTCGCCGGTGTAGCAGTCGATTCTGTTCCCCTCGGAATGTCAGTTTCCTCCCGGGTTGCCAGGTCCGTGTAATAAACCCAACCTAATAGTTAATCAAACATTTTCCCAAAGTAGCCTAAATTCCGCGGATTTGGCAACACTGCTGCATGCAAATACACCAAACACACCTGGATGTAAGGAAAGCAAAAAGGGACAAATTTCTTGCTACACTGCAGCATAGTAAAATGATTCTCACACTCCCGTTTATTTTCTATTGTTTTTATTCATCTTGCAGTTGTTCCTTTATTTTTGTCTTATGTCCGAGTTTTTGCAGTTTAATTTTTCCATTGCAAATTAATGTAATCTGTCCATGCTGTCGTCCAAACTCAGGGTATTATATTACTGTTTCCATATAGAGCAACAGTGCATTTGAACTAATATTCTATTTGATTCATCTGTTTACCTTCTTACTGATAACAGTGGAATATAGTTCCTCATATGTGTCAAACCTTTATGAGGAAATTCTAAATTACAAAATTCAAGTTGTTTTTCCATTTGTCTTAAAAAAAAGAGCAGAAATATTTCACCTGCAGATGTTCCACCATTTTCCAAGTTGATGGTAAGCTAAGTACTTTAAGTGATAACTCATCTACACTGACACGTTTTCTCATAGTAAAGTGAGGTATAGTGATACACCAAGTCTTGATGATAAAAAGTCAGTTCTTGTCAAGACACTATACTTAACTGACTTAAAGCAACAAGCACAATGACAATGACCTGTTTTCTAATTTCAGTATAAATGGTTGTATTCCTTCAATTGGGCCTTTAGAACCTCATTGCAGGTTATTTGTTTAGATTTTAACTATAAAGCTATTTCATTAGCAAACTTGATCACATCTCCTCAGAAAACAATGTAAAGTTTAGAAGAAAAGTGGCTGCAGGACAAAAAGAGGCCTGCCAATTTTTATTTTAGAATTAGAAAAAAACAAACTTGCCATTTCAGCTAGATTCTACTGGCCCTTGAAAGGGGTGGACGTTGATAAATGGTTCAAAAGGCTACTAAATATTTTCCTTTTCAACATTGCTGTGAGACGTAAACTGATTATGCTAACAGCAAGGATGAATTTAGTGGGGAAAGTCACCACCAGGTCCAACGATGTAAATGAGTACATTTATTGACCATTACAAAAATAAGCCTATGCTATTCTGACTAAATATGAAGCAGTTGTGTACTGCATTACTTTTCACAGGTTTGGGGCAACAAAGATCATTCTTTCAGACCAAGGCACAAAGTCTGTTAACCAGGTTTATATTTTATTGAAGGGGAAAAAGATCACTATAAATTAACATTTTCATGTGTGCATAGGGTTCTGATTTATACACAACATTTAAGGTTCATACTTATTCTAATGTATGTTTTGCACACACCACACACAAAGATTTTTTTAAGCTTTCAGTGCATAAATAAATACAACAAGAGCAAAGCATCTAATAAAGAAGTAAACATAAATGTGCAAAAATTAATAAGTATAAGAACTTATATAAAACAGAATAGCCAAAGCCTCAAGCATCACATTGAAATTGGTAATAAAAAAAAGGAAATACATTTCAAGTTGAAAAACCTCTCGTCTTAAAACTATTTTCAGGTTTAGGATTTAGGACTTTATTTTGAACCATTTGACTTGCCGTACCTCCAGTTGTGCTTCTTGCGCACGCTAGTTCTGATCGTACATATAGTAACTCGGCAACTAGTTAAGAATTATAGTATGTTTGCGTAAAGGGGAACAGACATTCCAAGGGGAACAGAATCGACTGCTACACCGGTTACATGAGAACATTTTTAATTTTGTAAACTCATCACCACTAGCACGAAAACATTTTAAATAAATAAAAATCAGCTTGCTGAGTGTGTGGATTATAATATATATATATATATATATATATATATATATATATATATATATATATATATATATATATATATATATATATATATATATATATGCAAAACCTGATTCCAACCTGATATATATTTACAGTACAGACCAAAAGTTTGGAAACATTACTATTTTTAATGTTTTTGAAAGAAGTTTCGGTAACACTTTAGAATAAGGTTCCATTAGTTAATGTTAGTTAATGTTTTAATTAACATGAACAAACAATGAATAATACATTTATTACTGTATTTATTCATCTTCATTAATGTTAGTTAATGAAAATACAGTTATTCATTGTTAGTTCATGGTAATTCACAGTGCATTAACTAATGTTAACAAGCACAACTTTTGATTTAAATAATGCATTAGTAAATGTTGAAATTAACATGAACTAAGACTTATAAATGCTGTAGAAGGATTGTTCTTGCTTAGTTCATGTTAACGAAAGTAGTTAACTAACATTAACTAATGGAACCTTATTCTAAAGTGTTACCGAAGTTTCTTCTGTTCACCAAGCCTGCATTTATTTGAACAAAAATACAGAAAAAACAGTAATATTGTGAAATATTATTACAAGTTAAAATAATAGTTTTCTATTTGAATATACTTTAAAAAGAAAATATTTTATGCCTGTGATGCAAAGCTGAATTTTTTAGCATCATTACTCCAGCCTTCAGTGTCACATGTAACATCCAGTCTATCACATGATCATTTAGAAATCATTCTAATATTCTCATTTATTATGATTGTTGGAAACAGTTCTGCTGTCTAATATTTTTGATCAATAAAAGGTTAAAAATAACTACATTTATTCCAAATAAAAAAAAACCAATTCTAATAATATATATTCTAATAATATATTTTCTTTAATATCACTTTTTATCAATTTAACACATCCTTGCTGAATAAAAGTATTGATTTTATTTTTTTTTTAAAAGAAAGAAAAAAAAAATACTGACCCCAAATAAGTAGTGTATATTGTTATTACAAAATATTTATATTTTAAAAACATAGCTTCTTTTCTTTTTTTTTTTTACTTTTTATTCATCAAAGTATCCTAAAAAAAATATCGCATGTTCTGAAAAAATATTAAGCAGCAGAACTGTTTCCAACTTTGATAATGAATCATCATATTAGAATAATTTCTAAAGGATCATATAATATAATATAAAATATAATATAATAATATAATAAATTTAAAAACAATTATTTTAAATTGTAATAATATATCACAATATTACATTTTTTTCCTGTATTTTTGATCAAATAAATGCAGGCTTGATGAGCAAAAGAAACTTATTTCAAAAACATTAAAAATAGTAATGTTTCCAAACTTTTGGTCTGTACTGTGTATATATATATATATATATATATATATATATATATATATATATATATATATATATATATATATATATATACCAACCTGATTCCAAAAAAGATGGGACACTATAGAAATTGTGAGTAAAAAAGAAATGGAATAAGTGAAGTGAAAGTGACATTCAGCCAAGTATAGTGACCCATACTCAGAATTCATGCTCTGCATTTAACCCATCCAAACTGCACACACACAGCAGTGAGCACACACCCAGAGCAGTGGGCAGCCATTTATGCTGTGGCGCCAGGGGAGCAGTTGGGTGTTCAGTGCCTTGCTTAAGGGCACTTAAGACGTGATATTGCCAGCCAGAGATTCGAACCCACAACCCTAGGGTTAGGAGTCAAACTCTCTAACCACTAGGCCATGACTTGTGAAAGTGAGACATTTTGAAATCTCATGCCAAATATTGGCTCATTTTGGATTTCATGAGAGCTACACATTCCAAAAAAGTTGGGACAGGTAGCAATAAGAGGCCGGAAAAGTTAAATGTACATATAAGGAACAGCTGGAGGACCAATTTGCAACTTATTAGGTCAATTGGCAACATGATTGGGTATAAAAAGAGCCTCTCAGAGTGGCAGTGTCTCTCAGATGTAAAGATGGGCAGAGGATCACCAATTCCCCCAATGCTACGGCGAAAAATAGTGGAGCAATATCAGAAAGGAGCTTCTCAGAGAAAAATTTTAAAAAGTTTGAAGTTATCGTCATCTACAGTGCATAATATCCAAAGATTCAGAGAATCTGGAACAACCTCTGTTTAGTTCTGGCTGCAGATAAAGTTTTAATAGTTGGTTATTTTAATATCCATGTTGATAATGAAATAGATGCACTGGGATCAGCATTTATAGACATTCTGAACTCTTTTGAGGTTAGACAACACGTTTCAGGACCTACTAATTTTCGAAATCATACTCTAGATTTAATACTGTCACATGGAATTGATGTTGATAGTTGAAATCATGCAGCCAAGTGATAATATCTCAGATCATTATTTAGTTTTGTGCAAACTTCATATAGCCAAAATTGTAAATTCTACTTCTTGTTACAAATATGGTAGAACCATCACATCTACAACAAAAGACTGCTTTGTAGGTTATCTTCCTGATGTATCCGAATTCCTTAGCATATCCAAAACCTCAGAACAACTTGATGATGTAACAAAAACTATGGACTCTCTCTTTTCTAGCATTTTAAATACAGTTGCTCCTTTACGCTTAAGGAAGGTTAAGGAAACCAGTCTGAATATATAGTGTAATGAGCATACTGCACTCTGAAATGAGCAGCCCGAAAAATGGAGCGCAGCTGGAGGAAAACAAAACTAGAGGCAATTTCGTATTGCTTGGTGTGAAAGTAACCTATCCTACAGAAAAGCATTAAAAACTGCTAGATCCGATTACTTTTGTTCTCTTTTAGAAGAAAACAAACATAATCCCAGGTATTTATACAATACAGTGGCTAAATTAATGAAAAAAGCCTTAACAAGTCTTAACATTTCCCAACACCACAGCAGTAATGACTTTATGAACTTTACTTCTAAAATCGATACTATTAGAGATACAATTACAACCATTCAGCCGTCAGCTACAGTATCGCATCAGATAGTGCACTATAGACTCCCTGGGGAACAGTTCCACTCATTCACTACTATAGGAGAGGAAGAATTGTATAAACTTGTTAAATCATCTAAACCAACAACATGTATGTTAGACCCTATACCATCTAAGCTCCTAAAAGAGGTGTAACTGCTCTCCTTAGAGTTACAGATGACCTGCTCTTATCATCTGATCGTGGTTGTATCTATCTATTTGTTCTATTGAATCTTAGTGCTGCATTTGACACAATTGATCACAACATTCTTTTGCATAGACTTTGTTGGCATTAATGGAAGTGCATTAGCATGGTTTAAATCGTACTTATATGACCACCATCAATTCATAGCAGTGAATGAAGAGGTATCATATCGATCACAAGTGCAGTATGGAGTACCCCAAGGCTCAGTACTAGGGCCGCCACTCTTTACGCTTTATATGTTACCCTTGGGAGATATAATCAGGAAACATTGTGTTAGCTTTTACTGTTATGCTGATGATACTCAGCTCTATATTTCTTTGCGGCCCTGTGAAACACACCAATTTAAAAAACCAATGGAATGCATAGTCGATATAAAAAACTGGATGACAAGTAATTTCTTACTGCTAAATTCTGAAAAAAAAACAGAGGTGTTAATTATAGGACATAAAAACTCTGCATGTATTATCATAGAATACTGTCCAAGACTTGATGGCTTCTCTGTCAATTCTTCATCATCAGTTAAGATCCATGTGCTATTTGATAGCAATCTCTCCTTAGAAACAGTGTTGTTTTTGGCAGCCCTTTTAGTTTTAGTCTTAGTCTTAGTCTTTTGGACGAAAATGCTTTTTAGTTTTAGTCACATTTTAGTCACTTATAAACTTGATAGTTTTAGTCAAGTTTTAGTCAATGAAAACACAAAAAGGTTTTAGTCAAGTTTTAGTTGACGAAAATGGAAAAAGGTTTTAGTCAATTTTAGTAAAAAACAAAAAAGTAGTCTTTAGCAAATTAATTTAGATTAAAAAGTATTGGAAATGGACTTAAGTTTGACAGGTTGTAATGAGTGTTGAAATTCATAAAACAACAGTTAACCTTAAAAGCTTTGCATAATAAACTAGACTTTCTCATTGATGGAGATGCAGTGCTGCCAAGCTGTACTTCATGGTCGCATTGGGCAGAAACCTTTTATCCACATATTTCAAGTTATTTTTCCATGAATTGATGCTCTTCTAAAATTTCAGCACATTGCCTATTTTCACCAGTAATCACAGTTTTAAAGGAATGGTTTAAAGTTTAAACAGCAAAAAACTTTGAGCTACTACAACATTACACACTACAACATTACACACAGATAAAGTGGTAACAGTGGAATCACTGTTTTACTCCAAAAAAGCCAGGAATAAAAACATTTTTACTTTGGCAACTGTGGCTTTATTTAAGAAATTGTTAAAGTGAAATGAACAACGTGCCCAAAATATAAACTATTTAGGAACACATACTTATGCTCTACAATTTGTGCTTCAACTTGTCTGCCAGTGCAACAACAAGATGCATATTGTTTGTAAACACAAACATCATACAACCCTGTCTAATAAAAGTGACACAAACATTCAGGGATGCAAACACATGTATGGTCAAAAAAGAGAGAGTTATCGAAGCCCTCACCCCGCAGCAAATATCACAAATGTCAAGAGCTAAGAAGTGTATGTATTTATATAGCCTACACTACACACAAATAATATACAATTAAACTATGCTCATTTTAAATGTATTGTGTAGGCTAGGTATAAAAAATATAGGCTTTTAATAATCTTTCAGTGTGCAAAACCATGATAATATGAAACGTTTCAAAACAGAGCGCACAAAGCGCGTATGCACATCGCTGGTGCAGAATGATGTGCTCAAAGCAACATGGAGTCACAGTGTGCTGCGCTGCTCAAGTGAGCATTTAAAAGAACGTGCAACCCCACACCAGGTGCAGCCCCGCCTCGATCTGCAGGCTGCAGCCGGGTGCTTCTCCAAAACTTAAAATCATTTTCGTTTCGTCTCGTCAACGAAGACTCAAATACGTCTCGTCATGTTTTAGTCACATTAGAGCCATTTTTAGCTAGTCATCCTCGCTTTATCGTCATAAAAAAAAGGTGCGTCGACGAAATCATTTTGTTGTCGTCATCGTTGACGAAAACAACATTGCTTAGAAAGCCACGTTCCTAGCATTTGTAAAACTGCATTTTTCTATCTCAAAAATATATCTAAATTATGGCCTATGCTCTCAGTGTCACATGCAGAAATGTTAATCCATGCATTTATGACCTCAAGGTTAGATTTTTGTAATGCTTTATTGGGTGGTTCCTTTTCCTATTTGGTGCCTAAACTCTGGAATAACCTACCTAATATTTTTCGGGAGGCAGACACACTCTTGCAGTTTAAATCTAGATTAAAGACCCATCTCTTTAACCTGGCTTACACATAACGTACTTATATGCTTTTAATATCAAAATCCGTAAAAGGATTCTTAGGCTGCATTAATTAGGTAAACCGGAACCGGGAACACTTCCCATAACTCCTTATGTACCTGCTACTGTACATCATTAGCATCTATGCTAATATTAGTCTGTTTTTCTCTTATTCCTAGGTCACCGTGGCCACCAGATCCAGTCTGTATCCAGATCAGAGGGTCACTGCATTCACCCAGATCCAGTACGTATCCAGACCAGATGGTGGATCAGCACCTAGAAAGGACCTCTACTGCCCTGAAAGACAGCAGACAGACAGTAATTATGATCACGCGATCAAGCTGCTGCAGAATCGGTTCGGAAGAAAAGACCTGCTTATTAACGCTCGTATGACCAAACTGCTAAATCTCTGCCCAGTAAAGAAATCAAACGAAGTCACAGCTCTGAGACATTTTTGTGATGAATGTGAAGTACATATCCGCAGCTTAGAATCGCTGGGTGTCGCATCAGGGGCATATGGCAGCTTGTTGTGCCCTGTCCTGCTACAGATGATTCCAGATGACATTACTCTCCAGTACAGTCGACAGAGAGGAACCAGTGATGAATGGAAGTTCTCAGAAGTTATCAAATTCCTCCAAAAATTTATTCTGAGCAGAGAAAGAACCATGCAGCTGATTAAGACATGTAATTCCAGAGACAGTCAAAGTTACCAGAAACCAGTTAAAAGACAAGACACATCATTTGAAATGAAGCACAGAAAACACAACATGCCATCAGCTGCAGTACTGCAAACCACCAGTCAAAGAATACAGAACTGCCTCTTCTGTGATAGTGCAGCACACAAAACGGAACTGTGTCCCGAAACTTATATTGCTGCACGAAAGGACACACTGATGAAGATGGGAAGATGTTTCATTTGTCTTCGGCCAAAGCACATTGCAAAATTCTGTAAGACTAAAATGTGCTGTAATGTATGTGGAAGCCGACACCACAGTGCTGTATGTTAAAAAAAGAGAGACACATACTTCTGACACTGATGATAACAAGGATAATGTAGTTTCTTCCTTTGCTTCTCATTCAGTAAAGTAACAGCCCGCTAAACAGAACAACACTGCACTGCTGCAGACTGTAAGAGCGTGTGCAGAAGGACCTGGTGGAAATAGAAGCATTTTTCATGACATTTTAATTTATTGAGATGCACATGTATATTAGTTCCTGGCTAAAGATTACTTGATTGCCTGTGTTTTAATCGCATTATACACAAAATTTCATTTAAATGTACTGCTATATGAAAAAAAGTGCAATAACATTTGGTTTGCAAAGCGGCTTTTTAACAGCAGTAGGCCTATTCCTTAATAGGAGGATAGCAATTAAAATATTACTTGTAAGTCTCAACTTAAACATGAATGTAATCAAATTAAATATAAAACCAAACGTATTTGCCACTGGTAGGGACATGTGTGTTCGGGATGTGGGAGAATAATATCCTGTCGCTACATGATCACAGGCACAGTCACACATAGTCGAGACAGACTATCTGAAGAAGGAAATATCTTTCCAAAATTTGTTTTTGAAAAGAAGTGTAGACAATGCCAATAAACCAGAAGATAACTTGTTTAAACAGTTCGTGTTGAACGTGCATTCAATTGCCATTTATTTGTACACTGATAAATTACAGCTGAAAACAACAACTACTACATGACTAAATCCAGATATGAAGCATGAGAAAAAAGCCTAGTGGTTACCGAACACTGGTTTATTTAAAAATATGCATGCATGCAGTTTCATATCCTGATGATGAGATTCTAAGAATATCTAAATATATCTGACTGGATTATTGGAAATCTTCTTGTCATAACTCTTTAGAAACCTCATGAAAAAAAAAAAAAGGTTTCACTTCATTTTGATGGTTCTGTTAACTTCAGTAACATTGCAACTACAAATCTAGCCCTCATTAGAGAGTTAATAGAATATTGGTAGACTGATAGGGTTAGGGTTAGAATAAGTTGACATGCACTTATGTGCAAAGCTATTTATAATCAGTAGAATGTCTTATGGGAGACCATCACAATAAAAAGTTATCAGATATTATTCAGAAAGTCAACTTATAGTCTAATGAGACTTAGTTGACATATAGATGCAAAGTTAATTATTGTGAACAGAATGCTCAAAAAGGACCATCAAAATAAAGTGTTACCGTAAAGAAGATTTAACAGTAACACTTTATAATAACTGCATGCTATTAATCATTAGTTAAGCATTAGGAAACAGTTAATTCATCATTTATAAAGCATTAATAGACATTTATAAGCAGTTTATAAATACAGATATAAATGCTTTATACCTGATTTAAAAGCATATCTATAATGTATTTAATAATTGTTTTTTTCATACGTTATTAATGATCAATTTATCATTTCTAAATTAAGTATAGCATTATTTACACACCAGTTATTAAGGAGTTGTCAGTGGTTCATAAGATCACTTAGAAGTTGTAAGTAAATGATTAATAAACTATTTATATGTGCATTCATACATCTTTTTATTCAGACATATAGTAATAGTTACTTATAGTGTTAATAAATGGTTTATTAACATGTATTTCTACTGTAATTCAGGGTTAATTCAGGTAGTTATAAAACATATGTAGTTGTTAGTTAACTATTTTTGTGAGCTCATCTAAAGTGAGGACTATTTATGCCTTGTAAAGCTTTTACAAATGAGATTTAAAGGCTGTTAATATTTCTATGTTCTGTATCACTGTGTTGTGTTTGTTTCTGTTTTTTGTTTAGAAGATAACTGAGCCTTTAAATATCCTTTATAAATGCTTTACAAGGCATAATTAGACTCACTTTAGATGAGCTCACATAAATAGTTAACTGACCACTACTAAATGCTTTATAACTACCTGAATTTACTACATTTCTTGTGATATTATGAATCACTGGCAACTCCTAAATAACTGGTTTGTAAATAATGCTATACTTCATTGAGAAATGATAAATTGATCATGAATAAAGTATGAAATTACATATTATAGATATGCTTTTAAATCAAGAATAAAGCATTTATATCTGTATTTATAAACTGATTATTACTGTCTATTAATGAATAAATTATGAATTATCTGTTAACTAATGCTTAATTAATGATTAATAGTGTGCAGTTATTATAAAGTGTTACCGATTTAACAAAGAAAATGGCACCCAACTCCTTACTGCTTCTCAGTAACAATAAGGCTTCAACACATTAACTTCTGCTGCCATCACATCAGAGGCCTTTACCATGAAGCTGGTATAGCTGGCTGGCAAGGTAAGATTCAGTTTATTTTGCACCAATCCTGGGTTTTAGCTACCCTGAAAGTATCTTGGCCTTTAGCAGCGTTCATTTGCATAGAAACTTACACTCCACGGCTAACCTGCTCCAGGACAGGTTATGTTCTGGGTTAGAGATCTCAAACTGAAGCTGGACCAATCAGATGTGAGAGAAGTGACACATGTCTGACGCAAAAAAGGCACTACCCAAGTATCTTTCTCAAAATTGAATGTCACTATATAGTTAAATGTATATATATAAAGCAATAAAAAATGGTCTGGCTTTAGTGATAAAACTTAGAAATATTTTAGATTATTTATATAATTATTAATATGATTTATATTATTAATCCATTACACACAAGGACTCTCAGTTTAACAGTTATTTTAGTAGCATTTATTTTAAATGAATGATAATATATACAGAATATATGTAATTATTAATAAACTGTAGAATCAATAGATAACACTTTAAAAATGACTACGTTTGAGTTTCTATCACTATAAATGATCAACTATATAAACTAACTTCACAAGTTGTGACTGCACTGACAGAGCAAGATCATGTTTGTCAATCACATACAATGGTTCTGACACCCGCAATTAAGAACCTCAAATAAAATCAAGTGAACTAAAAGAAGGCATTAAATCACTCAAGTACTCAGCAGAGGAGGATTTAACAATCCCACAAGCAGCTTCACTCCGACAGCTCATCAGAATTATCAGCCCGAGTCCGACACGAGCCCGTGTTTTTATTTATTTATTTATTTATTTTATTACACAGCGGAAGCCTGCCCTATTTGCAACAATTAAAAAAGGGGTCAGTTTTGTGTTATGTTTCTTTTAATTTCTTTATCAAGTTAATTTAGAAAAATGTTTGGAGCATTTTTTAAAAAATGATGATTAACGTTAAACAGCCGAGCCGACAGCGAGTAGCTTAAAACATATTTAATCAATTAAGCCTCTCAAATTAACGCTAATACTTTACTTGGCTACAATTAAATCCATAGATATAAAACACTTATAGAGCATATCACACAGTTAGTTTAATAAATGTTTATTTATTAAACCACAGTGAGTAAAATAAAATAAAAAAATTGAAATACTGAGGCAGGCTCACAACAGCGCTCGCAAATCAAATGAGAAATAGCCAACCATCTAAACAAATTAAATTAATTAAAAACAAACTTGCAGGTTATCTTATCTCAAAAATGCACCACAGAACATGTCCATTCTTTTTTCCATTAGTTTCCAACAGTTAAACGAAAATGAAGTCCAGTCAAATGAAAAGTTAGAACGGTCTCTTACAGAGCATCGTGGAGAAAAAGAATAGCATCCAGAGTGGAAGGTTTTAACCCCGTCCTCCTCTCTTCTATCACTCTTCCCGCTGCGCTGAAGACACGTTCGCTGCTGCTGCTGACGGGACACTAAACACAGAGCGAGCCAGTCTTGACAGTTGCGGTAGCAGGGTCTCGTGCTGTTTAAATTAATTTACATTACTTTAGAGGCCTATAATAGCTACTACTGCAATAAGTGGATATAAGTGAAGTATAATCGTGGGTCGCGCTGACGGAAAAACGTGCGTGCGTGCGTGAGACTGTCATGTCAGTTTAATTATAATGGGTTGAATTATCAGATTATGGAAGTTATGAGGTTATGAAATGTCTTTCTATGTTTGTTTTTCTATCGTTGACGTCAACTTCTAATTTTTTTTTTTATTAATGTCTTAAAATATAAATAGAAGGATTGATGAAATTCCCTAGCAATGTCTGATTAAAAACCTTTTCAAATAGCATGCATCACATTGAATTAAATGTGAAATTTTGAAGTATAAAAACTGAAATAGTATTTTCCTTTAAAACTCAGTCCAACAATCTTGGTTTTATGTAACAATAATAATAATAAAAGTGTTCCAAAAGCTATTATATATCATTTGTCTGCATTGCTACAGAGCCAGATTTCAACATTTTAAGGTATATGTTCTCTTTAGACAGGCCAAAGGTGGCGTTTTCAGCTTCATTCGGATCAAATGGTTTCTTTGGACCGGTTGAAACCGATTCAACACTGGTTTACAAGAATGTCTTCATTAATGTTGGTGATGCCTACAACAAGGACACTGGTATCGTTAATACATGCTGCTGAAATTAATAGCAACACACTTGTATAATTCATGTCTACAGCTGTTAAATGGAGAACTGTCTCTCTCTTTAACAGGTATTTTCACAGCACCAGTACGAGGAGTTTACTATTTCAGTTTCTTCTACCATTGTGGAACTAATCATGGAACAAAATTAAACTTATAGAAATGGAAAGCCAGAAGCACTGGCACTACATCACAAGAGTGAACAGTCTCCAGAGAACGGAGGCAATGGCTTAATACTGCTGTTGGAGAAAGAGGATCGAGTCTACATGGTACTCCAAAAGAACAAATGGATCTGGGATGCAGATAATGTCACAGTGTTTAGTGGTTTTCTTATTGATGCCATGTAAATAAATACACCCTGGGAACAAACATAACAGTTAAGCAGCATGTTATTGGCTTTCAGGTTAAGGAGAAATTCCAGGATACTTAATCCAGTCTTTGTTTGATGTGAATAAAACATTGCAACATCAAAACAACCAGCATCAAGTTACTTATTATTATTATTATTATTAGGGGTTTAAGTATGTAGTGCTCAAACCCTGTTCTTGGGTCATTTCATGTCAACTCAACCAGAGGTCACCAGCAAATATATATATATATATATATATATATATATATATATATATATATATATATATATATATATATATATATATATATAAAAGAAAGATAAACATGTATATGAGAAGTGATGAAAGCCAATATATTAAATGCCATGTGTGATAATTACTAAGTAATCTAAGTTAGATGGCAGCATCATGTTATTTTTACACAAAGATTGTAATACTAAAAAAACTTTTGCATTCATCCAATTAAAATAAATAAATAAATAAATAAATAGGGCAATAGTTCACACCTATATTTTATAACATGAGCCAATGAAAAATAAATAACATTTTGCCCTAAACAATATTTTCTATGTCTATGAAAACTATTTTATGAAACATGGCACAAAGTATAATTTTCTTGTTGAAGAAAGCCAATTAATTTAAATTCTATGTTTGATATAAACAAAACTATATAGATTTAATCAAAACAAAAATTCTCATTTAAAATTAGGGGTAACACTTTCTATGAAGCCTGTATTAATAAAACATAATTTTTCGTACGCTTCTTAAAGCGGTTGAAGACCTCTTATAAGTAATAATAATAATAATAATAATAATAATAATAATAATAATAATAATAATAATCAATCATATCAAACAAAATCTCAAACAGCCATAAGATCAGACACATTTTCTATAAACTATTTTTATTGTAATATCAGTTTGATTATTTTGATGGTACCCCTTAGACAGCTGTTGAGTACCTCTGCAACTATATCAACTAGTGTTCATCAGAGTATTAGTATGTCTGCTACTGTAAATATATGCTAACACTTTATTTTGATGGTCAACCAACAGATGAATTAAATATTCTACCAAACTAGATTCTACCATTCTTGAGCATACTAAAACTCCAGTGAGAGTTAGTTGGCATGAAGTGGCAAAGTTGCTTATAACCGATTGATTAAGGGGACCATGAAAATACAATATAACCATATAAAGGATTACATTTTTTCAGTTAATTAACATTCAAATGGTTAAAGAAACACTCAAGTAACACTCAACATCTAATCACTCACAAGCTGTAGTAAGGTACTATGCACATCTTAAACAATGTCAAGATATGATACAGTCCATTATACTGAAAATAAAGTAGACTTAATATGGTGTTCATTGTGTGTTATAAATAATCATACTCTTAAACTTATAACCACATGTATGTAAGTATAATGATGTATTATAATGGTTGTTATGATTATTCATGAGTTGATATGACATAAGTTTTCTTTGTATATATATATATATATAATGCATTCATTATAATGGCTTAAGAACACTCTCATAATGTATTATAAATATTGGCTTTATAGAAAGTGTAAAAGATGGGTATTGGTGATATGCATCGACAGAAACTGCTTTCTGTGATCAGTCTCAAAAATCCCAATCAGAGCACCCCATACATAGATTTTTTGGCTTGCCGCCGCAATATCAAAACTGATCATCACAAATAGATTTTATAAAATAAAAAAAAATAAAAATAAATAAATAAATAAAAAATAGAGAGATTTTTGAAAGGTGAAAAGTGGAAAGGAGTCCTGCCTTATTATTTGGTATTTGATGCTTCAGCTATATTATTGCAGAGCTCTAAATGTTTTACATATTACACGAAATCTAAATCTGTGTGAAGATTTATAACCATCCGCACTATTAATAAAGGAAGAAAAATAAAGACCAACCTGTTTGTTCTTGAGTATCTTCAGTGTGTTTGATTCTGCAGGATTCTTGATCTCTCATCTTCTTTTTGTCCTCTTTAATAAACTCAGTCTATGCAAACAAATAATACCATAATAAAGCATAATAAATGCGGTGAAAACAGGAAGACATTAAATAGAGTCATTTCAGCAGCTCTGTTAATATCGAGTCTCAGACGATCAACACTCATTTAACAACACATTCAGATCATCAGCAGATCATCTCTCTTTATTCTGAGTGTTTGCTAGAAACACATTATTTGAGTAGGGATATATGATAAAAGCCAATTTCTCACAATATGTATAAAACATAAATAATACAAAAACAAACACTAAAGTAAATAACTGCCATAAAGCACCATAATATGAATGTCCAAATGCTCCTCAAGTTGTATGTATATACCACATCAGGCAGTTCACAATTCAGTTCGATTCATCAAACCTGCATCTGATGCATTCGTTTCTGGTGCGAAGTTCAATCATTAGTCTACTTAATTTCCAGACAGTGTCGGTCCAATCATTTGATTGTAGTAGATTTCTCCCGACTTCTGATCTTGAAAATATTTTGTGTCTCCATTAAATGTTATAATCAGTGTCGCCGGATAAATCAAACCGTGTTTTACTCCTGCTTGATGTAGTTTCATTCTCAGATCTTTAAACTGCGCTCTTCTCTTGGACACTTCTGCTGTTAAGTCCGGAAAGATTTTAACTTTCATCCCTTTGAAATGTAGAACTTTTTCTTGCTTTGCAATTTGTAAGATAGCCTCTTTCACTGCAAACCTCTGCATCCTGACGATCATCGGTCTCGAAGCATGTTTTGTAACTGGCCCCACTCTGTGCGCAATTTCCACTTCAAGTTTATAAGACAATTTATCTTTAAATATCTCATTGAAGAAGGACTCCATTAATTCGGTTGGTTTTCCTTTTTCCATATCCTTGTCGAGGCCGAATACTCGTAAGTTAAATCTTCGGCTATAACTCTCCAGCTTTTCATTTCTATCTCTCAGTTCGTTTTCTTTCTGGAGAGATTTACAAACACGCTCCGCTTCATCCCTTCTGTCGTGCATACCGGACAAGCTCGACTCCACTTAAACAAGTTTTTCATTACAATCCTTCAGTCCAAGTTTTAGTACATCAAACTGAGGTTGTAGTTTATTCATTGCCTCATTTATTTCTTCTTTTATTGTTGCACGGATCAAGGCAGCGAATTCAGCTTTATTCACCTGCGCAGCGTCGCTTTCCATTTCACTCCCAGCTGGAACAATTAAGGTAACCTGGGGGTTGGAGATAACCTCCTGTGCTTTTTTCCTCGGCATCCAGTAATCCTTTCCTCGCCTTTACTTGACTGATTTTCCTTTTTAGTTTTTAATCATGAGCAACTTAGGAACTTACAGATTTTTAATTGTTTTAGGAGTTCAGCATCCTTAGTGTGTACACGCGCTCACTCTCAGCAACCGGACATGACGTGACACGTTGTGAGGTATCCACAAGCAACAAAGTCTACTTGAGCAAACACTTTACTACATTTTAGGGTTTAGAGAGTCTTGTATTTCCCATCTCCACCGTCGATCTGGTAGAAGACCATTACACAGTTCTGTCTTACCATTCATTTTCATTTCAAAGCACTTTTATTGTTAATAATAATCATCAGGAGTTGCAGGGGACTCTCGAGGAAAATTAGCTTAATATCGTCTTAAATATCCGAAAAATCTGCTTATGTCTGTCTGACTATCGTTGATACACTATACTATCGTCTGTGGGCACAACCCTAACCTGTTATATTCTCATCCTCAGTCGTGACTAAGTTTTGAAGCAAGCAGGAATATCTGGAGGAGTATCATCAGAACTGAGATATGTTGCTGTGAAGATGCTGTTTGTCAAAGAGGAGAGTGAAGAGAACACGAGAGAACCAGAAACCTGGAGAATAAAACACGAGGAACCAGAAACCCGGAAAATAAAACACGAGGAACCAGAAACCGGGAGAATAAAACACGAGGAACCAGAAACCCGGAGAATAAAACACGAGGAACCAGAAACCGGGAGAATAAAACACGAGGAACCAGAAACCGGGAGAATAAAACACGAGGAACCAGAAACCGGGAGAATAAAACACGAGGAACCAGAAACCCGGAGAATAAAACCCAAAGAACCAGAAACATGCATAATAAAACACAAGGAACAAGGAGGTAGGTGTTTATTTTTCAAATGGTCATTAAAAACAAATGTGGTACAATCACTGATCCTTTATTTGAAAAAAGTAAGACCTTAACTATCATTGATTTTCTCAAATCCATGTTTCAAAGTTCTTATGGAAATGAGTGACACTGAGGAGATTTATTACTTTAATTGACTTTATTTTTGCTTATTGGAATCATAACTGTTGAACTCAGAGCCAGTGAGAATTAATGTGTTTTTTACAAAAAAATTGACACTTTTTGCACCCTCATATTCCAGGAGCCCGTTTGACTAAGGAGGTTCAACCAACTCTTGAGTTTAAACTTGAACTCTGAGATGACTTAACCTGAGATGTTCTCGGTTACAGAACAGCTGAAATTAGTTGGTTTAATCAATTCTAAATTGACTGACTGAGTTAAGCGCGTGCACCACATCTATAAAAAGCCATCATCAATGGAGCACCGATATTGCGATTCACCATGGCAACAGCTCCCGCCAAAAAGCTGTCTGCATACTTCAGACTCAATACAAATGTAATTCCTCTCGGTGTTATAATATCACAGGTGAAAACTGGCAGAACGTTAGATTAATGAACTAATAGCTAATCATTTTATGGTATGTCATGGGCAAAAAAAAATATATAAATTAATCATATTAATAATATTTTAAGTGCATTTTTCTTATTTTACGAATTATCTGCCAATAGAGTAAGAAAAATACGGCAGTGGCTATTTACACTAAGTGGAATGAACATACTTTCTTAGCGATAGATCCTATTTACAGTAGGCTAAGTGCAAGTAGGTCTACATGCTAATTACAGAAAAAAATGTACAGTGAAAACTGTGATAAATTCTATTCACCATGTAAAAGTAGCAGTTCTTTGCAACAGGCTAAGTGTAAATAATAATTAGATGATAGTTATACTTTATACTGGCAGATGCAAACTAGGCCCATTTGCACCTCAGTATTGTTATACATTAACAGAATGCAATAATAACAGATTGTAAATTATTATATTTATTACAATTATAAATAGTTGCATCTTTATTAAACACTCGTTAGACACTTCCACTTTTAGAATATTTTGTTAATTTTTATTGAAAATAAATTCTAATGTGACGTGATGGGAAAAGTGAGAAGAACAAAGTCGGCAAAAGCATTGAAGCCGTTATTCACATGTGTCGTATTTAACCTTATGTGTCGCTAGAGGGTGGAGCTACAGTAGATTTGCTCTTAGCAATAGAGACTCAGAAAAATTTTGTTTTCGAATAAATTTGTATTAAGATTATAATTATTATTATTAACACACTGGCATATAATATAAAAAAAAAATCACTTAGTAAGAAGAGCATTTTTCCAGCATGCTTCAATTAAGTGTTTAAAAAGGGGGAGGAGACCGAAAGAAACTCTGGGTTTACCGAAGAAAACCTGCTCCTGACCAGGTTAGGTTCATAGAGTAAGTTACCATGTAACTGACTCTGAGTATAAGTTAGCTCTCTTTCAGAAACGGGCTTGACTTTCCCTGCTTTCTTGGGTTTGACAAACCTCCCATTCTGAAACAGAAAACATTTCAGGGTTAACATACAAAGAGTTTTCACTTAACCTCCTTTCTGAAACGGGCCCCAGGTATTTTCCAAATAGCCGTACCTCGGCCAACCATTGTCCTATCCTAACAAACCATACATCAATGGGAAACTTATTTATTCAGCTTTTGGATTATGCATACATCTCCCAATGCATTGTCACAAGATAGAACTTGTTTATTCTAATGTCTGATCCAGGCACGGCTTTTCAATATAGGCAAAATATTAGTTAAAAACACAAACCTCTATATAAACCGAATCAATAATAAATTGTAAATGTATTCAGCATTCTGCAACAAATGTGTTTTGGATTTTCACACAATGACAGGTTAGCATTGGTCTCCATTTACTGCCTGAATGAGGCAGTTTTATTTCAAATATATTACTTGAGCAGATTGATTTTCCTTTAGTTATGGGTGGTGATTTTAATGCGGTCTTAAATCCTGCACTGGATAAATCTGACCCTGATACTACAGCTAACCCATCCTCTAAGTTACTGAATAAATTTATCACAAAACTTGAATATACAAAATGTGCAATACGAGGAGTCTATATATTTTTTTCTTCTGCTCTTGCCAAAGTCCAAACCCGCCAATATACACAATTAGAAAATAAGATCAAAGTATTACAAAACTTACAAAACTTTTTTTTTTTCTGATCAACAAGCTACATGGATGTCCACCTTGAAAGAGGAATATGACTTGCTTTCACATTCAAAGGCAGAGTTCATTTTAAATAGGACAAAGCTAAAAATATTATTATGAATCCGAGATCTAGCCACTTATTGGCCTTCAGGCTGATGGAATGTGAGTCTAAGGCATACATCAGTGCAATAAAATCTTCGGATGACCAGGTAACCATAAATTCTATGTTAATTAACAGCGTATTTAGAAGGTTTTCACTTAATGTAGAAATAGCCTTTGACAGGCTAGAGTGGAACTATATGTGGGCAGTTCTGCACCGGCATCAGTCTTCACTGGTAATATTATCTCACTCCGTGGCAGGGATGTCCACTTTCAACTTTACTGTTTTGTTCATCACTTGAACCACTAGCACAAGCAATCAGGAAATATGACATTCCACAGATTAAGATTCATGACCATAATCATATTATTAAAATGATGGCATAATCATTTAATAATATGAAACACACAATCTCAACCATCAAATAGACTTTGTTACCTCGGCTTAATTTTATTTTTTTAACGTTTCAATAAATTTTTAATTTACATCTTTTATTGTGATTTAATTTTAGGCCAGATGAAAATGAAAGAAGAAAGACGAGATCTGAAAGAGGTGGATGAGAAATATCAGGATCAGAAAGCTCCTGATGTTGATGAAGAAAAATCAGTGAGTTGCAGCATTAAAACAACAGAAGACAGGCCTTTCAGCTGCTCTCAGTGTGGAAACACTTTCACATGTAACAGAAATCTTAAGAATCACATGTTAATTCATACTGGAATAAAACCTTTCAGCTGCTCTCAGTGTGGAAAGAGTTTTAGACTAAAAGGACACCTTAAGAGTCATTTGGTAACTCACTCTTCAGAAAAACCTTTCAGCTGTTCTCAGTGTGGAAACAGTTTCAGACGTAAAGCAAACCTTGAAAAACACATGTTAATTCATGCTGGGAGAAAATCTTTCTTCTGCTCTCAGTGTGGAAAGAGTTTTATACTGAAATCATACCTTGCGAGGCACATGTTAATTCATTCTGGGAAAAAGCCTTTATCCTGTTTCAATGTGGAAAGACTTTTACACACAAGGGACAACTTAAGAATCATTTGGTAACTCACACTCCAGAAAAAAAAAAAAAAAAAAAAAACATTTTTTAGCTGCTCTTGGTGCGGAAAGAGCTATAAACAGAAATCATGCCTTAATAGGCACATGTTAATTCAAACTGGGATAAAGCCTTTCACCTGCTCTCAGTGTGGAAAGTCTTTGTCATCTTGAGAATCACATGTTTAAAGTGCTCATTGAATGCCCATTTTCTACAAGTTTTATGATTCTTTAGGGTCTTAAAGGGGTCATAAGATGCTATTTTCAAACTTTCTCTTTGAAGTGTTAGAAGCTCTTGGTGCATATTTAAGACCTGTTAAGTTGCTAAGACTAAAGTTTCAAATCCAAAGAGATATCCTTTATAAAAGTTAAGGGTCAACCACACTCCTCTGAATCATCTCGTTCCAAAGCCAAGTATTCTGGTGAGTGCTGTGCATTTTATGGAGGATGAGGACTTTCCTGAACCAGTAGCTTCCAGTGTGTCTGTGGCAAAACAGATGTTTCTATAAAGTACGGCAGTTCAAACTTTGCAAGACGGTCTGGCGCTTCTGACTCGCAGCCTGTAGGTACTTTTTTTTTTAAATAATTAATTTCCCACTAATTATTCAAACGCTAATTTTGAGCAGTAGAGTAGGCTTGTTTTTTTATTGTTTCTCAGATCACAAATGCAGACATGGTTTTATGTTAATGCAGTGTGATACGCAACGTGTAAAAAGACACAAGTCATTATAATTATTAATTGTGTCCCACTGGATGCAACAAATGCCTCGATGATAATGGGTTTTATTTTATTTGTTTTGTCTCTTCTAGTGATTAGCGCTGGCTAACTGGGTCAAGGACTCCTCTCTGTGCCAATCATAACAGGCACGGCCAGCTGACCAATCAGTGAAGTGTAGGCTTGTGGAAGGGAGGCGTTTGCTCCGAACTTGCTTGGAAGGAATTGTTTAGAAATCATTGGCAAATGTCTCTAATACTGAATGTATATTTTGAGAAAATTACGATGTTTTCTTGCCTTAGATACATTTAATCCTGTTGTAGGGGACTCCTACACAATATTAGGACACTTTAACCTGTTAGCCAGCATCCCGACGCGGGTGTCCTCAACACCCCTCAACTCGCACGTGGTAATGTTTATGAATAGATGAAATGAAACAGGACAAATTTAATCTTGACAAACTATATATCATTATTAGGCTTGGGTACCGAGTATCGAGTATTGATTGGAACCGGAAGTATTGGCATAACCGAGCGAGTCAAACATGGATAGCATGCGTCGGCGGTTCTAAGGGGGGCAGGGTTTCATATTTTATTGAAGCACCCCTGGGCACCGCCATTGGCTAGCGGACCCCCACCTGCTGTTAGCATTCCATTGACTCCAATTCTGTTTAGGAAAGTGAAATCTCTGCAACATGCAACATTTGTTTCAAGATTGTTTCTTCTCGGAGGTGCTTTATCATGTTCAACGTGCACCCTCCTATGCACTTCGAACATGATAAAGCACCTCCGAGTTCATGGAGTAGAAATAAATATGTGCCGGGGGAGTACTCTGGGTTTTGGGCCACATCCCGAGCTCGGAGCCCTACACCCGGACAGCACGCCAAATACGCATAACATTACTGAATTAATATATGTAGATGTGAACTCATGAACAAGACTTTATTAATTACATTTTAAGCTGTTCTAACACACACAAAACTGTTTCTTTTGGAAAAGGGTTAATTCTAAACGCAGAGTAAACAATCAAATCATGAAATATGGCAGTATTTGATATTCAGCAAACCAGCATCAGATCAAAAGAAACATCAGTTTCTTTGTTCTAACACATTTGTGAAAATTAGAAGGTCACACTTGCACTTGCACATGTTGAAAGAGTCCTGATGAAACTTGTTGAGGCTTCAGTTGATCTTAAATGATGTTTAAAATGCACTGAGAAGATCAGTTTGATGCAGAAAGTCTTTGATGAGTGGAAAGATGAGGCCACAGACTTAGAGATCCTTCAAAGACTTCTCTCTCTTCATCATCTTCACATCAGAATTATCTTTCTTTCTTTCTTGCTTTCTTAACTCATGCTATTTTAAGAATTGTCATGATTGAAATGTATTTATTTTCAATACTCAATGTTTAGATTTAGTTAGTTACTTTCATGTTTTTGTCTGTCCGTGAAGACTATGTAGATTTAGCGGAAGTAAAACTACATAATCTTAAAACAGCATTTTAAAACAATCTGATATTTGTGATGCATAACATATTTAATTAATTTAGTATGGCATAAATCAATATAAGTATGACATAAATCAGTTTTTTAGGGTGTGTTTACATGAAAATGACTAAAAAGTGTGTATTATATTGGAAGGACAATAGCTGACAATGTCACTTTGAAAAGAAACACTGCACACTTTTGCACATGCATTTTATTCATTTATTTATGTATTTATGTACAGAGCACTTGTATACTATAAACGTAATATGCATACACATGACGTGATCATTTTCACAAATATGTTTCATTGTAGAAAATATTGCTATTGTTTTGAAAAACTTGCACTTTGAAACATGTTAACATGTCAGAAATTCATGCAGAACATTTAACAACAAAATCAAAAGTTATAGTATAATTATAGATAAGAATATATATATATATATATATATATATATATATATATATAGAGAGAGAGAGAGAGAGAGAGAGAGAGAGAGAGAGAGAGAGAGAGAGAGAGAGAGTAAAGATAAGCGGTTTAAAAAGTAACTAAGTACAGTGCCTTATCGTTTAAATGAACACATTCCCACCATTATGTCCCACCACCATAATTCTATCATGATTTACAGTTTTCTTCTCTGAACCTTAGAACTGATGGGTATTTCAGTTATTTTTTTCTGTTTGATGAGATTGCACCATTAAAAAACAAGGAATCAAAAACTCAATCGAAGGATGAAAAGTAAAATCCATATTTTTAGGTAAATTTGCAGAAGAGAGTGAAAATGGAAGAATGATCATTTGAAATTTTAAAAGAAACCTTGGCAAGTTTTCAGTGAAGCAAAATAGTTTGATAACATAATTAATTAAAATAAAAAAGCCAAATATTTTATTTAGTACAATTAATAAAGTGATTTTTAATTTATTTTCTATTAATTGCCTAGAGGTATTTATTTATTTTTTTTAGCAAATAACGTTGATGATCTTCTGTCACAGATTACCCCACGTACATCTTTATGTTCAGAGTTAAATCATAGGAGTTCATTAATAGTTTTGAGCATATTTCTTTCTATCACAGTTTAAGCATGAACGCACACTTGACCAGCAATTCTGATTCTGGAAAGGTACAGCAGTTATCCTAATTTTACTCAATGTAACAGGTGCATTTGATACCGTTATGTCATATAATCAATTTCAGTTTGCTTTGGAGATTTCTGCATTGAGTTTAAGGTTCATGGGATTGTTTTTAAAGCGTTGCATGACATCTCCCCAAAATATGTTGTTGACCTTTTGATTCCTTATTAAAATAGAAGAAATATGAGATCTTTGAGTCCGATGATTCTTCATGTTCCTAAAACTAGATTCAAATTAAAGAGTAAATAGGGAGTTCTCGTTGGCTGTCCTCTTCTAATGCACATCAAATCTTCTCCATCTGTGGATGCTTTTAAGTCTAGATTAAAATCACACATTATAAGTAGAACTGATTAATGATCAGGACCGATTTTTTTTGTCAGACTGTATGTAATTGTTTTGTCATTAATGATGTTGGAAAGCACTTTGATCAAATGCAGTTGTTTTAAATGTTTTTTAGAAATCAAATTCGTATTTTATTGATTTGTATTATATTTCATTTCCTGCTTATTATTTTTCCGGAATTTAATCCTTTACATTATTGAACAGGAACCTTGAATTAAAGGATCTTTCTCTTTTTCTTATTTCAGGTTTGTAATCCTTCCAATCATCTAGAAGCGCTCTTCCTGTGGAAACCTTACTGATGATCTCTGCCTTCTCCCTGACTTCTCTTAAAGACCGAATGCGATCTTGAAATCCAGGCTTAGCCTCTTGTTTCTCAGACTCAATCATCAGATCAATGTAGTCGGGGGTCGACAGAGGATTGGGTTTGAGGGCGATTTCCTGAAGACGCTCCAAGGACTTTTGAGATTTCTCTATTAGTTCAGTCACAATATCCTGGACAACCTGAAACTCCTTTTCAAGCTCTTCCAAGATCTTTTCTTTTGACATGACCTGTCCATGCGCATCCTCAAATCACTTTTTTAAATCCTGATAAGTTTCCTTTCTCTTTTCTGTGACATAATCCCATTTGTACTTCTGATTAAAGTGCACATTCCAGACACACTTTCCTGGACAGACAGTGCACTTTCCATCTTTAAAAACTATGCACTTATATTTATCACCGTCATTTGCATATTCACATTTATCATAACATGTGAAGTGACATTTTTGGCAGTTGGTTAAGTAGTAGCTAGTTTTGTTTTCAATCTGTTTTGGGACAGTTACTTCTAATTCAAATTCAAAATCCTTGTTTGCATCCATCTCAGCCTTGTGCTGCTCCAAAGCAGCTCTTCTCTTCTTGATTTCATCCAGTTTTTTCAGACCAGCAATGATATGGGGCTGGAGACCCTGCAAATACACTTCTAGCTGCTGACGCTCTTTTAATACCTTCTGTGTGAGAGACAGGCTCTGGGTTTTCATTGTTATAAGGGATGTGAAGAATTTCTTCATGCTGGAAAAACCCAACTTCCAGAACATTTCATCAAAGTTGTCACAGTCAGACTCCTCGTCATCTGCAGATCTGTTATTGGGGGAAAACAGAGCAGAGTTGTTGAACTTGAAGTGTAGAGGATCTCCAGACTCAGTGGTAGAGCAGGGCACATCAGCGACTTTGATGGCCTCGAGAACAGGAGGTCTTTTCCCATCTGCAAAGGTGACCAGCACAAGGATGTTCTGAGCAATGTCCTTCCCAAATATGGAAAGAATGGAGTCAAAGATATAGTTCTGTGTGTCTGTTAGACGGGCAAATGAAGTCTGCACTACAAAACACACAGCATCAATGCAGTCGATCCCTCCATGTGCAGAGAAGAACTCCTGAATCTGTGCTGTGATTTTCTGGTCATGTGAGATTCCTCTGGTGTCACCAAAGCCTGGTGTGTCCACAATGGTCAAAGAATATGGGACCCGGAAACCATCCATATAATTAATCTGGTATGCTGTGATCTCTGATGTCTGACTTTCAGCCTGAGATTTCTGCTTTCCTTCATCTATCAGCACAAACCGGAAGTCATCTTCCCACTCCACTCCCATAATGTAGTTGATCATGCTGTTAATCAGAGTGGTTTTTCCTGCACCTGTGGCTCCGATCATTATAATGGTCTTGTTCTCTTTTGTGATGTTTTTCCCAAATGTGCTTCTTCTGCAGAATCCATCACTGTTCTGCCATGTTTCATCTAGATTGAGTTTAAACAAGGGTAGGTTTTCATTGCTTCCACCTTCTATTTTTCTGCTCAAGTTGTTCTTTATATCATGTGCAACCCCAGGTCTAGTTGTCATTTTCTGTCCTTTCTCCATCTCTGGTTATAGGAAAAGGAAACAAATTAATTGGTATCTTTATGTGCAACCCTGTGCAAAATCATTCAAATGTCAAATGAATTAAAACTGTATCAGTTGTAACTGAATAATTTCTAACTTGACAGGTAATGTAGTGCAACAAAAGTTTCTATTGTTGTTTCAAAGCCATTTGCTGCTGTAAGTTTGCTCTTGTTCAATGAAGCTTAATTATGTGCCTTTTAAATAGTTTTTAGAGATCCTTGTTTCTCCTTTTGGGTTTTTCCTTTGTATAATTTTTGGTCTGGATATTCTTGTGTTTTTGGTTTTCTTGGGAAAAGGGATTTTTTTTTTTTACCCTTTTTCCTTTTTTAAATAAATTATTTTGATTTCAACCTAAAATATTGTCTGACTATTGGGTTCAACATCCTTCTGTGGCTCAGTGGAGGCAAGGAAACCTTTTGTGCCAAGCTAGTTATAGCAGGATTGATTCTGATTGGCTGTCAATGTTTTTATATTTCATCATTTTGAAAAAATCCTTCTGAAAATGATGCAAATGATGTAAATGCATGTACAGCCGTCTGATCAGCATTAAATTATAAACAGGCCTAATACATCTAAAAGCAGCTTCTATCTCTGAAGGCTTAATTAATACTGATTTATATTGTTATATTACATGTATTCTAATTTAACATTATCATTTAAGAAGTTAACATTAAGAATGACAGAATGCCTAATATGATTAAATGGTTTATACATCTTTTTTTTGCCCCTAATAGGAAAGAAAATTTCTGACAATGATAGAATCATCTCTGGTTTATTTCTAGTAAGCGAGAGCAGGTTTGAAGTAAATTCGTGAGATAAATGGATATTTCATTTGTCAGATTTCAATATTAAATGAAAAAATGACTGAGATATATGCTAATTCATAATAAAGATGACAGTCTTCTTTAGGCTATTCATTTATCTTATGTGACAATTAAGAATCAAAAAATTCTGCTGGCAGAATTTGGAAGAATATGAATCATTAAAGAACTTAGCACAAAAATCTGTAATTATCTTAAAGTCATTAGTTATTTCCCTATCAATACATAGTTGCTGAATGTAATTTTCCACTTGCAGCCTTTCCAACCTAAAGGAATTAGGCAGCAGAATTCAGCTCACCGTCCTCCAGCCAATTCTGACCAGATCTGACTTTAAAGCCATGGATTTACAGTAGGCCTACTGAGCATAATTAAATTTTAACCCTGATACTACATCAGTAATTAATATCTGAAGAATGGCACACAGCAATAGATTAGCTGATGGTAAGGATTAGACATAACACAAGGAATAAATTAATTTGATTTATTTGTACAGATTGCAATGTAACTAAAAATAATGTAAATATGTAACTTTGTTTGTTTGTTTGCATGTTTGTTTACATGTGCACTAGAACTGGTTGTAAGTGTGTATTGCTAGATCTTAAATTTCAACATAGAGCTGTGCAATAAAGCTGCTCTATTCTATAAATTTACTATAATGAAAGTGTCATATATTTAACTGTTACATTAACTGTCAGGTAAAATACTATTACAAACATTATTACAGTATGTCAACCATTGCCTTTTTAATTACATTGTTACCTTGAAAATTGTTATATTGCGAAGCTAAATATATTTTACATGCAGTAATGCACATGTATCTTCAAGAAATATCTAAAAACACATCTCTTCCATCTTTCTTTGACCCTCAAACTCTATCACTGTCTTTTCTAATTATATTTTATCTATTTTTATTAATTTTTTATAAAAAAAATAAAACTTGACCTTCTGTCACTTGCAGTGTTCATTTGTTTTCTAACTGCTTGTTTTTCATATATATATATATATATATATATATATATATATATATATATATATATATATATATATGTATATATATATATATATATATATATATATATATATATATATAATTATTTAATAATTAATTATCTACTTAAAATTTCCACCATACCAAAACAAGGGTTTAGCGGTATTTCAAAGGACATTTAAACCATCTCTGATTTTTCTTATATCATGTTATACTGTTGTTGGACAGAACTATCCATGTGGTCACAAAAAAAAATCGTATTTATATTTTTTTTATCCCCTGCGATGAAGTCGCAGAAGTGAGCACATAATGGAAAGCCTCTACAGTATTCTAATGTTCCAGATATAACTGTTTGTGTCCTGCTTTAACACTGGGTTTTGTTATAGGCCTAAACCATAAATATTTGACTGAAACTTGTTTAATATCTGTTTGTGTGTACTTTTAACTTTTCAAACCTCATATTTTCTATGATAGTGCTGAGAAAACACTGTGCTTAGCGAGTCACCCATCATGTGTTGGTAGAGGCGTGTACCACACATTGCTTTGCCGATTGAGAAACGTGATTGGTAACGGTTTGCCAGAATAAACCCTGACCATCGTCCCAGTTCACCTCCCCTCCCTATTATCTATCGCTGAACAGGTGACTGATATTCCCATTGCCACGTAATCCCGTTACACTTTACCATGATCATATGACATCAATATAACATTAACTCTTTCTGTCTACCACACATATTTATGGCATTTAGCAGGTGAAGACTTGTGTGATATAAGATGTGATTAAATATCAGGTAAACATAAAGTATATGACTCACCTGCACTGCTCCTCATATCGCTCTGAAAAACACATTTGATACTGATCAAAAACCGTCCTGACACAAACAGTAAGAGAAGTTATGTATAAAGTGCTCATGACACTATCTGATAAGGCTGCTGGCTGCAAACTGTAAACTGTATTTGTTCATACCTGTGTGTTGACTGTGATCACGTCACTCTCTCTGGTGTAGTTGAGTTTCCCCAGCGCTGCACACTTGATCTCATACTCAGCTCTTGATCTCAGATCAGTCAGAGTAACTGTGTGTTGATCCTTCAGCACAGCTTCAGATCTCCAGACTGAGTCCTGCTTCACTTTATACAGTAATCTGAGCTCCACTGTAGCAGGACATGATGGAGGAACCACCTTCAGGACCACACTCTGACCTTTGACCTCTAAAGTGACTGGACAGACTGGTTTGGATGGAGGAGTAAAGCACACAGCTTCATCACTTTCACTTTCATACAGCAGAATACAGGAACCAGGATTATTCACCATTTCTTTGGAGGATATGATAAACTTTGCAGGTTTACAGTCCTTTGAATCAATTAAGCTCTTAAATATCTCCAAGTTTCTCCTCATGGTCTTCTGGATCTTGGCAGTGAGCCAAGACTTTTGCTTGATATCAGGGCTTATCTCTACCTTTTCTTCTTTTGTTGAAGAACTCAGATAGATCTTTTGTTTCTGAAGGATGATGTCTGAGCAGTCCAGAGATGTGAACGTGTAACTGACCAGATTCCCGACCTCCAGATCCATCATGATGGCATCTATGTTGTCTTCCACCTGTGCACCGTAATCCTCCAGCTGTCTGAGGACTGATTTAATGATCTCAGACTCTCTTTCTCTCTCCTTCAGCCATTCTGTGAGGTCTCTATCATTGAATGGAGATTCTTCGTGTTCTTGAAGAAGATCATTCAGTGTTGTTTCATTCATCACGTCTCCACGGATGTTTGGCAGCACAGAGCAGAGCTTCTTCATGAGTCTCAACTTGTACTTGTAGCAGTTCTGCTTCATTTGCTGTATTTTATCATGAAATGCAGCAAAAGCCGCAGCAGGAGAGTCTTCCAGAAGATCACTGCATTTCATCTCAGCTGTATTTAAACTCTCAATCACTGATTCAGTTTCTTGGATTAGATCCATGCTGATGTCTTTCTGAAGTTTTGAAGCTCTTGAGTGAAGTTTGTGAAGAGGATAAAGCCAAACTCTCAGAGGAACCGCCAGCTTTTGGTTATCTTTCAGAAGATTTGGAAGATCAGCAAAAACCTTCATCGCATCTTCAAAAGTGGTTGGGTTAGACGGCAGCTGGAAGTCACCATAAAACGTACAAGTGAAGTTTTTGAATTCAGTATTCTCGATGTCATTCATGTCCAGGTCAGCATTTGCATTTGCATTTGCAGAAATGATATCCATCAGTTTCTCCACAGCCATTTTAACTTCTCCTTTTACTGTTCTTTTCTCCTCATCTGAAGAAACTTGTCTGTCAAACACAAAGCAGGCATCTGCTCCATACAGTATTCCTGTTACTACATGTGTGGCATTATCATCATCAGGAATGTTTTCAGGAGGCAGCTGATTCACGGTCAGTTCTTTAAACTCGCAGGTTGAATGATAATGTAGCGTCAGTCTCTGCTGGATGAAAGACGTCTTGGTGTCTTTGAGATACTTTGCTGCTCCACTAACCTGGACGAGTCCACCTAAAACACTCAGGTTCAGTGCTCCTTCAATATTTAGTAACTTAGATTTGTCTTTAATGGAGTCTGAAGCTGTGACAGTGAAATTTGTATTAATCTGGGGACGAGCACAAATATTCTGCTCCATCTGTTCTTTATTCCAAAATCTGATTCCTGTGGGAGGAAAAAGTGTTTTAACTAAACAGCTGTATAAATAAAATCTTTTATTCCATGTGCACATTTATTTTTTCACACTCACAGAGTTTTGACATATTCCTTCTCCATTTCAAAGTGTCTTTTATGGGGTTATTAGTTTAGATTGTTATTTTTATTAGATTATGCACTTGTATTAAATAGATGGTAGTGTTATTATCTTCTTTAAGCATCTCTGTGTAAAGGCTGTGTTGGTACCTGCTATTAACTCATCTTTTCTGCAGTCGTACAGCATGCCGAGCTGGAACGGTCTCCCAAGAGCAGCTGTCTCAATCAGATTCACTCCCACTGACTCCATACTACACACAATCAGATCAGAAAACAGGAGTTAGTGAGGTTACAGTTAATGTGAAGTTGCACATAATGTATTAAAAGAGAATGAAGAAAGAATAAAGATGGGTTTGTACCGGGTCAGTTCTAGACCCTTTTTAGGATAGTAGTCATTTATAAAGGTTTTATTCATTTTTGACATGTCTGCTACTCCGCATTAATGAGGTTAGTAAATATTTCATGACACTGTCATGCGAAGAATGCAAAAGTTTTTGTCAAAAAGTTTGTTAAAGACACTCTTTGTCTTTATCTTGTGAATATTGCTTTATTAACGCCTGCATTCATTCTTTAACTGCAGCATGATTGTTTGTTCTACTCATATGTGATTGATTGTTTTTATATTTATGCTGCCAACATTCTTCAATACACAGCCACAACACTAGATGATGTTATCAGCAACTGTAGCAAGGCTATCACCTAATGATGCGTGGGTTGTTTCATAACCCGCGGGTTGAGGCATGTAAAGAAATTGGCACTTTATTTGTGGGGCAGGTCATTAAAAATCAAAATAACAAAAAGATCAATGTGTGTTGCGTGCAATTCCCTATAGCCTATATTAAATACTATATCGGATACATTGTATTTACGAGGTAAATGCACATCAATGCCACCACAAAGTCGTAATTACGAGTGGGAAACTCTGAATTTTCTTTAAGCTCTGAGTTTATGAGTTGGGGGTGTGTCAATGAGAAACATGACAGAAACTATGGCTTGATGGATATAACGTCTGTTGTTGACAGCATTTTTTTGTTGAAACTGATAGACAGGATTGCAATATTACAATTAACATTTACAATTAATATGTTTTATGCAATTCAAATTAAAGTGGCTTTATAAATTATAAAAAAATCTGAATAAAAAGCGCAAAATCACACCTGACCTGAAAATTCTTTGCTATTCTTTTTCTATAAGCAGTTAACAAAACCTGTTGTATTTTCTTGTAATTTATTAAAAGAACATTCACCACCATCTTGTGCCAACTAAACTGACTTGAGTGCACACGACTTCTTAACTATAACTTGTCAACTCCGAAGTACGAACTTCCCAGGAGGACTTGAATGCAGCATTAGAAATTTTGTTAGCTGTTTGGATGATTTGTAAATAACAGTTTTGCCTATATATATTGTGTACTTGGATTGATATAGCATATATATTTTAACATGGGGAGTCTATGGGATTGAGATGTGTATAAACGGAAGGTCGGAGTCAGCTCCAAGTGGGCTGTACAAACCTCCAGAGTCTTTTGATTGGTTTATTTAATGTCATGGTGGTAATGCACGCTGCAAATCCAGCTTCATACTACTCTGCGAATTGCCAAAACAGAAGTCGACAACATTCCATAGGCTTTTCAGCCCAAAGAAAGACGAGTTTGAAGGGGCAAGTTTGTTAAACAGTTTTTAGACATGTACAACATATTACAAGTCGTGAAAAACTATCTTGGAGGTTGATGTTTTAGTCTTGACGTAGTTAAATCGTGATCACGAGCTCATTGCATTCAAGCTTGAAAATGGGAGGACATTCATGTGTAATTTTTACCTTGGAAACTTGTATTTATGATTATTCGTAAGCACGTGAAGACAGCATTAGTAGTACAGATAAATTACATCTTTATTGTGTCTTACTCTTTTGTGTGAAATATTTCTGCAAAACATATCTAGGATGTACGCTGCAGATTATGGACACTGAAGACCATAAGCAGGTATTGTAACTAATGTTACTTAAAATATGTATGTATTTTTATTATAATTGCACTGGTATTTAAATGATAAATTCAAACTTTTAATATATTTGGTACAGTGTTCCATAAGAATGAGTCTTAGTTAAAACTCCTAACTGATTATGCTTGACTGTAACAAAGCTGGTCATCATTTTAAAACATTACATATCAACAGTATAGAAAGGTGTAGAAATTATTTTGTCATTGTGGAAAAAACAAATAAACAAAAAAATTATGTGTAAACTTTGTGTTACAGAAAGTTCAAGTCTGTGTGGGCAGAAGTTACATTTAAGTGACCTGGTGACCTCTATGCAAACCCAAAGGATCACTTTCCTGTAAGGTTTTTTTTTTTTGACTAAAGTATGTGTTGTGTGGATAAATTATTTTCATACTTTAAAAGTGGACATTTGCAACAGTGATGTGATTGCAAATTGATTTTTGTGTTCCTCTGAATATTAAAGAATGAACTGTATGTTGTTCTGGGAGAGAAGTTTGACTTCACTGAAGTAATTAATTTATTTATTTTTAAATAAAGATTTTGTAGCTGTATACATTTTCAATTCAATATAATACTAATTTACTCCTTTTTATTTACACAGATGAACATGAAGAACTTAAGAAGATGGAGGTGTGTCATCCAGCTTGATAAATTCTCTTTAGAGTAAGTGATTTGATAAACACCACGAGTGTGAAAGAGATTTTTTTTTAAAACTTTTTTTTCTTAATTATTCAGATATTTCATTATTTATATTTAATTTTGTCTTATTTTTTTGCACAGTCTAAAAAGAGTATGCCAGACCTTCATTTCATTGCTTGTTGTTTGTCATATAACTTGTACATAATAAAATCAGTTTATTCATGTTCAACTATAAATATTTCAGATCAATATCTATCTATCTATCTATCTATCTATCTATCTATCTATCTATCTATCTATCTATCTATCTATCTATCTATCTTTACAGAGAGAGATAGAGGGAGAGAGAGAGATTTGGTCAATGGTAACATGTAAATGTTAAAACTACAATTAAATGAAAACTACCATTTAAAATTGTACAGCTCCAATAAAAATGCATTTGTGGATATGAAAAAAAAAACTCTACAAATTTATGTAGCCTCCTCTTTTAGAGATGCCATTTGTGTCCCAGATAGCAAGGTGACACTGATTCAATGTTGAAATTCCATCAGAATCATCATTTTGCTTGAGGTCGAAAATTCAGTGCTAAATTACATTGGATAAATGTTAACAATTCGGTGCTTTTCAATGTTGAAAAGACAGATATTGAATTAATGTTAGTTTCTGGCCTGTATTTCCCCCGTGGTGGAATTTAGACTGACAATCCCTCATTCAACTCTCTAAAATGCTAATAAATTTGGTACATTTTTGTGAAATGTATTTACCTAATGATCCTTCCTTTCAATTTTCATGTATTTATTTTGTATGAGTTGTTCACAAAAACTTGATAATTTAGGGTTGTACTTTATTTGTTTAAGTTTTGGGGAAAAGAGTTTTATATTAAGTTTACGTTGTGACGTGTTCAGCCCGCGCTGCGTCCTCAGAAAGCAATGAGCCAAGATGAGCATGCTGACGAGAGGTGAGCAGTTCGGTGACACACTGGCTGCGTGGCGTCTCTGCTGCGTGTCAGGAGCGTGGCGGCTGCCTCGCGTTTTCTCTGTCTTTACACACCAGAATCGTGCCTGACGCGGCGCCGGCGCGCTGCTGCTGCTGTAGGTGACATAGAGGGAGGCCGCCGACAGACTATAGAGATCGCTAATGTGTCGTCATCATGACGTATTCCCAGTGGTGAACGCAAAGCATTTTGGGAATCCGCGGCACAAACATTAGGCGCCAGACTCCTTTGCATGGAGGGAAGAACTGAGTGTTAAAGATCCCGTCTACCTGCTGTGTTATAAACTGAAATAGTCGTTCTCACGAAAGAAGTGGCATAAAGCTTAAGAACGGAATATCCTTTTATCGTTTTCCAGCGTGGAAAAATAATAGTACAAGCCATGTTTCAGAGGTGACAAAAAGGCGACGAATGGCATGGATAGCAGCGGTAAAGAGGCCAAGATTACCTTCGATAACACTCCACCACACATGATGGTGTGTGTTCAAAACATTTTCACAAAGGTAAGTTACAATTACTCTCTGTAATGTTAACTGTTAACTAGCATGACATGGCTAGAAAATGAGCTTAAGTTACCAATGTACTAAAGCATAACGTTAATCAGTTTGAAATGTTGTACATCTTGGCAACATTGCAATTTATTTGGTGACTGGGTTTGCAGGCAAACCTGCCTATGAAATGTTGGAGTGTGATCCTGCTTTGATTACAGGAATAAAATAGTTTAAAATTATATATATATATTTAAATAAATGCAGCCTTGGTGAGCAGAAGATGCTCCTTTTAAAAACATTTAAAAAATCTTACTGACCCCAAACTTTTGAACGGTAGTGTATGTCGCCCCCTGTGTATAGGCTTATCTGGATTCCTTAGGAATAGAGGTTGTGATATGACACAATTGCTTTGTATTGTTGCTGTCAGACCCTACACCTGCACCTGAGATGGAAGATCCTCTGAATACACCTCCATCACCGGACACTGTCCACACTGGTCATGAGACTGAGCTCTAATATGTAAATGTTTTTTTTTGTTTTCCAAAAGATTTTGTAATGTCTATTCTCACATGTAATGTTTTTTAGCCGTGTCTGTAAATAAAATACACAAAGATTGAATTAAATTCTGCCTCCTTTATCTGTATTAAGGAAGAATTTTGCAAAATCAGTGTTCTATGGTTGCAAACACAATTACATAACTTAAATAGTAGTAACAACCAACTTAATTTCAGTTTCTTTACATTTTTAACAGTGTAAATAAATTTAGATTAATACATTAACATGTAAATACATTTAGATGGGAAGTTCGGATCATTTAACCGACTCGGACTTTTGTGTCTCGTTCAGCAAAATGAACAAATCTTTTTTCGAGTCATTTCGTTCATTCTGTTCATATTAGCAAAATGTAATTAAAATATTAAGTGCTACCTCCCCAAAACACTTACGCAAACGTTGATCACACTACAAACAATACAAAACTAAAATGCTATAAGATACAGAAAAAAATATTCATTCTTTACCTGGGTCTTCAGTCTGTGATTAGCTCACCTCACCTCTTATCTGACAAGAACTTGGTTTAAGTCATTGCTTAA
Source organism: Carassius auratus (assembly GCF_003368295.1). Lineage (NCBI taxonomy): Eukaryota > Metazoa > Chordata > Actinopteri > Cypriniformes > Cyprinidae > Carassius > Carassius auratus. The sequence goes on from NW_020527884.1 coordinate 479,048, forward strand.
TCATGTGACAGACCCATACACAAAACTAACGCAGTCTTGAATCGGTAAAGAGAATTGATTAGTTCATCTCATGAGTCTTTCGGGTCTCGGGTCGAGTTTGACTCGTCCCTTAATCACGTGACAGACCTATACGCAATACCAACGCGGTCTTGAGCCGGAAAGAGAATTGATTAGTTCATCTCATGAGTCTTTCGGGTCTCGGGTCGAGTTTGACTCATTCCTTAATCACGTGACAGACCCATACGCTATTTCTGACATTTCTGTTACTGTGTTTTTGTAACTGTTTGTTGAGGATCTGTGGTTTGTTATTATTTTATAAATAAATAAAACCCTGTTATAAATAAAATATTGATTAATTTGTCTTTTTGACTGTCTATCGGTAAATAAACACTAGGCTATATAATAATCCAAGCTTACAATAAAATGTATTTATAGACTAGTTTGTTAATTTTTACTCCAATTTTGAGTTTGCTGGTATAATAATTGCTTTTCCTAGGCAGACTTGACATATTGGTGTAATACATGTATAAGAAGACATTCCGTTCATATTAGCAAAATGTAATTAAAATATTAAGTGCTACCTCCCCAACACATCTAGTACTTACGCAAACGTTGATCACACTACAAACAATACAAAACTAAAATGCTATAAGATACAGAAAAAAATATTCATTCTTTACCTGGGTCTTCAGTCTGTGATTAGCTCACCTCACCTCTTATCTGACAAGAAAGTAGTGATGGCCGATTCGTGAACGAATCGTTCAATTTAACCGGTTCTTCTTAGTGAACCGGTTGAACCAGTTCACCAAATCGAACTGAATCGTTTGAAACGGTTCACGTCTCCAATAAGCATTAATCCACAAATTACTTAAGCTGTTAACTTTTTTAACTTGACCTACACTCCCTCTGAGTCAGAATAAACCAATATCCCGGAGTAATTCATTTCCTCAAACAGTACACTGACTGAACTGCTGTGTAGAGAGAACTGAAGATGAACAACTAGCCGAGCCAGATAATGAACGAACACGCCCACTGCTGGAGCAGTTCTCGTTCTCGAGTCAAGAACCGGTTGCTCCGGTTTTCGGATCACCAGTACACTCAACCGAGAATCGTTTCTGTCGGACGCGTCCGATTTGAGAACCGATGAACTGATGATACTGCGCATGCGTGTAATTTTTTAAGTATTTTGTTAAACATCGGAACGTGTGATAAAATAACTATATTTTATTTTGATTATTATTTTTTTTTTTAGATGAATGTTTCCAATCTGTATATTGTATATAATGTATAGGCCAAATGGGTTTTCAGGGAAGTTGGACAATAATTAAGACTCTAAAGACTCTTATGTTTAATAGGAATAAGGGATGATTTATGAAATATCTGTACTGTATTTATAGTTAATGATGACACATTCACAAATTGAGATTGTAGTAAACAGAACATGAACACGAGTAGAGCAGCTGGTGATACTGAACTGCAGCACGTGCCGGTTAGAGCGATTCTCGTTCTCGAGTCAAGAACCGGTTGCATCGGTTTTTGGATCATCAGTACACTGAACCGAAAACCATTTCTTTCGGACACGTCCGATTCTAAAACCGAGGAGCTGATTATACTGCGCATGCGCGATTCAGCGTGAAGCCAACTGAATCACAGCATGTCTGAACCGAAGTGATTCTTTTGGTGATTGATTCTGATTCTGTGCTAATGTTATGAGTGCGGGTAATCCGAGGGCTTGGATGAAGGGCAATCTGGCGAAACGTAAATTCATTTAATAACAAATACATCGCAATGAATTATGTTTAGTGAGTGGATCATGGTTTCTGCGCTGATGACACCTAATTTATTTAATTTATATCTTCAAGACTTACATCCTCATATGCACATTATTGTTGTTACTGTATTTGGGTGTTGTTGCAAAACTCAAATGTAAACTTTTCATGATTATGAGGTTTTTAACTGACTAAAGTTATGATTACTGACTTTATATATTTGAATGTTTGATAGACGTGACGCCATTACGTCATAACCAATGACGTCATTACGTCGAGCGTAAAAGAACCGCTGAACCGTTTTTTTCAACCGGTTTATTGAATCGAACCGTCCGAAAGACCCAGTTTGTGGAAAAGAATCAAACTTCCCATCACTAACAAGAAATCTTCGGGTTTAAGTCATTCCTTAATCACGTGACAGACCCATACTCAAAACAAACGCAGTCTTGAATCGGAAAGAGAATTGATTAGTTCATCTCATGAGTCTTTCGGGTCTCGGGTCGAGTTTGACTCGTTCCTTAATCATGTGACAGACCCATACGCAATACCAACGCGGTCTTGAGCCGGAAAGAGAATTGATTAGTTCATCTCATGAGTCTTTCGGGTCTCGGGTCGAGTTTGACTCGTTCCTTAATCACATGACAGACCCATGCGCTATTTCTGACATTTCTGTCACTGTGTTTTTGTAACTGTTTGTTGAGGATCTGTGGTTTGTTATTATTTTATAAATAAATAAAACCCTGTTATAAATAAAATATTGATTAATTTGTCTTTTTGACTGTCTATCGGTAAATAAACACTAGGCTATATAATAATATAATAATCCAAGCTTACAATAAAATGTATTTATAGACTAGTTTGTTCATTTTTACTCCAATTTTGAGTTTGCTGGTATAATAATTGATTTTCCTAGGCAGACTTGACATATTGGTGTAATACATGTATAAGAAGACATTCCGTTCATATTAGCAAAATGTAATTAAAATATTAAGTGCTACCTCCCCAACACATCTAGGACTTACGCAAACGTTGATCACACTACAAACAATACAAAACTAAAATGCTATAAGATACAGAAAAAAATATTCATGCTTTACCTGTGTCTTCAGTCTGTGATTAGCTCACCTCACCTCTTATCTGACAAGAAAGAAGTGATGGCCGATTCGTGAACGAATCGTTCAATTTAACCGGTTCTTCTTAGTTAACCGGTTGAACCAGTTCACCAAATCGAACTGAATCGTTTGAAACGGTTCACGTCTCCAATAAGCATTAATCCACAAATTACTTAAGCTGTTAACTTTTTTAACGTGACTGACACTCCCTCTTAGTCAGAATAAACCAATATCCCGGAGTAATTCATTTACTCAAACAGTACACTGACTGAACTGCTGTGAAGAGAGAACTGAAGATGAACACCGAGCCGAGCCAGATAATGAACGAACACGCCCACTGCTGGAGCAGTTCTCGTTCTCGAGTCAAGAACCGGTTGCTCCTGTTTTCGGATCACCAGTACACTCAACCGAGAATCGTTTCTGTCGGACGCGTCCGATTTGAGAACCGATGAACTGATGATACTGCGCATGCGTGTAATTTTTTAAGTATTTTGTTAAACATCGGAACGTGTGATAAAATAACTATATTTTATTTTGATTATTATTATTTTTTTTTAGATGAATGTTTCCAATCTGTATATTGTATATAATGTATAGGCCAAATGGGTTTTCAGGGAAGTTGGACAATAATTAAGACTCTAAAGACTGTGTTTAATAGGAATAAGGGATGATTTATGAAATATCTGTACTGTATTTATAGTTAATGATGACACATTCACAAATTGAGATTGTAGTAAACAGAACATGAACACGAGTAGAGCAGCTGGTGATACTGAACTGCAGCACGTGCCGGTTAGAGCAACTCTCGTTCTCGAGTCAAGAACCGGTTGCATCGGTTTTTGGATCATCAGTACACTGAACCGAAAACCATTTCTTTCGGACACGTTCGATTCTAAAACCGAGGAGCTGATTATACTGCGCATGCGCGATTCAGTGTGACGCCAACTGAATCACAGCATGTCTGAACCGAAGTGATTCTTTTGGTGATTGATTCTGATTCTGTGCTAATGTTATGAGCGCGGGTAATCCGAGTGCTTGGATGAAGGGCAATCTGGCGAAATGTAAATTCATTTAATAACAAATACATCGCAATGGATTAGGTTTAGTGAGTGGATCATGGTTTCTGCGCTGATAACACCTAATTTATTTACTTTATATCTTCAAGACTTACATCCTCATATGCACATTATTGCTGTTACTGTATTTGGGTGTTGTTGCAAAACTCAAATGTAAACTTTTCATGATTATGAGGTTTTTAACTGACTAAAGTTATAATTACTGACTTTATATATTTGAATGTTTGATAGATGTGACGCCATTACGTCATCACCAATGACGTCATTACGTCGAGCGTAAAAGAACCGCTGAACCGTTTTTTTCAACCGGTTTATTGAATCGAACCATCCGAAAGAACCGTTTCGCGGAAAAGAATCGAACTTCCCATCACTAACAAGAAATCTTCGGGTTTAAGTCATTCCTTCATCACGTGACAGATCCATACACAAAACTAACGCAGTCTTGAATCGGAAAGAGAATTGATTAGTTCATCTCATGAGTCTTTCGGGTCTCGGGTCGAGTTTGACTCGTTCCTTAATCACGTGACAGACCCATACGCAATACCAACGCGCTCTTGAGCCAGAAAGAGAATTGATTAGTTCATCTCATGAGTCTTTCGGGTCTCGGGTCGAGTTTGACTCGTTCCTTAATCACGTGACAGACCCATACACTATTTCTGACATTTCTGTCACTGTGTTTTTGTAACTGTTTGTTGAGGATCTGTGGTTTGTTATTATTTTATAAATAAATAAAACCCTGTTATAAATAAAATATTGATTAATTTGTCTTTTTGACTGTCTATCGGTAAATAAACACTAGGCTATATAATAATATAATAATCCAAGCTTACAATAAAATGCATTTATAGACTAGTTTGTTAATTTTTACTCCAATTTTGAGTTTGCTGGTATAATAATTGCTTTTCCTAGGCAGACTTGACATATTGGTGTAATACATGTATAAGAAGACATTCCGTTCATATTAGCAAAATGTAATTAAAATATTAAGTGCTACCTCCCCAACACATCTAGTACTTACGCAAACGTTGATCACACTACAAACAATACAAAACTAAAATGCTATAAGATACAGAAAAAAATATTCATTCTTTACCTGGGTCTTCAGTCTGTGATTAGCTCACCTCACCTCTTATCTGACAAGAACTTGGTTTAAGTCATTCCTTAATCATGTGACAGACCCATACACAAAACTAACGCAGTCTTGAATCGGAAAGAGAATTGATTAGTTCATCTCATGAGTCTTTCGGGTCTCGGGTCAAGTTTGACTCGTTCCTTAATCACGTGACAGACCCATACGCAATACCAACGCGCTCTTGAGCCAGAAAGAGAATTGATTAGTTCATCTCATGAGTCTTTCGGGTATCGGGTCGAGTTTGACTCGTTCCTTAATCACGTGACAGACCCATGCGCTATTTCTGACATTTCTGTTACTGTGTTTTTGTACCTGTTTGTTGAGGATCTGTGGTTTGTTCTTATTTTATAAATAAATAAAACCCTGTTATAAATAAAATATTGATTCATTTGTCTTTTTGACTGTCTATCGGTAAATAAACACTAGGCTATATAATAATATAATAATCCAAGCTTACAATAAAATGTATTTATAGACTAGTTTGTTCATTTTTACTCCAATTTTGAGTTTGCTGGTATAATAATTGCTTTTCCTATATAGACTTGACATATTGGTGTAATATATGTATAAGAACATTGCTCAAAAAAGGACATAATGACATACATTAAAAGCAAATAACATTTTGAATTTGAATTATAAAATGTTAGTTTAAAACATTAAGGTTATGATAACTTTAGCTTTAACAGTTTTAACCCAGCTCAGAGTGAAGACAGACCAGGGCTGCGTTTAGCCCCGACAAAACGTTGCACAACGTTTTTTAAACAGAAACGGTGGTGCGTTTAACACACTGTTCTGATGACGCAAGAGTTGCAACTATGGCAGCTGAGAAGGCCATTCTTTGTGTTCTTTGTGAAGAATTTTCAGAGCCATCTATTTAGCCTCACATACTGACTTTAAAAAGCACTTAAATTACCATTGTTTATTTCTATACCAAATTTCATACACTTGCAATGAAGCTAAAAATCAGGGTTCCCTTCCGCGGGGTCTTAAAAAGCCTTAAAAGCATTGAATTTATTAATTTGGAAATAATACCTTAAAAAGACTTTAAAAAGTCTTGAATTTTGATGTCTGGGTCTTAAAATTGTGCTGTATGTAACTTCTATGTATTGTAATTTTCCTCAAAAGTTTCATTTGTCAACCACGATTATTTTGATTAAATGACGTAGTATAAATAAAGAGTGGCAGAACCAGTAATTGAGAAAAAACCTCACGCTCTCTCTCGTGAAGCCAATAAGGAAGTGACTAAAACTGCAATTCATCGACTGGCCGCTTGAGGCTGGCTGCAGAAGAGAGTCAGTCCCATAGACTCCCCATGTTAAAATGTCCAACTTTACAGCAGAAAAAAAAACATGTTTACAGCCTGGTTTAAAAAATACGTCGACGCAAAATATGCGCATCGATTCGTCGACCTGTTTTTATTTCTCTAAAAAACGTTTGCAAAATGTTTACCTTATGTGCGCTGAATATACGCGATGGCCGGATCAACATTCTACGTTATATAACCAGTCCAGGGGTTTTTCTGCATTGATCTTTTTTTGGCGGCTGTCAAAGCCTTATTTGATCGGTGAGTGATGTAGAATAGAATGACTGCTTGCCTGACAGGGCGCGTACGAGAGAGAGCCCCGGCTGCGCGCGCACTCACAGTCTTCAAACAACACGAGCGCTTCTTGCTCTCTCTCTCCCTTGTGCATATTAATCAAAATAATTAAACACGATAGAAAAAAGGCGAAACACCAAAGTTTCATGCGCGTTCGCGCACTCACAGTCTTCAAACTACACGAGCGTTGTCTTGCTCTCTCTCTCTCTCTCTCCCTCATGCATATTAACCAAAATCAATAGACACGATAGAAATTAGAAAAAGGGCGGAACGCTAGACATCAATTTGTTGTTATTTTCAGCTGAAAGAAGAACTTTTTTTCAGTAAGCTAGGCCCTATGTGTTCAGTAAGCTATGTGTTTTCAAGGCTTCAAGGTTTTATTGAATGCTATCTCTTATATATAAAGTGCAAAGTAATGCATTCTTTTATTTTGTAATTTTAAGAGCAATACACATATATTGCAATGTTAAGGAATTCATGTTTTTTTCATTAGGATATGTAAATCAACATGTATAAATTGTTAGTTGTCAATTAATGGGGAGATAATCGAAATCGAATCGATCTGAAAAAATTAATCGTTAGATTAATCGATGCATCGAAAAAATAATCGCTAGATTAATCGTTTAAAAAATAATTGTTTTTCCCAGCCCTAATCCAAGCACATGAATGCTCTCAATTTATAAAAACAAATTCCATCGCCTACGTGTTTCAACCATATACTGTATGGTTTCAACCAACAAGTGCCAGCTAGCTGCTAATGTTCCTGAAGCGGCAGCAGGATCTAATAATAGGGGCCGTTCACACATCACGCCTAAAAACGCGTGGAAAACACTAGGCGCACCGCTTTCTCCTTCTTTCCAAAGGGCTCGGGCAGAAGCGCACCTGAGGCAACAATGACGCGCACTCTCCATGAAGACACAGAAATTTCAGCAAAGGATAAATGGATTTGCAGCACTAAAAATCGCACGCAGTAGCTCTGCTACTAAATTTATTTTTAAAATGGCAATCCATATACAGCTATGATCAGCTGTTCCTTCATTTTGGCTGAGCTTTCAAAGTTGTTACGGGAAAGGATGAAGCTGATTGGTTAGTTCTTGTCACATGACCTGCGGTGCACTTGCGGCTCTCTGAAAACTTGAGATTTTTTAACTCGATGCGTTGTGTGGGCGTCTCGACCACGTCGCTTCCATTATGAACGCGCATACTGCGTGCCTACATTGGAAATAATGAACTTGAGCGTGCAAAAGACGCGATATGTGAACGGCCCCTTATAGCCAGCTTGCTGCTAGCACTGCAGACCCTTCAGCTATGACCGCAACTCGAGTGGATCTGCACACAGCTTTTGGGTCCACGCCAACAATGAAAGCCAAGGTGTTGTGGACTTTTAACACAATCGCTAAACATCAGTCCTACAATGGAAATGAGGGTATCTCAGAGCTTTTCAAATGCATGTTCCCTGACTCCGAAATCGCTAAAATGTTTACTTGCGGTCACGATAAAGGAGAAGTTGACGGAACTGGCTGTCCTTGATTAAGAGATTGCTGCCCTGAGTGAAGAGCTGAGGAGTTGACTGTGTTTCTTAATTTAATGTATTGTTGAGTTCTAATTTTCGATGTTTATTGTTCAGGGGTCTCTCAGTTCCACATATTCCCAGCATGGAATAAGTAGCTAGCTATTATTAAAAAACAACTTAACATTGTTCGGCAAACTGTCTTGTGGCCTACTGAAATGTTTTTATTTTTCACACCGGCTTGGCTTATCTTTTACCCATTCCACATTTGAAAAATAAATGAAAACAAGTTCAAGGATTTTGTTTTTCTTTGCTGGTAGGGACGTGAAATAGGTATTAATTTTTTATATAAATGGACTTAAAAAGGTCTTAAAAAGACTTGAATTTAACTTGAAGAAACCTGTAGGAACTCTGAAAAATATAAACAACTACATCATTATGTTGATATCCTATATTTTTACAGTTAAACTTACGACAAACATGTCTTCTAATATCCTCAGTTGTTGCGTATACCGAGCTGCAACGAACACATTTGTACATTATTTTCCTTGAAGCCATTGTGCGAGTTCACTTTAATACCGCGTGCTTTATACATGTTGCTGCTGATTGGACGGCAGTTCTGACACACCCACCAAACAAGAGAAAACGCATCTCAAACCCCGTTGCACACCGGTGCACGCCGTTTCCAGGAAACGTGACGTTCAACACGGAAACCGTAGCAAAATGTTGCGCACCGTTTTTAACTTGAACATGCCCCAGGGCTGCGTTCAGCCCCGACAAAACGTTGCACAACGTTTTTTAAACAGAAACGGTGATGTGTTGAACACACTTTTCTGATGATGCAAGAATTGCAACTGTGGCAGCTGAGAAGGCCATTCTTTGTGTTCTTTGTGTTTCTTACCTATTTCAGACTAAAACACATCTATTTAGCCTCACATACTGACTTTATTTGTAGTTCATACAGTTTTAATACCCTGTATTTTCTTTCTCATTTTTAGGAAAAGCACTTAATTACCATTGTTAATTTCTAAACCAAATGTCATACACTTGCAATGAAGCTAAAAATATAAACAACTACATTGTTGATATCCTATATTTTTACAATAAAACTTACGACAAACATGTCTTCTAATATCCTCAGTTGTTGCAGCTGCAACGAACACATTTGTACATTATTTTCCTTGAAGCCATTGTGCGAGTTCACTTTAATACTGCGTGCTTTATACATGTCGCTGCTGATTGGACTGCAGTTCTGACACACCCACCAAACAAAAGAAAACGCATCTCAAACCCACTGGTGCACGCCGTTTCCAGGAAACATGACGTTCAACCCGGAAACCGTAGCAAAACGTTGCGCACCGTTTTGAACTTAAACATGCCCCAGGATCTTGTCTTCATGAGAACAATATCAACTTTTTTTACACACCTACACCTACGCCTACTGATAAAGGACACCGTCAACAGTATTGGCGGCAAAATAGACTATGTTTGACAGGTGCAATATTTGAAAATCGACATATAAACATATTTTCCTATTATATTTTGCCTGGAAACGCTTCCAACACGCGCGCGTGTCGCGTGAAAAATAGGTGCCGGTTCTATTTTTAGCATGCACGCGTTTTCCGCAAGACGCGCGTCTCACGCAGGCAGTCTGCAAGCTCTAACTTGTTAACATAGGAGCCGAATTAAAAACAGACACGCCACGCGGCTGAGACGCTTGCGCCACGCATCCAGTGTGTCGCCGGTGTAGCAGTCGATTCTGTTCCCCTCGGAATGTCAGTTTCCTCCCGGGTTGCCAGGTCCGTGTAATAAACCCAACCAAATAGTTAATCAAACATTTTCCCAAAGTAGCCTAAATTCCGCGGATTTGGCAACACTGCTGCATGCAAATACACCAAACACACCTGGATGTCAGGAAAGCAAAAAGGGACAAATTTCTTGCTACACTGCAGCATAGTAAAATGATTCTCACACTCCAGTTTATTTTCTATTGTTTTTATTCATCTTGCAGTTGTTCCTTTATTTTTGTCTTATGTCCGAGTTTTTGCAGTTTAATTTTTCCATTGCAAATTAATGTAATCTGTCCATGCTGTCGTCCAAACTCAGGGTATTATATTACTGTTTCCATATAGAGCAACAGTGCATTTGAACTAATATTCTATTTGATTAATCTGTTTACCTTCTTACTGAGAACAGTGGAATATAGTTCCTCATATGTGTCAAACCTTTATGAGGAAATTCTAAATTACAAAATTCAAGGTGTTTTTCCATTTGTCTTAAAAAAAAAAAGAGCAGAAATATTTCACCTGCAGATGTTCCACCATTTTCCAAGTTGATGGTAAGATAAGTACTTTAAGTGATAACTCATCTACACTGACACGTTTTCTCATAGTAAAGTGAGGTATAGTGATACACCAAGTCTTGATGATAAAAAGTCAGTTCTTGTCAAGACACTATACTTAACTGACTTAAAGCAACAAGCACAATGACAATGACAATAATAGTTTTCTATTTGAATATACTTTAAAAAGAAAATATTTTATTCCTGTGATGCAAAGCTGAATTTTTTAGCATCATTACTCCAGCCTTCAGTGTCACATGTAACATCCAGTCTATCACATGATCATTTAGAAATCATTCTAATATTCTCATTTATTATGATTGTTGGAAACAGTTCTGCTGTCTAATATTTTTGATCAATAAAAGGTTAAAAAGAACTGCATTTATTCCAAATAAAAAAAAACAATTCTAATAATATATATTCTAATAATATATTTTCTTTACTATCACTTTTTATCAATTTAACACATCCTTGCTGAATAAAAGTATTGATTTTATTTTTAAAAAAAAGAAAGAAAAAAAAATACTGACCCCAAATAACTGACCAGTAGTGTATATTGTTATTACAAAATATTTATATTTTAAAAACATAGCTTCTTTTCTTTTTTTTTTTACTTTTTATTCATCAAAGTATCCTAAAAAAATATCACATGTTCTGAAAAAATATTAAGCAGCAGAACTGTTTCCAACTTTGATAATGAATCATCATATTAGAATAATTTCTAAAGGATCATATCATATAATATAAAATATAATATAATAATATAATAAATTTAAAAACAATTATTTTAAATTGTAATAATATATCACAATATTACATTTTTTCCTGTATTTTTGATCAAATAAATGCAGGCTTGATGAGCAAAAGAAACTTCTTTCAAAAACATTAAAAATAGTAATGTTTCCAAACTTTTGGTCTGCACTGTGTGTATATATATATATATATATATATATATATATATATATATATACCAACCTGATTCCAAAAAAGATGGGACACTATAGAAATTGTGAGTAAAAAAGAAATGGAATAAGTGAAGTAAAAGTGACATTCAGCCAAGTATAGTGACCCATACTCAGAATTCGTGCTCTGCATTTAACCCATCCAAAGTGCACACACACAGCAGTGAGCACACACCCAGAGCAGTGGGCAGCCATTTATGCTGTGGCGCCAGGGGAGCAGTTGGGTGTTCAGTGCCTTGCTCAAGGGCACTTAAGTCGTGATATTGCCAGCCAGAGATTCGAACCCACAACCCTAGGGTTAGGAGTCAAACTCTCTAACCACTAGGCCATGACTTGTGAAAGTGAGACATTTTGAAATCTCATGTCAAATATTGGCTCATTTTGGATTTCATGAGAGCTACACATTCCAAAAAAGTTGGGACAGGTAGCAATAAGAGGCCGGAAAAGTTAAATGTACATATAAGGAACAGCTGGAGGACCAATTTGCAACTTATTAGGTCAATTGGCAACATGATTGGGTATAATAAGAGCCTCTCAGAGTGGCAGTGTCTCTCAGATGTAAAGATGGGCAGAGGATCACCAATTCCCCCAATGCTACGGCGAAAAATAGTGGAGCAATATCAGAAAGGAGCTTCTCAGAGAAAAATTTTAAAAAGTTTGAAGTTATCGTCATCTAGATTCAGAGAATCTGGAACAACCTCTGTTTAGTTCTGGCTGCAGATAAAGTTTTAATAGTTGGTGATTTTAATATCCATGTTGATAATGAAATAGATGCACTGGGATCAGCATTTATAGACATTCTGAACTCTTTTGAGGTTAGATGACACGTTTCAGGACCTACTAATTGTCGAAATCATACTCTAGATTTAATACTGTAACATGGAATTGATGTTGATAGTTGAAATCATGCAGCCAAGTGATAATATCTCAGATCATTATTTAGTTTTGTGCAAACTTCATAAAGCCAAAATTGTAAATTCTACTTCTTGTTACAAATATGGTAGAACCATCACATCTACAACAAAAGACTGCTATGTAGGTTATCTTCCTGATTTATCCGAATTCCTTAGCATATCCAAAACCTCAGAACAACTTGATGATGTAACAAAATCTATGGACTCTCTCTTTTCTAGCATTTTAAATACAGTTGCTCCTTTACGCTTAAGGAAGGTTAAGGAAACCAGTCTGAATATATAGTGTAATGAGCATACTGCACTCTGAAATGAGCAGCCCGAAAAATGGAGCGCAGCTGGAGGAAAACAAAACTAGAGGCAATTTCGTATTGCTTGGTGTGAAAGTAACCTATCCTACAGAAAAGCATTAAAAACTGCTAGATCCGATTACTTTTGTTCTCTTTTAGAAGAAAACAAACATAATCCCAGGTATTTATACAATACAGTGGCTAAATTAATGAAAAAAGCCTTAAAAAGTCTTAACATTTCCCAACACCACAGCAGTAATGACTTTATGAACTAATTTACTTCTAAAATCGATACCATTACTATTAGAGATACAATTACAACCATTCAGTCGTCAGCTACAGTATCACATCAGACAGTGCATTATAGACTCCCTGGGGAACAGTTCCACTCATTCACTACTATAGGAGAGGAATAATTGTATAAACTTGTTAAATCATCTAAACCAACAACATGTATGTTAGACCCTATACCATCTAAGCTCCTAAAAGAGGTGCTCCCAGAAGTCATAGATCCTCTTCTGACTATTATAAATTCCTCATTGTCATTAGGATATGTACCCAAAACCTTCAAACTGGCTGTTATTAAGCCTCTCATCAAAAAACCACAACTTGACCTCAAAGAACTAGCTAATTATAGACCGATCTCGAATCTCCCTTTTCTGTCCAAGATACTAGAAAAGGTAGTATCCTCACAATTATATTCCTTCTTATAGAAAAATGGTATCTGTGAGGATTTCCAGTCAGGATTCAGACCGTATCATAGTACTGAGACTACTCTCCTTAGAGTTACAAATGACCTGCTCTTATCATCTGATCGTGGTTGTATCTATCTATTTGTTCTATTGAATCTTAGTGCTGCATTTGACACAATTGATCACAACATTCTTTTGCATAGACTTTGTTGGCATTAATGGAAGTGCATTAGCATGGTTTAAATCGTACTTATATGACCACCATCAATTCATAGCAGTGAATGAAGAGGTATCATATCGATCACAAGTGCAGTATGGAGTACCCCAAGGCTCAGTACTAGGGCCGCCACTCTTTACGCTTTATATGTTACCCTTGGGAGATATAATCAGGAAACATGGTGTTAGCTTTTACTGTTATGCTGATGATACTCAGCTCTATATTTCTTTGCGGCCCTGTGAAACACACCAATTTGAAAAACGAATGGAATGCATAGTCGATATAAAAAACTGAATGACAAGTAATTTCTTACTGCTAAATTCTGAAAAAAAAACAGAGTTGTTAATTATAGGACATAAAAACTCTGCATGTATTATCATAGAATACTGTCCAAGACTTGATGGCTTCTCTGTCAATTCTTCATCATCAGTTAAGATCCATGTGCTATTTGATAACAATCTCTCCTTAGAAACAGTGTTGTTTTTGGCAGCCCTTTTAGTTTTAGTCTTAGTCTTAGTCTTTTGGACGAAAATGCTTTTTAGTTTTAGTCACATTTTAGTCACTTATAAACTTGATAGTTTTAGTCAAGTTTTAGTCGATGAAAACACAAAAAGGTTTTAGTCAAGTTTTAGTCGACGAAAACGGAAAAAGGTTTTAGTCAAGTTTTAGTCAATTTTAGTAAAAAATAAAAAGTAGTCTTTAGCAAATTAATTTAGATTAAAAGTATTGGAAATGGACTTAGGTTTGACATGTTGTAACGAGTGTTGCAATTCATAAAACAACAGTTAACCTTAAAAGCTTTGCATAACAAACTAGACTTTCTCATTGATGGAGATGCAGTGCTGCCAAGCTGTACTTCATGGGCAGAAACCTTTTATCCACATATTTTAAGTTATTTTTCCATGAATTGATGCTCTTCTAAAATTTCAGCACTTTGAGCTACTACAACATTACACACAGATAAAGTGGTAACAGTTTTACTCCAAAAAAGCCAGGAATAAAAACATTTTTACTTTGGCAATTGTGGCTTTATTTAAGAAATTGTTAAAGTGAAATGAACAACGTGCCCAAAATATAAGCTATTGAGGAACACATACTTATGCTCTACAATTTGTGCTTCAACTTGTCTGCCAGTGCAACAACAAGATGCATATTATTTGTAAACACAAACATCATACAACCCTGTCTAATAAAAGTGACACAAACATTCAGGGATGCAAACACATGTATGGTCAAAAAAGAGAGAGTTATCGAAGCCCTCACCCCGCAGCAAATATCACAATTTTATATTTATATATGGATGTCAAGAGCTAAGAAGTGTATGTATTTATATAGCCTACACTACACACAAATAATACAATTAAATTATGCTCATTTTAAATGTATTGTGTAGGCTAGGTATAAAAATATAGGCTTTTAATAATCTTTCAGTGCGCAAAACCATGATAATATGAAACGTTTCAAAACAGAGCGCACAAAGCGCGTATGCACATCGCTGGTGCAGAATGATGTGCTCAAAGCAACATGGAGTCACAGTGTGCTGCGCTGCTCAAGTGCGCATTTAAAAGAACGTGCAACCCCACACCAGGTGCAGCCCCGCCTCGATCTGCAGGCTGCAGCCGGGTGCTTCTCCAAAACAGGCAGAAATGACATGCATTGTGAACGTCAGACTTATAATCATTTTCGTTTCGTCTCGTCTCGTCAACGAAGACTCAAAAACGTCTCGTCATGTTTTAGTCACATTAGAGCCATTTTTAGCTAGTCATCCTCGCTTTATCGTCATAAAAAAAGGTGCGTCGACGAAATCATTTTGTTGTCGTCATCGTTGACGAAAACAACATTGCTTAGAAAGCCACGTTCCTAGCATTTGTAAAACTGCATTTTTCTATCTCAAAAATATATCTAAATTATGGCCTATGCTCTCAGTGTCACATGCAGAAATGTTAATCCATGCATTTATGACCTCAAGGTTATTGTAATGCTTTATTGGGTGGTTCCTTTTCCTATTTGGTGCCTAAACTCTGGAATAACCTACCTAATATTTTTCGGGAGGCAGACACACTCTTGCGGTTTAAATCTAGATTAAAGACCCATCTCTTTAACCTGGCTTACACATAACGTACTTATATGCTTTTAATATCAAAATCCGTAAAAGGATTCTTAGGCTGCATTAATTAGGTAAAAAGGAACCGGGAACACTTCCCATAACTCCTTATGTACCTGCTACTGTACATCATTAGCATCTATGCTAATATTAGTCTGTTTTTCTCTTATTCCGAGGTCACCGTGGCCACCAGATCCAGTCTGTATCCAGATCAGAGGGTCACTGCAGTCACCTGGATCCAGTACGTATCCAGACCAGATGATGGATCAGCACCTAGAAAGGATCTCTACTGCCCTGAAAGACAGCAGACAGACAGTAATTATGATCACGCGATCAAGCTGCTGCAGAATCGGTTCGGAAGAAAAGACCTGCTTATTAACGCTCGTATGACCACACTGCTAAATCTCTGCCCAGTAAAGAAATCAAACGAAGTCACAGCTCTGAGACATTTTTGTGATGAATGTGAAGTACATATCCGCAGCTTAGAATCGCTGGGTGTCGCATCAGGGGCATATGGCAGCTTGTTGTGCCCTGTCCTGCTACAGATGATTCCAGATGACATTACTCTCCAGTACAGTCGACAGAGAGGAACCAGTGATGAATGGAAGTTCTCAGAAGTTATCAAATTCCTGCAAAAAGAGATTCTGAGCAGAGAAAGAACCATGCAGCTGATTAAGACTTATAATTCCAGGGACAGTCAAAGTTACCAGAAACCAGTTAAAAGACAAGACATATCATTTGAAATGAAGCACAGAAAACACAACATGCCATCAGCTGCAGTACTGCAAACCACCAGTCAAAGAATACAGAACTGCCTCTTCTGTGATAGTGCAGCACACAAAACGGAACTGTGTCCCGAAACTGATATTGCTGCACGAAAGGACACACTGATGAAGATGGGAAGATGTTTCATGTGTCTTGGGCCAAAGCACATCGCAAAATTCTGTATGACTAAAATGTGCTGTAATGTATGTGGAAGCCGACACCACAGTGCTGTATGTTAAAAAAAGAGAGACACATACTTCTGACACTGATGATAACAAGGACAATGTAGTTTCTTCCTTTGCTTCTCATTCAGTAAAGTTACAGCCCGCTAAACAGAACAACACTGCACTGCTGCAGACTGTAAAAGCGTGTTCAGAAGGACCTGGTGGATATAGAAGCATTTTTCACGACATTTTAATTTATTGAGAAGCACATGTATATTAGTTCCTGGCTAAAGATTACTTGATTGCCTGCGTTTTAATTGCATTATACACAAAATTTCATTTAAATGTACTGCTATATGAACAAAAGTGCAATAACATTTGGTTTGCAAAGCGGCTTTTTTACAGCAGTAGGCCTATTCCTTCATAGGAGGATAGCAATTAAAATATTACTTGTAAGTCTCAACTTAAACATGAATGTAATCAAATTAAATATAAAACCAAATGTATTTGCCACTGGTAGGGACGTGTGTGCGGGAGAATAATATCCTGTCGCTACATGATCACAGGCACAGTCACACATAGTCGAGACAGACTATCTGAAGAAGGAAATATCTTTCCAAAATTAGTTTTTGAAAAGAAGTGTAGACAATGCCAATAAACCAGAAGATAACTTGTTTAAACAGTTCGTGTTGAACGTGCATTCAATTGCCATTTATTTGTACACTGATAAATTACAGCTGAAAACAACAACTACTACATGACTAAATCCAGATATGAAGCATGAGAAAAAAGCCTAGTGGTTACCGAACATTGGTTTATTTAAAAATATGCATGCATGCAGTTTCATATCCTGATGATGAGATTCTAAGAATATCTAAATATATCTGACTGGATTATTGGAAATCTTCTTGTTATAACTCTTTAGAAACCTCATGAAAAAAAAAAAAAGGTTTCACTTCATTTTGATGGTTCTGTTAACTTCAGTAACATTGCACCTACAAATCTAGCCCTCATTAGAGAGTTAATAGAATATTGGTAGACTGATAGGGTTAGGGTTAGAATAAGTTGACATGCACTTATGTGCAAAGCTATTTATAATCAGTATAATGTCGTATGGGAGACCATCACAATAAAGAGTTATCAGATATTATTCAGAAAGTCAACTTATAGTCTAATGAGACTTAGTTGACATATAGATGCAAAGTTAATTATTGTGAACAGAATGCTCAAAAAGGACCATCAAAATAAAGTGTTACCGTAAAGAAGATTTAACAAAGAAAATGGCACCCAAGTCCTTACTGCTTCTCAGTAACAATAAGGCTTCAACACATTAACTTCTGCTGCCATCACATCAGAGGCCTTTACCATGAAGCTGGTATAGCTGGCTGGCAAGGTAAGATTCAGTTTATTTTGCACCAATCCTGGGTTTTAGCTACCCTGAAAGTATCTTGGCCTTTAGCAGCGTTCATTTGCATAGTAACTTACACTCCATGGATAACCTGCTCCAGGACAGGTTATGTTCTGGGCTAGAGATCTCAAACTGAAGCTGGACCAATCATATGTGAGAGAAGATAAAACTTAGAAATATTTTAGATTATTTATATAATTATTATATGATAAATGTTATTAATCCATTACACACAAGGACTCTCAGTTTAACAATTATTTAAGTAGCATTTATTTTAAATGAATAATAATATATACAGACTATATTTAATTATTAATAAGCTGTAGAATCAATAGATAACACTTTAAAAATGACTACGTTTGAGTTTCTATCACTATAAATGATCAACTATATAAACTAACTTCACAAGTTGTGACTGCACTGACAGAGCAAGATCATGTTTGTCAATCACATACAATGGTTCTGACACCCGCAATTAAGAACCTCAAATAAAATCAAGTGAACTAAAAGAAGGCATTAAATCACTCAAGAACTCAGCAGAGGAGGATTTAACAAGCCCACAAGCAGCTTCACTTATTATTTCACCAGACTGAAGTTATTGAAAATTTAAACGGGTTTAGATGTTGATGTTAGATGATGTTTTATTGAAAAAAAAAAAACATACTCTGGTTATTTTTCATGTTTGCATTATCTGAGCTCTAAACCCTTGTTTGTTTGATTTTTAACTTGCTTCTGTGCTGTGACTTTTTTTTTTTTAAGAGATAATGTGATCAGATGAAGATACGTGCAGTTTCACATCCTGATGCAGAGATTCTAAGGAAATTTAAATATATCTGAGTTATGGAATAGTCTGTGGTTAAAAGAGTCATGACAGTGGAAATTAAATATTTAATAATTTTACAAGATTGTAGATTCATAAAAAAAAATAACAATAATAAAATATTGTACCATGTGTTCTAGCTATAACTTCCCAGAAGAATTGCATAATTTTATATATATATATATATATATATATATATATATATATATATATATATTGTGTGATCTACAAAGAACTCATCAGCTTCCTCATCTGTTGGTTTAAATACTGCTGTTGTCATTGCTCCTCTTGTCATTTTCCTGAGCTCCTGAAGAACTTCAGAAAAAAGACAACAATAATAACAGCTTATTAGGTGGGTAAAATAAAAGGTATGTATAACATCGATCTTATGAAAGTATGTATAGTACGCCAAATAAAAACAAAAAACTTGTGGTATTGATACACAAAAGTTGACTTTGGCATGTATATGCTATGCAGTGGGTAGGATCAGGGTTGTGGGGAAGATGCATATCATATGCACGGCAACAAGTTTTGTATCATATGCATGCAAAAAATTTGTATTGTATGCACACCAAACACATGCATATCATATGCATGCCAAAGTCCATTTTTGAGTATCAATAGCACGTGTTTTGTTTTTATTTGGCATACTATTTATACACATTTTCATGAGACCAGGCTCAACAGGTTGTATATATCAGTAAAAGATCACAGGTTTATCACTGTATGATAATTTTTTCAATCCTCTTGATATTGCTTTGATGGGTTTTGCCTTTCTGTTTTTGGTTATTGCTATGTCCCATTGTTTTGATGACTATTTACTTTATTTTTTAATTGTTTTGCGATTTAGCACAACATTTGAATGTAAAATTATATTAATATTTTTAGTTTGCAAATCTATGCACCTATTCCTGCTGATAATATATTAGTGAAATGCTGTTTTGTTCTGCTCTTCACTAGATCTACTGGAGAGATTGGACTTAATCAAGATGCTGCTGATGATTGAAACTCTTCTTCTCATTTCAGCTACTCTACGGGTAATCTTGACTTCTAGTATCAATATTGCAGACATGTGTACTGATGATTGATCATTATGATTTCTGTTGCTGCAGGATCACACAGCTTCTGTCGCTGATGGACAGATAGTTCAATTGGATATGGCTCTAGATTCTGTAGATGACATTTATGTTGGTTGCAAAAAGAGCATGGCTTGTTTGGTGGAAACAGTATTGCAAGTTGAACTTAATAACTCACCTGAATTCAGAACGGTTTGGCAGGATGCTCAGCATAATCATGAGCCTCCAGAAGATGACCTGAAAGAGAATCATTCAGTTGCTATTTATGTTTACACTAACTCACGTTATTATCTATATCAGCATTTTAATAATGCTGTCCGTAGTGGTAAACAACAATACAAAAACAAGACATATACATGGTATTCACTTCAGTTTTTGCTAACAGAAGCAATACAGATTCTGAAGGAAACACAAAAGGGATGCAAGTTAACTTATCGAGGAACAAACATTGATTTCAATAGGAATGTTCTGAACCATCAGGTTCGATTTGGCTCATTTACATCCTCCTCTCTTAGTAGTACTGTAGCAGAAAATTTTGGAAATAAGTCTTGTTTTAAAATCACAACTTGTGAAGGTGCTGATCTGACAAAATATTCTACTTTTCCGGATGAGACAGAGGTCCTGATTCCTCCATATGAGGTGTTTGAAGTTAAAGAAATCAAGACAAGAAATGTTCAGAAAGATCTCTGGTGTGAAACTGTATTTGTGTTGGAAAGTATTGGAGTAAAAAGTGACCTGAACTGTGATCTGTTCAGGACATCAACCATGTCTATAGCAAACAGATCAAGATTTATGAAGAAAAACTTAATACACTTTTATCAAAAACGACGTAGAGTGCATTCAAGGTATAGAGATTATGTGTTCTCTGGTTTCCAAAGAATTTATGAGGACCCCTTGTCCTTGGCGCTGCGATTCTGCCATTCTGCTTGAGCTGATGTAATACTTCAGTTGTTGAGTGCTGATTTACATGATTACATGAGTTGCAGTGGCTCCACACAAATCAATCAATTACCTACAAACAAATAATTTTACCTTCTTTGTCAGAAAATTTTTAAATTAAGGATTTAAAGACCTAATTTTATTTTAACTGCAGCCTGTGTGCATACATTAATCCATTTTGCACTTCACATTTCTCTGTCTATCTCACTGTCTAATCACTTAAAATGTATTAATTGAATACTTTAATGTTTATATTTTTTTCTATTGCTGTTTAATATTAAGTTAGATAATGTGTGTTAACAAGTTAGAGACTACCCAATGTCTCTTATATGTCTTTAAAGCAGTGTTTTTCATTTCAATAGCTTTTTTAATAACATGTTGAATGCAACTCTGCAACTAGATTATTCAATAAACTCTGATCATTTTCAATACCATGTCTTCTGCTTCCTGTTCTTCTCCCTCTGTCAGTCTCTTAAATTGAATCTTGCCGATAGTTGAATCATATGTTTGGGGGTGGGGGGCAAAATACATTAGCAAGAGTCAAATCAGACATTCGACACACAGGGAAAATGTGTAATGGACACCTCACATATACAAATGGGGTAAATAATGTTTTATGTTTTGATTAAAAAATAGTTAACATTAAACGTCAACAAAACCCTAAATTCACACACAAAAAAATTACAATATATACATTATAATGTTTTGTATATGATAGTACTGTAGTTATTAATGTGTTGATTTTGGAAATTAAATCAACGTTGATAACGCGAGATTGGGGTAGTTGTGTTCGCTAGGATAGGTTAAATGCAGAGCACGGATTCTGAGTATGGGTTACACACTTGGCTGAATGTCATGTCACTCACTCATTATTTGTTCACTCCTTACTGATATAGTGCACTCAATTGCCATAAACTATATAGGGATTCATGAGAGATTTCGGACACAGCTATAGACTGTATAAAAACATGGACATAGTGTCCGTTATGTCACCTGTAACCTCCTGGGACTGGATTCACAAAACTGTCTTAAGATAAATTCCATGAAATTCGTAAGAATGTTATTAAGTGCAATTCTTGAAAAATTCTTACTAAATCCTCAAATATATTCTTAAGAACATCTTATGTGAATTAATACATGACGCACTGCTAAACTCACACTATTGTTCTTCTGCGCTTCCTGTAGATTACTCTAATAATCATAAGCACGCACCATAAACTGTATATTTTCATTCTTTTTTTCATATTTTTACTTTTAAAAAAGCCTGTCTCAATCTTCAGCGACATGTTTCATTCATTTTTGTGCCATGTTTTTACGTTCTCATCTGAGTGAACGCTTCTGGTATGTGAGTCCATGCTTCTACAGCAAATGCATCCTGCGCATTCATATGTGCTGAATACTGCCAAAGATTATGTATTTATGTATTAAAGCTCCCTATCTGAGTTGTTTTAGAGTTGCTAATGAGTTTTGAAGTCAGCAAAAAGCATCTTCACACACAGGTAAATCACGAGCGATCATGTTTACATTAACACTCATCTGTCCCTTCAGAAAACTCATGCACATCCCTCCTCCTCCTGTGTATTATACAGTATGTAGCTTTTGTTGTAATGCTTAAATATAACAATTAATGTGAAATAACCCAATAAATGCATTCAATTAATTGTTATTGTAATATATGTAATTATATTGTATAATATAATTACTGTTTGGAATTTAAGACAAATCTGTGGCTGTCCTAAATTCAAAAAGTTATTTACAATGATTTTTAAGAAGATTATTTTCAAGAATTTAATCTTCTTAGGTTTTGTCTTAAGAACAGTCTAAAGAAAAAAGATAAGAATATTCTTAACATGAATGTTTGGGAATACAAAATATTCATAACTTTTTTCTAAAGTTAAAAAAAAAAAGAAGAAGAAGAAAATGGCAGTTAAGAAGAAATTTCTTCTTAACTTGATCGTGGCATCTGTTCACTTCTCAGAAGATCCATCAGCTCTGGGCCTCACTGAAAAGAACAAAACCATTAAACACCTGTCCAGCGCTGCCACATTCAGCTCTATCCTGCAATACTGGGGACCAGTCTGATTTAGAGAAACAAGGAAAAGAGAAATTGCTTAGAGCTATGACAAAGTGATTAGCAGAAGAAATATTGAGATACTATGGTAACTACTTTTTTATTTTCTTTTTTATTAGGAGTACAAAAACATTCAACATAATGTAGGGTGAACACAAAACACAACAACAACAATAAAACAGCAATGGTAGTAACAGTGATGAAAAAAGCAGAAATGACAAATTTGTAGTATTTAAATAGTAAAAGCATGTCTAATAATAATGAAAATAATATTTTGTAATGACGGTAAAAGTAATAACAATAACAGTAGTGATACCAATGCTAAACAATGGTGATAATATTTTGTGTGGACAGAAATAGTAATATCACTAATAATTATAATAATAATAACATTTATATAAATAATAATAGCAACAATAACAGCAATAATAACAATAGTAATACTAAATATGGTGATGATGATAATATTTTGTATTAACAGCAACAGTAAAATCAATAATAATATAATATTATTATTATAATAATATAACATTAATAACAACAATAATATTAATAACAATATAAATAATAAATGCTAAAGATGGTGATGATAATATTTTACGATGATAAAATTATTATACATTACTAATCCAATTTCACTATAAAGACAGAACACCATGATTGTCCATAAATATGTATTACAGATAAACCAACAAATACAAATAAATAAACAACAATCATCCATAAATATGTATTACAAACAAACTAACAAACACATAAACAACAATACATATCATGCATTTATTTACATATACATCAATTTAATAAAAATAATAATAATAATAATTAGCCATTGTGGGTGGCAAATTGGTTTTGGTATTATGATGCATTAAACAGTTTTCAGTAAAAGTCCGGGTGTCTCTCAACTTTGAAGCATATTAAGTGTTGAAGTGTAGATCTGTGTTCACATCGTCTACTTCACAGACTTCCTCCTCCACTTCCATCATTATTCCTTAAAGAGACTCTGCATCCAAGACATGTACCTTTATAAACAGCACAGGGTTGGGTGTAACTGGTTCCTAAACAAGGGGAAAATAATGTTATAATATAGCAATATTTAGTAGTTAACGTGACATTTTTTATTATTATGCGTGTGTGTGTGTGTGTATGTATGTATATATATATATATATATATATATATATATATATATATATATATATATATATATATATATATATATAAGATTCCAAAAATGGTAATAAATCTTTGACTTTTTTTAACCTGTCACAATGTACAGTAATAGAGGCTTTGAAAAGAAAGATGAGGCAGTGTAGACTATATTAATAATATACAAAAGATAACAGAGAGGGTGGCAAGTGGTCATGAAAAACTAAACTATGCAAGAATCCCTTATATTATAAGTTGACATCAGTGAGAAAAATATAAATATAACAAATTGTAATGAAAAGTATATGGCCCCATTAAAGGCATATTTTGTCATCATTAACTCTCCCTGATGTTGTTCCAAACCTGTATAACTTTTTTCTTCTGCAGAACACAATATAAGATATTATTAAGAATAAGAATGTTAAAGAATGTCCACATGATGAAAATCACTGGGGTCCAAAACAACATGTCAGTGATTTTCAGTGTCATTCTTGAAAATAATTTATTTCACAGAACAAAAGAAAGTAATACAAGTTTGAAACAACATGAAGGTGAGAAAATGATGACAGAATTGTAATTGTTGTTTGAATGTTCCCTTTATTCATTCTTGCTGCTGTTACTGTGGAACCTGTATGGACACAAACAGCTCCATAGAATAATTCCATTCTAAAAACAAATGTTTAGAAGAAATCATAACCAAGAGAAGGGGTTGAAAAAGAACAAATTATATGGATTCAAATACACTCACCTCACTGATGATATAAAGAGATCTCACACTCTCCTTTAATAGAAGTGGAAACAGCAGGACAGTAGGAACCACTGACATCTTTAATAGAAAATTTGTTGAATTGAATATGGCATACTATGTTTCTGATCCTTGTGATTCTTAGCTTTACTGTTCATGCAAATCAGTGATTAATTACCTTTGTGTGCCAAATCAACACAGATTAGTGTTTCTTCATCCAGCTCAGTAACAGTATCTCCCCAGCTGCTCTTCTTTGGCGCTCGTTGATCACTGTTTGTGCCACCAGACTCTGTCTGTTACTGTTACACATACAAACCTTGACCAGATAGAGCCTGCGAAATAAATAAATAAACAGTAAATAAACATAAAAAAATAAAAAGTCCTACAAAAAGTTCACCGAAAGGCGCATGTTAGTATGGTAAAAACAGCTCAATGATTTGCAAAGATAACAATATAGTTTGGCTAAACATATGTGGACACCTGACCATCACTCCTAACTGAGCATCCCATTAAAATGCTTTGTAATAGCAACCAAATGCATAAATATAAGAAAATGTCAAAGTCACTAAGCTCTTCTGTACTTCCCATTAAATTATTACAATAGTAAATAATCAGTAAAGGTGTTCACATCTTTTTAAACACATCTAGAATAGTTACTTACTTGTGGTGTCTGTGGTCTTGGTGGCATCTCAGTCTTCAGGTTTTCTTGTAATCTTATAAATTTAACTTAATCCTTCATTTTTGGGAATATTTAAGCTTTTGTAGTCTTAGTTTCATTTAAGTGTCTCCATCAATTTCGATATCTGTTAAAACAACAGGAGTCAAAAAATTATATTTATAAAGTTAGTGCTAAAAAGGCAGTTATAAAGTACATACAAACAGTATTATTTTAATTCAACATACTACCTTGACAGGAACATAGGTGTCTCTTTTGAGAATTGATGATAATAGCGTCCTGCTGTCTTCCAGGTTCAGTTCTTCAGGAATCAAGTAACAGCACATTACCAAGCAAACAGTGTCGCTCACAGCGCCCTCTGCTGGTGAAATAATCATGATATAAGTTACGCAGAATAATTGACTCTGGACGGGTAAACTGAATTAACATTAACATTGTGTGTGCTTAATTCTGTGGGACGTCTTCATTTATTCATTATGTAACACACAGTTATGACATTATGTAGGTGTTATTTTCATAGCTTTTCAAAAAGGTCATATTTTTTTGAAAGGTTTTGTTGTCTTACCTCAGATATTTGTGCTGCTCCACTCAATGCCACTGCTTGCGCTTGAATGTTTGTAACGTTTTTTCCGTGCGGCCTCTGATCTTGCGGGTAACAGATTCAGTGCTTTGCGTTGCATTATGCAACTTGTGTATTATGCCCAGAAACCTTTGCATATGCATATGTTTTAATTGTTTTTATTCTCAAAATCGACACAATATCATAATAATAATAGAAATAGTAATAATAATAATAATAAAACAATAACTAATAAGATAGATAGATAGATAGATAGATAGATAGATAGATAGATAGATAGATAGATAGACAGAAAAATAATCTTGCTGACGAAACCTTACACAACAAATATAGATTTGCTTCACATTTGAAGGAGTGTTACAAAATGACATAAGGGTGTTCCTCAATAATATAAACATGTCTAAAAGGTGTTTTGCAAGCAGATTCATTTAAAATCATTCGCTTTTGTCACTTGTCATGTTCTGAGCTGAATTAGTAGGCTATCTGAGATTTGAAGGTTGAATGTGGTTTGGGGAAATTTTTAGGATGTATGGCTGTAAAATATAAAGATAGCCTATTGCATAAAAAAAGTTTATATTTAGGGGTAAGAATTTCACTTCACCCTCTCCATTTAACACAGAATAGCCTCTGGTTCTTTTATGAACAAAAAACTGAATTTTGTTTTTTTGTGTTCTAAAAATGTACAACAACATGTTGCACTAAAGATTATTGTGCAATTTAGAGAGATGTGAGGTGGTCATGAGTACAGACAAAACACACTGTATCAACAACAATGTTGCCACAACTGCATCTGACATCACAATTAGTAAATGAATAAGAGTAAATGATACTGAGTGTTTTAATAAATAATTGACTAATGTAACAGTTAAGCAAATTGTGTTCAAACTTTACTCTGTCTAGTCTTTACAGTATATCTTAGAAAAGGTTCATGAAAGAACCTTAAATATGCTAGATTCTGATATGAACATTTTACATCATAACTTTTAAATAACCAATGGATCATTATAGAAGGTTCTTTTTTTAACTCTAAAGGTTCAATCTCTTTTAAGAGTGTACTTTTAATAACTAATAATACCATATTGGGGAAAAACTAATAGTCATCATATTTAAAACCTTTGTTTTTAAACAGTTCACCCAAAAATAAAAATTATGAACCTGGAACAACTTAAGGATGAGCAAATGATCACAGAATTTTCATTTTTGGCTGAACTATCCTTTAAGTAGAAGTTTTATCTTGCATACTCTAATATATTTAAGGTATTGAGAGTAAAATTAAAGGTATGAACAGTATTATTCTGAAAAATAATTTGTAGGGTTGGTTTTACATTTATATTACTGCTGCACTCATGTGTATGTTGCAGTTCTAAATATGTAATATATAAGTTTATTTCATTTAAAGTTGCCTATGAAATATACTGTTGGGTAGTTTAATCTACAACAATGCATCATGTTGAAAAAAGACCATATTTGTGTAGTGCTGCTGTCCTGTGAGAAAAATGAAACAAAACATGTATGAGTAAACTTAACTAATGTACCTCCTTACAGTCAAACTCTGATTAAAGTAACATCATTCAAACAGAATAACAAATTCAAACAGAGCACTGCTCAGCTGTAATGTCTGCTGCTGAACATCGAGCTATACTACATTAAGGAAATATGTGTTTCTAGAAATTTAAAGAAAACTTTGAATGACTAATGAACATTTAATTTCAAAAACCTTCAAACTCAAGTGTGTACAGTATGTGTATCCACCATGATCATGAGTTCTCTGTGTGATGGTCAATCCATGTGAACGGAATGCTTTAAACTTTAAACTCCTGATTTCAAATTATGCTGTGTTTTATTCATTTGCTCACTGTCATGTTCATGTCATTTTCTCAGTGTGCTGTATGTAAAATGAGGGTTACCCTGAGGGTTACCCTGTATGTAAATGTTTAAAATGTTTAATCCATTGTTAAATGATTTCAAATTTCTTAAATATGAATAGTTATTATAATACTACTAATAATAATAATAAATGTTATCTGCTTTATATCGGCTATCGGCCCTCCAGCTTTCCAAGATATCGGCATTGGTAGTCAAAAAACACATATTGGTCGACCACTAACACCAATGCCTTATGAAACTTTAAAGATGGTCCCTATATTTGCAAATATGGAACATACAATGTCAAGATCCCATCACAAGGCCAAAAAATGGCTGATTTTTAGTCTCCCCATTGCATTACCTGCCCTTCGCCGTGATTTTGTCAAGGAAGACATGATCCTGGACAGGGCCATGCAGAGACCTTTGGAGGGGCAGGTGCTCAAACTATAAAAGGGGCACATGGAACAAAGCTTTAAATAGCGTGGTTCAAAATAGTAATACAGCAATATATTGTGATGCATTCCTTGCCGATTCGCGAATCGATATGGATGATTATATACTGATACGGCAGCAATTGCTGTTTTGAAAAAGAAACCGATTAGAAAATAATTTTTTTCAAATTTTAAAGTAAAAAAAAAAAAAAATTCTTTCCATCTAATAATAGCTCTGGGATTAGAAACTGAAAAGTCTTAAATTGTCCCAACCTGACGACTTTTTCTTCTCTGTTCTACAGAATAATTAAGAACAGTGGTTATAGTAAAAACTATAAAAAAACGCTCATGCCTCTACATTTCTCTCTTTCTCCTGTCTCCTGTCTCCTGGCTTGCAGTTCCCTGCTCTCTTTCTGTCACTTGTGCCTCTTCATTTCCCTCTTTTTCTTCCTCTATCTCCATCTCCTCATCTGATCTATTACTTACCATTCTTTGTCCATCTAGGAACAAGGCTCAATTGACTATTTCAGTATTAATCTATTATTTTAACCATCACTACTACACTTGCACCTAATCAATAAGTCCACCTTAAATATTGATACAAAACATTAAACAACTGATAAACTGGAATATAGTGATTAATATTATTATTACTGTTGTAGTTGTTGTTGTCTAAAATTGAACACCTTTGCAATGTAAACAAATGACCGGCTACATGTATTATTAATCTCCTTCACACTGCACTTTGATGTCAGGTATATTATTCATTTTATATTGACATTGATATTTTTACATTTATTTCCAGAGAGGTTTGAGTTTACAGGCTAAAGTGGTCTTGCTGTTGTAAACACTGTTGCTATTGAATTGTTTTTATTTTCATAATGATAATTTGGAGAATGAGAAAATCTGAATAAGCCTTACCAGTGTTGTGACAATTATTTTTAAGGCACTCTACGTGTTAAAAAATAAATAAATACTGTAATATAATAATAGTTTAGTCAAATAACATAAGACCAGACTGGTTATAGGCTTATGTTTTATTTAATTTTCCTTTTTATTCAAAACAATTCCAAACATGCTTAATATATCAGGAAATATCTTGTTTCTCAAACGTGTAAGTAAAGCGTTTTGCACCTTTATAGATTGTTATTTGATCAATAAATGGAAAAATAGTATAATCTATTAACTACACATAAAACCCGACTTTTTTACTTAAGTGCCATATCATGCCATAAAATATTTTTAATACGACTGAATTCGCATTTAATGTAAATTTTAATGACAATATTGTAAGTTAATTATTTTAGCACTTTCATTTTACAGAGAGTAAAGAATATTTACATTATCAAAGAACATTTTCATTCAGTCTAGCCAGAGTTTAGGCACTCTCAAAAACTCCCATTAAAATCACTGAAGCACTTTACAAAACATTATGCACATCTGCACTTTTTGTTGTTTCTGAT
The DNA here is from genome assembly GCF_003368295.1 of Carassius auratus. Taxonomy (NCBI): domain Eukaryota; kingdom Metazoa; phylum Chordata; class Actinopteri; order Cypriniformes; family Cyprinidae; genus Carassius; species Carassius auratus. The sequence goes on from NW_020527884.1 coordinate 508,912, forward strand.
GAGAGAATTCGCTAAATAGTTCAGTCAGAGAGCAAGTGAACAAAACACAGTGTTTCAGTGATGACCCTTCTGCACATCTCCGATGGGCCAATGCATTCATAAGCGCAACAGAATCGTGAAGCGATCTAATCACACCGCTGTGATTGTATCAAATATATAAATATTATTCTGCATTTTTTTTTTTTTTCGTTTGGAAGCTGCATGTAAAATCCAGAATTTTTTTTTCAAATTGGCTCAGAAATCTTGAATGGGCATGACGCCTCTACCCTCGATGCCTGTGAAACGTTTCTCCCTCAAACAGCACGCTAATGTTACTCTACGTAAATAAACATCAAAATCACTTTGCTGAGAATGAAACACCACTTACCAGCTTCCGCGGTGTTGAAAATATCTTGACAATTAAAAAATTTGCATGAAGTGTGACGAATCGTCCCGGTCGGATGAGGAGGTCGTCATTGTCAGGTGAAAGGTCATCATGTGGGTCTTCTTATTGACTGCTAAATCATTATTCAGAAATTTTACTAATAATTAGATTGGGCATGGGCAGGCATTTACAAAAGGGTACGTTATAACAAAAAAATAGGAAATTTTGCTTTGACAAAAGGGCACTTTGGGCACCAAGGGGTAAAGGGGCAGGTGCCCGAGCACCCAACAACAGTATCTCCCCTCCCTGGATTTTATGTTCTTGACAGATATTCTTCCCAGAAATGTTTTCTGTACAAGCAGTCACAGATTCATTTCAACATGTTAAAGTTTGCACAGAACAGAGGCATCAGGGGGGTTACATAAAGAGAAAACCCATTCACCCTAGAGATTACACAATACCTTTCATTGAATCATTGAATACTGATCAAAGATTACATTACAAAAACACAAAACGAACAGGTGAGCACATGTCAGGATCCTGTCACCAAATTCATAAACATTGCAGGACAAAGGACAAATACACCTTTAAAGGTCTTCACCTTAAAGGGGGGGTGAAATGCTATTTCATGCATACTGAGTTTTTTACACTGTTAAAGAGTTGGATTCCCATGCTAAACATGGACAAAGTTTCAAAAATTAAGTTGTAGGTTTGAAGGAGTATTTCTGTTCCAAAAATTCTCCTTCCGGTTTGTCACAAGTTTCGGAAAGTTTTTTTCGAGTATGGGTCTGTGTGACGTTAGATGGAGCGGAATTTCCTTATATGGGTCCTGAGGCACTTCCGCTGGAAGAGCGTGCGCTCCCGTAGAGCAGAGCACAGACATTCACTGATCAGAGCGAGAGACAGAAATGTCACAAAAGAAGTGTGTTTTTGGTTGCCAGGGCAAGACAACCCTGCACAGATTACAAAAAAAAAAAAAAAAAACAGCATTAAGGGACCAGTGGATGGAGTTTATTTTTACAGAGCATCAACGGAGTTGTGCGAGTGTTTTTGTTTGTTCCCTGCATTTCGAAGATGCTTGTTTTACAAACAAGGCCCAGTTTGACGCCGGATTTGCGTATCGTTTATTTCTTAAGGATAATGCAGTCCCAACGAAAAAGGGTCAGGATCGTGTGTTGGAACCACAGGCGGTGAGTAAAACTGCTTCAAATATCTCTGTGTTGTTAACTTAGCTATCGGCGCGTAAGCACATCAAGTAAAAAACATGCGATGTTGTCATCAAACTGCACTTTCCGAATGTACACCTTAAAAAAATAAATAAATAAAAAAGACGACATAAAGTGGAACTTAGTCATTTTCCAAAACCGCTAAGCAAATATATACAGTTTCAATACATACCACATAGAGACGTTCTGCTTTAGTCGTTGATGATGCTGCTCTTTCAATTCAATTCAATTTCAGCCTCTGGATCTGATTCTGGATCATAAATATATGCTGAATCTGACTGTTAGCCATGATTTGTTTTGGATGATTGTTTTTTCCTCACGGTAATGTCACAGTTTCTAGCGCTCTCAACGCAAAAGCCTACTCGCGCTCGTGATTCTTTAGCTCCACCCACACGTCACGCCTCGAGCCGCTCGTGTTTTTCCGGGAAAAAACTGTACAGACTATCTTTCTTATAGCATTATAAATATAATAAAACTAAAGACTTTTTGGAGTTATGAAGGATGCAGTACTACTCTATAGGTACTCAAGATTAACAGGATATTGAGTGAAAACGAGCATTTCACCCCCCCTTTAAAGCACAGATACTCAACAGGCAGCCCGCGGACTTCATCCACCCTATCGGCATTCATTTTATGGCCCGTGTCATGCAAAAGATGAACGCACTTTTTTATATAATTTGAGCTCAAAAGTTGCGTGCATATTAGACAGTGTGATTTATATCTATGTATATTGCAGATGGTGGATAATCCGTTGGTCGATTAATAAAAAATAACATTCATCATCGTAATTGTGATGTGTGTGGAATGTTTAGTGAGACTTTATATAGCTACTTGATATCTCTGAAATGTACCATTAACTTGCTAAGCGCAACAATAGCAAAACAAGCGGTAAAACTGTCAAGCAACTTTTTTTTGCGGTGCGCTATGCATAGTGTGTCTACTGCAGTGTGTAAATGGGCCATTGATCCTCTTAAAAGCACGAAAAACAAAACTTATTTTCAAGTTTTCAATGGGTCAATTGTCGAGAAAGGTTTTTGCTTTCTGTTTGAGGTCTCTGTGAAAGTTTGAAAGTCTTTTACTGCGGCTTTCAGAGCGCTCACGTCTGTATAATGGAGAACTGTCACGTAACATTGTTTTTTCCTCATAAATGCAAACACTTTTTTTTTAAATACAAACAAAAAACAGATTTATAGTATTTTTTTTGGTGGGGGGTGGGGGGTGGATTTATAGCATTTTTGGGGAAAACATTTATGGATTTATGACGTTTTGAAAAGGAAAAAAATACTTTGAATTTATCATGAACAATATTGTTGTTTGATTTAATAATAATTGTTCGACATGTTCAGACTGAGCAAAAAAACAACAACAACAATATTTAAACAGAATAAAATTAATATTCACAAAATTTGTGGGTCTAGGAAAAATATGTAATTTTCCTGAAAACTATTGAAATGGATTTAGTCTATCACGTTTTGGAAAAGAGCTCCTCATTTATTTAATGGCCCTCAACATCTGCTCATGAAGGCTATCAAAAGTTATGTGAAAACTGGGGAATGTACCTTTAAGGTTGTGGTGGTAACGGGACCGCGAAAATGAAGAGAGCCTATTCGTCTGAGATGAATCAACCCGAAACCCCATCTGTCATCTAAACCTTGTGAAAATACGTGTGTACGTACTGTACATTAAATAATGATGGCTTCAAAGAAAAGGAAGGTTGACTGACAACAGAGTTTTCAACCCTGCATGGCAAATCGAATTCGCCTTTGCGGACATAGGTGCCAAACCAATATGTCTCATTTGTCAAAAAACAATTGCTGTTTTAAAGCAAGCTAATCTGCAACGCCACAATGAGCAACTTCATTCCGATTTCAGCGTTGCACATCCACATAGTAGCTCAGTCAGGAGTCACAAGGTAAATAAATTGTTAGCTGGTTTGAATGCCCAGAGATCCATGTTCCGCGGCATTGTTAAAAGCACAGACAATATTACAGAGGCCTCATTCAGAATCACTTGGAATATTGCGAAAGCAAAGAGGCCTGCTACAGAGGGAGAATTTCTTAAAAAACATTTATAGACTGTGCAGAATCACTGTTTTTGGATTTTAAGAACAAGGAAGACATCATCAGGCAAATCTCAAAGCTGCAAAGTTGGCTGATTCAACAGTGACCAAAAAGAATTAATTTCAGACGATGTCTCTTCACAGTTGCTAAAAGACATTGAAAGTTCAGAGTACTTCAGTTTAGCGCTGGATGAATCTACTGACAGCACAGATGTCGCGCAGCTAGCAGTGTGGGTGCGTTTTCTTAAAGGGGAGAAATTTGTTGAGGAAATGTTGCCCTTGCTCCTACTGATGGTGCCTCATCAATGGTTGGAAAGGAAAAGGGATTAATTGCTTTACTTAGAAAAGATCCTGAAATACCACCCTTCTTCTCATACCACTGTATTCTGCATCAGGAGCAACTGTGCAGCAAGTTTAAATGTGGAGAGCTCAAAATGACAATGGACACAGTGACACGAACAGTCAATTTTATTCTTGCACATGCTCTGAAACACTGACAGCTCACTCCTTGGTCGAAAAGTTTGAAAGCGCATACCCTGACTTGGCAATGCATGCAGAGGTCAGATGGCTTAGTCGTGGAAATGTCCTTGATCGCTTCATGGAATAACTTCCAGTTGTGTGCACATTTTTGAAAGAAAAAGGCTGACGTGATTTACTGGCAGCCCTCGAAGACGACACATTCATGCACAATGCAGCTTTCCTGACTGATGTTACATGACATTTAAATGCACTAAATCGTAAAGTCAAGGGAAACAAAAGACTCTTCCGATGATGCTGAACGATGTGGCTGCATTTGAAGCGAAAATTTACCTGTTTGGCGCAGCAACTTAAGGAAGGAAATCTCACGCACTTCTCTGTTCTGCAGTCACAAGTGACAGAACCAGGCTCATTTTCACCCGGTGCTTACTGTTCATATTTAAGGGAGCTAAAAGACGAGTTTTCATCCCAATTTGCGGGCGTTAAATCCCTCACACCTGTACTGGCATTCACAGAGAATCCATTTGCTAGTGACATACAGGCTACATCTGTCGCAGTCATGTCAGAAGCACCCTTCAGCGTGGAAAGGGCAGTGTTTGAAGAGCAACTTATAGAGCTGCAGCATAACAACATCCTTAAAGAGAGACATAAAGAAGATAACATGACACATTCTGGACCAAGTTTGTTCTGAAAGACACATAACCTGCATTAATCCAGTGTGCTTTAAAAATCTTGACCTGCTTTGGATCTATATATGTGTGTGAAAGTGCTTCCTCTGCAATGGGAAAAATAAAGTCAAAGCAACGTTCACGTCTAACTGACAGACATTTGACAGACTGTCTTAGAGCAGCTACCAGTGAGCAACAGCCAGACCTGAAATCACTGGTTAAAAGAATGCAGACTCAAGTTTCCCACTAAGAATAAGGACTACTTTTCATCAGGGCTTGAGAAATAGCCTGTATTTGCTCAATGATTTTCTTCATACATTTTTTAATACTCCGAGTATACTTTTTAAATCTACTTCATGTTAATCTACCTTTTTGTTCCAGAATTGTAAATTTTTATTTTCATGTTCATTATTATTTTAAATTGGACAAAGACTAGCAAGGTATTCTTTATACTTAATACTTAATGTTTGAGTATGAACTCTTTTTATTTGCTTAATATTATTAATTAATATTGCTAACTGTTTATCCACTTTTTGTTCGATATTTTTATTTTCATGTTCAGCATTAGCCTACTTTAAATAGGACAAATACTAGAGAGACTTACCTAACAAGGTTTTTTAATACTCTGAGTATGAACTCTCTCTTTTTTTTGCATTAATATCGCAAAAAAATTATCATCCAGATTTAAATTTTTATTTTATGTTCAGTATTACTTTAAATAGAACAAAGACTAGCAAGACTTATCTAGCAAGATATGTAATAAACTGAATTTCTATATATAAATATTGTCATAAATAAAGTTTTACTAGCAAGTTGTAATTTGTAGCCCTTCATATTTAATATGGTTTAAATGTGACCCCTTGGCATCTGAACTTGAGTACCCCTGCCTTAAAGCATTGTGTTTTAATTATCTTTTGTCATGCTTCAAAGAGGTACACTTATATTTATGTATTGACTAACTAATTTACTTTTAATGTTTTTTAGAATATCACACTATACTGTTAATTCTGAAAGTAAACAGTAAACAGTACCCCCGTATTATGTACAGAAGTTGTTTAGACAAAAAAAAAAAACTTTAATAAAACCTAAGAATGTTTTATTACTTTGTATTTCTTTTATATATTTTGTATTGCTTGTAAACTGTTTGATTACAAAAACTTAAGTACAGAGGATGCAGAAAAAAAACCTCAAAAGTCTCAAACATAATGGAATGTATGTCTAGACTTGTACAGTTTGTACTGCACTGATAAATGAACTGCACTTATTTTGTGGTGAAAATAAATAAAATAAATAAATAAAAATAAATGTATTTTCTACATTAAATAATCTAGTATAATGCAATATAGTCAAAGTCACCTTTATTTATATAGCACTTTAAACAAAATACATTGCGTCAAAGCAACTGAACAACATTCATTTGGAAAACAGTGTCTCAATAATGCAAAATGATAGTTAAAGGCAGTTCATCATTGAATTCAGTTATGTCATCTCTGTTCAGTTAAATAGTGTCTGTGCATTCATTTGCAATCAAGTCAACGATATCGCTGTAGATGAAGTGACCCCAACTAAGCAAACCAGAGGCGACAGCGGCAAGGAACCGAAACTCCATTGGTGACAGAATGGAGAAAAAAAACCTTGGGAGAAACCAGGCTCAGTTGGGGAGCCAGTTCTCCTCTGACCAGACCAAACCAGTAGTTCAATTTCAGGCTGCAGCAAAGTCAGATTGTGCAGAAGAATCATCTGTTTTCTGTGGTCTTGTCCTGGTGGTCCTTTGAGACAAGGTCTTTACAGGGGATCTGTATCTGGGGCTCTAGTTGTCCTGATCTCCGCTGTCTTTCAGGGCAGTAGAGGTCCTTTCTAGGTGCTGATCCACCATCTGGTCTGGATACGTACTGGATCCGGGTGACTGCAGTGATCCTCTGATCTACGTGAACAAGAGAGAAACAGACAAATATTAGCGTAGATGCCATTCTTCTAATGATGTAGCAAGTACATAGGGTGTTATGTGAAGTGTTTCCGGTTCCGGTTTACCTAATTAATGCAGCCTAAAAATCCTTTAACGAATTTGGATATTAAAAGCATATTGTAGTATTCTTACATTCTGCTAAGAACCAATCACATGTCAGAGACATTGTATCCTATGTTCTTATTGGCTATAGCATTTGCCAGTAAAGTTTTTGCAGATTGGTTCTAAAAGTTCAGTGTGTATTATGCTGCTGAAGAGTTAACACTCATGTTGCGAGTCAGAGTCGAGTTAATAAATCCTCATGATAAGACTAGTTCTGCGTACACCCAGAGTCTCTTTGAATACGAATCATCATAACAAAAAACACAACACATATTAGTATGTTATGTGTATGCCAGGTTAAAGAGATGGGTCTTTAATCTAGATTTAAACTGCAAGAGTGTGTCTGCCTCCCGAACAATGTTAGGTAGGTCATTCTAGAGTTTAGGCGCCAAATAGGAAAAGATTTTGATATTCTAGGTATTATCAAATTGCCTGAGTTTTGAGAACGTAGCGGACGTAGAGGAGTATATCAAATACTGAGGTGCTAAACCATTCAGGGCTTTATAAGTAATAAGCAATATTTTAAAATCTACACGATGTTTGATAGGGAGCCAGTGCAGCGATGACATGACCGGGCTAATATGGTCATACTTCCTGGTTCTAGTAAGAACTCTTGCTGCTGCATTTTGGACTAGCTGTTGTTTGTTTACTAAGCGTGCAGAACAACCACCCAATAAAGCATTACAATAATCTAACCTTGAGGTCATAAATGCATGGATTAACATTTCTGCATTTGACATTGAGAGCATAGGCCGTAATTTAGATATATTTTTGAGATGGAAAAATGCAGTTTTACAAATGCTAGAAACGTGGCTTTCTAAGGAAAGATTGCGATCAAATAGCACACCTAGGTTCCTAACTGATGACGAAGAATTGACAGAGCAACCATCAAGTCTTAGACAGTGTTCTAGGTTATTACAAGCAGAGTTTTTAGGTCCTATAATTAACACCTCTGTTTTCTCTGAATTTAGCAGTAAGAAATTACTGGTCATCAAGTTTTTTATATCGACTATGCATTCCATTAGTTTTTCAAATTGGTTTGTTTCACCGGGCCGCGAAGAAATATAGAGCTGGATATCATCAGCATAACAGTGAAAGCTAACACCATGTTTCCTGATGGTATCTCCCAAGGGTAACATAAAAAGTGTGAAGAGTAGCGGCCCTAGTACTGAGCTTTGAGGTACTCCATACTGCATTTGTGATCGATATGATACATCTTCATTCACCTCGACGAACTGATGGCGGTCATATAAGTACGATTTAAACCATGCTAATGCACTTCCACTGATGCCAACAAAGTGTTCAAGTCTATGCAAAAGAATGCTGTGGTCAATTGTGTCAAACGCAGCACTAAGATCCAGTAAAACTAATAGAGAGATACACCTACGATCAGATGATAAAAGCAGATCATTTGTGACTGTAAGGAGAGCAGTCTCAGTACTATGATACGGTCTAAATCCTGACTGGAAATCCTCACATATACCATTTTTCTCTAAGAAGGAATATAATTGTGAGGATACCACCTTTTCTAGTATCTTGGACAGAAAAGGTAATTTCGAGATTGGTCTATAATTAACTAGTTCTTTGGGGTCAAGTTGTGTTTTTTTGATGAGAGGCTTAATAACAGCCAGTTTGAAGGTTTTGGGGACATATCCTAATGGCAATGAGGAATTAATAATAGTCAGAAGAGGATCTATGACTTCTGGAAGCACCTCTTTTAGGAGCTTAGGTGGTATAGGGTCTAACATACATGTTGTTGGTTTAGATGATTTAACAAGTTTATACAATTTTTCATCTCCTATCGTAGAGAATGAGTGGAACTGTTCCTCAGGGGGTCTATAGTGCACTCTCTGATGTGATACTGTAGCTGACGGCTGAATGGTTGCAATTTTATCTCTAATGGTATCGATTTTAGAAGTAAAGTAGTTCATAATGTCATTACTGTTGTGGTGTTGGGAAATGTCAACACTTGTTGAGGCTTTATTTTTCGTTAATTTAGCCACTGTTTTGAATAAATACCTGGGGTTATGTTTGTTTTCTTCTAAAAGAGAAGAAAAGTAATCAGATCTAGCCGTTTTTAATGCTTTTCTGTAGGATATGTTACTTTCCAGCCAAGCAATACAAAATACCTCTAGTTTTGTTTTCCTCCAGCTGCGCTCCATTTTTCGGGCTGCTCTCTTTAGGGTGCGAGTATGCTCAGTATACCATGGTGTCAAACTGTTTTCCTTAACCTTCCTTAAGCGTAAAGGAGCAACTGTATTTAAAGTGCTAGAAAAGAGAGAGTCCTAATTTCTGTTACATCATCAAGTTGTTCTGAGGTTTTGGATATGCAAAGGAATTTGGATACATCAGGAAGATAACTTAAAAAGCAGTCTTTTGTGGTAGAAGTGATGGTTCTTCCATACTTGTAACAACAAGTAGAATTTACAATTTTGGCTATATAAAGTTTGCACAGAACTAAATAATGATCTGAGATATCATCACTTGGCTGAATAATTTCAACACTATCAACATCAATTCCATGTGACATTAAATCTAGAGTATGATTTAAACAATGAGTAGGTCCTGAAACGTGTTGTCTAACACCAATAGAGTTCAGAATGTCTATAAATGCTGATCCCAATGCATCTTTTTCATTATCGACATGGATATTAAAATCACCAACTATTAAAGCTTTATCTGCAGCCAGAACTAACTCGGATGTAAAATCACCAAACTCTTTAATAAAGCTTGCATGGTGCCCTGGTGGCCTGTATACAGTAGCCAGTACAAACATAACAGGGGATTATATGTAGCAGTATTACTTCAAACGAGTTATACTTGAAGCCTGCCCTCTGAGAAATCCTGAAAACGTTGTTATAAATTGAAGTAACTCCTCCCCCTTTGCCTTTTAGACGAGGCTCGTGTTTATAACAGTCATCTTGGGGTGTGGACTCATTTAAAATAATGTAATCATCAGGTTTTAGCCAGGTTTCTGTCAAACAGAGGACATCTATATTATGATCAGTGATCATATTATTTACAAAAAGTGTTTTCGTAGAAATGGATCTGATATTCAATAAGACAAGCTTTATCATTTGTTTATCCATATTGCATTTGTTTTTTATTTGTTTGAACCTCAATTAAATTGTTAGCCTTAACTTGGTTTGGACGTTTTTTGTATTTTCTAGTTCGGGGAACAGACACAGTCTCTATAGTGTGATATCTAGGTGAAAGAGTCTCTATGTGCTGAGAATTAGCTGACCTCTGTGACGAGAGGCAGCTAGCAGACGCTTGGTTTAGCCAGTCTGTCTGCTTCCTGACCTGGGCCCCAGTTAGTCAAGTATAAACTCTAAGACTATTTGCCATATTTCTAGAGAGAAGAGTGGCGCCACCCCATGGGATGAAGACCATCTCTTTTAAACAGGTCAGGTCTGCCCCAAAAGCTCGTCCAATTGTCTATGAAACCTATTTTATTCTGTGGGCACCACTTAGACATCCAGCCATTGAGTGATGACAATCTGCATCTCATCACCACGGTAAGCAGGGAGGGGACCAGAGCATATTACAGTGTCTGACATCGTGCTTGCAAGTTCACACACCTCTTTAAAATTATGTTTAGTGGTCTCCGACTGTCGAAGTCGAGCATCATTAGCTTCAGCATGAATTACAATCTTACTGTATTTACGTTTAGCATTTGCCAGCACTTTTAAATTTGCCAAGGTGTCAGGCGCTCTGGCTCCCGGCTAACATTTGACTATGGTGGCTGGTGTCTCTATATTCACGTTTTGTACAATAGAATCACCAATAACTAGAGTACTTTCATCAGGTTTCTCAGTGGGTGCATCACTGAGTGGGGAGAACCTGTTTAATGTTTTGATCGGAACAGAAGAGCGGTGTTTTGACCCATGACTACGCTGCCTCACTGTCACCCAGTTGCCCTGCTGCAGGGGCTCTGCTGGAACCAGACAATGTACAGGAGTCCCTGAGCTAGACGCATCCAAAGCCGAATCTAGAGCCCTAACATTCTTACTGTCCTCAACTAAAGTTTGGAAGCGTGTCTCTAATTCTGAAATCTTCTCTGTCAGCATAACTATTTCCCTGCATTTATCACATGTGAATCCCTCATCTGCGACAGAGATAGATAAACAGTACATGTGGCAAGAAGTGCAAATAACGATAGCAGGAGAAGCCATTACTCACCGTTGTTGATGAAATATTCTTACTGCAGTTGTTTGATGAACTTGTGAAAAACTGGAGCGAGAGAAAGAAGAGGAGAAAAGAAAATGATGCTAATGACAAACTAACGGGTGCTAAGGCTTTGAAGGTGTACTGCACTCACAGAAAAGTGAACGATCAAAGTTAATCTTATAAGATTGATCGATAATATCAGAAATATGGTGTGAATTAAGTTATATTTTACCACTTTAAAAAAAACAGACAGTGATAGTAAGATAAAGATTCTAGAGAAACAATTAAATAAAAACAGCTACACGGAGCTATGATTAGCTACAGAAGGCCAACAGGAAGTAGAGAAAACACTGTCCAACAGCGATGAATAAATCATATTTTACTAATCAATTTAAGCTTGTAAAAATTAAAGTTTGAAATTATAATCATATTTTACGTGGAATTGTTTATGTTTACAAGGATTTACAACCATCAAACTCCAACTGGCCAGGTCTAGAGACGCGATGCCCCGCGTTTGGCATGTATGCCCTATAATACTAATCTTGTTGATCGTTATAATAGCATACGCTTTGTGTAAAGATACAAATCAAAACAACTCACATGTCTGGTAAAACACAAGTGAGATCGGCTTCTCTTTCTAGTTGAAGTTTGTCGCGAAGCTACATCCGCTTTTGTCCACAACACTGTTGTCATGTGGTTTCTACGTCAGTAAAGGTGGTAACAAAGGGTAACTAACGTCATTGACAATTGACTGGACTGCCCCGTGTCACTGTTTGGATTGGGAATTTTCTCATGATTTACAAGTAGTTGAAAACATTAGAGACATTGATAGTATCGGCTGGACAAAATATATAAAACACTAGCCTAGTGGTTTTTGGATATTTTGCTGCAAATATCTTACAAATTGAACCTTTAAGGCTAAAGTTCAGTGTTTTGTACAGATCAAAGCTGCCAAGGAAAACATGTACATATGCAATCTGTCAATATTGGATCAGTTTGTAAAACATTAAGGTAGCACAACAGTATATATATATATATATATATATATATATATATATATATATATATATATATATATATATATATATATATATATATATATATTTTTTTTTTTTTTTTTTTTTTTTTCAGAAACAGTCCAATGCAGTATTTTTTCTTCAACATCTTCTTTCTGTCATTGGCTAAATGTTTCATCATGTGTGAATTACAGAAGCATCCTATTTGTAACATACAGATAAAAGCATCCACATACAGCACACACATCTAACACACCTTAGCTAAAGCATTGAGAATAAGGTTAACAATGGCAGTTCTTCTGCTTCTATGCAAATGTCTTATATTCAGTTTGGCTGCCACAGGTTTAACCATGGCCACAGAAATGGTCATCTCTGAATTAAGTACTAAACATGAAGACAAACAGCCGACTTGCCCTTTGAAAATATGCAAAAGAAGCAACTAAAAGCTCTGGAAATCAGACTTGCTAACAGTAAAGCTCAGATTGAGCAAATCAAAAAGGAAAACCAAGGTGAGACTATAGTGTTTTTAAATTTTTAAAGTGCTGTAATATCATATAAACTGAAGAACAATTGGTGTAGGATTTATTTTGTAATTATTGATGAAATTACCTAGCAATGTCTGATTAAAAACATTTTTTTCTATTGGCATGCATCACATTGAATTAAATGTGAAATGTTGAAGTATAAAAACTAAAGTAGTATTTTCCTTTAAAATGCAGTCCAACAATCTTGGTTTTATATAACAACAACAACAACAATAATAATAATAATAATAATAATAATAAACGTGTTCCAAAAACTATTTTATATAATTTCAACATTTTAAGAAGGTATATGTTCTCTTTAGACAAACCAAACGTGGCGTTTTCAGTTTCATTCGGATCAGATGGTTTCTATGGACCAGTTGAAACCGATTCAACACTGGTTTAGAAGAATGTCTACATTAATGTTGGTGATGCCTACAACAAGGACACGGGTATTTTTAATACATGCTGCTGAAATCAATAGCAACACACTTGTATAATTCATGTCTACAGCTGTTAAATGGAGAACTGTCTCTCTCTTTAACAGGGATTTTCACAGCACCAGTACGAGGAGTTTACTATTTCTGTTTCTTCTACCATTGTGGAACTGATCATGTAACAAAATTATACTTGAAGCATTGGCACTACATCAAAAGAGTAATGATTCTCCAGAGAATGGAGGCAATGGCTTAACACTGCTGTTGGAGAAAGAGGATCGAGACTACATGGTACTCCGAAAGAAGAAATGGATCTGGGATACAGATAATGTCACAATGTTTAGTGATTTTCTTATTGATGCCATGTAAATAAATACACCCTGGGAGCAAACATAACAGTTAAGCAGCATGTTATGGGCTTACAGGTTAAAGTGAAATACCAGGATACTTAATCCAGTCTTTGTTTGATGTGAATAAAACATTGCAACATCAAAACAACCAGCATCAAGCTACATATAATAATAATAATAATAATAATAATAATAATAATAATAATAATAATAATAAGTTTTATCCAAAGCCACTTACAGATGAAGACAGTGGAAGCAATCAAAAACAACAACAAAAAAAAGCAATGATATATAAGTGCTATAACAAGTCTCAGTTAGGTTAACACAGTACACGTAGCATGGGATTTTAAATAATATAATAAATAAAAAGAAAACAGATAGAATAAAAATAATAATAAAAATAAATAAAAAAAGAATAGAGCAAGTTAGTTAGAGGTCTTTACACATAAACATATATATATATAATTGCATAATAAATGAAAAGAAAATAGAATACAAAAAGATTAGAAAGGTAGTTAGATTTTTTAAAGAATCTTTATTTGACTATCTAACTTTAACACTCACTATTCTAATAGTGAGTGTTAAAGTTAGATAGTCAAATAAAGATGGAAGATATGTGTTTTAAGCCGATTCTTGAAGACTGCTAAGGACTCAGCTGCTCGGATTGAATTGGGGAGTTCATTCCACCAGAAGGGAACATTTAACTTAAAAGTCCGTAAAAGTGACTTTGTGCTTCTTTGAGATGGCACAATCAAGCAACGTTCATTTGCAGAACGCAAGTTTCTAGAGGGCACATAAGTCTGAAGTAACAAATTTAGGTAAATGGGTGCAGAGCCAGTGGAAGTTTTGTAGGCAAACATCAATGCCTTGAATTTTATGCGAGCAGCTATTGGAAGCCAGTGCAAATTGATAAACAGAGGTCTGACGTGTATTCTTTTTGGCTCATTAAAAATTAATCTTGCTGCCGCGTTCTGAATTAATTGTAAAGGTTTGATAGAATTGGCTGGAAGACCTGCCAAGAAGGCATTGCGATAGTCCAGCCTGGACAGAACAAGAGCTTGAATAAGGAGTTGTGCAGCATGATCCGAAAGACAGGGATTGATCTTCTTGATGTTGAATAAAGCAAATCTGCAGGATCGGACAGTTTTAGCAATGTGGTCTGGGAAAGTCAGCTGATCATCAATCATAACTCCAAGGCTTTTAGCTGTTTTTGAAGAAGTTATGGTTGATGTGCCTAACTTGATGGTGAAATTGTGATGGAACGATGGGTTTGCTGGAATCACAAGCAGTTCTGTCTTGGCAAGGTTGAGTTGAAGGTTATGGTCCATCATCCAGGAAGAAATGTCTGTTAGACAAGCTGAGATGTGAATAGCTACCATCGGATCATCAGGATGGAATGAGAGGTGGAGTTGAGTGTCATCAGCATAGCAGTGGTATGAAAAGCTATGTTTCTGAATGACAGAACCCAATGATGCCATGTAGACAGAGAAGAGAAGTGGTCCAAGAACTGAGCCCTGAGGCACCCCAGTAGTTAGATGTTGAGACTTGGACACCTCACCTCTCCAAGATACTTTGAAGGACCTATCTGATAGGTAAGACTCAAACCATTGAAGTGTGGTTCCTGAGATGCCATTTGCCAGTAGGGTTGATAGGAGGATCTGGTGGTTAACCGTATCAAAAGCAGTGAACAGATCAAGCAGGATAAGTACTGAAGATTTGGATTCTGTTCTTGCCAGTCTTAGAGCTTTAATAACTGAGAGCAACGCTGTCTCAGTAGAATGTCCACTTCTGAAGCCAGATTGGTTGCTGTCAAGGAGATTGTTGTGTGTGAGAAATGTAGAGACTTGTTTGAACACAGCTCGTTCAAGTGTTTTTGCAATAAAAGGATGAAGGGAAACTGGTCTGTAGTTGGTCATCTGTAAAAGAGATGGGTTGAGGTTGGGTTTCTTAAGTAGATATAAATGAATAATATGAATATATATGAATATGAATGTGTGTGTGTATATATATATATATATATATATAAAATAACGTTTTGCCCTAAACAATATTTTCTATGTCTATGAAAACTATTTTATGAAACATGGAACAACCTATAATTTTCTTGTTGAAGAAAGCCAATTAATTTAAATTCTATGTTTGATATAAACACAATTATATAGATTTAATTATTTAAAAATTAGGGGTAACACTTTCTACACTTTTTTTTAACCCAACCGTTGGGTAACACATATTGGGTCAATGTGTTGGGTTATCTTAAAATTTTTTGGGTAATTTTTTTTTTAGTTGTTGGGTTATTTTTAGTCATAACCCAACTGTTGGGTTAAATGTGTTTCCCGCTTCACTCCTGTTCAAATTTTAACTGTCCAGTCAGAGATTATGAATTGATTATAATTGATAACCTGATTATGAAGGGTAAGTAACCAGACATGTGCAGAGGGGGGGGGGGGGGGTGGGGGGGGGCTTTGGGTGCTTGAGCACCTGCCCTTTTGTCAAAGCAAAATTTCCTCTATTTTTTTTTTTTTGTCATAACGTTTCCTTTTGTGAATGCCTGTTCATGCCCAATCTAAATATTAGTAAAATTGTGACTAATAATTTAGCCGTCAATAAGATGACCAACATGATGACCTTTGACCTGACGACGACGACCTCCTCATCCGACCGGGACGATTCGTCACGCCGCACGCGCATTTTTTAATTGTCAGAGGATATTTTCATTACCGCGGAAGCTGGTAAGTGGTGTTTCATTCTCAGCGAAGTGATTTTGATATGTATTTACTTATTATTATTTTACAAGAACGACGTGATGTAAGAACATGCAGATATGTTGTTTATATTGCGGTGTGTAGCCTGTAGTGTAGAGTAACGTTAGCGTGCTGTTTGAGGGAGAAACGTTTCACAGGCATCGAGGGGCAGAGGAATCATGCCCATTCAAAGATTTCTGAGCCAAGTTGATTTTAAATGCAGCTTCCAAAAAAAAAAAAAAAAAAAAAAAAAAAACGCAGAATAATATTTTTTATATATTTGATATAATCACACTGTTGTGATTAGATCGTTCAGTGCACAGCATCAGCTGCTAAATTCAAATCTGTGTTCGCTGGCTGGCGCTGAGCCAGAGACGTTCTAACAACGCTTCATGATGATAACCAATCAACGGTTCTGTTGCGCGAATGCAATGGCCAATCGGATACGTGCAGAAGAGTCATCATGAAACGCGGTGTTTTTGTTCACTTGCTTGCTGACTGAATTATTTAGCGAATTCTTTCTTCAGAGAGAGAGAGAAAGTAAAAACTAAAAACAATCCTGATGTGCATAATGTAATATAAAGTGCTTCAGTGATTTTAATGGGAGTTTTTGAGAGTGCCTGAACTCTGGCTAGACTGAATGTAAATGTAATTTGATAATGTAAATGTTCTTTACTCTCTGTAAAATGAAAGAGTTAAAATAAGTAACTTACAATATTGTTATTAAAATTTACATTAAATGCAAGTTCAGTCGTATTAAAAATATTTTGCATGATATGGCACTTAAGTAAAAAGTCGGGGTTTTATGTGTAGTTAATAGATTACACTACCTTTCCAATTATTGGTCAAATAACAATCTATAAAGGTGCAAAACGCGTTTACTTACACGTTTGAGAATCAAGATATTTCCTGATATATTAAGCATGTTTGGAATTGTTTGGAATAAAAAGGAAAAATAAATAAAACATAAGCCTATATAAGTTATACAGTGCTTTCATAGCATGACTCAGTTGTTTATTGTTTTGTATCAATATTTAAGGTGGACTTATTGATTAGGTGCAAGAATAGTAGTGATGGTTAAAGGGGGGTTGAAATGCTATTTCATGCATACTGAGTTTTTTGTTAAACTGTTAAACCGAACTGTTAAAGAGTTGGATTCCCATGCTAAATATGGACAAAGTTTCAAAAATTAAGTTGTACGTTTGAAGGAGTATTTCTGTTCCAAAAATACTCCTTCCGGTTTGTCACAAGTTTCGGAAAGTTTTTTTCGAGTATGGCTCTATGTGACGTTAGATGGAGCGTAATTTCCTTATATGGGTCCTAAGGGCACTTCTGCCAGAAGAGCGCGCGCTCCCATATAGCAGAGCACTGAGAGCACAGACATTCACTGATCAGAGCGAGAGCGTCGCGAAATGTCACAAAAGAAGTGTGTTTTTGGTTGCCAGGGCAAGACAACCCTGCACAGATTACCAAAGAAAAAACAGCATTAAGGGACCAGTGGATAGAGTTTATTTTTACAGAGCATCAACGGAGTTGTGCAAGTGTTTTTGTTTGTTCCCTGCATGTCGAAGATGCTTGTTTTACAAACAAGGCCCAGTTTGATGACGGATTTGCACATCGTTTATTTCTGAAGGCTGATGCAATCCCAACGAAAAACGGTCACGATCGTGTGTTGGAACCGCAGGCGGTGAGTAAAACTGCTTAAAATATCTCTGCCTCCTTGTTAGTGCGTCCGCCTCCCATCGGAGACCCGGGTTCGAGCCCCGCTCGGAGCGAGTCGTTGCTGCTGCTGCTCTCGTTCAGTTTCAGCCTCGGGATCTGATTCTGGATCATAAATAAACGGCTGAATCTGACTGTTAGCCATGGTTTATTTTGGATGATGTTTTTTTCCTCACGGTGTCACAGCTTCCAAATGCTCTCAACGCAAAAGCCTACTGGCGCTCGTGATTCTTTAGCTCCGCCCACACGTCACGCCTCCAGCCGGTTGTGTTTTTCTGGGAAAAATCGGTACAGACCATCTTTCTCTTATGAATATAATAAAACTAAAGACTTTTTGGAGTTATGAAGGATGCAGTACTACTCTATAGGTACTCAAGATTAAAAGGAGATTGAGTGAAAACGAGCATTTCACCCCCCTTTAAAATAATAGATTGATAATAAAATAGTAGATTGTCCCTTGTTCCTAGATGGACAGAGACTGGAAAGTAATAGATCAGATGAGGAGATGGAGATAGAGGAAGAAAAAGAGGCAA
The DNA here is from genome assembly GCF_003368295.1 of Carassius auratus. NCBI lineage: Eukaryota > Metazoa > Chordata > Actinopteri > Cypriniformes > Cyprinidae > Carassius > Carassius auratus. Next base: position 527,267 of record NW_020527884.1, read on the forward strand.
ATGTAGACTTTTTTACTTTTAAACTTAAAATTGTCTCTTCTAATGTTTTTCTTTTACAAAACTGCATTACAGCATTGGCTGCCGTATCAATACATAATCATCCATATCAATATGCAAATCAGCAAGGAATGCATCACAATATATTGCTGTATTGATATTTTGAACCGCGCTTTTTAAAGCCTTGTTCCATGTGCCTCTTTAATACTTTGAGCACCTGCCCCTCCAAAGGTCTCTGCACGGCCCTGAAGTAACTGTTTATATAATCGTATGATGTATATAACTGTCATAACATTAAGTAATGTGTCTGATACGTTAATTCTTGTTTTTTTTATACGTTAAAAAAAGTTTCAATTCCCTTTAGTCCGTTTGTTTTCCCCCAGATAATCAGATCTATTGTAAATGAATGCTATTCCTGTTTGTTCGCCAGTATTAATACACTAAAAGATTAGCTGCAAAAAAAATTTAGACAAGTAATACTTAAAGTTAATAAAAATCTTAGAAAAGCCACACAGAACATTTATTGGATCGGACCAGTGAAAGAAGCTGCTCGAGCTGAGCTCACACATCAGTCTTGCGACAGACAGCAGACTCCGCGAGAATCATTTTAATGAACCTGCAATTTTCTGTTATAAAATTTCAAAACCCAGACGATAGAAAAGCGCGCAGTCGTGAGGCAATCCGCTCTCTCAGCGAAAATTTATACCAGTGCCCCAAATTTACATATCGTTAACGTTACTCCTACAACAAACCTTTAAGAGGGGAGCGTAAAACAGAAGCCATATTCGTCTTAGCGCACCAGCACTAATTAATTGTAATGTAAAAGTGTTTTTATGATTTATTCATTTTGAATATTGTTATGCATCTATTGGAATACCCTATAATTACAGCAGTTTCTCTTATGAAGCTAGATTGATTGACATGGTTTTTAAATGTGTTGTACTAAATGTGTTTATACTTATGTTTTAGACAATGGACTTTTTCGTGAAGGAAAAAATGCAACAATAGAATTTCTGCCTGTTAACTAAAACATTTCAAGGTAAGTAACCTATTTAAATTAATGATACATAAGTTTTCAATTTAACTTAGACCTATGACTTCCAAAAATTATGAAAAAGGACAAATGAGGTGAAATAAGTGTATTGTTGCATTCCGTCCAACAAAGCTTCCTTTCATATTTACAGTGTACTTTTGTTTCTCCCTACAAGTCCAAATCAGTCAAAGGGTAAAGGGTGGTAAATTTACACACATTAGCCGAGCGCATATAAGAACGAGCAGAGAGAGAGCACGAGAGAGAGAGAGAGAGAGAGAGAGAGAGAGAGCGCACGCCAGAGAGAGAGAAATAGACAGAGAGCCCCAGCCGCGCACGCACGCTCACCTTCACCGTCTTCAAACAACACAGGCACTGTCTTGCTCGCTCCCTCGCGCATTTTAATCAAAATCAATTGACACGATGGTGTCAAAAAATAAATAAATTCTGTGATGACATGTGTTCTGTGTATTTACACAACGCATGCTGTACACATCTGATTCGCGAACTAATGATTCCTTTGAACTGATTCAATTTAATGAATGGTTTAAACAACTGACCTGTCCAACACTGAACTCACAAGACATTTACATTTAACATTTACATTTAATCATTTAGCAGACGCTTTTATCCAAAGCGACTTACAAATGAGAACAATAGAAGCAGTCAGGTCAACAAGAGAACAACAACAGAATACAAGTGCCATGACAAGTCTCAGTTAGTCTAGTATAGAACGCATAGCCAGGTGTATATAATTTATTTTTTATTTTTTTTATTAAATGAAAAAGACAAGAAAAGGAAAAGTACTGGTGTTAGTAGGTTAAGTGCAGGCGAAAAAGATAAGTCTTTAGATGTTTCTTGAAAATGAGTAAAGACTCAGCTGTACGAATTGAGATTGGGAGGTCATTCCACCAGCTGGGCACAGTCCAGGAAAAGGTCCGTGAGAGTGATTTTGAATTTCTTTGGGATGGCACCACAAGGCGTTGTTCACTTGCAGAGCGCAAACTTCTGGAGGGCACATAAGATTTAACCAGTGAGTTTAGGTAAGTTGGTGCCGTGCCAGTGGTCGTCTTGTAGGCAAGCATCAGTACCTTGAATTTGATGCGAGCAGCTACTGGTAGCCAGTGTAACCTGATGAGGAGAGTAGTAACATGAGCTTTTTTTGGCTCATTGAAGACAACCCTCGCTGCTGCATTCTGAATCATTTGCAGAGGCTTGACAGTACATGCAGGAAGGCCCGCCAGGAGAGCATTACAATAGTCCAGTCTGGAGAGAACAAGAGCTTGGACAAGAAGTTGGGTTGCTTGCTCTGACAGGAAGGGTCTAATCTTCCTAATGTTGTATAAGGCAAACCTGCAGGACCGGGTCGTTGTAGCAATGTGGTCAGTGAAGCCTAATTGATGATCCATCACAACTCCTAGGTTTCTGGCTGTCCTCGAAGGAGTTATGGTTGACGAGCCCAGCTGTATAGAGAAGTTGTGATTAATCAATGGGTTAGCTGGAATCACCAGTAGTTCAGTCTTTGTAAGGTTAAGCGGAAGGTGATGGTCATTCATCCAGCTAGAAATGTCACTCAGACAGGCTGAAATGCGAGCAGCTACCGTCGGGTCATCAGGCTGGAATGAGAAGTAGAGTTGGGTGTCATCAGCATAGCAGTGATAAGAAAAGCCATGCTTCTGAATGACAGATCCTAAAGATGTCATGTAGATGGAGAAGAGAAGTGGCCCAAGTACTGAGCCTTGAGGAACCCCAGTAGCAAGGTGGTGTGACTTAGAAACCTCACCCCTCCAAGACACACTGAAGGATCTGTCAGAGAGGTAGGACTTAACCCACGTTTTCATTGGTGTATTAAGACGTTTTCATTGGTGTATTAAAAAATCTCTTAACACTTTACAATAATGTTATATTTATTAAACTATTTAACTTCATTATTTCAATCAATCACCTTTATTTATATAGTGCTTTAAACAAAATACATTGCGTCAAAGCACTGAACAACATTAATTTGGAAAACAGTGTCTCAATAATGCAAAATGATAGTTAAGGCAGTTCATCATTGAATTCAGTGACGTCATCTCTGTTCAGTTAAACAGTGTCTGTGCATTTATTTGCAATCAAGTCAATGATATCGCTGTAGATGAAGTGACCCCAACTAAGCAAGCCAGAGGCGACAGCGGCAAGGAACCGAAACTCCATCGGTGACAGAATGGAGAAAAAAACCTTGGGAGAAACCAGGCTCAGTTGGGGGGCCAGTTCTCCTCTGACCAGACGAAACCTGTAGTTCAATTCCAGGCTGCAGCAAAGTCAGATTGTGCAGAAGAATCATCTGTTTCCTGTGGTCTTGTCCTGGTGGTCCTCTGAGACAAGGTCTTTACAGGGGATCTGTATCTGGGGCTCTAGTTGTCCTGGTCTCCGCTGTCTTTCTGGGCAGTAGAGGTCCTTTCTAGGTGCTGATCCACCATCTGGTCTGGATACGTACTGGATCCGGGTGACTGCAGTGACCCTCTGATCTGGATACAGACTGGATCTGGTGGCCACGGTGACCTCGGAACAAGAGAGAAACAGAAAAATATTAGCGTAGATGCCATTCTTCTAATGATGTAGCAAGTACATTGGGTGTTATGTGAAGTGTTTCCGGTTCTGGTTTACCTAATTAATGCAGCCTAAAAATCCTTTAACGGATTTGGATATTAAAAGCAATTTAGTATGTTATGTGTATGCCAGGTTAAAGAGATGGGTCTTTAATCTAGATTTAAACTGCAGGGTTGTGTCTGCCTCCCGAACAATGTTAGGTAGGTTATTCCAGAGTTTAGGCGCCAAATAGGAAAAGAATCTGCTGCCCGCAGTTGATTTTGATATTCTAGGTATTATCAAATTGCCTGAGTTTTGAGAACGTAGCGAACGTAGAGGAGTACAATGTAAAAGGAGCTCATTCAAATACTGAGGTGCTAAACCATTCAGGGCTTTATAAGTAATAAGCAATATTTTAAAATCTATACGATGTTTGATAGGGAGCCAGTGCAGTGTGGACAGGACCGGGCTAATATGGTCATACTTCCTGGTTCTAGTAAGAACTCTTGCTGCTGCATTTTGGACTAGCTGTAGTTTGTTTACTAAGCGTGCAGAACAACCACCCAATAAAGCATTACAATAGTCTAACCTTGAAGTCATAAATGCATTTCTGCATTTGACATTGAGAGCATAGGCCGTAATTTAGATATATTTTTGAGATGGAAAAATGCAGTTTTACAAATGCTAGAAACGTGGCTTTCTAAGGAAAGATTGCGATCAAATAGCACACCTAGGTTCCTAACTGATGACGAAGAATTGACAGAGCAACCATCAAGTCTTAGACAGTGTTCTAGGTTATTACAAGCAGAGTTTTTAGGCCCTATAATTAACACTTCTGTTTTTTCTGAATTTAGCAGTAAGAAATTACTTGTCATCCAATTTTTTATATCGACTATGCATTCCATTAGTTTTTCAAATTGGTGTGTTTCACCGGGCTGCGAGGAAATATAGAGCTGAGTATCATCAGCATAACAGTGAAAGCTAACACCATGTTTCCTGATGATATCTCCCAAGGGTAACATATAAAGCGTGAAGAGTAGCGGCCCTAGTACTGAGCCTTGAGGTACTCCATACTGCACTTGTGATCGATATGATACATCTTCATTCACTGCTACGAACTGATGGCGGTCATATAAGTACGATTTAAACCATTTAAACCAAAGTGTTCAAGTCTATGCAAAAGAATGTTGTGATCAATTGCGTCAAACGCAGCACTAAGATCCAATAAAACTAATAGAGAGATACACCCACGATCAGATGATAAGAGCAGATCATTTGTAACTCTAAGGAGAGCAGTCTCAGTACTATGATATGGTCTAAATCCTGACTGGAAATCCTCACATATACCATTTTCTCTAAGAAGGAATATAATTGTGAGGATACCACCTTTTCTAGTATCTTGGACAGAAAAGGGAGATTCGAGATTGGTCTATAATTAACTAGTTCTTTGGGGTCAAGTTGTGGTTTTTTTATGAGAGGCTTAATAACAGCCAGTTTGAAGGTTTTGGGGACATATCCTAATGACAATGAGGAATTAATAATATCAGAAGAGGACTTCTGGAAGCACCTCTTTTAGGAGCTTAGATGGTATAGGGTCTAACATACATGTTGTTGGTTTAGATGATTTAACAAGTTTATACAATCCTTCCTCTCCTATAGTAGAGAATGAGTGTAACTGTTCCTCAAGGAGTCATTCTCGGAAGACATCACACGGAGCTAGCCACTGTTTTTTGGGCTCGGTAGATTCTCTGGCCGCCCAGCTCACGGATTTGTCTTCGCAGGTTCACCAACTTAAGGCGGGTTCTCCTGCTTCCAGGGGGTTGGAATCCCCAGAGCCCAGAGTCAACAACCCTCCTTGTTATGTGTCGCACAGTGTCGGTCGTTTCTCACCCAATGTGAACTTGTCTTCTCTCTCCAACCAGTGACCTACGCTAGAGAGCGAGTTCGGGTCGCTTACGTCATCTCGCTCCTGACTGGACGTGCCCGCGAGTGGCGAACTGCCGCTTGGGAGGCTGAGGTCGAGTTCAACGCCAGCTTTGACTACTTCAAGGAGGAGATGATTCGGGTGTTTGACTGTTCGGCCCGCGGAGAAGAGGCGTCTCGCATCCTGTCCACCCTCCATCAGGGCAGACGCTCTGTCGTGGATTATTCCATTGAGTTTCGTACCCTTTCGACCACTTGTGGCTGGAATGAGCCGGCGCTCGTGGCACGTTTCCTTGAGGGACTCAGTTCCAACATCAAGGACGAGGTCCTCGCCCATGATCTACCGACTCGTCTCGACCTCCTCATTGATCTGGCCATACGTACAGAGAAGAGGTTTGATCTCTGCCGCCGCTCCAGGCCCATGGATTTTCCCACTCGTTCCGCCGCTGCACCTATCTTTTCCCCCCAACCTACTCAATCTGAACCAGAGCCCAAGCGGTTAGGTGGACTGCGCATTTCCACCAAGGAGAGGGAATGTCGCATTATTCATCGTCTCTGCATGTATTGTGGCGCAGCCAACCACTTCGTGGCATCATGTCCAGGAAAGGGCAAACGCTCGTCAGTCGGTGAGGGATTACTGGCGAGCGCTACTTCAATCTCTCCTTCAGGATCGCGCACTGTCATTCCCGTTACCCTGTAGTGGTCTGGTTTGTCAGTCTCTTGTAATGCCTTAATAGACTCTGGGGCTGAGGGGAATTTCCTAGATGAGTCCTGGGCCCGCAAGCAAGGTGTCCCTTTGAGGGAGCGGGAGGAGGCCACTCCCCTTGTTGCCCTAGATGGAAGTCCCCTACCCAGGGTTAATTTTCAGTCTGCTCCTTTATCTCTCACTGTCTCTGGTAATTATCACGAGACCATTTTTCATCAGACTTTTTTAATTTTCCGCTCCCCCTTTGCTCCTTTAGTTTTAGGACATCCCTGGTTAGTTAAACACAATCCTCACATTAACTGGTCTAATAATAACATCCTCTCTTGGAACCTGTCTTGTCATGTCGAATGTTTATTGTCTGCTAATCCCCCTGTTTCCTCTGTTTCTGTGTTTCAGGAGGAGCCGGGTGATTTGACCGGAGTGCCGGAGGAATATCATGACTTGAGGGCGGTTTTCAGTTGTTCACGGGCAACTTCTCTCCCTCCTCACCGGCTGTACGACTGTAGTATAGAACTTTTACCCGGGACCACACCCCCTCGCAGTAGATTGTTCTCTCTATCCGCGCCCGAACAAAAGGCATTAGAGAGGAGTCTCTTAACGCCGGTACCATAGTCCCTTCCTCCTCGCCAGCCGGGGCAGGGTTTTTCTTTGTTAAGAAAAAAGACGGCTCTTTACGTCCCTGTATCGATTATCGTGGGCTTAATGACGTGACCGTCAAGAATCGCTACCCCTTACCGCTCATGTCATTTGCTTCAGGGGGCTAGAGTTTTCACCAAGTTGGATCTTCGCAACGCGTACCATCTCATTCGTATAAGGGAGGGGGATGAATGGAAGACTACGTTTAATACACCGTTAGGGCACTTCGAATATCGGGTGCTTCCGTTCGGGCTCGTGAACGCCCCAGCTGTTTTTCAGATGTTAATCAATGACGTTCTTAGAGACATGCTTAATATCTTTGTGTTTGTGTATCTTGACGATATATTGATTTTCTCTCCATCTCTCGAGGTACACGTACAGCAGGTGCGTCGAGTCCTTCAACGCCTACTTGAGAATCGCCTGTTTGTAAAGGCTGAGAAATGCACTTTTCACGCGCCCAGCGTCACCTTCCTCGGTTCCATGATCTCCGCAGATGGTGTTAGTATGGACCCTGCTAAGGTTCGGGCGGTTTCCGATTGGCCAATCCCTGACTCTCGTGTTGCGCTCCAACGGTTTTTGGGGTTTTCTCATTTTTATTGACGTTTTATACGTAACTTCAGTCAAGTAGCGGCTCCTCTTAAAGCTTTAACGTCAGTCGAGTCTTGTTTTAGGTGGTCAGAGTCCGCTCAGAAGGCATTTGATCACTTAATGTCTCTCTCTATCTCAGCTCCTATTCTCGTGACCCCTGATAGCTCTAAACAATTCACTGTTGAGGTTGACGCGTCAGAGGTAGGGGTGGGAGCCATCCTCTCCCAACGCTCATCCGACAATAAGTTGCACCCCTGTGCTTTTTTTCCCACCGTCTCTCGCCTGCGGAGCATAACTATGACGTAGGCAATCGTGAGCTGCTGGCCATACGTTTGGCCTTGGGAGAGTGGCGTCATTGGTTAGAGGGTGCTTCCTTACCGTTTATCGTGTGGACAGATCACCGTAACCTAGAGTACATTCGAGTACATTTTGTTCCCGTTTCTGCACGCTTAGCAGTTCTTCAGTGGACTCATTCCTCCAAATTAACCGCCCATCCCGGCGTTCGGGGCACACTCTCCACTATTCGCCAGTGCTTCTGGTGGCCTACTCTTGACCGTGACTCACGACGTTTCATTGCATCATGTACGGTCTGCGCACAGACCAAATCTAGCAGTTCTCTGCCGGCGGGTCTCTTAAGACCACTACCCACTCCGTCCCGGCCCTGGTCTCACATAGCCCTTGATTTTATTACTGGCTTACCCCCGTCAGCAGGTAATACTGTCATTCTGACTATAGTGGATCGATTTTCTAAAGCCGCGCACTTTGTCCCCCTTCCTAAACTTCCTTCGGCCAAGGAGATGGCTCAGGTTTTGGTCAATCACGTCTTTAAGATACACGGTCTCCCCTCAGACGTCGTTTCGGACAGGGGCCCTCATTTCACGTCCCAGTTCTGGAAAGAATTCTGTCGCCTAATCGGCGCGTCTGTCAGCCTCTCCTCTGGGTTTCATCCCCAGACTAATGGCCAGGCTGAACGGACCAATCAGATCGTTGGCTGCCTTTTACGCAGCTTAGCCTTTCGTAGCCCATCATCTTGGTCAGAGCAATTGCCCTGGGCAGAATATGCCCATAATTCTTTACCTACGTCCGCAACCGGTTTATCCCCGTTTAATTCTTGCCTTGGCTATCAACCTCCTTTATTCTCCTCGCAGAATGCGGACTCCAATGTCCCTTCAGTGAGGCGTTCATCAATCTCTGTAAGCGCACCTGGAGAATAGTTAGATCCGCGCTCCGTCGCACCAAGTCCCGTACTCAAAAGTACGCCAATAAGCATCGTATCAGAGGGCCTAAGTATCATTGTGGTCAGAAAGTGTGGCTATCCACCCAAAATTTACCTCTCCTGACTCCCTCCCGCAAGCTGGCCCCCCGCTTTATCGGACCTTGTCAGGTTTCTAAGATCGTTAGTCCTGTCGCGGTCAAACTAAAACTCCCTCCCAATCTGCGTCGCATCCATCCCGTTTTTCATATTTCATGCATTAAACCGTTCGTACGCGCGCCTGCTCCCACCCCCCCATCTGTCCCTGTTCGTGTCGAGGATGCTCCTGTTTACACTGTGCGTAAACTCCTAGATATGCGTCGTTGTGGTCGGGGTCTCCAGTTTCTCGTTGACTGGGAGGGTTATGGTCCTGAGGAGAGAAGTTGGATCCCCTCCCGGGACGTGCTGGACCGCTCTCTCATCGATGATTTCCTCCGCACTCGCCAGGTTCCTACCTTGGGAGCGCCAGGGGGCGCTCCTTAGGGGAGGGGCACTGTCATGTTTTCGGTTTTCCTTCTCTCCTTCCCCCCTCCCCTCTGCTGTTTTTCCTCGCTACACTCACACTCTTCCTCAGCTGTTCCTCATTATCGCTCCTCTGTCTCGCTAATAGATTCACACCTGTTCTCGCTTCTCCCTAATCACCCTGGCTATTTCTAAGTCCCCATTTTTTGTGTTCTCTGCTTGATTATTTCGTTTGCTGTAGATGCTGATGCTTCGCAATCATCTTGTGCCTGTCTTGTCCTGTCGTGTCGGACCCTATCCTGCCTTTCGTGCTCCAGTCACAGGTCAGATCCTGACCTGGGCCCCAGTTAGTCAAGTATAAACACTAAGACTATGTGCCATATTTCTAGAGAGAAGAGTGGCGCCACCCCAGGAGGGATGAAGACCATCTCTTTTAAACAGGTCAGGTCTGCCCCAAAAGCTTGTCCAATTGTCTATGAAACCTATGTTATTCTGTGGGCACCACTTAGACATCCAGCCATTGAGTGATAACAATCTGCTATGCATCTCGTCACCACGGTAAGCATTTAACATTTACTATTCCTAAACTGCACTTCTACAACATTGTTAATTTCAACATTTAGGCTATAGCCTTCATTGTTGAAATCAAAAGTTGTAAAGTATTCGTTAACATAGTTAATGCACTGTGAAGTAACATTACCAAACAATGAACAGCTGTGTTTTTATAAACTAAGATAAACAAAGATTAAAAAAATATAGTAACAAAACTATTGCTAATGGTAAGTTCATGTTAGTTAATATGTTAACAATTCAAACCATATCCTAAAGTTACAAACAAATACTTTACTCTAATTTAAATAATACTCTGATGTTTAAATCATTTAAAATGAGTATGTAAGTGTGCTCATGCCATTTTTGATTTTAAGAAAAAATTTGATTAGATTTCATATCGCAATATATATCACAGAAAAATAAAATGTCGCAATATCACTTTTTTCCCAATATCGTGCAGCCCTAGTAGATCCCCACAAAGACTGTAAAAATGTAAACTGTAATTCAATTCAATTCAATTCAAGTTTATTTGTATAGCGCTTTTTACAATACAAATCGTTACAAAGCAACTTTACAGAAAATTATGTTTCTACAATATTTAGTAGTAGCTAGTAGTTTGTGCACATTTGACAGGATTTTAGAAAAAAAAATATAATAATAATAATATAAGACGTAGTCAGCTAGACGATGAACTATCAATATTATTAATTAAGTTATTATATGATGCAGTCACACATTTAGCAATAATTGTTAGTTCTGTTTGTTGATTCAGGGTTAGCATCATCTGAGGTCCTCTGAGGGTCAGCATCATCTCTTCTCAGGTGTTCTGGATCCAGACTGGAGCTTGTGTAAATCCTAGTTACATCCCGTGGCGAAATCTAGAAACGAAATACAGACATCATTAGCATAGCTGCTGATCCAACAAAGTAAAATTAGTTTAAACCAAGCTAATAAATAAAAATGCACCTTTGATCAGATGCAACTACACTCACAATTAAATAGATACATTATTCAAATGCTTGGCGAAAGAGATGTGTTTTAATCTAGATTTAAACAGAGAGAGTGTGTCTGAACCCCGAACATTATCAGGAAGGCTATTCCAGAGTTTGGGAGCCAAATGTGAGAAAGCTCTACCTCCTTTAGTGGACTTTGCTATCCTAGGATCTACCAAAAGTCCAGCGTTTTGTGACCTTAGGGTGCGTGATGGGTTGTAGCGTGGTAGAAGGTTAGTTAGGTATGCAGGAGCTAAACCATTTAGGGCCTTATAGGTAAGTAATGATAATTTGTAACTGATACGGAACTTAATAGGTAGCCAGTGCAGAGACTATAAAATTGGGGTAATATGATCATATTTTCTTGACCTCGTAAGGAATCTAGCTGCTGAATTCTGGACTACCTGTAGCTTGTTTATTGACGAAGCAGTACAACCACCTAGAAGTGCAATACAATAGTCCAGTCTAGAGGTCATGAATGCATGAACTAGCTTTTCTGCATCAGAAACAGATTACATGTTTCGTAGCTTGGCAGTGTTTCTAAGATGGAAGAATGCAGTTTTTGTAACATTAGAAATATGATTTTCAAAAGAAAAATTGCTGTCTAATATAACACCCAGATTTCTGACTGTAGAGGAAGTAACAGTACATCCGTCTAGTTGCAGATTGTAATCTACAAGATTCTGTGTAGTGTTTTTTCGTCCAATAATTAGTATCTCTGTCTTATCCGAATTTAATTGGAGAAAATTATTTGTCATCCAATCTTTTACATTTTTAACACACTCTGTTAGCTTAGATAATTGGGAAGTTTCATCTGGTCTCGTTGAGATATATAGCTGAGCATCATCAGCATAACAGTGGAAGCTAATTCCGTATTTTCTAATAATATTACCAAGGGGCAACATGTATATTGAAAATAGAAGGGGACCTAGGACGGATCCTTGTGGCACTCCATATTTTACTGATGATAAATGAGATGACTCCCCATTTAAGTAAACAAAATGGTAGCGATCGGACAGGTAGGATCTAAACCATCTTAGAGCCTGCCCTTGAATACCTGTATAGTTTTGTACTGTAAGCTTAGCTTTTTTTTAAACTTGTCTGTAAAATCTCTGTACTTTTGTCATTTAAAGGCCTTTTTGTCAGAAATTGTCTTTAAAACCCTTCCTGCCATCTGCACCATACCACACAAATGGAAAAATGGTGTGCACATCATACATGGAAATGAAGCGGTCCTTCATTAACATTCATCCTGTAAGTAAAAGCAACACTTAAAATTACAGTGCCCTGTGTAGTCAAGTCACCTTTATTTATTTTGTTTAAGACACACATTGTACAATACAAATAGTTAGATATTTTGAATAAAAAAAATTATGACAGAATTTTCATTTTTTGGTGAATTATCACTTTAACCAATTTAAATTCGCTATAGCTTTTAACTCATTTAAATTCACTCATTTGTAAAGTGAGTGTATCAATGAAATATCATCACAATGCATGTTAACTGAATTTTTATTTTTTTATTTCTTTTAAGGTTGGCACTAATTAGTGCTGTACTTGAATCATGAGACAAGCCAGAATCCACATGTCCTGGTGCTTGGTGACAAGGAAAACTCCTCCCAAGTTTTTATTATTTTAAACGGGGAGGCGATGGAACAGAAGATGATACGACAAGCGAAAGCGGCGTGGAGAGCCGCTTCTGGGAATTTAGCCCATCCAAGTGCACACACACAGCAGTGAGAAGTGAACACACACCTGGAGCAGTGGGCAGCTATATATCCAGTGTCCGGAGAGCAACTGGGGGTTCAGTGCCTTGCTCAAGGGCACTTCAGCCATGGGTATTGAGGGTGGAAGAGAGCGCTGTTCATTCACTCCCTCCACCTACAACTCCTGCCAGCAAGAGACTCAAACCTCTGATTTTTGGGGTTACAGGTCCAACTCTAACCATTAGGCCACAGCTGTGGACCGTATTAGCACATTTGTGTGTTTTGATATGAATATGAATCGACACATTTGTACATCTTGAAAATGTCAGTTGTATTTTTACACATTCTTGTACATTGAATTAAAATATTTTAAAATATATTTGTAAATGTGTTACTTGCATATTAAAATAAAATCTGTAAGTTACAACAAAGTAGTTTCAAAATATGGTTGTATTAAGTCATTTTTAATAAAAATACTGATGTTAATTAATATAAATAATAACCTCAACTGTTGGGTATCTTTTAACCCAACAAGATTTTAACCCAATGGGTTGGGTTGAAATAACCCATAGATGCGAAGGTGCTATACCAACCCATAGTTGGGTTACTTGTTGGGTTATTTTTAACCCAACATTTTTTAGTGTGTATGAAGCCTGTATTAATAATATATTATAAGGGTGTTCTTAAAGCATTATAATGAATGCATAATGCATTATAAAAAACCTTTTACTGTAATATGTGTCATCTCACTAATATATTATAATGTTTACTTATTTTTGGTTATAGTTTTTAAGAGATTATTATTTATAACACAATGAATATGCTGCATCAACTTTTACAATAGATTATATTTCTCATAGTCATAATGTATTATATGTCTCATATTATGCCATTTTTCGTATGCTTCTTAAAGCAGTCAAAGACCTCTTATAAGTAGTAATGATAATAATAATAATAATAATCAGTCATCTCAAACAAATCTGAAACAGCCATAAGATCAGACACATTTTCTATAAACTATTTTTATTGTAAAATCAGTTTGATTATTTTGATGGTACCCCTGCTGTTGAGTAACTCTGCAACTATATCAACTAGTGTTAATCAGAGTATTACTATGTCTGCTACTGTAAATATATGCTAACACTTTATTTTGATGGTCAACCAACAGATAAACTGACAATAAGTGTTTTTGCAAGTACGTCAACTTATTCTACCATACTAGATTCTACCATTCTTGAGCACACTAATACTCTAATGAGAGTTAGTTGGGATGTCGTGGAAAAGTTGCCTGTCATTGATTGGTTCAGGGGACCATCAACATAAAATGTAACCATATAAAAGATTGCATTTTTTCAGTTAATTAACATTCAAAACGTTAAAGAAACACTCCAATCCCTTAACCAATCAATTAACCAAAGAAACAAACCAATCCCTTAACCAATCAATTAACCAAACAAGCAGGTCATGTGACAAGAACTAACCAATCAGCTTCATCCTTTCCCATAACAACGTTGAAAGCTCAGCCAAGATGAAGGAACAGCTGATCATAGCTGTATATGGATTGCCATTTTGAAGTAAACTTAGTAGCAGAGCTACTGCAAGCGATTTTTAGAGCTGCAAATCCATTTATCCTTTGCTGAAATTTCCGCATCTTCATGGAGAGAGCACATCATGGAGAGAGCTTGTCATGGTTGCTTAGCAACAGCAGACGCCACAGGCCGGCGACACACTTGATGCGTGGCGCATCTCTCTGTCTGTTTTTTTCTCACACAACCTCTGTGATAATTCCAGAGCAAATTACCTACTGTTTTTCAGCAAACTCAGTGATCCTCTGAGAAAACTAATCCCGTCCGAATGCGAATGTCTGTGATTGCCGGTGATATTTTATTTCACAATGCGTTTCCTTGTGTGTTTTGGCCAACGTGAATTACCGTAGATGCTCTTACCGCGCGGATATTTGATATATTTGCTTAGCGGCAAATAAATAATAATAATAAAATAATACAAATAATAAAATCAAGAGCAAGATCGCATAAACTGTTAATACAGTCTATTGTAATATCAGCATCAGGTAAGATTACTCAGGTTCATTTATGTACTCAGTTACATAATGTTTTAATTAAATTTAATTTAAAAAAAAGGAAAACAAGTTAAACTAAAGGAACCACACATTAACATGGTTTTGCTATACTAGCCATTTAGTATTTATTGTGTAATAATTCTAATGGCAATCATTCTGAATGAATTAAATGCACGCATACAGAGCGCGTGATCTCTGTGACACCCAGATGCACAAATCAGACCCTCCCACCTCTGTAATAAACACGGAGATACTAGTCCCGTCCGAATTGGTACATGGAAATCACAGACGTCAGGTGGTAAGAATCGAAACTCAAACGTAGTTTAGAAAACTAGTCCCGTCCGAATAGTGCTTTTTACACTGAATTTGATTGTGATTTGCCTGTCCAACGTGTTTTTCTGATTCCATAATGAATCTCTTGTCGTCCATTCCTTGTCTCCTACCAAGGATATATTGCCAATATACATGCAATACGTTTGGGAGTCTGCACAGGGTGTTTATTTTGAAATTGACAGGGATTTTTGACTTTTATTTTGTATTTCCGGAGCGACTTGGACCCGCGTCCGTCAAAAATAGACTAGGCGCCTATATTTAGCGAAGCGGCGTGGAGAGCCGCTTCTGGGAAGCTTCTGAAACGCGCCGCGGCCGGTGTAAACACAAGCATTGACTAGAATGGGTGCGATCAGCTCCGGTAGCCGTGTCGCAGCCGTAATGCGCCGCACACGTGTTCAGTGTAAATGATGGGTTACCGCGACGCGCACGTGTTGGAAGCGTTTCCAGGCAAAATATAATAGGAAAATGTGTTTAAATGTCATTTTGTACACAGATACATATGAATTCATGATATTTTGATATTTGAAAGTCTATATGTTGACATAAATTCAGATATAAATGTAATTTAAAAAAATAAATAAATAATTATCGATTTTCAAATATTGCACCTGTCAAACATAATCTATTTCGCCGTCAATACTTTTGACGGTGTCCTTTATCAGTAAGCGTAGGTGTAGGTGTGTAAAAAAAAAGGATTGTTGTCATGAAGACAAGAGCGTCAGGCACGCTTCTGGTGTGTAAAGACACAGAATCCGCAACGCTTCTGTGACGCTTCAGACACGCGGCGCTCACGCCACGCAGCCAGTGTGTCACCGGCCTCAGGGGCGCAACTGTCCGAGCGCTTTGGAAAGAAGGAGAAAGCGGCGCACCCAGCTTTTCCATGAGTTTTTTTTTTATTTTAATTTATATATTTTATATTTAAACTGAAAACATGGTGTGATTAACACTCAAGTCATTCAAGTCATCGTCTCTCAAGTCAAGTCAAGTCCCGAGTCTTTAACTTTCAAGTCCAAGTCAAGTCTCAAGTCATAAAAATAGCGACTCGAGTCAACTCTAGTCCAAATCACCAAGTCACAAGTCCCCATGTGTGTATCACACTATACTGTGGATTCTGAAAGTAAAAGGGGGCATTATGTACAGAAGTTGTTGAGACATAAAAAACTATGGAAATACCCTTAAATAAAACCTAAGAATGATTTATTACTTTGTATTTATTTTTATATGCTTTGTATTGCTTGTAAACTGTTTGATTATGAAAAACTTAAGTACAGAGAATGCAGCAAAAAACCTGTCTCAAACATAATGGAATGTATGTCTAGACTTGTACAGTTTGTACTGCACTGATAAAAATATTTTGTGGTGAAGTAAATACTACATAAAAATAAATGTTATTTCTACATTAAATAATCAAGTTTATGCAATATAGTATAATAAATCATATTGTACTAATCAATTTAAGCTTGTAAAAATTTGTACAAGTTTGAAATTATAAGCATATTTTACTTGGAATTGTTTGTTATGTTCACAAGGATTTTTTAAAGTAAATATCAAAGTTATGATCCTTTTTTTCCCATACTGCACTGGGACATGAATAATTAAAATGGTTAAAATTTTCCCTGTTTTCGAGTTGTATTTACACTGTTTTATGATTTGTTAGGTTCAGTAGCTTACTGTTTTGTGTTATATGGAGTTAATTCTCTTCTAAAAATTACCCATTTATACTCAAAAACAAATCACTGATTGTTACCATCATTGTGTAGGATGGACCAGGTATTAAGGTCTCTGTGTTCATTTGGGTAATAATTATATTGAGTGGGCACATTATCTTTAAAGGATAACAAGTTGTCTACGGGCTTACTTGTATATGTGGAAGTGAACCACATGGTTTAATAGCATGGTTGCTTTCCAGTGCTATCTTGTTTGAGTAAATTATATAAATTGTACCTGAGGGTAATGCACTTGAGGACTGCATATTCAACAAAATAACTAGATAGATATTACTCATCAAACTCCAATTGGCCATGTTACATTTGCTCAATTCCTTTGCTAAATCTAACTTAAGTAGATTTTACTTAATTCAATACTTTTACAATTTTACTTAAAATGTATGTGTGCAAAAACTTGCAAAATAAAAATTCAGTAAATCTATTTTTTTTTTTTTTCACTGTGTTATTAAGTCTAAAGTTCAGTCTTTTGTACAGACCAAAGCTGCCAAGGAAAACATGTACATATGCAATCTGTCAATATTGGATCAGTTTGTAAAACATTAAGATAGCACAACAGTATTTTTTTAGAAATAGTCATATGCTGTTTTTTTTCTTCAACATCTTCTTTCTGTCATTGGCTAAATGTTTCATCATGTGTGAATTACAGAAGCATCCTATTTGTAACATACAGATAAAAGCATCCACATACAGCACACACATCTAACACACCTTAGCTAAAGCATTGAGAATGAGGTTAACAATGGCAGTTCTTCTGCTTCTATACAAATGTCTTATATTCAGTTTGGCTGCCACAGGTTTAACCATGGCAACAGAAATGGTCATCTCTGAATTAAGTGCTAAACATGAAGACAAACAGCCGACTTGCCCTTTGAAAATATGCACAGACGTACTGAAGGATCTTGGAGCCACAGAGAAGCAACTAAAAGATCTGGAAATCAGACTTGCTAACAGTGAAGCTCAGATTGAGCAAATCAAAAAGGAAACCCAAGGTGAGACTATAGTGTTTTTGAAGATGTGCTGTAATATCATATACAATGAAGAAGAATTGGTGTAGGATTTATTTTGTAATTATTGATGAAATTCCCTAGCAATGTCTGATTAAAGACCTTTTCAAATGGCATGCATCACATTGAATTAAATGTGAAATTAGTATTTTCCTTTAAAACGCAGTCCAACAATCTAGGTTTTATATAATAATAATAATAATAATA
The DNA here is from genome assembly GCF_003368295.1 of Carassius auratus. NCBI lineage: Eukaryota > Metazoa > Chordata > Actinopteri > Cypriniformes > Cyprinidae > Carassius > Carassius auratus. Next base: position 545,033 of record NW_020527884.1, read on the forward strand.
ATAATAATAATAATAATAAAAGTGTTCCAAAAACTATTATATATAATTTGTCTGCATTGCTAGATTTCAACATTTTAAGGTATATGTTCTCTTTAGACAGGCCAAAGGTGGCGTTTTCAGCTTCATTCGGATCAAATGGTTTCTTTGGACCGGTTAAAGCAGATTCAACACTGGTTTACAAGAATGTCTTCATTAATGTTGGTGATGCCTACAACCAGGACACGGGTATTGTTAATACATGCTGCTGAAATTAATATAAACACACTTGTATAATTCATGTCTACAGCTGTTAAATGGAGAACTGTCTCTCTCTTTAACAGGGATTTTCACAGCACCAGTACGAGGAGTTTACTATTTCAGTTTCTTCTACCATTGTGCACCTGATCATGGAACAAAATTAAACTTGTATAGAAATGGAAAGCCAGAAGCATTGGCACAAAACCACAAGAGTGAACAGTCTGCAGAGAACGGAGGCAATGGCTTAATACTACTGTTGGAGAAAGAGGATCAAGTCTACATGGTACTCCAAAAGAACAATTGGATCTGGGATACATATAATGTCACAGTGTTTAGTGGTTTTCTTATTGATGCCATGTAAATAAAATACACCCTGGGAACAAATATAACAGTTAAGCAGCATGTTATGGGCTTACAGGTTAAGGTGAAATACCACGATACTTAATCCAGTCTTTGTTTGATGTGAATAAAACATTGCAACTTTAAAACAACCAGTATCAGATTACTTATTATTATTAATATTATTATTATTATTATTAGGGGTTCAAGCGTGTAGTGCTCAAACCCTGTTCTTGGGTCATTTCATGTCAACTTAACCAGAGGTCTCCAGCAAAAAAAAAAAAAAAAAAAAAAAAAAAAATTTGCTAATATATTTTTTTTATATATAAGAAAGATAAACATGTATATGAGAAGTGATGAAAGCCAATATATTAAATGTCATGCGTGACAATTACTAAGTAATCTAAATAAGATGGCAGCATCATGTTATTTTTACACAAAGATTGGTATACTAAAAAAACTTTTGCATTCATCCAATTAAAATAAATAAATAAATAAATAAATAAATAGGGCAATAGTTCACACCTATATTTTATAACTTGAGCCAATGAAAAATAAATAACATTTTGCCCTAAACAATATTTTATATGTCTTTGAAAACTATTTTATGAAACATGGCACAAAGTATAATTTTATTGTTGAAGAAAGACAATTAATTTAAATTCTATGTTTGATCTAAACAAAATTATATAGATTTAATCAAAACAAAAATTATCATTTAAAAATTAGGGGTAACACTTTCTATCAAGACTGTATTAATAAAACATTATTTTTCGTATGCTTATTAAAGCTGTCAAAGACCTCTTATAAGTAGTAGTGGTAGTAATAATAATAATAATAATAATAATAATATTCAATCATATCAAACAAATCTCAAACAGCCATAAGATCAGACACATTTTCTCTAAACTATTGTTATTGTAATATCAGTTTTATTATTTTGATGGTACCCCTTAGACAACTGTTGAGTATGCAAACACTTGATTTTGATGGTCAACCAACAGATAAACTGAAAATAAGTGTCTTTGCAAGTACATCAGCTTATTCTACCAAACGAGATTCTACCATTATTGATCATACTGATACTCTAATGAAAGTTAGTTGGGATGTCGTGGAAAAGTTGCTTATAGTCAATTGATTAAGCAGACCATCATAAATGTAACCCGCCTTGTCTGTCTGCGTTGTGTTCTGGGTTGTTCTCAAGTAGACACAGGGGCACTGGCTGTCACAATGTGGTTTATTATCTGCGGTCATAAACAATATGGCAATGAGTGTTGCGTGACATCAGATTAGCATCTCAGTCAAATACAGCATTGCTCTGACTGTATTCACATTAATCACATTTAACCTCTTTTCATAAAGAAAAACTACATACATTTGTAATTAAAACAAATACAAAGAAAAATAGCACAGAAATTCCCAATAGAAAAACACATTGTAAATTCCCCTTAGTCATTCATTAATTAAATTGGATAAACCACACATATATTCATTCATCTAGAACAAATTTGCACAAAATCACAAAAAAAAAAAAACATACCTGCGGTCATAAACAATATGGCAATGAGTGTTGCGTGACATCAGATTAGCATCTAAAAAAAAAAAATAGCATCACATCAATACAATGTTAATGGCCTGCAGAACAGCTACCTCACCATGTGCTGCAGCAGCTACCGAACTGCATTTAACATATAAAAGACACAATATCGCGGCTCGTAGTTCGTTAAGACTACTGCAAGATTCACTCATCATCATAAACACTCTTACACAGTGATAAGTCAACAAATAAGGGATAATAGCAACTTATATATCCGTTTTATTATCGGAGAGACCTGACGTGAACTCACCTCAGTCAAATCCAGCGTTGCTCTTACTGAGGTCAACCCATAGAAAGTAAAAGAAATTGACACAGCGACCCCATTGGAACTCAATTGAGACAAATGAAGCCCAGTTTTAGCGTTTTTTAGCACTTCCGTTTCTGACGCGCAGACTCAAACGAAGCTTGACGACGTCAGCAACCTGTCTGCCAGATGTAAATCTTCTAAGTGGCTGTGCGTGCAAACTGCCATCGTTAATCTTGCAGAGACGGCGAGCTTGAGCGGGGACTTCTTTGTCGTGAGTGAGCAGGAGTAAGTATTCTGATTAATTATTTTGTATAGTATTTTAAAATGTAACGCCAGTACGCCATATTAAGTTAATTGCCTGCGAGCTTCTCCTCCTGTCTGTACGGTAATGCGACAGAGAGCCGAGTGGTTATGACGCAATCGTTAGCCTATTTTTTACAAAAACTGTTTATACGGGGCCATAATGTAACATAGAAGGTAATGGAGCCCTTTATATATTGTCGTGTATCTTTAGAAATAAATAATGGACAAACAGAGTCTTTAAACGCCTCAGATGTAAAGTTATTCGCTGTCAAAGTGACGCCAAAATTAATGGGAGTCAATGGGAATGCTAACGCAAGTGAAGTTCTGCTACAAGATGGCAGCACGCAGCCGACTTCAACTTCCGGTCGAGTTCCTTGCCCCTTGGGTCAACCTTGCGCGGCGTCTGATGACGTCACACGAACGCACTGCACTAACCCGACACGCAGGCAGAATGAACTCAAAACTAAACTCCCAGTAATACAAAAATAAATATTTTTGGTGGAATTCATAAGTATACAAATAAACCTGCTACATAAAGGACTGCATTTTTTCAGTTAATTAACATTCAAAATAAAATAAAAAACACTCAAGTAACACTCAACATCTAACCACTCACAAGCTGTAGTAATATACTGTGCACATCTTAAACAATGTCAAGATATGATACAGTCCATTATACTGAAAATGAAGTAGACTTAATATGGTGTTCATTGTGTGTTATAAATAATCATACGCTTAAACTTGTAACCACATGTAAGTATAATGATGTATTATAATGGAGTTGATATGACATAAGTTTTTTTTTTCTTTTATAATGCATTCATTATAATCCCTTAAAGCTGCTGTAGGGAACTTTTGACGCTCTAGCGGTTAATAAACAGAACTGCTTGCGTCTTCCGGAAGAACATTGTAGCCGGATACCCCCGAAGCAATTTAAAATAGTCCGAATATAAACACTAGTGATTCAGGACAAGCTAAAAACACGGATTGGAAAATGGATTCATGGTGTACTCGCTTATTATGTTCATTTTTCTACATTTTGAACACAAACAAAGTTACGGACCGCAGCTCTGATTGGTTGTTTTTTACCGGGAGCGCATGACTTTCTGCAAATGGCAATAGGACACTGGGAGGAGCCAGAGGAGCTTGATTTATTCACAGATTATCGGTCTCATATTCTACTGTCAGGATATAATGACAGGTTTAACAAATATGTAAAAAATATTTTTTTTACAAAATTTCCCTACAGCACCTTTAAGAACACTCTCATAATGTATTATAAATACCGTATTTTCTGGACTATAAGTCACACTTTTTTTTTCATAGTTTGGCTGGTCCTGTGACTTATAGTCAGGTGCGACTTATTTATCAAAATTAATTTGACATGAACCAAGAGAAATTAACCAAGAGAAAACATAAATGCGTTCTAAATAAATGCGACTTATAGTCCAGTGCGACTTATATATGTTTTTTTCCTCATCATGACATATTTTTGGACTGATGCAGCTTCAGGTGTGACTCAGGTGTGACTTATAGTCAGAAAAATACGGTACTGGCTTTATAGAAAGTATAAAAGAGAAACTGCTTTCTGTGATCAGTCTCAAAAATCCCAATCAGAGCACCCCATGCATTGATTAATTTGTGGTTGGCCACCACAATATCAAAACTGACCTTAACAAATAGATTTTATAAAAGAAAATGAAAAAAAATATATATAGAGATTTTTGAAAGGTGAAAAGTCTGCTTTATTATAGTCCTGCCTTATTATTTTATATTTGATGCTTCAGCTATATTATTGCAGAGCTCTAAATGTTTTACATATTACACCAAATCTAAATCTGTGTGAAGATTTATAACCATCCGCACTATTAATAAAGGAAGAAAAATAAAGACCAACCTGTTTGTTCTTGAGTATCTTCAGTGTGTTTGATTCTGCAGGATTCTGGATCTCTCATCTTCTCTTTGTCCGCTTTAATAAACTCAGTCTATGCAAACAAATAATACCATAATAAAGCATAATAAATGGGGTGAAAACAGAAAGATATTAAATAGAGTCATTTCAGCAGCTCTGTTAATATCAAGTCTCAGACGATCAACACTCATTTAACAACACATTCAGATCATCAGCAGATCATCTCTCTTTATTCTGAGTGTTTGCTAGAAACACATTATTTGAGTCGGGATATATGATAAAAGCCAATTTCTCACAATATTTATAAAACATAAATAATACAAGAACAAACACTAAAGTAAAAAACTGCCATAAAGCACCATAATATGAATGTCCAAAGATCTTGATTTTCTGAAATCTAAATTCATTGCAATAATTTTTTTTTATTATTAACAATTTTAACAACAGTCTTGTATGTACAGAAACAAACAATGGCCATAAAAAAAAAAACTAAGCTTTTTTACAGCTATAGGGTATATTATACTGCAACACACTACAGTTTAATGTAGTAAAAACTAAACTACACTACAGTATTTACAAACCCGATTCCTGTACAAATTGTGAATAAAAACAGAATGCAATGATTTAGAAGATTCAAATTTCAATATTTTATTCAGAATACAACAAAGATGACATATCAAAAGTTTAAACTGAGAAAATGACTAATTTTAAGGGAAAAATAAGTTGATTTTAAATTTCATGGCATCAGCACATCTCAAAAAAGTTGGGACAAGGCCATGTTTACGACTGTGTGCCGCCCTCTCTTCTTTTTATAACAGTCTGCAAACATCTGGGGACTGAGGAGACAATTTGCTCAAGTTTAGGAATAGGAATGTAGTCTCATTCTTGTCTAATACAGGCTTCTAGTTGCTCAAATGTCTAAGGTATTCTTTGTCACATCTTCCTCTTTATGATGCGCCAAATGTTTTCTATGGGTGAACGATCTGGACTACAGGCTGGCCATTTCAGTACCTGGATCCCTCTTCTACACAGCCAAGATGTTGTAACTGATGCAGTATGTGGTCTGGCATTGTCATGTTGGAAAATGCAAGGCCTTCCCTGAAAGAAACGACGTCTGGATGGGAGCATATGTTGTTCTAGAACTTGGATATACCTTTCAGCATTGATTATGCCTTTCCAGATGTGTAAGCTGCCCATGCCACACACACTCATGCAACCCCATATCATCAGAGATGCAGACTTCTGAACTGAGCGCTCATAACAACTTGGGTTGTCCTTTTCCTCTTTAGTCCGGATGACATGGCGTCCCAGTTTTCCACTTAGAACTTAAAATTTTGATTCGTCTGACCAGTGGCGTGACAGTTTTCCACTTTGCCACAGTCCATTTTAAATGTGCCTTGGCCAAGAGAAAACGCTTGCGCTTCTGGATCATGTTTAGATATGGCTTCTTTTTTGACCTATAGAGTTTTAGCCGGTAACGGCGAATGGCACGGTGGATTGTGTTCACTGACAATGATTTCTTGAAGTATTCTTGAGCCCATGTTTTGATTTCCATTACAGTTGCATTCCTGTATGTGATGCAGTGCCGTCTAAGAGCTGAAGATCACGGGCATCCAGTATGGTTCTCCGGCCTTGACCCTTACCCACAGAGATTGTTCCAGATTCTCTGAATCTTTGAATGATATTATGCACTGTAGATGATGATTACTTTAAAATCTTTGCAATTTTTCTCTGAGAAACTCCTTTCTGATATTGCTCCACTATTTTTCGCCGCAACATTGGGGGAAGTGGTGATCCTCTGTCCATCTTGACTTCTGAGAGACACTGCCATTCTGAGAGGCTCTTTTAATACCCACTCATGTTGCCAATTGACCTAATAAGTTGCAAATTGGTCTTCCAGCAGTTCCTTATATGTACATATATTTGGCTTGACATTTCAAAATGTCTCACTTCGAACATTTGATATGTTATCTATATTCTGCTGTGAATAAAATATAAGTTTATGAGATTTGTAAATTACTCCATTCCTTTTTTTACTCACTATTTCTACAGTGTCCCAACTTTTTTGTAATCAGGTTTGTAATTCCTGTGTTATTGTTCACAGATTGTTGACACAGTGTTCAGCTAATTAAGATCTTAAGTGCAGACCAACAGCAGAATTTGCAGATTTGGCTTCAGTTGTACAAAGGTCTTTATGTTCTTCCTGTTCTTAAATTTCCAGGTATGAATGAGAAACCCCATCAGACGATTCAGTGCATGCAGGGAACTGATCAAATCATTTAAAGTGATCTGTGAACAAATGCACACTGTTTTGCAAGTTTCTTTGTTCAAGACTTGGAACAGAATTAACTCAAAAGAGTGATTAATTCGTGAATGGGGTTGCTTGGCTGAGGGACAGGTCTAAAATGTCTGTGAAGCCTCCTGCAAGCTGCTCTGCAGATGCCCTAAGCACACGTCCAGGAATACCATTTGTGGGCGTGAGTTTGAAAGGTTGGTGGTCTGCTGAGGGTGTGATATTGGTGTCCGTCTCGGTGCTGTCGCTGTTGAAGTGAGCAAAAAAGTAATTTAGCTCGTTAAGGAGGGAGACGTCTGTGACCGTTGGGAGTGGAGTTGCTTGACTTGTAGTCACTGATGATCTGGATGCCCTGCCACATGTGTCGAGGTCAGAGTTGTAAAAGTGTTCCTCTACTTTGAGCTTGTAGCAGATTCTTGTGTGAATGGGGCATCGTTCATGACTCAGATAAAAAAGCACACTTGGAATAAATGACATTTGATGAGGATTTGTTGAGGAAAAACATCAGATCTGAAAGTGCTGGATTTGAAGATTATATACTTATTGTGAATGTTTTCTGTATGTCTGTGTAGAGAAGATGATTAACTGAAACACTTACCACATTCAGTGCAATGATACGGTTTCCCTCCAGTGTGAATCCTCTTGTGTATTTTAAGAGATGTTGACTGATTGAATCTCTTGTCACAGTGTTGAACACTTGTACGGTTTCTCTCCACTGTGGATCTTCAAACTGTATGCTGAAGTAAAAGTCTTTTCACACTCAAAGCACATATTCTCTCTCACAGCATTATGTATTTTCAGATGCTCTTTCAAATGATGTAGTAATGAAAAACTCCTTCCACACAAATGACATGAATGTGGCTTCTCCTTTGTATGAACTCTCAGGTGCTGCTTCAGTTTTGAAGCTCTCATAAATATTTTGCCATAGTGATCACATGTGTGTGGTTTCTCTTTAGTGTAGATCATCCTGTTAATGCTTAAGGTTTGATGATTGTGTGAAACTTTTGCCGAACTCATCACATCTGTGTGGTTTTTCTCCGGTGTGGATATTCATGTGTATCTTAAGGTTTGATGATTGTGTGAATCTCTTCCCACATTGATCACAAATGAATGGTTTCTCTCCAATGTTTACTCTCATATGAACAAGACTCGTTTTCCTTGTCAAACTCTTTCCACACTGAGAGCAGTAAAATATTTCTTGGCTTTTCTTTAAATCTTTCTGTTTGGTTTGAGAGCAACTCAAAGGTTTTTCTCTACTTTTGACATGATTTTTCTCCTCAACTTCACTCAATTCTTCATTCTCCTCATTTTCTTCATTTAATTCTGAAATAAAAGCAAAAATAGTTTATTCTGAGTAAGTGGTAAAAACAGAGAAATGTGAAAGGAGATAAAAATTAACCCTGATGTAAGCACAGTGCTTTAAGTGGGCCGGTACGCACTGGTACTCAGTACCACCACTTCCAAATATAGTTCTTGACCGTACCGCCACCTTTCCGTGCGCCCAGAACGTGCTTTTGGTGTACCAGTGCGCTCATTTGGACATCTGTTTTAATAGAGGTTTTAATCTTTTGCCTGCACTGCCACTTCTCAGAGCGCCCTTCACAATTCAAGCTTCCTAAGTCATCCTACTGAGAGCAGAGACTACATTACCCATACAACCTTGAGTTTTACAAGTGAAAAGCGCATGCGTCACTTTTGCTGCTGTCAGTGTCAACAACTCAACAAGGCCGGAGAGGGTGTGTGAAATGCACACACTCGGCTCAGTAAAAATTCAAATAGAGTGAACAACACTTAATATGTTCTCCTGGCTTCTAAAACAACATGGTCAGAATCAGATAACTCGCTGGCTGACACCCCACCAAGCCTGAATGATAACGCTGCAGGTCAGACGCAAGCTAATGAAGTAATGCAGTAGCTCTTTCAGGTAGGGTGACCAGACGTCCCGAAAAAATTTGGGACAGTCCCGAAATCTAAACTGTTGTCCCGAATTCCGAATCTGGCCCTTATTGTCCCAAAAATGACACTAAAGCAAAATCTTGAGTAGTTATTGTCTGGTAAATATTAAAAACTGTATGCAGAGGTTGAGTCGTCCTGCAACCAACCCACACCAGCTGCTCATTGGCTGCAGCATCTTTTTTCTAAGTTCTAAAAAAATACCGTAGGCGGCTAGGCACGAATTTAGATATTCGTTTATCTAATTAATATATATGCACAAAGACAATACGACATTTTTGTCCCCTTTTTGTTTTTGTTTTCTTTTCTTTTATTATAGGCTACGAAGTCTAATATCATAAGCCCCCCATCCCATCACCCAAGACGGCAGACACCCCCCCCCATTATAGCATGCATATATGTATATATATATATATATATATATATATATATATATATGTATGTATGTATATTTAAAGCACTTCTTGTAAATATACATCTTGTGAACAGATTTGAAGCATTAATGAATGTGGGTGAGAAATCCCTAAATGCGATTAAACATGGATCGGACCAGCCAGCAGCTAACATCGCTACTAACAGGAGCTCAAGGTTGAGCAGACAGCGGCATTCAGCTCAGAGCGCAGCCGAGCCAAGGACTCTGATAGTGGGTGACACTATTATCAGAAACATCAGTAGCAGGACTACAACAACATGCTGCCTTCCTCAAGCAACGGTCTCTGATGTGAACAATGAACTTTAAAACATTCTGATGAAGCAAAAGACTGCAAATTGAATCATCATCCATGTGGGGAAGAATGATATTCGGAAAGAGCAGTCAGAATTCCTTAAGAAGTATTTCAGTGAACTCTTTGATACACTTCGAAGACTCAAAGTTCAGTCGTTCATCAGTGGACCACTCCCAGCAAGGGGAACAAACATGTTTTCACGGTTGCTTGGGCTGAACACATGGCTACAAAAATCTTGCAGTATAAAAGGTGTGAATTTCATTGACAACTTCAATCTTTTCTGGGGCCATAGACAACTTTTCATGGACTAGAGTGCTTAAGGACAATATCTACTTTTTACTCCGTCATCCTTCAGCAGAATGTGTCAATCCTTTCAGCACACACACACCGGGTCTGAGTCATCATGTGGTTGACATATCCCACAAGGACACTGATAACTCCATGCAGCCAAAACAAGCACTGCTGATAGACACTATCCCTGCTGAGCCCTGCCCACAGAGCTCCTCACAGACCGACTGTGATATCAAAACAGCTACAAGATTCAGCACCCAAGAACGACTTTCTGGAAAACAGCCAGGGAAGCCTGGTTAACATACCACAGCCACCGAAAACACAAGAGATACAGACCCGCTCACCGGACACATTTTCCCTTTCTCCAGCATCTCCACTTCTGTGCTTCTCACAGAAAATGGAGGAATTGGTTTATGCTGGGACTAAACTCTCTCACTCATTCGTTGCAAGCCCTCAGATATCAACAAAAAAATGGTGGGCCCCCCAAGCACTAAAGCCCATGGGCCCTGCTCCTGTGAGATCTCTCCGACTGCTGCCACAACGACAGGGCCCAAACCATCCATCTGCTGAAGGTGAAACCAAAAACAACTGATAGCAGCTCTCAGTGATATGTGTCTGGTCCCCGCTATAATAACAGCAACATTCACATATGCTTACAGAACAAGCGGGAACCCAGTGTGCCTGTAGCTTTCTCTATTTCAGTTATATCATGTGCTAGAAAGTCTAAGGCCTTCTCAAGCCAAAGGGCAAACTCATCTAATCTGCGGCCTATTATGCATTGTAATAATAAAAACTTCCTAATCATCCGGAAGAAGGAGGCGGGAACTGGCGCACAATCAAACTGAAACTTTAATGACAAAAATAAACACAAAACAGCGCACCAGCCCCTCACGGATGACTGGTGTGCACAAAATAAAAAGCAAACATAAAATATTGCCCAGGCCTGGTCCTCTCTCATCCTTCACAGTCGTTGCTCCAGTTTTATATCCTTCCATCTCTTACGTGGGACTCGAGACCGGCGGTGGGGCGCAGGTGTAGCTCATCTCCAATCACTACACCTGGCCTCACTCCTTGTTCCCACGTCTCTCGGCCCCGCCCCACTCGTCACATGCATCAAACTAAGATTGATGTAAAGACACAAAGCACTTCCATTAAGTTAGCATCTTTAAACATACACTCATAAAAAAAAAATTATAATTAATGACTTTATAACCATAAACAATCTGGATGTTATGTTTCTAAACGAAACCTGGCTAGAAGACAACAATCCTTAATGAAGCAGCCCCTCCTAACTTTAATTTCATGAGTGTCTGCAGAACTGTTAGGAGAGGTGAAGCTGTAGCTGCCCTATTTAAAGATATCAAATTTAGTCAGTACTTGTCTTCTGAATATCTAGGGATTGTGCTGAAAGGTGCTCCACGCATTCTATTTATTATTATTTACAGGCCTCCAAAATACTCTTCAGCATTTGTTGAAGAGGTCACAGAAATGTGATCAATGATTTTAATATTTATATAGATAATGCAGAAAACAAAACTACAAAAGAAATAATAATGATTCTAAACACGTTTGACCTGATTCAGCATGTGCATGGACCCATACACAAAGGGGGACGCACTCTAGACTTAATCATCAGTGGGGGTCTAAACATTTCATCCATTGTTATTAAGGACGTAGGACTAGCTGATCTCTGCTACCACTGAATCTAGATCTGTCTCTGTCAGAAGGAGATGCGTAAACACAAGTATACTATTTATGGAGCCTATATCTTTAAGAGCAAATATTTCTGTAGACTCTTGATCTTCTCCTTGATTCCTTCAACTCAAAAGTTAAGAATGTTATTGATGATATTGCTCCAATAATAGTCACTAAGAAAAAAAAAAAACAGACAGAAATCAGCTTGGAGAAGATCAACAGCAGTTCAGAATTTCTTCTCAGACCTTACAAACAGTAAGTTAAAGGGTTAGTTGCCAGCAGCCATATCAACCTGGAGCCCAAGACCGGTTGCCCACTGAAGCTAAGCAGGGCTGAGCCTGGTCAGTACCTGGATGGGAGACCTCCTGAGAAAACTAGGTTGCTGCTGGAAGAGGAGCTAGTGAGGCCAGCAGGGGGGTGCTCTCCCTGTGGTCTGTGTGGGTCCTAGCGCCCCAGTGTAGTGATGGGGACACGATACTGTCAACAAGCACCGTCCTTCGGATGAGATGTTAAACCGAGGTCCTGACTCTCTGTGGTCATCTTTCGAAAAGAGTAGAGGTGTGACCTTGGCATCCTGGCTCAATTCGCCCATTGGCCTCTGACCATCATGGCCTCCTAACAGTCCCCATATCTCCTGATTGGCTTCATCACTCTGTCTCCTTTCCACCAGTAAGCTGGTGTGTGGTGAGCGTTCTGGCGCACTATGGCTGCCGTCGCATCATCCAGGTGGATGCAGCACACTGGTGGTGGATGAGGAGATACCCCCTGACTATGTAAGCGCTTTGAGTGTCTAGAAAAGTGCTATATAAATGTAAGGAATTATTATTATTATTATTATTATTATAGTTCACCCAATAATCAAAATTATGTCATTAAGAACTAACCCTCAAGTCGTCCCAAACCTGTGAGACCTCAGTTTATATTCGGAACACATTTTAAGATATTTTAGATTTAGTCTGAGAGCTCTCAGTCCCTCCATTGAAACTGTGTGAACGGTATAACGTCCATGTACAGAGGTAAGAAAAAACATCATCAAAGTAGTTCATGTGATATCAGAGGGTCAGTTCGAATTTTTTGAAGCATCGAAAATAAATTTGGTACAAAAATAGCAAAAAACTATGACTTTATTCATCATTGTCTTCTCTTCCATGTCTGTTGTGAGAGAGTTCAAAACTCTGCAGCGTAGTTATGTCCGGTTCACAAACAAATCATTCGATGTAACCGGATCTTCTTGAACCAGTTCACCAAATCGAACTGAATCGTTTAAAATGGTTCATGTCTCCAATAAGCATTAATCCGCAAATGACTTAATAACTTTTTTTAATGTGGCTGACACTCCCTCTGAGTTCAAACAAACCAATATCCCGAAGTAATGTACTCAAACAGTACACTGACTGAACTGCTGAAGAGAAAACTGAAGATGAACACTGAGCCGAGCCAGATAGCTAACAAAAGACTGACTCGTTCTCGAGTCAAGAACAGTTTCTGTCAGACGCGTCCGATTCGAGAACCGAGGAGCTGATGATACTGCGCATGTGTGATTCAGTGTGAAGCAGACCGACACAGAGCGTCTGAACCAAACTGATTCTTTTCGTGATTGATTCTGAACTGATTCTGAGCTAATGTTATTAGCCCAGGTAAACCGAAGGTTTGAATCAAGGGCAAATATTGAAAATGAAGTCATTAGGTCGGGCGCAAAAGAACCAGTGAACCAGTTTACTGAATTGAACTGTCCGAAAGAACTACTGGTGATCCCGAAAACCGATGCAACCGGTTCTTGACTCGAGAATGAGTCAGACTTTTGTTCATTATCTGGCTTGTGATCAGTGCGGGAAGAGTTATTTTTGATTTGATTTGATTTGATTTATTAGACAGTAAAAAATAAATGCATAACATGAAGTCATCATAGTGACATTATACATTAATCAGAACTGTCGAGGATAACACAAGAAAGTTAAGAACTTATTTCCATTGTGGTCCTCGTTGTAGTCTGATAAAGATGGTCAGGCAAGCTACAGATGACTAAGGTACCTTAAACATTCAATCACATCCAAAAAATAAAATAAACAAATACATACACTTCAATAATAAATATTCCATAAGATCACATAAAAAATTTAATCTAATTAGCATTTAGCAACCATTCACCACATGCTCTATTAAAACAATGATCTGACTGGCTTAACTTAATCTCAACTGGGAGTTTGTTCCATTCCATTGCTGCAGTGTACAAGAAGGTGTTTTGCCCCGAACAGCTCTTAAATCTACAAGGAACTATGTCTGTGGCACTACCTCTAGTTGAATAGCTATGAGAGTTCCTAATAAGTTTAAAATAATCTTCAAAATACTTTGGCTCATTCGTATACAAAATCTTTCGTGTCAATCTCAGTTTCAACTGTCTCACCCTGTTTTCAACTGTCAACCATTTTAATTTCTTAAGTTCAGGAGAGCCGACATGGTTCCTATTGTTGAGGTTTAAAATCAACCTGACTAATTTATTCTGTGCCATTTGGAGTTGAACTTTTTTCCTCTTTGGGGTGCTGCTGTACCATGTAATACAGGCATAATCGAAGTGTGGCTGATTAAAGCATTTGCTAACATTTTTAACGTTTCTGTATTTAGAAACTGAGCCTTACGTGCCAGGAATTTAATTCTTTGGTTCACTTTTATAATAACCCTTTGACCCATACTTTCTCCACTCACAGAACTATCCAAATCACAGCCTAAACATTTTACACAATTTTTAGCTTCAATCTGGGTGCCACCCAGAGAAATTTTGAGCTCAGGAGTCCTACTCAACCTTATTTTTGGACCAAATAGAATAGATTCGGTTTTCCCCAGATGCAAAGACAATTTGTTCTCGATCAGCCATTCACTTATGTTATTTAACTCCTCACTTAAATGGTTCTCAATAACTCCTTTGTCCTTATGGGAGAATACCAAGGCTGAATCATCTGCATAGAGAAAAAGATTACAGTTGCAAACAGATTTCATATCATTTATATACAAGAGAAACAACAATGGGCCCAGGACACTACCCTGAGGCACCCCACACATTATTTCTCTAGCTTCAGACAGAGTGCTGTTAATATCAACTCTTTGATACCTCTCAGTCAAGTATGATCGAATCCATTCACATGCCATACTGTTAAAACCTAGAGCTTTTAGTTTAATTAGCAAGATCTGATGGTCAACAGTATCAAATGCTTTCTGGAGGTCTAATAATACCATGCCACAAAGTTTACCCAAGTCGATCTCACTTCTTAAATAATCTGTCAAGTATAATAAACAAGTATCCGTAGAATAAGATGTTCTAAAACCAGATTGCAATTCATAAAACAAATTAGAATTACTAATGTAATTATTTATTTGCTCTTGTACTATTCTCTCCAAAACTTTTGATACAACCCCCAAAATTGAAACTGGTCTATAATTACCCTCTTCTAATTTGTTCCCTTTTTTATGTAACGGAACAACCCTAGCAAGCTTCAAATCTTTCGGAACTCTACCTGACCTAATCGAAAGATTAAAAATATGAGTGAGATATGGAGAAATATATTCTGCAGCATCTTTTAAAAAACTGGCCAGAATTTCATCTAGACCCATTGCTTTTGAACACTTAAGTTCATTCAATAACTTTAATACCTCGTCCTGTGAAACCATAGAAAGGCCAAAAGTGTCTGCTACCACCCCAAGTTTAGAATAATAATTAATCATGACCTCACTATCATATAACCCAGGTTTTCTTGGTAGATTTTCAACTAAATGTCCAGCTACAGATGTAAAAAAGGAATTAAATTTATTTGCAACCTTTAAATGATTAGAAGAGAGCTCCCCATTGATATTAAGGCAAGTATTTTTTGTCTTTGTCTTAAGCCTATTACTGTACCCAATTTGTTTCAATGACTGCCAAAGTTTCTTTGGGTTACCTTTATGCTCAGTTAATTTATCACGAAAAAAGTCCTTTTTACACCTTTGAATCATCTTTTGCACTATATTTCTTAACTTCTTATACTTATCCAAGTCATACTGCTCTTTACTCTTCCTAAATACAGAAAAGGCTTTATTTCTCTTACTAATTGCTTCTAAAATATCACCATTCATCCATGGTTCTGACCTCAGTTTTACTCTAATAGTTTTTATCGGAGCAACTTTATCTACTGCCTCTAAGAACATATTTTTAAACTGCCCCCATGCTTCCTCAACATCCGAACATAACACTGAAGACCAATTCAATGAATTCAAACACTCAATAAAAACCTCACGACTATATTTTTTCAATGACCTAATCTTAATTGTGTTTTGTTTCTTCAATACAACTTTATACTTTTTCCTTGTACAATAAATTAATGAGTGGTCACTCATAGTACAATTTACAACCCCACTCTGAGAAATCATAGATTGCTCAGATACCAAAATAAGATCAATGACCGTTTGACTCATTTTAGCCACACTTGTGGGCTCTTGAATTAATTGCTGTAAATCAAAAACCTGGCAAAACCTATTTAAGGCTTTGTACATCCCATGCTCCTTGTTAGAAACATCAGTATTAAAATCACCTATCATTATAACCTCATCCCTAAAATCAGTACATGGGACAAAAGATTCTTCCATCAACTGATAGAAATTATTCTGATCAGGAGGTCTGTACAGAGCCCCAATTAATATAGGCTTACTTTTAATTAACTGTACATCAAACCACACAGCTTCAATATGATCGTGATTTAAATCCATTCTACGATTAAAACAAATATCAGCCCTAATATAAACACATACTCCACCACCATTACGATTTCTATCTTTTCTTAAAACAACATAATTTTCGATTTCAATTTCTGTATCACTAATCGAGGCGTCCAGCCAGGTCTCTGAAAAGCACACAATCCCAACTTTACTATTACACATCATCAATCTTAACTCATCTAATTTGGATAATGAACAGATACAACTGTTTAAACTTTAGATACATTTATTTGTCAATGTTCATCTTCACCTTCAAAGCCAGCAGATTCAACTCTGAGATTCAGATCAACTCAAAGATGAAGTTCCTCCCCAAAGAACAATGTCACAAGTTTTACATTATTGTATATTATTTATTTAAGTCATATATTTGTATAAGTTAGTATATTCACAACAAAAGCATTACCTGCCTCTTTAGACACAATTTCTAGATTTGTTTTTTTTCTTCAGTTTGTGTAATAGGATGTGTTATTTTGCTGTGTCACATGCACACTGCTCATTAAATTGAATCGAGAGTAGAATATAGTCAAATCATATTTTTTTCTCAAATATTTGTTAACACCTTAACTGTCACTCATATTTTTCAAGAGATTTGAATGTGCATGATACAAACCAAAATTTTTATAATTCATGACTGAAAATTCATGATTTTAAAGTCCTTTATTCGTTATTTAAGTCACTAAATAACCTAGGACTGAAATAAATTGCAGCTATGCTCACCGAATATATGCCAAACAGAGCACTCAGATCATTAGGATCGAGTCAGTTAGAAATACCAAGGGTTCACACAAAACAAGGGGAGTGCGCCTTTACTTACTATGCTGCCTGCAGTTGGAATAAAAACAAAAATTGTTATGACCCCTGACTCAAGGGAAGCAACAAAAGACAAGAGACACACGCAAACCAAATATTAATCTTAAGAAAATGTTTATTTACCACTAAATTAAAGTAATATTAAATAAAATGTAAAAAAAATTAAAGGAAATCACAATGTGTCTGTATTTGTCAGTAATGTCAGTGTGTAAAGCAAAGTGCATGGTTGGAAGTGTAACACAATGTTGAGGCATAAAATGCAACAGAACAAGTCAAACAAAAGTCCCAAAGCCAAAACAAAGTTCAAACCAAAAAAAGACCAAAGTTCCAAAATCCCCAAAGTTCCTCCTTGGCTCAAGTGGAGATCTCGTTTTAAAGGAGCGCCTGAAGCACTGGTCACAGGTGTCTCCAATAGACTGCCAATTTGTGGAAACAAGTAACAAGCTACAATATCCAAAACCAACAACAGAGGTCGTCACATTGCGAAAAGGTTGTGGGATTTATAGGTATACTCTAAATAGGGATGCCAGAGACCGGTATGTGGACAAAATCAGCACTAATAACAGTTTGGATCTATATGAAATTCCCAACAACGAGTGGAGCACTGACGACTTGCTGCCGCACTTTTGCAGCTACCCTGTTTGTTTTGTGAGCGCCTACACTTCTGAATAGTTCTGAAGCTACAAGTCATTGGAGTCTCATGTGCAGTTCACAAATGGATGGGTTCAGGAAAATCATAGAAAATTTGCAGGAAAGTTGTGGAAAGTTAATCCATTCTCATTTTATTTTCCCCATGGTGATTATGTTGCGCTATTAGACCCCACAATACAGCAACGGTTTACCATAGTTGAAATAGATTTTTAATTACTCAAATTAAGACACAAGAATGAAAGGGAGTACGTCTAAACACTGCGCAGTAGCCCGAGTAGCAGTAAAGGAGGCCATCAACATGGCTGCGATGCCAAGTAATGACGTCACGATGCCCAAGACCTTTTGGCCTCGGATGTGCATGTAATCAGTGAGATGCTCTCTGGGAACTGTAGTCCAGGGTGATCTGTGACAGTCTGTGTGGTGCAAGAGTAAATGTAAATCACAGGCAAATTCTGGTGGCGATCGGACAGAAGACTACAAACCAGGTGAGTTACAGTAAGTTTAAAGTGAAATGCTTTTCATTCAATCTTGGGAATTTTCATACTTTCATACTTCCTTTCAATTTCATTTCACTTCTGTACTCGCGATAGCAACCTATCTCCCAGTTTTCCTCAGCCTCAAAACAGCCAGCCAATCAACAAACAGAGGGTGGGCTGAGAGCCGTGGCATCGGCCCTAAGCATTGAATGTAAGATCGAAAGTTTAGGTTAGGGAAATCGAAAACCACAGCGGACATAGAGACATGGGACGCTATTCACAGAGTGTTCGTTTTACATTTTCAATGGAGGTGATGTTGTGGCCCTAATCGTGACAGGTTTTGGGAAAAGTTTAATTTATCAACTGTTACCGATCGTCAATGAGACAGGGTGATAATTGTGATTGGATCAGGTTAAAGAGGCAGTGAAACTCGCTCAATGGTTTGTTTTCACAGCAGTCCTGTTTTTACAGAGGAAGTTTGAGGCCACTGAGCCAGCGCTTAACACACGTCATAACCAGACGTTATGTGATTGAATTATGGGTAACTAATGATTTTAAACTTCAGACAAGCTTGACTCTTGATATACCACAAAGATATTCTGTCAAGACCCATTCACAAAATAAATAGATCAAGCATATAAAGCATCATATTATTTAACTACACCAACCACTTAAAATAAACTGAATATTATCATCCCTTTACGTGGATGCTAAAATACTTGGCATTAGTTATTGATCTTGAAGTGAAAGAGTGGGGCCTCAGGACAGGTTACATAAGCTATAGTTATTAAAGTCCCCAAGAATGGTTAAAACTAGGGCTGTAGCTATCGAATATTTTAGTAATCGAGTATTCTAGCACAATTCCATCGATTAATCGAGTAATCGGATAAAATGTGTTTTTGCTTAATTAAAGTGCAATATTAATTATGCAAGATAAAATAAGACTCCTGGACCTCTTAAAGTGAACAACTAAGTTTCCTTATTTAGAATTTTTTTAATTTAATTTTTTTAATGCATTGAATGCAATGCATACATCAAACATAAACATTTAATTATTATCCATTGTTTCTCTGTCTGTACTTGTACTGTGAACAATGACAATAAAGTTGACAGATGAATTAAGTGCTTTTAAGTGCCATTCAGTTGGGGTTTTAAATAAAGCATTTTATGAGATGCACATTAAACATTAATTTAATTTATCTTTTAATTATTGAAAATTAACTTAACTTTTTGGTAAACAAAGGGGATTTACTATAAATTTCGTGTTTAAACCTTATAAAAATTTTTGAGGGGGATGATGTACCTTTACAGTTCTGTGTGTGTGATGTTACGCTAGTTTTACTCAAATTAAACGGTCAACTGCTCATAAAGTGACTGTCAGAGCAGTTCTGGAGATGTTGTTCATGTGTTCACGTCTTATTTAGTGAGACAGCAGACGCTGAAATCACCGGAGCGACACGCGCACTTCAGTGTGAGTGATAAAGGAACGCGCGCTTCTTCTCCATTCATTAACAGAGACAAGCAGAACATGAAGGATTCATATTTAAATAGACTGTTCCAACTTAATATTTACAGATATTAGTCCATATCGTGATTTGATGTAAGTGCAATGGCCTATTTTTGATTAATTAAAAAAATGTGGCAAATTCCGTGCCATTCCGCGTTAAACTGTAAATTCCGTTTTTATGACTGGATTCCACGATTCCCTCCGCGTTTAATGCATTGCGGAAATCATAGGGCCCTAGTTGTGGTATGCCAGCCCTATCTTGCAATGGACACACGCCACGACGTTCTATTCACGTTTGCACGCGACCTCAAATCAAAACAATGCTGACTCCTTGCAGTATGCGATTTCGGACTCCGCGCTTGTGTCTCCTTCTGCTTTTTGGGTGATGTAAATGCGTTGTGTCACATTAAAAAAATTATTGCGAAAGAACCTGACGTGAGATTTAAAATAAATTAAAAGAGGCTTCGAGGCAGAGGAATTTGACTCGATCATTTTTTGTAATCGAGTTACTCGAGGAATTGTTTCAGCCCTAGTTAAAACTGATTAGCAAGATTAGCAAGTTCACAAGTAAAATTAATATTAATTTTTTTCCAAGCTGAAAAAAGAGGAAATCAAAATGGAAAATAAGTTGTTGTAAGGGAAACAGGTCAGTTTAGCTCAAATGGAATTATTTATGTTATTTATAGGGAATTTGTTCAGAATCGTTGTTTTATGGTTGATCAGTTGGCCAGAGATTCATTGAATGAGCCTCATAACATCAATCAAAATTATATATATAAAAAGAAATTAACAAAAAAAAAACAAACACTTTATTAGCATGGTAACAGGATCAGCAGTTTAAGACATTATCTTGTAAGCACAAAACAAAAAACATACAATTTTCAGTGTACATAAGACTTTATTGGAGAAATCAAAAAGACATGTAAACTAATCTAACAAACACACACTCATACATTCACACGAGTTGCAGAAACAAAGAGGAATCATATCCATATAGGAAATTACTGAACAGTTTTTAATCAATAAACCAGCAAGAATCTGGAGGTTGTACTTGTGTTGCCTTCATTTTAAAGGAATTAATTTTGCATGGCATGGCTGCAGAAAGGGGTTTCTGTAGGTTGTTGATTGGCTGGAAGTTCAGTAGTCATTGGAAGTGATGTCATGGGCGTTGGCTGAAGGATGGTGTGAAGTCGTGTACAATGGTTGAAGTTTTAAAGTTGGTGCAGACAACATCTGACGTAGCTTTGTGGCAAAACTTAGAACAAAAAACTGAACAGGAAAATAAACTGATGTAGAAGAAAGAAAGAAAAGCTGTTGAGACTAGACGGCTTGTCTTCTCATGCTGGTTGAGTAACAGCAGGCGTGCAGGCCAAAGCACACTTTGAAGAGCGTTTAAAAAGCTGGTCATATGGTACTTTAAAGTGCCCTAATATTGTATTGGAATCCCCTACAACAGGATTAAATGCATTTAAGGTAAGAAAACATTGTAATTTTCAAACCTAACTTTACCGCGCTGAACTTTGAAACATGGATTTAAGAAATTTTAATGATATTTAAGGTCTTATTTTATACAAAGAATCTATGAATGTACCACATTTATCTTAAATGACTGTTTGAAGAATAAACACCCACCTCCTTGTTCCTCGTGTTTTATTCTCAAGGTTTCTGGTTCACTGGTGTTCCCTTCACTCTCCTCTTTAATGAACTCTTAACGCAGCAGATCTCAGTTCAGATTATACTCCTCCAGAGATTCCTAATTGATTCAAAACTTAGTTAACGATTATGAGGATGAGAAAATAACAAGGTACTGAGTCAAGAACTGTATATTTCTCTTTAAAAAAAAACACGTCTAACCGTTTCTATTAAAGCAGCATCCCAACAAAACAACAACACAGAGTGCGGTGAAACTAAACTTCTTCCTCTGAGGTTTAATGGTGTTTGGCAAACAAACAAATGTGTTTAGCGCCACCCGCTGGACTGGAGCAAGAGGGTCTGGCTGCAGACTTGCACTCTCAGACACTTGCACTTCCGCTAGTGACATCACTTGCAGTATTTATTTTTTATTTTGTTGAATTTTTTATTACTTTTTGTTTGAATTTCCCAACATTTTATAACAGTAGCCAGGTGGCGAAGACAAGAAAAAAGAAACTAAATTACAATCTCACTTGCAATCGCTACTTGCACCCTCCGCTACCTGTGACGTCACTTGCAGTCAACACAAATCATGCATGTTGCCAATGGAGAGAAGATGCTGTGGTGATGATTAAACGATTAAACCTAATTTAGTACTATAATGTACAGGGTCCTGCAAGAAAAAGACAAGACAGGCAAATCCGTGGCCAGAACACCAGAATATGAACGCTTGCGCTTGAAGTCTCTCGCTAAGCGTTTTTCTCCCGTAGAAAAACATAAACACTTAACATGGCTTAATGTATTAAGATGCTATTAAAATATCAAATTAAATATACAGTTCATTATTTTAATGAATATGTTTATAGTATTTTCCTCACAAAATGTGGCATTATGGACTAAGATGATAAAGGCCAAACTCAATTTGCCTCTCTACATTATCAAAATACATAACTAATATGTACAGGCAAGCAGGTGAGCCTAATAAGTGCAACACGCAAAGTTTCGCGTTAAGCATTTTCCAATATAGAATAAACTGTCTACAACTCGTTTCACTGTCTTTGTCCATTAAGCTACATTATGCGTTTTATTTATAATGATTTTCTATAGGAGAAAAACTTTTAATGTACAATTTAACGCACTGCGTTCTGTACTCGTCTGCTGGCCTGTACGGAGTTGATCCTTTTAAAATCACTTAATGCATTGCATAATGCACGTTCCCAGATCGCACACGTACATCTGCAAGATGTCTGTTAAAGATCTGTTGATCTGGAAAGCATCTGCTGTCTACAAACATCTGACAGACGTCTTTCAAATTCACGTCAATTTCAAATTTCATAAGCATCTTATAGACATCTATTTGACATCTATTGCAGATGAGCAAACACTCTAAAAAATACATCTTGCAGTCAACAAGACATATAGGCTAGGCCTACTGAATTGTCTTTATCATCTTAGTCTGTTATTAGGGCACATTAAGCATTTTGCTGTTTGAGAGGACAAAGTTTGCCCATTGTGTTCAGCCATCTGCTTGCCTTGTAGTACATTAAATAATTACTGTATATCCAATTTGGTCTTTTAATTGAACTTAATGTATCTTAATACATTGTCATATTAAGTGTTTGTTTTTTTTCTACAGGAGGAAAACGCTTAACGAAAGACTTTGTGCATTGCGTTCATTTTCTGCTGTTCTGTGGCCATGGATTTGCCGGTCTTGTCTTTTTCTTGCAGGACCCTGTAAATTATAGTAGTAGTCGTACTAATTTAGTTTAAATCGTTTAATCACCACCACAGTGTTGTCTCCAGTGGCAACAGGCACGATTTGTGTCAGCGGAGACAGCGGAGAGTGCAAGTAGCGACTGCAAGTGACACTGTAATTTATTTTATTTTTTCTTGTCTTCACCACCTAACTACTGTTGTAAAATGTTGAGAGATTCAAAAATAAAGTTATCAATAAATAAAACAAAATAAAAAAATTAAGCCTGTCTAGCGTCTTGTGTTGTTCAGAGCGTTGGCATTTTTCCGTGTATCATGTTCTGCCTTCCTTGTGTTTGTTTCTCTTCGTTGGATTGTCCTGTCTTCCCGGAATGCCGTCCACTCACCTCATCTCTGGATACACCACTTACCTTCATGGCTCGCTCCCCCGCAGTTCCTGCATCACACTCTCCTGCTGCCAGCTCACCATCGCACTCTGGATCATCGGAGAACCTGCCTCTTCCCGGACTGTGCATCCCCCGTCAAGAATCACCTGTTCCCCTGTCTTCATGTTCATTGATTGTGTACCTTCATTAAATACTGTTTAACTCGCACTTGCTTCCTTCCCTTCCTTTTACAAATCGGTACACAAAACCATTAAAATATGGTCTCAAGAATCCGAGTCTCGAGTAGTCAACACTGTATCCATTGCAGAGTTGAATACGGCTCGTTCAATGAATTGCTGGCCGTCTCAGTGATCAGCCATAAAACAGTGAGTCTGTCTCTTTTTGGTAATGAAAGTACAAATGTATTATTTAGTTTTGCTAAAGAAAATATAAAAAAAGGGATTTTACTGTAGAATGCTGTGTTGCAGACGCAATGAAGAAGGCATCTAAGAAGAAGTCTCGAAGGAGAAAAATTAGAAAATGGAGAAAGACTTTATATAGGAATCTTCTTGGGGATTTCCAGACCTCATAACTTCACAAGACATTGGGATCCTCCTGCTGCTGGTGGATGCAGGTCTCACATCAGTGAGCTTCAGTCTGCAGCTCTGGACGATTCTGAGAAGATGGGGATGCTGAGCTAGTCTTCGAAGGACATCCTAAGTTCCTGCCAGGCCTCTGCCTTGATTTTCCATTCACCAAAGATCCTAGGATTCTCAGCTGATGTCTCTCATTAGCTCTTTTTTACTTTCCTCTGCACTGTAAAAAGTAATCACTAAATCTCCTAAAGAAAAGCTTGTAAATACAATTCAATTAAGCTGTGTTAAATGAACTTTCAGGTGGATGCGGTAGTTAAACTAAACATCTTAAGTAAAACAAATTTAAGAACATCTAGTTCTGTAAAATCTAACAAGCTTGTTAACTTTCTGTTGACTTTACTTAATGTGAAGTTGTTTGTTTATCTTACTGATGAAGACATAGTACTCCTTACTATTTGTTAATCACTCAAATAATCCTAATTAAGGTAGACTAATGTGAGTTGCTTGAGTGCCATTTTGTTCAGAAAACTTATCAGAGTTTCAGGACCATTTCTATTCAGCTGTCAATCATGTCAGCTTAGTTAGAGGTTTCCAACCTTTAAAAACCTACACAAGATCATTTAAACACAAAAGTTGAATAATAAATAGTAATCAGTAGTGAAATGGCCCCAGCTTTATATTATAATACCTGTTTACTTACATAGTAACTAGAAGTGCACACAGTAAGTTACCACCATCCAAGTACACATTGGTACATAGTATCTACAGCCCTAATGTTTGTGTAACTACACATATGTAACAATCCACTGAATGTGTGTAACAGGACATTGGTAATAGCACTTTATGGTAATGAAAGTGCAATGTGTAAAAGGACTAACAGCACTATTGGTTAAAGAAAATGTTGAACTTTATATTAGATTTATCAAGTAATTACTCTGTTACACAGCAGCGGCCAAAAAAATGTCCTTGAAAAAATAACAACCTTGCTTTGGTATGAGATATTATTAAGTATTGCTTTTGATAATACAAGCTCTTTTGTATCATTAAAAAAACATTCCCGTCCATTGTAACACATTTGAATGATTTAATTGTAACCATGTTGTTACAAGGGGAAAAGCATGAACTGTTTATGAATTCCATTTTAAAGATTGTTATTACAGCAGCATGAAAAACAAAAAGGTTATTCAAACTGGGAATAAATAATATAAAGAAACAAAGCACTCCATGACATCAGTCTAAAACTGTTCTGCTTTTTCACAAAAACTCTGTGGTCCACACTGCACAATCAATCTCTTTTCTGCAGTTTGTTGTTTATGCTGATGAGTGAGTTTGTGAATTAGTGAGCGATCACTAAAAAACTCCAGAGTCCTCCACTGCAGTCAAAAATAAATATGCTGTAAAGAAACAAAGCAAATCCAATTTAAAATGCGACAATTGACACCTTTCAGTCATTTCACTTTACACATTTCACATGAATCAATCTAGCTTGAAATCAAATGTGTCAAAATCAAATCAAAGTGTAAATTATGTTCATAAAGGATGTTCATATGTTCATAGTTTCTGCTTATAGTGTACATACACTTTTACATAATCCATCTGTATAGTATGTTCA
This sequence comes from Carassius auratus, assembly GCF_003368295.1. Classification (NCBI taxonomy): domain Eukaryota; kingdom Metazoa; phylum Chordata; class Actinopteri; order Cypriniformes; family Cyprinidae; genus Carassius; species Carassius auratus. The sequence goes on from NW_020527884.1 coordinate 570,730, forward strand.
TAGTACACCCGTCTGTATACAATGCTGATAGTATTTAAAATCTGTATATTATGTTCATAGTACTGCCTTATTTGTATATTTATTTGTAACATATTGTAGACACTGAATATTCTGTACTTACTGCTTATTGCACTTCTGGTTAGATGCTAACTGCATTTTGTTGCCTTCTAACTTACATTGCAGGGGTTAAAGTGGGCCGGAACGGTCCGGAACTGCGTTCCAGCATGTCATATAAGTTAATAAATCAATAGAATCATTAAAATCAATGATAGAGCGATGGTAGGTTATAGTAAAAAAAATAAAAATGTTGCTATGCACTGTCAAATTGCAGCCAGCCTGGTGCTTCCTATCTGAAAGAGTCTTTACGCATCAAGTAATATCACGCCCTGGCCCGCCTTTTTTTACTTGAAGAAAATAGTTTGCAATTTCATCAGCAGAAGTCAGCTTCAACACTCTCGAAGGAGTTCGCAGGCCGCCCCCGTACAATACAAAATCAACCACAGTTATACCCTGACAGAGGATACTAATTGCGTCAATACATAAGTCAACAAAATTCTGATTGGTTCCAAAACCAAGATAAACTCTCCAAAGACGTATTTCTGATACGCTGGACACTGGCAGTTGATAGTTTGTCCTGGGACTGTCTGAGCTTCTCCCTGTACAGACAGATACTAACACACATACACAGAGAACTTATCTAAAATTCAAGGCTTTCTAGCACTGGCGAGTGTCTTATCATTACGGTTGGATACACACACATAATATGTGGACATTAATCTTGAGGAAAAGAAATACAGCAGACATAAGGTTACACATTTCACTCTTGCTATAACTTGATTAATAGTCAAACAAGAAATCATGTAATAATATAATATAATATCAGTATGAAGGATATGGCAACTCGGCATCCACTCCTTCAGTCCCCCGTTTTAGATCAATGTGGGGTCTAATACCCCACATCTGGTCTAATAAATTAGGTCGGGTGTAGTTGTGATGCATGCTAATAATGCAGGCTGTTTGTCAACTTAAACATGTGCATATACTTAACATCTCTGGTACTGGCTGACATTTCTAGTAATAAACACATTATTTTGTACAAAATACTTCCCATATACATTCTTACTTCCCATATACATTCATCTACTTACCTAATCCCACAATATCTGCACTTGCACTAGTCTTTCTTAACAATGTCTTTTCCAGTGAATCATTCTGTGTGTCCCTCAACCTGGAAAAGTGTCCTCCATCCATATATACTTTCATCAACATCTATTTGTAAATACCTCTCTTCCTACTACAGCTACTTCACACTTACCCTCTAAAACAAAACATTTATCCAACAACCTTAAGACTAAATTTGCATATTCATTAACCATATTTAACAAATCATTAAAGAAAACCGTATACACTATAACCAATTCATTTTTTTTTACCTTTAAGAAGGATATTTGTCTTATTTGTTTTCTTTTAACATGTCTTATACAACTATGATGAATTTTTGTTAATTTGGTCATATCGTAAAATAAACTCATAACCACCGTTATTGCATTCCTGACATATGTCAGACCCTCAGTCACCTCACAGATACCAAAAACAGACATTGCTTATAACCTAAATCCCAGGAAAGATACCCTTATTTTATGAAAATCTATAATTTTCCAGATCAATGGTGCAATTAGAGTGATTGAATATCCATTATACCCTTTCACTCCAAACTTGGTGTTAAAAAAAACACAAAAATGAACAAACCAAAAATAAGTAAGATCAATATTGAGCCATCTTTAAAAATAAAAATAATCATAATCATTATTTCCTCGAAAACCTAGAGCAGTTCCTAGTTTATTACTTAATAGCCCTTTTATTAAGTTTTACTTTCACCACGAATCCAGTTGCAGTCATCATAGATCACATGCTGTTTAAACATATATGAACCATTAAACTAAACTTGTCATAGTTAACAACATTTGATCAAAATTAAATTTTAAGTATTGAAGTGTCTAACTTCAAAAATACAACTAACCCGTCCACTTATTGTCATGCATGTATTTTTATACCATGACATTACTGTTAACCATACTCATTGCCTTTTTATGACCTTTTTTTTAATGCAAATCTTGTCAATTATCATACCATATTACTGTACTCAGACTATATTAATGACACATTCAGAGGCAAATCATCAATACTTCGTATAAAGTCAATTTAGTTCTCACTGTTTTGTCAGTTAGAAATGCTTACAGGTCCGCTACGTGATCAATGTCTTAAAAACCCTTCGTTCATGTTTGTCATTTGGCAGTGATATTTATTTACTCAAAATTATTATAAACTGAAAAAGAGCAGACAGATTTTTCCAATACTATTACTAAATGAACAATACTATTACTTAGTTCTAAACGGCCAAATATTTATTAAAGAGACATCCTCAGTTTCTGTAAATCTGTATTGAAACAGTATACATTATCAAAAAGCCTTGTCAGTGTTCACAATATTAATTTGATTTGACTTGACTAGGTGTTCATAAGCAGCTCTATAGAGCCTATTACAATTGTGTTGTTTAAACATAATTTATTTATTTATTTTGCTGTGCTATTTCAATTAATTCAAACCTCTTGTTATGGAATTCCTCCATTAAGGGGCTATCCCAGGAGATCCACACCTTTTTGTTCAACTTATCTCTGTTCTACATAGACCACTACATAAAGCTTTTGCACTATATTACACAAGCAGGATTCACTCCTTTGTTTTCCCACCAGGCTTCTTTATGTGAGGGTGCTCTCTGGATAAATTGGTTAGTGATGTAGCCAATCTGTCACTGTTTTTCTGCCGTCAAGTCTAAAATATTTACCTTTACCATTCAAACAACAAAGTGTTAACTTGTTAAAATTTAGACCCTCATTTAAATTTAGGCATGGATTTTAAACCCATTTTGGACGGCAAACTTAAATTTCACAAATTCAATCATATAAACACTCTTAAACATATTAATCCAGAGAGTGATTTAAATCAGCATTATAAAAGACAAAACAAGTCATTATTACCAGTAGCAGACAGAGCTGGATAACCAATACACTTAAAGCTCGTCCCATGTTCGGCATTGTCTTTTTATTAGTTTCACTCAGAATTATCGACTTCTGTAAAGTAATTTCACTTAACACATCTGTAATGATAAAACCCTCATTCCAGAGGTTAGTGAGTCTAGTGACACAATTGAAACAAAACAGGAACAGAATCGTCCCCCAAAAATATATAGTAGCCATCCTCGTGCATGCACACACTTAACACATGAATATTTAACAGCTCATATTTAAGGTTTGCTTTTGGTATTAAATCGGAAGGATTTAAACTTAAACATTGTCTGTGCATATTACTAGTTTGAACCTAGTCTCTTATCTAATCTCAAAGTTTGCCTGATCATTAATGATTTTTATTTTTAGTAAAATCAGCTGGGTTGTTTTGGTCTTAAAATCATTGCTCTCTTTTGGTTACTTTTACTTAGTAGGCCGATAAGAGAAGCAGAGCACCATCCCTGCCTCCACTCAAGCACTCTCTCTCTCTCTCTTACTGTGCAAAAAAATATTATTTATTTTGACAATTTGTGCCAAACTTTAACTTAGACTTTAATATCTAATTCATTACAACATCTTCCTACGTGTGTTATGTTCTCGTCAGTTCTAGGACCCTAGTTTTTCCTGACAGCGCCACCTACCATACTGGACGATAAAGCGATGGCTGCAGTTTCAGGACCGCAGTTCTAGTACCCTGTTGGTTTAGTTTGCAGTCACGTTACTTTGTATATAGCATCAATATATTAACCTCAGTAGCATTTTTTTTTAAATGTGATTTTTGATTCAAAATGCAGCAGAGGTTAATTACTAAGTGTGCTTTGAGTCACAATTTTAAATTTAAACATGAATTTACACAAAATATAAATGAAATATCAATTTTGTAAAGTTGATGTATCAATTTTAAAACAATTGTAAAAAATTAAGAACCTTAAAAGTCTTAGTGTCTTGAATTATACAGTATATTGATTAACCTACTTAAGGGGAATTAGCTCATTATCAGGTAAGTTAAAGTTGGAATCAGCGTATGGAGTCACTAAATTACTGCCACTATTTTAAAAGTTGTTGAGAGGCAAGACAAGACACAAGAATGATTCAAGAATGTTTATTTATATACATATTTCACGAGTTCACCCTTACATCTAATCTGAAGGCAAATAGTAGGCATATTTTGGCGTGCTGTCCTGGGGGAGGGGTCCGGGCCCGGAGCATAGCCCGAACCCAAATAACTCCCCCTATCCCAATTTGGGATAAATAGATTAGAAGTGAGGAGTTGGGGTGGAGGAGGGTTGCCGAAAAACTGTCGTGGGACAGGAGGTAGGAAGACTGGATATATATACGCGTGCGTGCTATAAGATGATTAGCTAAACGAGATGCACCTGTACCAAATTGGATGATTATCTGATCGTGCTTCTCCCGAACTTTGTTAATAAAACCACATATATACACACACAGTACAGACCAAAAGTTTGGACACACCTTCTCATTCAAAGAGTTTTCTTTATTTTCATGACTATGAAGATTGTAGAGTCACACTGAAGGCATCAAGGGCTATTTGAGCAAGAAGGAGAGTGATGGGGTGCTGCGCCAGATGACCTGGCCTCCACAGTCACCGGACCTGAACCCAATCGAGATGGTTTAGGGGTTAGCTGGACCGCAGACAGAAGGCAAAAGGGCCAACAAGTGCTAAGCATCTCTCGGGGAACTCCTTCAAGACTGTTGGAAGACCATTTCAGGTGACTACCTCTTGAAGCTCATCAAGAGAATGCCAAGAGTGTGAAAGGCAGTAATCAAAGCAAAATGTGGCTACTTTGAAGAACCTACAATATGACATATTTTCAGTTGTTTCACACTTTTTTGTTATGTATATAATTCCATATATAATTCCACATGTGTTAACTCATAGTTTCGATGCCTTCAGTGTGAATCAACAATTTTCATAATCATGAAAATAAAGAAAACTCTTTGAATGAGAACAAAACTTTTGGTCTGTACTGTATATATATATATATATATATATATATATATATATATATATATATATATATATATATATATATGTCATTTTTGCGACAACATCACAACAGCACCAAAGTGAACCCCTTTTCCATCAGTTGCTGCATGGATAGAATGGCTGTAGGCTTCAACTCTAGAGAAAGAGAGAGAGAGAGACAGAGAGAGATAAATAAGAAACATTTGTTTACCATTAAACTGGAATATATATATATATATATATATATATATATATATATATATATATATATATATATATATATATATATATATATATGAAAAGTGAAAGTCCTTGCAGCATGTGGTGCATCTCTTCAATTCGGGCAGGGATTTCCCTTTTTGGATTGTTATATTTATCTTGAAAAAGAGAGAGGTGTACTTGTTAGAATATTTTGAGATCATGAAAATATCCCTAGTGCCTTTTTTAATCATCTCTCCTACAATGAGCCTAATCAAATCCAGAAAATCCCTTCATATTGGCCATGCAGAACATGACAGAAACGAACACATGATATCAATGGACTGTATGTGGAGAAGACCTGCAGATTAGGCCAAATTGTAACAAGCTATTAAAATTGCCAAATGCCTCATTTATCATTGCAAAACAATGCCAAAACAACAGGCTAACACATACTGCAACTATACAGTCAGTGCAGTTTAATTATGAAAGATATTTTATACCTAAATATGGTAAAACAACGACTATTAAGCCAGTATTCACACTAATACATTAAGCTGCAGGTAAATCTTACAAACCTTACATCAACCAGGCTCTTGTCATCTGATAAGTTTAATTAATGTGCAGGCTAGATTCACTTATAATACTTCATCATTAAAACACAACAAGGATTTGTGAAATCATAGCCACGAATTAACGTCGTAGTAATTTATAAAACTAGGTCACAAATTCTTAATTTGGTGGGAATTAATTATTAATTCATAGGTAGCAGTTCTCACTATGTAAACTTTGCACCGTTTAAACGTTATAAAATAAAACTTAATTAAATATGGGTACTCACCATCTGACTGCTGTCCACGTCGTCCATCTTTAATTAGTGTTGATCCAGTACAGCAGGTGGCACTGTCACAAAAATACTAGGGTCCTAAAGCTGCGGTCACAGAATTGCGGTCCTGTAACTGCAGCCTCCGGATGTGCAGGATTACCCTTCTCGGTGAAGTTGCATGATGATGTTATTGTAGGGAGGTATTGGGAGGAGCTTCACTGATTATGTGTTTGCCAACTCAAACACATCTGGTGTGACACTCACAATTTCAGCATCAATCTCATTCTTAAGTCCAAGCGTGAGTGTCACGCCAGATGCGTGAGAGTTGGCAACCCTGCTAATTGATTCCAGAATATATAAATGTGAATTCTTCCAAATATAGAGTGGTGGGAAACCCGTTGAAAGCATAAACACAGAAATAAATGTACATATGTTTAACCAAATAGCCTCAGTCTGTTGACACCAATGACAGGAGATTTAAGTGGTAGTTTACAGGAGAGCTGAAGACATCAGAATGATAAATGAGGTGAAAACAGGAACTTTTGACATGAAATAAAGTCTTTTTTTTTACTCAATTTCTGAGTTATGCATGTTGGGTAGTTTTGGTGTAACCCAGCTGTTGGGTTAGTGGGTGGCTGCTCGATCGTATCCCCTGAAAACAACAACAATGAAATGATGAAGTGTGGAGACAGCCACCAGTGGTCAGAATATTATAGACAATAGAATAATGATTAACAGAAGTTCAGAGTCAAGTCATGTTTGCAATACAAAAGAACCAATCCATTCCCATAATTAGTCCTTTAAGTGTGAATGGCTCATAGTTTGAAAAATTTAGATTGATGTGGGAAAAAATACATTGCAATCAGTTTGTTACTTTGTTTTATTAGTGTTCATTTATTTTATTAAACTGGATACTTTTTATATTCAATATTGTGTCATGAATTACTTTAGATAATAACAAAGGTTTATTGTTTGTTCGTTTGGCATATTATTAATTTGTATACCCTTTAAATTCGCTCACTGAAAGAACAGCAGCAGCAGTATGGTGTATCATTTATTTGAAACATTTGTATTTGGAAATTGTCTCTAATATATCAAAAAACTTGTTTTCTTGTGCCATGTTCTGTCTGAATACTCGATTCTGATTGGCTGGCAGGTGTTGATTAAATTTGTTTAACTGCACAGGTAGTTCCAGGTCAGTTTATCATGTTCTACATTAATGTGCTTCCTATAAACATTGGAAACCATAATCTAACATCTAACAAGTTGTGAATGACAAAAGTAAACAAACTTTTATCATTCCAATCAAATATTGCAGAACAAATATTATTAACATCTATTATGTGCATGCAAATGACCATGGCATAAGCAGGATAATTAGTGACTAGCTGTGCATTAAACAATTTTGAATGCACTTTGTGGAGGCAACCACCCTCCGCTGCACGCCTTCAGTACAACAGATCCTGCTGCTGGATTGCAAAAAAATTGTAACGCATCTCAGACGGATATCTGGATATTATCACATGTAGCAACAGTTGGCAAGATACAGTTAGCTTGACAATATTTATATACCAATAATAAATTGTTAGTGTATTTCCTTAATTGTTCTAGCACCGAAAGCAGAACAGTTAACATTAGAGTTTATTGATATGATGGTCTTTCATAATTTTGCCTCAGGGCTAATTACGGAGTTCAGACATTAATTCCTACAGAAAGAGAAGCAATTAAATATCAATTACAAATCTACATGACAGTATATCTTGCATCTGTGTTTTCTGAACATATCATAGAAGAATTACTTGTTTTAAAAGTAACAATGAATAACCAATTAAAATGATATCTTGGTGTCTCTTAAAGTGTTAGTCTCCTCTACAGCTTCCTGAACAAGAACAGTTTGTAAAAAGCTACTTTCCTTCATGAAAACTTAAGCAAACTACAGGTGATATGCGTTATAAGACAACTGAACATGAATTAAATGAAACTCATAAGAAAGCACAATGATATTATTCAAATCATGAAACAAACTGATATACAAGAAAAAAACTTTTTGACATTCTTTCGGGAGGAACTGCATCTTTTAGTTGATCTGAATATCAGGTGAATCTGCTGATTTTGAAGATGAATAAAATCCGGTTTCAGGCTCCCAAAATGCTTGATCTGTCTGGATGAATACAGCTAAATGCGTGTACGGGGCCTTATTTAATTGTTTTTTTGTAGGCTATGTCTGTGTAGAGCAGATGATTGATTGAAACACTTCCCAGATTCAGTGCAGTGATACGGTTTCGCTCCAGTGTGAATCCTCTCATGTGTGTTTTCAGATGTGATGACACACTGAATCTCTTGTTGCATTGTGGACACTTACGAAGTTTCTCTCCAGTGTGAATCCTCTGGTGAAGTTTTAAACAAATCACTGAAGTCTTTTTTTTTCACACTCAAAATCACATGTACTCTTTCACACCAGTATGCATTTTCTGATGTACTTTCAAATTTTGTAGACACAGAAAAAAAACTTGCCACACAAATAATTGTTTCTATTGTTTTAAATGATTAAACGTAAATGTAAATTACATAAATGTGGTTTCTCTTTTGTATGTACTTTCAGGTCCTGCTTCAGATCTGAAGCGCTCAAAAAATGTTTTTCTGCATTGATCACGAGCACAGTTTCTCTCCAGTGTGGATGTCCATGCGTTCCTTTACTCTTCCGATATTGATTACATGTGAATGATTTCTCTACAGTCTGAACTCTCATGTGATGCTCAAGACTTGTATTGCTTTTCAAACTCTTTTCACGGTGAAATGCAGAATAAATATTTCTGTTTGGTTTGAGAGGAATTCTAAAGTTTTTCTCCAGTTTTAACGTGATTTTTCTCCTTAACTTCACTTGATTCTTTAATCACCTCGTTTTCTTCAGTCAACTCTGAAAAAAAAAAAAAGGTTTTATTTTCAGAAATGTGAAGATAAAAATGAAACCTGATGTAACAGCGCAGGGCTCCAGTCTAATGCTTGGTACAGACCACAAGATAATCGGACTATTTGAGACCGATTATTCCCTTTCCAATAATGTAATTTAAAAAAAAAAAGTTTTTTAAACGTATATACTACTCTTACTAAATTTACCATATTTTAGAATTTCAATATATAAAGCAAATCATAGAAATGAATGAATAATAAGTGATTAAGTGCACCTTCACTGCCATCTACTAGGGATGTAACAATTCACTGAACTCACGATTCGGTTCTATTTACGATGTTGATTTAATGATTTGATTCACAATTTTTTTTTCTTTTTTAACAAAATTATATTTACGACAAATTCTGAATTAAATGTGCCCTTTTATTATTGCTTGGAGAAAATTTTGTACATTTCTTTGTGAAATTATAATATAGCTATAATAATATACAGGCCCGCTGCTGGCCAAATGGGTGCCCCAAGCAGGATTGTATTGTTGTAACCCCCTTCCTCAAATATGATAAAAAAATAAATAAATAGAGATGGAGGTACTGGGGCATGTTCTTCGTACGTCGCTAACTCAGTTAGCTGGATTTGAATGTTGACGATTTGGAGTGATCTTGGATCGTTTGGTTCTTCAAAGCTCATCCCGGAACTGCTGTCATAGCAACAGGTCCGTCAGCTTAAACCTGCTCGGGAGCAGCTTATTTCATGTAAACAGGATTGGATCGCTTCTTTTTAACCAGAACTGATACTCAAAATATGTCTGCTACCACCGCTACTTTATTACAAGAGTATCGTACTGATCCAGGGACAATAATTTAAAAGATTATTTTATTAAATTATATTAAAAATTATTTTAAAATAATATAAAGATGCTACTATAGACACAGCCAGTTTTACTCACTGAAATATTTATTTGTCATAAAAGTATTACTTCATAATTGTATTAGAGTCTTACACACATGCTATACAGATAATAGAGTTGTGCATTATTTTGAGTGATGCTATTATAAGAGTGGCTTGATGGAGCGCAGGAGATGCAGATAACATGATATTGACCCTTAAAAAACTTTCATTAATGCTGTCACGTAACAAATCTGTCCAAATATAAAATTAAATTAATAGATAATTTCTACATTGAAATAAAAATGTAAAGACTGCACAACTATTATAAATTGCAATCCAAATAATTGGGAATCATGAAAAAAATTCTAATAAAATAAAAAATATATATATATTATCTGTTTCGTGTATCTATTATAACATTTATGTAGTTTTGTTTGTTTGGCTGTTTCCTTATAAAAGTCCAGAAATTTGTCAAGTTTTTCGTCAGGTGTCGTTTTAAATTATATGACGTCATTACATTGCCGCCTTGCCACCAGCCAATCGCTGCACTGCTGATCATGGTTTCGAGTATCGATACATATCCCCTTTTAAGCAAACACATGAACGCGCAATTATCTCCGATAACTCAATCCAGCGATACTAATCATACACAACAGGTGTGTTCGAAGAACCCAATTAGCCGGATAATGATTAGCACGATGATATCATCTTGGAGGTGTCATTTGATCTCGGATGTAATAAGCGACGTACGAAGAATGGACCCCTGGTTTGCTCATCTCTAATGACTGTAAATTTAATCCCTTACCATCTTTAGGTATCAACGGCTCCTTTGAGCCTCATTCAGTTACTGTTACCTACCCTCTTAAAATACATTTTGCAGTTGTCTATCAACTCCCAGGACCACTAAGTAACTTTTTAGATGAATTAGATGTGCTGCTCTCAAACTTTCCTGAGTATGGTACTCCCCTAGTTATGCTTGGCGATTTCAACATCCACCTAGATAAATCTCTGTATGCTGATTTCCACACTCTGCTTGCCTTGATACTTATCCTGCTTGATCTGTACGCTGCTTTTGACACCGTTAACCACCAGATCCTCCTATCAATCCTATTGGCAAAGGGTATCTCAGGAACCATACTTCAGTGGTTTGAGTCTTACCTATCAGATAGGTCATTTAAAGTATCTTGGAGAGGTGAGGTGTCCAAGTCACAGCATCTAACTACTGGGGTGCCTCAGGGTCAGACCACTTCTCTTCTCTGTCTACATGGAATCATTAGGTTCTGTCATTCAGAAACATGGCTTTTCATACCACTGCTATGCTGATGACCCTCAAATCTACCTCTCATTCCATCCTGATTATCCGACGGTAGCTACTCGCATCTCAGCTTCTCGCATCTCATGTCTTGCTTGATGATGGACCACCACCTTAAACTCAACCTCGCCAAGACAGAAATGTTTGTGGTTCCAGCTAACCCATCATTTCATCACAATTTCACCATCAAGTTAGGCACATCAACCATAACTCCTTCAAAAACAGTCAGAAGCCTTGGAGTTATGTTACTTTCTAACACCACATTGCAAAAATTGTCCGGTCCTGCAGATTTACTTTATTCAACATCAAGAAGATCAAGCCCTTTCTTTGGGAACATGCTGCACAACTCCTTGTTCAAGCTCTTGTTCTGTCCAGGCTGGACTATCGCAATGCCCTCTTGACAGGTCTTCCAGCCAATTCTATCAAACCTTTACAAATTAATCCAGAACGCGGCAGCAATATTAACTTTTAATGAGCCGAAAAGAATACATGCCACACATCAACATACCTCACATTCAAGGCATTGATGTTTGCCTACAAAATTACCACTGTCTCTGCTACCACTTACCTAAAAGTATTACTTCGGACTTATGTGCCCTCTATAAGCTTGCATTCTGCAAGTGAACGTCACTTGATTGTGCCATCCCAAAGAAGCAGAAAGTCACGTTTACTGACTTTTATATATATATATATATATATATATATATATATATATATATATATATATATATATATATATATATATATATTTATATATATTAATTAATATAATAATTAATTATCGGACGCATTAATTATCGGACAATATTTATCGCGCACCCCTAACAGCTATCAGTGTGAATTTGGTCTATATGAATAGTGTGTGATTATTGAGGGGTGCGTGATTTCACCAAGTATAATGTGTTCCTGGATCAACATCCTTGTTGATGTTGGAACAAAATTCGGTAACACTTTAGAATAAGGTTCCATTAGTTAATGTTAGTTAATGTATTAATTAACATGAACAAACAATGAATAATACATTTATTACTCTATTTATTCATCTTCGTTAATGTTAGTTAATGAAAATACAGTTATTCATTGTTAGTTCATGGTAATTCACAGTGCATTAACTAATGTTAACAAGCACAACTTTTGATTTAAATAATGCATTAGTAAATGTTGAAATTAACATGAACTAAGACTTATAAATGCTGTAGAAGGATTGTTCTTGCTTAGTTCATGTTAACGAAAGTAGTTAACTAACATTAACTAATGGAACCTTATTCTAAAGTGTTACCCAAAATTCCAATCAACCAATCAAAACTAAGATATAACTTTTCAGGAAACATCAGGTTTAGGTGCTTCTACACTCTTGTTAATCAGCTATCATTTCTCATTGATTTTAGGAATAAATTATGGGTTGGGTTAGGCTTAGGGGTAGGGATTGGGTTAAGTCTATGTTTTTGGACAATAATGTTGATCAGGAACATGTCTTACTTGGCAAAATCACTGCGACTGACTTCACTTTTTATGGTGTATCAGTGTGATTACCATCTGTTTAACTGGCCATCAACATGTGATTATTGGTTATATGAGTATCAGTGTATCATGTAATGTAATTGACCTACACAGTTAATTATTTATTATTATTATTTCTTATTACTCAAATGATTCTTATTGTATTTTTCTAGAGCTCAAAGAAATCATTTGTACAAGATTTAAGTTTCTGTCTACTGTTTCAAAACTGAAAAACTATGCAGTGTTATGTTTAATGACTAAAATATTTTGTAGAACCTTTCAATACATTTGGTAAATATTTTTCCCTAAAAGGGGTAGGGTTTCTAGACAGTCTCAGAAAAATGGTCGCAGGGATCATTTTTCATGGCATCTTCTTCAGATTTTCAATAGAAACTCATGAGACGTGAGTTTAAAAACATCAGTTAATTAATTAAAAACAATAATATGTTTTGACAGTAATTTGGAGAGGAACTCCATCTTTGATTTGATCAGAATTTCAGCTGAATCTTGAATACTTACTATGATTGTTTTTTGTATGTCTGTGTAGAGCAGTTGAACATTTGAAACACTTCCCACATTCAGTGCAGTGATACGGTTTCTCTCCGGTGTGGTTCCTCTCATGTCTTTTCAGATTTGATGAATGACTGAATCTCTTGTCACAGTGTGAACACTTGTAGGGTTTCTCTCCAGTGTGGATCCTCTTGTGCAGTTTTAAACACTTTTCTCTAGTAAAAGTCTTTTTACACTCAAAGCACATATACTCTCTCACAGCACTATGTATTTTCTGATGTTCTTTCAAAGTTGAAAAACGTGAAAAACTCTTTCCACACAAACTACATGAATGTGGTTTCTCCTTTGTATGAACCTTCAGGTGCTGCTTCAGGTCTGAAGCTCTTAAAAATCTCTTGCTGCATTGATCACATGAGTGCTGCTTCTCTCCAGTGTGGGTGTTCATGTGTCTCTTAAAGTTTGCTGAGTGTGAGAAACTCTTCCCGCACTGATCACAAGTGTACAGTTTCTCATCAGTATGAACTCTCATGTGAATCTCAAGACTACATTTGCTAATCAAACTCTTTCCACATTGATTACATGTGTACAGTTTGTCTCCTGTATGAAGTCTCATATGTCTTATAAGGATTCCTCTCCGTGCAAAACTCTTCCCGCACTGATCACATGTGTACAGTATCTCACCAGTATGAACTCTCATGTGACGATCAAGACTATATTTAGATTTCAAACTATTTCCACATTGATTACATGTGTACAGTTTCTCTCCTGTATGAATTCTCATATGTCTTATAAGGATTCCTCTTCGTGCAAAACTCTTCCCGCACTGATCACAAGTATACGGTTTCTCTCCAGTGTGAATCCTCTCATGTGTTTTCAGTCTTGATGAAGCACTGAATCTCTTGTCACAGTGTGAACACTTGTAAGGTTTCTCTCCAGTGTGAATTCTCATGTGAACATTAAGACTATTTCTTTTTGTGAAACTCTTTCCACACTGATTACAGGTGGCTCTTCTTTTCTTTAAATTTTTCTGTTTGGTTTGAGAGCAACTCGAAGGTTTTTCTCCAGTTTTGAAATGATCTTTCTCCTCATCTTCATTCAATTCTTCATGCTCCTCACTTTCTTCAAGAAACTCTAAAATAAAAGAACAGACATGTTCAAGTACATAGAAGTCAACCCTAGTCTAACAGACAATTTCTATTCAAAATTTAGCTCCTTTTGATGCAATTTTCAAAACCTTACCTTCCTGAAACTTTTCATGAACGAAGTACATTGATCTTCAATATATAATTTTTTAAACATTATAGACACAAATCAGGTTTCCACAAGGAGAACTATAAAATATATTTGATCAACTACACAATTATTTAACATACATTTTGTTGAAAAAAGTGTAACTTATTTGCTGCTCCATCTATTTTAATCAACCTCTGTAAAGATTGTTTCTGTTACAACAAACAAAATCTAAAACTGCAGCAGATGTGTTCTTGATGTTTTCAAATAAGCTAGTTGCTAGTGTTGGGCGATATGGTCATTTTTCAAATCATCATATCGTCAGCACGTGAGATCGACGATACACGATTTTATCGTGCATGGGTGGAGCAAGAGAGAGACTCTTTGTTCTTGTCATAGCAGATCTATTGGGTGTTTTAAACCGTGCAGCTGCGTGAGAGAGAGAGCCTGTGGAATCACCAATAATATAAAAATACACTTTCCAACATACTGATAAACTAACATTAAATATAAAAATACTGTATTTAAAATAGCTAGTTCATAGTTGGATGCAACTGTCATCTCAACGTCCTGTGACAAATTTGCTGCATCTGCACACGGAGGAAGTTATCAGTCAAAATGATCTAGAAAATCAGTCAATGGTGAAAATCAACAGTTGATTTCATTTTAAGTAATATTGGACCTAAACGAACACATTAAATATAAAGTATTCAAAACAGGTAAGTTGATATATTTGGAGTAGATTTGAATTGAACTGCTGCATCAGTAATACTCAGAGGTGTAGTGGTAAAAAAAAAAGAGGTGGGTAAACTATAAATTCTGGGTGACCACATCGTGGTCACGGTAAGGTGGGCCACTGTGTATGTGTATCCTGATGACATCGCTATAGGCTATCATTTGATATTACTATCATTTGGTATCACTGGTTGTTCCTTCATATAGGTCACACAATCACTATTCAATTAATATATTAATCTAAGTTTTTGTTAAAGAGACTCAAGAAGGAATGAGGTTGAAGTTGAAGAATAAGGTTGAAATCTTTAAAGTTTACTAAATGATAAAACAGAGAGAATAACTTCTTAAAAAGAGGAATAGAGAGGGAAGCTTATATCCAGGGGTTCCAATGCAATGCACTTGTACGTAATGATTAGGGATTTGGGATTATTTTAATAGTCAATTAATCTGATTAATATTTTCTCAATTAATCAGTTAATTGTTTGGTCTATATTTTGTCAGAAAAATGTGAATCAGTGTTTCCCCAAAAGCCCAGGAATGGTCCTTAAATGTCAAACTCAAAGATATTCAGTTGACTGTCACTGAGGAGAGAAGACACTAGAACATATTCACATTTAACAAGCTGGAATCAAATATTTTTTTACTTTTGTCTTTCATATATTTTAGCAATGACACAGACTGCAATGACACAGACAGTTTCATTGCAGAAGGACTTCCTTTTGATCACGTGGTTCACGTGAGATGATTGACAGTTTCACAAACTAATGATATTGCACTGATGTCATAGCTGACGCGAATCAATACGAGGAGAGTGATCGTTAGCTCTGTTAGCTGTTTTAGCTCTTCAAATCGCATAAATCAGTGTAAAATAAATAATGTTATTCTGTATGACGAAATATTTTACAAACATGTCATAAAATTATTATCTCTTCAAACGTGTGCACCATTGGACTATAGCCCTGGCGGATCGTGGATATTGTATGTATATGAACACAAATAAACCGGAGGTGAGATGAATGGCTGCTGTATGAGTGATGATTTATATTAAAAATAACAAACGTTATTATTATTATTATTAATTGCTGGATATCCATTTTTGAATCTAGATGCAGTCTGTTGAGTGTTGTTCATTTTGAACGAATCTTTAATATGACTCAGGACTATCGAGTTGTCTCAGAGAGTGATTCGTTCATTTTGTGTTGACTGCACATGCGGATTACACAACATATGGGTTCTGAACCGACAGGTGAGGTCAGAGTCTTTTATTCTTCCTGTCAGTCTCATAGAGACGGGAAGAGAAAGGATTAGTAAATTTTGCTGAACGAGACTCAAAGATCCGAGTCAGTAAAATGATCTGAACTTCCCACTACTACTGGCAACACCGCAATTGGTCAACACTGACAAGTTGCAGCACAATATGAAATACTTCATCTTTAACAACAAACAAGCTATGAAACTAATAATGAACAATACGAAACTAAAACTACATAAGCTTAATTTAAAATGTCATAGGAACTGTAGGCTATTTAGAGGTGGATAAACTCAATTTAGAGGTGGATAAACGTTTTTTGGAGGTGGGTAAACGCTATTTCCGAATTTTGGGGGGTGCGTAAACGGCGTTTACGTGCGTTTAGCCTCCACTACATCCCTGGTAATACTGCACTCCAGACCGCTCCTCATGACGAGACTGACGCACTGCCACAGAAACAAGAATGAGATGCAGTCTAACATAACTGTGACATTAAACTCAGTAAGTGAGGGCTCTTTAAAAAATTGCAAATATATAGGCCATTCAGATTACTTGTTAAAATGCAATGAAATACCTTATATCTGCAGACAAGTCAAAGCGTTACAACTTCTTCACTGACTACAGGCTCTAATCCTCTTTTGTGTGTGTGTGTGTCTGTGAAATGTGGTGCTGAAGTGAAATAGCTGGGCAGTTTGATAGCCGAATTACAATAGGCTGCCTAATAAAAAAATAAAAAAAAATAATAGTTATTATCCTAATTTAATACATTAATAGGAGAATGAGCGTAATATAGTCTTGACTATCAACAGAGACATCTGCTTACATCGATATATTTGACTATTTTCGATACATGATACTATCGTCTATCGGCACAACCCGAGTCATATGATGTGATTTCATTTTTTTTCCATTCTCTTTGGAGTGTTAGAAACTCATGGTGTATAAAGAAGATCTGTAAAGTTGCGAAACCTAAAGTCTCAAATCCAAAGAGATATTCTTTATATAAGTTAAGATTTGTCCACACCCCCCTGAAATGGCTCTTTTTAAACACGCCCACACATCTACCTCACAATGTGGGAAGATTTGCATAATGCCGCCCAAATGTTCACTAAAAAGAGATAAGGCGTAACTTTTATTCTTGTTGCTGAACATTTGAATATTTACTCACATCCACATTTAGCTTATTTCTTTCCCAAATTGCACTCAGACATACAGCGAATAATCTCGGCGATGCGGAAAAAATCAGACTGGTTCCTAGATTTGAGTCATAAAAATGGAATTCAGCCTAACGCGGACGGAACATGCCACATTTTGGACGAATAAATCGAAATTAGGTCAGTACACTTGAATCAAAATGGGATATGGGAGTGTGAATATTAAGCCGCAAAATGTCAATCTATGAATCCTGCACGTTCTGCATGTCTGTGGAAATCAAACGCTGACTGGCCATCGGGAGAACCGGGACAATTCCCGGTGGACTGGAAGACGATTCGCCCTAAATTTTAATATTTTTGTTGGATAATTGCACGCCAAATGTACTAAAGCTATCATTCCAAATACGCTATTCGATAATTAAATCTCTGATAAATCATGAATCGTTAGTAGTAAATGGCAATGTTTGGGCTTGCGCACTCTCCGCCGAACGGTTTGGGATTATTAGCAAGGTGTGGGATTATTTTGAATTAGAAAGAAACTGAAAAGTTGTGTGTAAACTGTGTTATTTTAAATTAGCTTACAATAACTCTACTGGAGCGGTGCATAATCATAATCATTACATCACGTAGACATCTAGCTTAGAGTCTAGCCAAAGCCAGCTAATGTCAATCACTACAGCCTGTCGCAGTAAGTGACGATTTTGTTCTCTTTAATGCGTTGGATGGAAACAGTGCTTGTTCACAAATGTTTTATGTTATATTCCAATTTTGCGCTTAAGTTAAATTCGCAACTTTGGATGGAAACCGTTATCGCCTCAGGTCCTGTTTTTCTTTTTGGTTGTTTTGTTTTTAGATGATATTGATTACATGATGAAGTATGTTTTTAAAAGCCATTTTAATGCTATTTCTTGATAAAGTTCCCTATTGTTTTTGTCATTTGTGTTTTAATATGTTGGCTAAAGTTAAATGAAGATGAAGAATTCTGTCAGGCTTATATGATATATATATGAGCAGTTTATATGACAGGGCTTAAAACCAGACTGAATTTTTTCCATAAATATTAAATTCATCTATAAATGATTGAAGTCGATTAAAAACAACTCCAAGACTTTCAATAAAAAGGGGAGTTTAGATATAGGTCTAAAATTTTACAAAATGGAACGATCCAAGTTATTATTTTTTAGTAGTGGTTTCAACAACAGCATGTTTAAACTGGTACGCACCCTGAGCTGGGAGATGTATAAACCAAAGATACAACGCTTGGCCCAACAATGTCAAAGACATCTGTATAGCATATTTCTAATAGCACAAGATATGATATATACGATATCGTATATATCTTATCTTGTTGTGCTATTAAAAATATAAAATACAGTGCAGCACGAAGCTTTCACAATGTACGCATCCGCTGTGCAGAATGATGCGCTTGAAGCTACACGGCGTCACGTCATATGAGCAACAGTTATTGACCATTTCTTTTAACAGTTTTACATTTTAGTTACTGTGCACACTAAAAACAATTTAGTCATTTTTACGCCCTTGTTCTCACAGACACCCTGTAGCAAGTAACAAAACAACATTAAAGTTGTTAAAGTCCTCTTTGCAAATTCATAGACATGTATTTACCAATCAAGTATACTAATGGGAACACAGAATGATCTTAGAGAGCTTTACTGAGCTGACTGTCGTAACCCAACGAGACTAGCGTTTAAAGGCTGACTGACAAGACACAGTAGAGAAAAGAGTTCATGTTAACTTTAATGTAAGGGCTTAAATATCAATTTGTAGCTCACATTAAGCCAGGGGTTCTAAATTACAGTCCTCGCAAGGAAACAGTGAAATCTGTTAAGGTTTACCTCAGGTTGGAACATTCATTCACAGATTTGAGCTGTGCAACGTCTTCACACACTGATAAGTGTGACATCATACAACTCTGTAAATAAATAATTTAAACTCACATCTCGCACACTTCAGTGCTCTTTGAATGAAACATATACTTTCCCTATAATGGTGGAATGTCCTGTGATGTCCACTTCGCAGGGCACTTATGTTCGAATAGAACAAAAGTCTGAAGAATAATTTGTACAATAACAATCACAAAAAAAATAATAATAATAATGTCTATCATTATTTACTCACTTTCACGTTGTCCCCAAGAATGTGTGTGACCAAAGAGTTGATGGTCCACATTAAATTTGATAGTGGCAAAAATACTCTCGAAGTCGCTGTCGACCAGCAACTGTTTTGGTGGTATAAAACTAAAACTATGGCAGAACTGACAGGGAGCTGACATAATTTTCATTTTTGGGTGAACCATTTAACGTTAATGAAACAACAAAACACAAAGAGAAAAATCACTCACTGATCTTGACTGAAGAAATTTAATACAGTTGCTTTAGGAATCAGTTTACATAGTGTTTTATTTTTATATTTGTTCATTCAATTTCTTGAATGCTCCTGCTAAATAAATCTATCCTTGAAAATAAAGCACTTTTTGCTTGTTTTTGTATGTGTAGTTTTAATGCATATCTTTGTCATTATTTTATTTTTTGTTATTAAAAAATGAGAACAAAGATTTTTATCTTCACCCTCTTTGGCCTTAATATCTGCCTTTATTATTTTTTGTAACCTTCAAATACTTTATCTTTATAATAGGGAAATTAGTTTGTCTGTAATGCTCAGACAACTTGCAAAATAGTAAAACCAACATGACAAAGACCTGTGCTAAAATTGTGAATCGTGAGATTTCAAAAAAAAAAAAATTTTTGATTGATATTTTATTCATATCGCCCACTCCTAGTTTGCATAGGTTAGAAATGGTAAACAGATGTGAAGTTTGAGTCTAATAGGCTTCAGTGTGTTTAGATTTGAATTTTCTCAAGCCAACCTAAATATTAACAGTTGTAAATGTCACAATGGAACTAAATAAAGAAATGCGATGAAAATAGAAAAAAAACATCAACTGCAAACTAAGAAAAGAACGTCATCAATTTGACAAATGCGTTGCAAATACTTAACACAGCCAAACAAAGAAACACGCTGCTAATAAACTTCTTTATTCGGCCGAGAGTATTTACAACACCTGCTATCAAACTGATGAAGATGTTTTCTTGATTTGCTGGTGCTTTTTTATTTGCATGCATTTTCTGAAGTTGCAGCACGTTTCACAACCTTCTTTGATCTGATTTTCTTAGGGTGCCAATAATTCTGACCATCTCTCTCTCCCTCAAAAAAAACTGCTCTATGTTTAACATCATAAAAAATTATTTGCATTTTGCAAAACTGAGTGGAAGATTTTATGCAATAATTACAAAGGGATTTCTAGGCATTCCTTTTCTTTTCTTTTACATCTGATGTGTTCAATTTACTTTGCTAACTTTAAAAAAAGTTAGCTACATTTTTCGTTTTTTCCCCCAGTATTTTCCACTGCGATTGTTTTTTTGGATTTGATTCTCAGTTCCATTAAATTTCAAGCTTTTCTTTGTTCATTCCATCTTTTATAGGCAAACAGTCAAACATTAAAGATGAATGAAGAATAAACACTAACCTCCTTGTTCCTCCGGTTTTATTCCCAAGGATTCTGGCTCCCCGTGTTTTATTCTCCAGGTTTCTGGTTCCTCTTGTTTTATTCCCCTGGTTTCTGGTTCCTCTTGTTTTATTCCCCTGGTTTCTGGCTCCTCTTGTTTTATTCTCCAGGTTTCTGGCTCCTCTTGTTTTATTCTCCAGGTTTCTGGTTCCTCTTGTTTTATTCCCCTGGTTTCTGGCTCCTCTTGTTTTATTCTCCAGGTTTCTGGTTCCTCTTGTTTTATTCTCCAGGTTTCTGGTTCCCCGTGTTTTATTCTCAGTGTTTCTGGTTCACTAGTGTTCTCTTCACTCTCCTCTTTAACAAACAGCATCTTCACAGCAGCAGATCTCAGTTCAGATGATTCTACTTCTCCAGATATTCCTGTTTGCTTCAAAACTTAACCACGACTGTGAGGCTGAGAATATTACAGGCATTTACTTTTCAAAAAACCAAAAACTATATTTTTCTATTTACATAAACAACATTTCTAAGCTCTTGTATTAAAACAGCACCACAACCAAATAAAACAGAGAGCATGGTGATACCAGAGACTAATTCTTCTTCGTCTGAGGTATAATGATGTTTGGCAAACAAACGCATGTGTTTAGCGCCACCCGCTGGACTGGAGAGTGAAGCGACGAGAGGAGGGAAATAATACTGTGAAAATGACTTTGCACAGTCTAAAGACGGTTTCAACGGCAATGAACGCTACTACAAGAAATACAGTGATATTAAAACACCAACACCTCGTTTTGTCACGTGCAGTATATGTGCTCATCTTTATTCAAAGTTGCAGCATGTAAATGAAAATTAAGATCAATGAAAACACGATAGTGATGAGATGCAGCCTTATAAAAAAATGTACTGAATCCAAAATATAAAAGTTTAGTATGAAAAAGTTTGTTCATTTTTCATCCATTTTGAGTTTGCTGGTATAATAATTGCTTTTCCTAGGTAAACTTGACATTTTGGTCTAATATATGTACAAGAAGATTGTTCAAAGGACATTATGACATAAATTAAAAGCAAATAACATTTTGAACCTTAAAACAAGTAACACTACAGATCTATAGTCTAATCTGAAGGGTGAACTCAAAAAACATAAATTATACAACAAAGTCATTTTTTAGGATAAGAATCCACTGTAAAAAAAAAAAATGATTTTTTTCTTTTTCAAAATGATTTCACCATCATATGGACAAAATTTTAAGCATAACCAATAATTATAACATAAATAATAATAAGTACTATGCACCCATTTGTAAGGAAGGCTGTAAATTAACTAATTACTCTAGCCAAAGCAGTGCATGCTGGTTATAAATTCTGTCCGACTTGAGCATAGACAGTAAAAGAAATGGACACAGCGAACCCATTGGATTCAAAAGAGACAATTAGATGAACGCACTTCCTGGGGGTCGAGCGTACTGCAGACTCAAACTGAGCTTGATGACGTAGAGGTCACGTGAGCAACTTGTCTGACAATTTTAATTCTTCTAATAGCTGTGCCAAGAGAAATCTGAATCACCCACCGAATCTTACAGAGAAAGCGAGACTGAACAGGAGCACATTTTGGCAAGTACTCTGATTAATTATCCTCCACGTCCCCCTGATTGCCTCATAGACAGTAAAAGATTGCCTGCGAGCTTCTCCTCCTGTCCATACGTTAATTTTCTACTGTGCGACAGAGAGTCGCAGGTTATGACACAATCGTTAGCCTATTTTTACAAAAACTGTTTCTACGGGGCCACAAACTAAGATACAAGGTAATGGAGCATTTTATACATTTTCGTGTTTCTTTAGAAATAATGAATGGACAAATGGAGTCTTTAAATGCCTCATATATAATGTTATTCGCTGTCAAAGTGACGCCAAAATTAATGGGAGTCAATGGAATGCTAACAGCAGGTGGGGGTCCGCTAGTCAATGGCAGCGCCCAGGGATGCTTCAATAAAATATGAAACCCTGCCCTCCTGGACTTGAGATGGCGCCGACGCCACATGACTGTCACTTGTGTCTTCAAAATACTGCGAAAGCGTTTGGAGAACAGTACGGGCATATTCTTGACTTGGTTATGTCATATGGGTTTCACATTGATAATATTATCATAAGCCTATTGTTTTCGATGTCATATTATCAAGTTCTATACATACTGCTAAAAATAAAGGTGTTTGTTCTCATTATATTAACTTTTCTGATATGTTTAAATCAAATGATGTTTCAACTACAATCTTAGCTGCTGCTGAGCAATCTTCAAGCCCAGAAAATTTTATTTCTCTCTTGAACTCATCTAGTTCAGTTGTTTTTGGACTCTATAGCCCTTCTTAAATACAAATCCCTAAAATTTAAATCACAACCATGGTAAGATGATACCACACTTTCACTTAGACTGTCTCTTCAGAAATCTTTAAGAACTCCCTGGTAAACTTTCAGAAAGCAGCTAGAAAGGCAATTTCTTCTCTGATTAGATCAGTAAATATTCTCATACCCCAAAAATCTTGTTCACTGAGTCACAGGACCTGTTCTCAATTTTAACCATGTAATGTAATTATAACCAATTTAATCTGTGAAAGATCACGACATTAATCTCTCACAGATCAGAACATTCAGTGATATCAACATTAGCACTACAAACATCACATGAACATACAAACCACTCAGGTCTCAATTAACTTCACAGGTTTTCCTCACATGCTTGTTGCCTGCTGTTCTATGTGTTTAAGACGGCAAATACACAAACAGCGCTGTACTCGATTATAAGAAAGAAACGACCACGTATGTTGCATAAACAAACTGTGTTAATGTATTGTACAATCGAGATGACCGTGATCTACTCACCTCTCCTCAAAAAACGCTACGCTGAGTAAAGTGAGCGCGCTAGTGATGACGTATATGTCACGAGGCGGGATCAATGGCAGATCGTCAAAAGCTCCAAACTATATTTAAAACATCGAAACATCTATAAAACAACACATTCAACAAAAACAAGGGTTAGCCTACTGACTGATGTAATATGATTTTGCTTAAAGGTGTTTTGTGTTTGATTAAAAATAAAACCAAAAGATCAAAATGTTTTGGTTTATTCATGAGACAGACGGTGAACTCATTGTTTTGCTACAAATAGACACGCTCTCTGTTATTCTCTAGCGATGCTGGTTTAATACAAACTGTTAGAAATGTCATTTCATTGAATAGAAAAATAAAGATTTTGAATTAGTTCAGTTACAATACCTGTAATATTCTGGTCCTCACAGTTGTGACTAAGTTTTGAATCGAGCATGAATATCTGGAAGAGTATCATCTGAACTGAGATCTGCTGCTGTGAAGATGATGTTTGTTAAAGAGGAGAGTGAAGAGAACACGAGTGAACCAGAAACCTGGAGAATAAAACACGAGGAACCAGAAACCTGGAGAATAAAACACGAGGAGCCAGAAACCTGGAGAATAAAGTTCAAGCATGAATATAAAGCGCTTTATAAATAAAGGTGACTTGACTTGACTATATTCTGAGCATGTGACAGTTGTTTAATACATGTCCATTACTTTATGGACGCAGTCTTTTTTTATTCCTCCCTCCAACCTTTGAGAGCTGGGACACCTGTACATGACACATGAAAAGCCACTCAATACATTAAGAATAAACCAATGGTGTTGTAAATATACTGATTGTTGCCAGATTTAGCTTAAATGGGAACTCGTCATGTTGATTCATCCATACAATAACACATCCTATAAAGCTGTGTGCATGTTAACAGATGCTGCAAAAACCATATTTTTTGCACAATATAGATAATTTTGACTTTTTGGAGACTTGGAGGTCTAGCCTCATTGACACGGTTTAGTCCAATTTCTGTAGAAATCATACCCTTTGTTCCCAGAGCAACATGGACAGCAAAATTCAGCGGCTCATTGTGCCTTCCGACTCTTTTTATCTCATTTAGAAATTCAACTAGCTTTCCAAGCACTGACTTCTGGTATTCTGTGGAAGAAAATACATTAATTTATTTATTTTTGTTACATTATGATTATTAAAGAATCATACAATAATAAGTATTGACCATGGACGTACTATCTTGGGGAATAAGCCTCTCCTGGACTGTGATGGCTTTCAAACTCCACGTTGAGTAGAGGTGTGAACCTACACTGGTCTCACGGTTCGGTTCGATTACGATTATCAAGTCATCGATTCAGTTCGATTCGATTATCTCGATGCATCACAATGCATTGATGATGCACTGCATCCTTATTTTTCAATTTTGCTTCATGTATACAATTTTGTCAATAAATACAAGCAGTTAGATTTATGAACTGAACCTTTAATTTTACCTGAAACACGCTTCTTGAATGTATCAAACATCAAATAAAACTCAAGTCTGGGCACAGAAGACAACAGCAGCATTAGATTAGAACACACAAATGTAAGTACTGAAAGTGCATAATGCAGGGAGTATACTTAAATACTTATATAGTGCAGTGTACTTTCTTGTAAAACACTTAAATATTGACAAATGTATAAACATGAAATTAAATCACAAACCAAAATAAACAAGAGGCCAAACCTACTTGAATATAATCAATATACAAAAACCTAAATCTGCACTTCAGCAGTGTTTTGGATTCTGCCCAAAAGCCTTGAGAGCGCGCCCACTTTAAGCGTGCGCTGGGATGCCAGATTCAGCGTATGCGCGAAGCATGTTACTAGGGGGATTTTTCCGAATTGAGCTGCAGCGATCATGTTCGACGCATTATCTGTTACAAGCACTACATCCTTATGTGATAGCTGCCATTCATCCATGACATGAGACAGTAGCTCTGCCA
This sequence comes from Carassius auratus, assembly GCF_003368295.1. Taxonomy (NCBI): domain Eukaryota; kingdom Metazoa; phylum Chordata; class Actinopteri; order Cypriniformes; family Cyprinidae; genus Carassius; species Carassius auratus. The sequence goes on from NW_020527884.1 coordinate 596,678, forward strand.
GATGAGCGCCCGTGTGAGACTCATAAACGGCTTTCGTTTGCAGCACATGAGACAAAATCTTCCAGTTATCGCAAATGTAATGTGCCGTTATTGTCACATACGACTCTGTCGCGACCGAAGTCCAGGAATCACATGTTATTGCAACTCGATGAGCTTGGCTCATTGACGCCATTACCTGGGCTTTGGTTTCGAGGTAGCGTTCCGGGATAACTTTTTCTGAAAAGTGGCTGTGAGAGGGGAGCCTACATTAGTAGGCTACATTATAACCGGTTATGGGCTATTACTGAACCGAAACCGAATCGTCCTCGTCTGCATCGCGATGCACCGTAGAAACGATTAATTTTGACACCCCTAACGTTGAGGTGTGTGAGAACACCTAGATCCTGAAGAAAAAATAAAAACAGCATTGAGGCTCATTGAAATTGTTTTTAAAGACAGCTGCTCCTGCAATGATGTCAATGAGTGAGGTAGGAGAATTGACATCTATGAAGAATTAAATTAATCATGGACTCACTGGATGAGGATGCCCGACTCTTTCTGCTCCCGGATAGATCCTAAAAATTTTTTATTAATTAAAAAACAGCATTAAAGCTCGTTGATATCATTTTTAAAGACAGCTATCCTTTTTAAAGACTCACTGAATGAGGACGCACAACTTTTTCTGCTCCCGGATTGTGATGGATTTCGAACTCCACACTGAGGTGTGTGAGAACGCCTAGACCCTTAAAAAAAAAAAAAACTGCGTTGAAGCTGAATGAAATCATTTTTTGCTCTTGCAATAATGTCAATGAGTGAAGTAGGAGAATTGACAACTATGAAGAATGCAATTGATCATAGACATGAAAAAAGTACTAGCCAATTTAAACACATTTTTTACTGACTTATGGTGAAATACTTTGTTTTGAACCCAGAATATTTTATATTCCATTTGCATTGTGAGCAAGTAGAATAAATAAAAACATGAAATTACTGTCTGAAGATGCAGGACTCTCTGGTTGTCTAATGGTGGTGTTAGCCAGTTCTGGAGATGCAGGTAACTCGAGCAGCATTGCATTTTGTCCTGCGGTTGTTAAAAGACATTCCAAACCAGAAGCAGTATAACAACTTAAATGACATAAAAACTCATAATGCCAACCATTCCCTTAAGTTTGATGACTGAATTATACCACTGGACCAGCCCAGTTATTTTACTCACCCTTATTTGAGAGCTTAATCTTTGGTGGAAGAACCGGAAGCAACACCGTATCCTCTAGACAAGAACATGCACAATGAAATTAATCACAGTAAGATAATGATTAATACTAATACAGTTTACACAAACAACTTAAACTGTACTCACCCTTTTTCTTGTCTGGCAAGGACTCTGACCCTGCCATTATATTTGTCACTTATATGTGATTGTTTACATCATACGCTCATTGCTTCTATCAAAATATTTGAGAATGGTGAATTAAACTGATCTCAAGAACCACAAATATTGCTTAATATTATTACAAGAAAGATATCCTTACAAAAAGTTGGCAGTCCTTGAGAGAATCCAGGATTACACTATTTAAATTGAAGCAAGCATCATGACATGACAGACATTATTTTCTTATTATTAGCATAATTTTTGCTGCTACGTTTACATGAACACATCACTACATCAGCACTGAAAAGAAGAAAAAGAGAGAGAATAAGACTCATTGTTTGACTCATTTTGAGGAATTAAAGTTAGAAGGAATTATAGAGTTATAATAATTCTGATTAGTCGAGAGGATTTATCCGTTTAGGCTAAAAAAAGAAATCTTGCAGTAGCCTACATTTTAAACAAGGATTTGGTATGACACGTTGATGTAGCAAAAATGATAGGACAATGTTTTTTTTGTTTTTTTTTATGGCGCTTTGGAAAAGAGCTCTTCAAGAACATATTTTTCATCTGCTACTACCTGCCCGCAAGGAGTTCATTATCCGCCCGCATCATCGCCCGTGAATTTTAGGAATGTCACCACCCGTTTTATCCACTTTTATAACGTAAAGTTACCTGACCCATTGCAGGACTCTGATGGCAATAGATAGCAACCTAAAATGGCGGCTCCTTCGCGGAGTGAAATGCGTGATGTCTCATTCTCAATCTTGAACTTCACCATCTATCTAACCAATGGGGTTTTGTGCTTGCTAACTTCACTTACAGAGGGCAAACTTCTGGAGGGCACATACGATTTAACCAGTGAGTTTAGGTATGTTCACAATGTTTCACAATAACTTTGATATTGTGAAATATATTTAAATGAAAACTGAATGCTAAATAAATCACACAATATTTTCACTTTACAGTTCCGTAACAGTGAGGTTGGAAACAAAGTGGACCACTGGAACACTTATTTAATGTATTCAGATGATCGTTTACAATTCTCGAATTATTCACAAGCAGTGTTTTCAGAGCCCTCAGTTACACTGTTTTAAGCAGAACACTAGCATTACAGTTTAGTAAAATAAGTAAACTCTAATTCAGTAAATTTTTAAGCACAATCAAAACCTATCACAAAGGGTCAAAGCATCTCTACCAGAAGTGACAGGGCAATGTAGCAGATGAACTATTTCTTACCAATGTTTCAAGAATAAGCTGGATCATTGATGACTCCTCAAGGGGAAAGAAGAAATGGTTTATTGAAAAGTTCTTAAAAAGCAGGATTTTATTTTATACCATTTTTTTAAAACCATTGGTTCTCAAACTTTTTTTATACCAAGTACCACTTTAGGAAATATTTGTTATTAAATATTAAGTTCCACTAGTGACAAACATTAAATTTCAGCAGCATAGTAGGCCTAAATATTCAGCTACAGTTCTACAGTTAAAAAAGAGGCAGTTTTATTCTAATAAGAATATTTATTGATGTCAGCCACTTTACCATGGTAAATACAGTTTGAACATTAACACTACACTTACATACAAGTAAATGAAAACTTAAGTTTAAATTAAAATGCGTTATAACAAAATTTACATAACTAACTTATTAATAATTTACTGTACATTAACGGTACTTAAATGTACCAAAAAAAACTTACTCAAATATTAAATTAAAATGTATTAACATTAATATTTAATTTAGAGATTCACCTGTGTAACCACTAGAGAGGGCCCTGACACTGAGAACCACTGCTTTAAACAATCCTAATTCATTTTTAAATTCATTTTCATTAATTCATTAAAATTGTACCGACATTTGCACTTATGTTTCAGAAAACACTTTGAAATTATTATTAGAATTAAAACATATATAACACACCTAATGCATGAGATTCATATCAGGAAAATGTGGAAAAATCTCTAAAAGACAGACATTAACACAACTTACCAGCAACACAGTAGGTGAGCATCTAACTTGATCATCTGTGATAAAGCAATGCAAAAATACACACAAGGGTATTTATCTTCTTCAGGTTACATGTCCTTTAAGCTACCTATTTGTAAACTCTGGTTATACTTTTTTAAAAAGATGATAAAGATAGCGATTTTCTTACCTCATTATACCAGTATGTTTGCAGGACCTTGCAGAACACATCTGAGCCTTCTTGTGTTCACAGTTTTTGTTCTGCTTTGACATGTCTCGACTCAAATTCGTTCAAAAAAAAAAAAAAAAAAATGAACAATTATATTAAATATTAAATAATTCGGGACCGACTGAGCAGTCAGTTATAATGAGCAGCAGCTCACAGTTAGCCGCCTCACTCACAGAAAGACGACAATAACGGTCATATTTTTAAATGTAGAAAGGTGCAAACCGATTCATTGTCCAGTTTCCTGAATGACAGCAAGATTAACCAATAATGATCGAAGTAATAAAATAAAACTACCAATGGGAGTTGTTTCAGTGTGATAAAGCACCGAAATGTATTTAGTTTTATTGTTGTTAATGATGATAATATTTAACATATACCTTTAGATTTTATAATAGGTATCATGACTAAAATATTTAAAAATGCTATTAAATAATAATAATCTTAAATAATTTAATATAAATAATTTAAAAGTTTGTTAACCTTATTCAACCATTTAGCATTAAACATTTATAATAAATTGCTTGTTTTTCTCCTCTAATCCTCACCCAAGAAGACTGTTGATGCTTATCAAAAACCAGTCTATAATGGTAAGTAGATTTTAATTTGCGTGTACAGATCAGCTTTTAAAAAGAAAATGAAAAAACAGTGCACAAAGTAATATCCCTCGTATTATTTCCTTCACTCTCCAGTCCAGCGGGTGGCGCTAAACACTTACGTTTGTTTGACAAGCAATATTAAACCTCAGGAGAAGAAGATTAGTTTCACCGCGCTCTCTGTTGTGTTGTCACGTTGTTTCTGTAAATAGAAAATACAGTTTTTGAGTCAGGTCAGTAAATACCTGTAATATTCTCATCCTCACAGTCGAGACTAAGTGTTGAATCAAGCAGGAATATCTGGAAAAGTATCATCTGAACTGAGATCTGCTGCTGTGAAGATGGAGTTTGTTAAAGAGGAGAGTGAAGAGAACACGAGAGAACCAGAAACCTGGAGAATAAAACTCGAGGAAACAGAAACCCGGAGAATAAAACACGAGGAGCCAGAAACACAGATAATAAAACATGAAGAACCAGAAACCCGGAAAATAAAACATGAAGAACAAGGAGGTTGGTGTTTATTCATAATATCTCTTTTATTGTGGTATTACACACAGGATTTCTGCAAATCTTTGTTAAAACAAGACTTTAACCATTTCTACTAGAAATGTGACTCAATCGACACAAAGACAGTTATATTCTTTGACTTTATTTCTGCTTTTTTTTGGGGGGGGGGGGGTAACATAAAACTGTTAGCATGTGAGACTGAGTTTGTTTTTATGTTAGTAGTAGGGGTGTCCATGGTTAACCGATTAACCGTTAGAAATTGCATAACTGAGTGAAACATTTTGCTCGGTTAAGTGACGTCAATGGCGTGCATTGAATTTAGTTGTAATACATTTTTGCACCACTAGAGACCGCCAGAGCGCTCCCAGACATTTGTAATGTCCACAAGAAGTCATTTTTCTAATATGAAGTGGGCAAAGAAAAGTACAGCGTTGGAGTACTTTAAAATTGAGAGTGACGGGGCAAAATGCAAGTATTGCAATACAGTGTTTAGATATACTTCAAGTACAACCTCGTTGTTGTAATCTCAAAAGCCAACACCCGGGCATCATTAGGCCGGCAACACACTGGATCTGTGGCGAAAGCGTCTCAGCTGCGTGGCGTGTCTGTTTTTAATTCGTCTCCCATGTTAACAGGTTAGAGCTTGCCGACTCCCTGCGTGAGACGCGCGGCTCGACGCGTGCATGCTAGAAATAGAACCTACACCTTGTTGGAAGCATTTCCAGGCAAAATATAATAGGAAAATATGTTTATATGTCATGTTTATATGTCATGTCATACATATGAATTCATGACATTTTGATATTTGAAAGTCTATAGGTTGACATAAATTCAGATATAAATGTAATAAAAAAAAAATATTATCGATTTTCAAATATTGTACCTGTCAAACATAGTCATAGTCATAGCCTTAGCGAGGCGGCCGCGGAGCCTGCTTGTTACCTTCGCCTAAACACGGAAAGTTACATAACTATTACTAGAGCCGGTTAATGAAAAACTTGAAAACATGCAGCCCTAGTTTGTAGAAGACAAATTTGAAGTCGCTACAGGACTGGGGTTATTTACAACCATTATTTGGTACATTTGACAGTGGAAACAGACTTTTACTGTCATATAAAATACGTATACAGCCTTATCACAAAATGGGAGTATTTACTGTAGGGATGATGCGCAATATTGGATTTTCGCCAGTATTCGATAGAAATATATATTTTTAATTTTGATTATTTTTAACAAGAACTTATTTCTTAGAATAAGATAAGCAACAATGCAGTTCTTTTATAAAGACCATACATTGAAGATTTAATAATTAATTTAAATAATCAATATATTAATCACTGCATTATTTTCCCAGAAAGACGCAGTGGTAACCTTAACATTTTAATTTTATGATTTCAAATTTGCAAATGGTCTAAAAAAAGGGTTGTAAAAATTCTGAAATTCTTTTAGAGCTCAACATTTGTTTAAAAAATAACATATTACACATTAATAAATACAGTATACATACTTTTTAAAATAAACTATGAGGGCAAAAAATAATGTAAAATGATAAAATAAATAAAATAATAATTAAATAATCATAATCAAGGTGAAGTGTTCAATTAATTGAAGTTTTGATTTTAGGTCATATTGTCCAGCCCTATCTCTGCTATTTTATCATGGTTCATTTGTATGTCTTTTCACAGTTCTGTGTGTGTTTTAATGAGTTACTAAAAAATAAAATTTTTACATTTTATTTCAGAGTATATTGAAGAAAATGTGGAGAAAGAATTGGAAGTTGAGGAGAGGAATCATATTAAAACTGGAGAAAACCCTTCAACTTGCTCTCAAAGAAACAAATTGTCAAGAAAAAATGGTCTTGATGTTCACATGAAATTGCACACTTGTGATCAGTGCGGGAAGAATTACATACGAAAAGATCGCCTTAGAGCACACATGGGAGTTCACACTGGAGAGAAACCGTTTAATTGTGATCAGTGCGGGAAGAGTTTCACACGAAAAGAACTACTTACAGCACACATGAGAGTTCACACTGGAGAGAAACCGTTTAATTGTGATCAGTGCGGGAAGAGTTTTTCACTAAAAGGACTACTTACAGCACACATGAGAGTTCATACTGGAGAGAAACCGTTCACTTGTGATCAGTGCGGGAAGAGTTTCTCACAATTATCACATCTTTATGCACACACAAATGTTCACACTAGAGAGAAACTGTATGCATGTGATCAATGTGACAAAATGTTTTTGAGGGCTTCACACCTGAAGCAGCACCTGAGAGTTCATACAAAAGAGAAACCACATTCATGTCATTTGTGTGGAAAGAGTTTTTCACGTCTACAACATTTGAAAGGGCATCAGAAAATACATACTGGTGTGAGAGAGTACATGTGCTTTGAGTGTGAAAAGACTTTTACTACAGCGACCAATTTAAAACAGCATGAGAGGATCCACACTGAAGAGAAATCCTACAAGTGTTCACACTGTGACAAGAGATTCGGTAATTCATCAAGTCTGAAAACACATGAGAGGATCCACACTGGAGAGAAACCTTACAAGTGTTCATACTGTGAACAGAGATTCAGTCAGCCAGGAGTTTTGAAAACACATGAGAGGATTCACACTGGAGAGAAACCGTATCACTGCACTGAATGTGGGGAGTGTTTCTGTCATCTAACTTCTCTACACAGACATACAAAAAACAATCACAGCAAGTAGGTCATCTTCAGATTTGATGCTGCCTCCCAGTACCGCCACTCCCTATACGCAGAGTACGCAGAGAGAAACTCCCTTCTGATATTGCTCCACTATTTTTCGCCGCAGCATTGGAGGAATTGGTGATCCTCTGTCCATCTTGACTTCTGAAAGACACTGCCATTCTGAGAGGCTCTTTTTATACACAATCATGATGCCAATTGACCTAAGTTGCAAATTGGTCATCCAACCATTCTTTATATGTACGTTTAACTTCTCTTGACTCTTATAGCTACCTGTACCAACTTTTTTGGAATGTGTAGCTCTCATGAAATCCAAAATGAATTAATAGTTGGCATGACATTTCAAAAACTCTCACTTTCAACATTTGATATGTTATCTCTATTCTATTGTGAATCAAATATAAGCTTATGAGATTTGTAAATTCTTCATTCCTTTTTTATTCACAATTTGTACAGTGTCCCAACTTTTTTTTAAATCGGGTTTGTAGATGCAGGATATACTGTCATGTTGATTTGTAATTGATGTTTTGCTTCTCTTGTAAAAAACGATCTAAATGTATTAGATGGGCCCATTTCAGAAGCAGTGTGAGCTACTCCGTCAGTGCAGATTCAACAGACCACAGAGTGAATATGTGAGAGTGATCCCATCTAAAAATAAAAAATAAAGTTATTTTGCATTAAGCATTTAAATAAAAATTCCTGTTAAATTTGACTAAAACTCCTGTATTTAAAAAAAATAACCAAAGAAAATTGCATTTTTTTCTAAAGCATTTGATTGTATGCATGTTTTTAATACCTCTTGAAAGGTGACAATTTTTAGTGTTTCATGAAGTTTAAAGCCTTAAAGCATTGAGTACTGCTGGCAGAACACTGGAGCTATATCAGGTTAATGGTAATGCGGTTTATGATTACTTGAAGAGTCATATTAAACATAGGCATGCTCAAACTACAAGAGTTATTTCTTAGTAATTAAAATGGGGGTCAAATTTGTTAATTTTTGCAATAAATTAGCAAAATGTCAATTGATTCTTTGTAAACGTCAAACTATAGGTGGCGTTGTATGTAGTCTTTTTTTACGGACAAACTCTTGTTGATATCTACCTCATCTTGTGCTGCCATGTTACATTTAGAAGATATTGGAGCGGACTTCAAAAGTGTAAATGTGTTTTTTTCTTGTCTTTGTCTCAAGAAGTCAAGAGACGCATGAACGGTTTAAAAAGTTAAACAAAATGAAAAATTTGCCATAGTGTACAGACTTCTGGTATTTTCTTCAGACATCTTACCCATTAAAGGTTTTCTTTTAAGTGAAAGACATCTATAACCTTTTTTGTAGCAGTTTAATAAATGCAAACAAGAGTGAAGCATTGGAATGAGGTTTCTTTATTCACAGTAGTCAGAAATATAATAAAGGTCCCCATAGTCATAAAGACTGAAAATGCATATAACTTCTTGTATCTTCAATACAGAAGATTGAACGTAAATCGGTGAAGAAAAAAAAAGTTACAATTTAAAAATAACATAATACATTACTTATTTGGCGTATCTGAAACAGAGGTGGAAGATGGGGAAGTTGACCTGTTTGCTTTCGGCTGACTGTCTATAGGAGACTCAGCTATAAAAAGGTCTTGTTCGTGTAGGTCATCATTTGGAGGTGCAGATTGCGTAGACGGTGAGAAGCGCATGAGTGGAGTGCTTGGTTGTGGGGTGTCTGGATGTGATGGCTCTGGATTTGCCAGGTGGGTGATGAAGTGGTTGTGTATGGTAATTTTCATTGTGGGGAGGTCTAAAAGTGAGTCCATTATGGTGTCTGTCGTGGGGGTTTTGGAAATTTGAATTGTGGATCGGAGAATGTGGTTTTCGATGTTGACTGATTTGATATCCTCACAGGTTGTTGTTCTTATTTTAAGTTTAGCATGAGTGTGTAGTGTAATGTGTCGGATCTGTAAAATACGTCACATTTGTCAGAGGAATCTGGTGCAGGATAGTGCCATGTGATTTAGTGGACAAACGTAAATGATGCTGACTTTGGCGCCAATGTTGTTCCCGGTTACATGTTCAGATGTTGTGGCTGAAAATGTTTGTCATTGACAGGAATTTTTTACCTCTGAAGACACGTAGTGACACATTGGTGATGTACAACCAGGAGTCCAGCTGGAGGTTGTGTTGTACTCCCCAGACTGCAACCTCCATGATCCCAGTGGTGTCCGCTATGGTGTAGATGTTTTTTTCCAGGAAAACATCATCCTGGAGAAAGGCAGGACCTTCACTTTCCATCTGGATGATTTTGACCGTGATATTAACCTGCAGAACATGAACAATATAAATTAGTGTCTCAAGGTATATTTTTAGTTGAATTACTTTCATAGCCCACTTTATATATTCTAGTAACTAAGTAACTTTGCGACAAGATGTTGGCCAACTCTTAGAAATATAGACTTGATCAGGTTTAGAGTAACAACAAGTTGACTTGTTTATGGTGCTCCTTCAGCTAACATAATACAACTTCACAAGATATTGGGTCAACGGTCTGATACAGTTACTAGTACCTGATGATAATTATGAATTCAGTTCCTGGATCTGTTGAATGTCCAGAGGTTTAAAGAGCTTAGTAAACCTGCATTTTTTGTTAACCCAGCTACCAGTATTTTCTTGATGTGTTTAGTATAGCTTGAATGATTGATAAAACTAATGTTTTAAATTTTTCCCCTCTCCCCACCACTAGTACTTTGTGGTATTACATGTCCATTTTTGAAATTTGGCTTATTGTTTGGTCTTGAACTGTTGCCATTATGGTGCAGTTGTAGGGGTAATCTACTGCACTCAAGCAACAACATTTGGACTGGTGTGTGAACATTATGTCCATTTCACATTTTCTTCTTGATGGCTGGATGACCACATTATCATCACATTACCACATTATGTCATGTGAACGAGTCTGGCGAGCAGCTGATTACTGTTTATGGTCAGTCAGCGTCTCTTCTGTCGTGTCTACCACAGGATGGATATAAAAGAAGAAAATAGCCTATTTTATCATTATCATGTGATTTCATTAAGGCTTATCTTAATTTCCATAATTTATGCTGCAACCCAGCCGGTAATTCAACGTTGAAACAACGTCAGGTACCATGGTTGGATCAACGTTGAATTACCTTTTGATTTTGCAAATTGGATCAACGTTGAAATCACGACGTTGATTCACCGCTGAAATCGCGACATTGATGAACGGTTGAAATCATGACATTGATTCACTGTTGAAATCCCGACGCTGTTTCACCGTCTTACCATCATGGATGAATTATGGTGGTCGTTCTGCAGACCTTGGATTAACGCTGAATGAGGTGTTGATTTTTAAAAGTTAATCAACATTGATAACACAATGTTGTTTCACCGCCGTACCTGGCACCATGTATACACACTTGTATGTTCAATTAGCAGAGATGTATAAAGTACTAGAGACCCATACTTGAGTAAAAGTACAAGTGCTCTATCAAAAAAGTGACTTGAGTAGAAGTAGAAGTGCTCTTTAAGCACCACACTTAAGTAGAAGTACTAAAGTATTCAACATTTTTTGTACTTAAGTATTGCAAGTAGTCTATTTTAAAATTTACTACTCAAGTACTGAAAGTAAAAGTAGAAGTATTGTGTTATGTAGCTATTAAAGAAAGTAGTCAAAAGTTTGAACATATTGTTTTTACTATTTCAAATGATTAACCCAAAGGACAATCACAATTCCTTTGACTGTAACTTCTTGTAAACAAAAAATGGTTACTAGGGTTAGTTAGCCCAATTTGCAAAATGATGTCATTAATAACTTACCCTCATGTTGTTTCAAACCCTTAAGACATCAGAGGGTCATTTAGAATTTTTTGAAGCATCGAAAATACATTTTGGTCCAAAAATAGCAAAAACTACGACTTTATTCAGCATTGTCTTCTCTTCTGTGTCTGTTGTAAGACAGTTAAAAACAAAACAGTTTGTGATATCTGGTTCGATGTTCGATCATTCGATGTAACCGGATCTTTTTGAAACAGTCCACCAAATCGAATTGAATCGTTTTAAACGGTTCGCGTCTCCAATACGCATTACTCCACAGATGAATAAGCTGTTAACTTGTTTAATGTGTCTGACACTCCCTCTGAGATAAAACAAACCAATATCCTGGAGTAATTCATTGACTCAAACAGTACACTGACTGAACTGCTGTGAAGAGAGAACTGAAGATGAACACCGAGCCGAGCCAGATAATGACTCGTTCACGAGTCAAGAACCGTTTCTGTCAGACGCGTCTGATTCGTGAACCGATGAGCTGATGATACTGCGCATGTGTGATTTAGCGTGAAGCAAACCGACACACAGAGCGTCTGAACCGAACTGATTCTTTTGGTGATTGATTCTGAACTGATTCTGTGTAAATGTTATGAGCCCAGGTGCAGTAAACGCCAATGACGCCATTGCATCGAGCGCAAAAGAATTGGTGAACTGTTTTCTTCAACTGGTTTATTGAATTGAACTGTCAGAAAGAACTAACGTTACTGGTCATCCGAGAACCGATGCAACCGGTTCTTGACTCATGAACGAGTCATTATCTGGCTCGACTCGGTGTTCATTTCTCTCTTCACAGCAGTTCAGTCAGCACGCGCAGTCTTCTTAATCGCTTGTTTCGCTCAATGATGTGCCAGCTTCATCAAACCTGCCATTTTTATAATTGTAACGAGTAACGATGCAGCACATAAAAAAAATATCGGAGTAAAAGTATTAAACTCAGCGAAAATATGTACCGAAGTAAAAGTGGAAGTAAGGGAAAAAAATAATACTCCAGTAAAGTACAGATACCGCCTTTTAGTACTTAAGTACAGTAGTGAAGTAGTTCTACTTCGTTACTATACATCTCTGTCAATTAGATTCTAGTTTACATTTAGATCAACAGGACAGGATAAAGGCTAACAATCAAATGACTGGCAGCAAAGGCTTTACAATCAACTTCAGTTAACTACCACATGCTCAAAATTGTATAACAGCAGTTTTATTTTGGAAACATACTGTATAAAAAAGATGAAAATAATCCCAAACCTTTTTTTTTGCAGAGTATGCATGGATGCATTGTTAAAAACATGTAGTAGAACAATCCAAATACAATAATATTTAAAGGTTTTTGTAAAATAATTTGGCATATAAATTCTTTTTTTTGTGGCACTTGCAAGGGAAAACCCCTGTACCTTTATGACTGAAACCAGCTGATCTTTTATTTTACATTTACATTTACATTTAATCATTTAGCAGACACTTTGATCCAAAGCGACTTACAAATGAGAACAATAGAAGCAGTCAGGTCAACAAGAGAACAACAACAGTATACAAAGTGCCATGACAAGTCTCAGTTAGTCTAGTATAGAATGCATAGCCAGGTGTTTTTTTTTTTAAATGAAAAGACAAGAAAAGGAAAAAAAAAGTGCTAGTGTTAGTTGGTTAAGTGCAGGCGAAAAAGATGAGTCTTTAGATGTTTCTTGAAAATGAGTAAAGACTCCGCTGTACGAATTGAGATTGGGAGGCCATTACACCAGCTGGGCACAGTCCAGGAAAAGGTCTGTGAGAGTGATTTTGAACTTCTTTGGGATGGTACCACAAGTCGTCGTTCACTTGCAGAGCGCAAACTTCTGGAGGGCACATAAGGTTTAACCAATGAGTTTAGGTAAGTTGGTGCCGTGCCAGTGGTCGTCTTGTAGGCTAGCATCAGTACCTTGAATTTGATGCGAGCAGCTACTGGTAGCCAGTGTAACTTGATAGGGAGAGGAGTAACGTGAGCTTTTTTTGGCTCATTGAAGACAACCCTTGCTGCTGCATTCTGGTTCAATTGCAGAGGCTTGACAGTACATGCAGGAAGGCCCGCCAGGAGAGCATTACAATAGTCCAGTCTGGAGAGAACAAGAGCTTGGACAAGAAGTTGGGTTGCTTGCTCTGACAGGAAGGGTCTAATCAACCTAATGTTGTATAAGGCAAACCTGCAGGACCAGGTAGTCGTAGCAATGTGTTCAGTAAAGCTTAACTGATGATCCATCACAACTCCTAGGTTTCTGGCTGTCCTCGAAGGAGTAATGGTTGATGAGCCCAGCTGTATAGAGAAGTTGTGATGAAGCAATGGGTTAGCTGGAATCACCAGGAGTTCCGTTTTCTTAAGGTTAAGCTGAAGGTGATGGTCATTCATCCAGCTAAAGATGTCACTCAGACAGGCTGAAATGCGAGCAGCTACCGTCGGGTCATCTGGCTGGAATGAGAAGTAAAGTTGGGTGTCATCAGCGTAGCAGTGATAAGAAAAGCCATGCTTCTGAATGACAGATCCTAATGATGTCATGTAGATGGAGAAGAGAAGTGGTCCAAGTACTGAGCCTCGAGGAACCCCAGTAGCAAGGTGGCGTGACTTTGAAACGTCACCCCTCCAAGACACACTGAAGGATCTGTCAGAGAGGTAGGACTTAACCCACAGGAGTGCTGTTCCAGAGATGCCCATCTTTCTGAGGGTGGACAGAAGAATCTGGTGATTAACAGTGTCAAAAGCAGCAGACAGGTCCAGTAAGATGAATACAGGGGATCTTGAAGCTCTTGCTATTGCTAGTCGCAGGGCTTCAGTAACCGAGAGCAGAGCAGTCTCAGTTGAGTTGTTACTTTTGAAGCCAGATTGGTTGCTGTCCAGGAGGTTGTTCTGTACAAGGAACATAGAAAGCTGGTTGAACACAGCTCGCTCAAGTGTCTTTGCAATGAATGGAAGAAGGGATAGCGGTCTGTAGTTTTCAAGAAGCGCTGGATTTAGAGATGGTTTCTTGAGCAGTGGGCTTACCCTAGCCTGCTTGAATGCTGAGGGAAATGTTCCAGAGTGAAGAGAGGAGTTGATAACATGAGTAAGCGAAGGTATGACTTAAGAAGAGATCGCTTGAAGGAGGTGAGTGGGGATCGGATCAAGTGGACAAGTAGTAGGATGATTGGACAGGAGAAGTTTGGAGACATCCATCTCTGAGAGTGGGGAGGAGGAGGAGAAAGATTGTGCGTCGGTCACTGCTTTAAACAATCCTAATTCATTTTTAAATTCATTTTCATTAACTCATTAAAATTGTACTGACATTTGCACTTATGTTTCAGAAAACACTTTGAAACTATTATTAGAATTAAAACATATATAACACACCTAATGCATGAGATTCATATCAGGAAAATGTGGAAAAATCTCTAAAAGACAGACATTAAAGCTGCGGTAGGAAACTTTTGATGCTCTAGCGGTTAATAAACAGAACTGCTTGCGTCTTGCGGAAGAACATCGTAGCCGGAACTACTTCTCTCTGTTTATGTCTATGAAGAATCACAAAGGTACTGGGTTACTCCACCGCGGTATCCCCGAAGCAATATAAAATAGTCCGAATATAAACACTTATTACAGGTGCACCCTAGTGATTCAGGACAAGCGAAAAACACGGTTTGGAAAATGGATTCATGGTGTACTCGCTTATTATATACATTTTTCTACATTTTGAACACAAACTAAGTTACGGACCGCAGCTCTGATTGGTAATTTTTTACCGGGAGCAATGGAGTTTCTGCAAATGGCAATAGGACCACTGGGAGGAGCCAGAGGAGCTTGATTTTTTTCACAGATTATCTGTCTCATATTCTACTGTCAGGACATAATGACAGGTTTAATAAATATGTAAAAAATATTTTTTTACAAAAGTTCCCTACAGCACCTTTAACACATAACTTACCAGCAACACAGTAGGTGAGCATCTAACATGATCATCTGTGATAAAGCAATGCAAAAATACACACACGGGTATTTATTTATCTTCTGCAGGTTACATGTCCTTTAAGCTACCCATTTGTAAACTCTGGTTATACTTTTTTCAAACGATGATAAAGATAGCGATTTTCTTACCTCATTTTGCCAGTATGTTTGCAGGACCTTGCAGAACACATCTAAGCCTTCTTGTGTTTTTGTTCTGCTTTGACATGTCACGACTCAAATTTGTTAAAAAAATTAAAAATAAATAACAGGCAAATATTAAATAATTTGGGACCGACAGAGCAGTCAGTTATAATGAGCAGCAGCTCACAGTTAGCCGCCTCACTCAAAGAAAGACGACAATAACGGTGATATTTTTAAATGTAGAAATGTATTTAGTTTTATTGTTGTTAATGATGATAATATTTAACATATACCTTTAGATTTTATAATAGGTATCATGACTAAAATATTTTAAAATGCTATTAAAATAATAATAATCTTAAATAATTTAATATAAATAATTTAAAAGTTTGTTAACCTACTTCAACCATTTAGAATTAAACATTTTTAACGTTGTTTCATTAAAACAACTGACCTTATTTCAACCATATTTCAACGTTGAAAGTTGGTCATGTGCTGGAAGTTTTTCAACTGTTCATCTTTAAACGTTAAATCAACGTTATTTCAACGTTGAAACCACAACTGACCTTATTTCAGCGTTGAAAGTTGGTCATGTGCTGGAAGTTTTTCAAACATTCGGCTTTAAATGTTGAATCAACGTTGTTTCAATGTTGAAACCACAACTGACCTTATTTTAACCATATTTCAAAGTTGAAGGTCAGTCATGTGCTGGCTGGGAACTTGTCTGATTTTCAATGAAATATTGGACTAATAAAAACGCTTGTTTTTCTCCTCTAATCTTTACCCACGAAGACTGTTGATGCTTATCAAATACCAGTCCATAATTGTAAGGCGTTTGTCAGTCGTTAGTCTTTTGTTGCTAATTTGCGTGTACAGATCAGCTTTTAAAATGAAAAAGAAAAAAGAGTATATTCAGTAATTCATCAAGTCTGAAAAAACAGGAGATGATCCACACTGGAGGGAAAGGTTTTAAGTGTTCACACCGACAAAATATTTAGTAATTCATGAAGTCTGAAAACACACGAGATGATCCAAACTGGAGTGAAACGTTATAAGTGTTCACACTGTGGCGAGATTCAGTATTTTATCAAGTCTGAAAACACACGAGATGATCCACACTGGAGTGAAACCTTATAAGTGTTATACTGTGACAAAAGATTCAGTAATTCATCAAGTCTGAAAACACACAAGTTGATCCACACTGGAGTGAAATGTTATAAGTGTTCACACTGACAAAAGATTCAATGATTCATCAAGTCTGAAAACACATGAGATGATCCACACTGGAGTGAAACGTTATAAGTGTCCACACTGTGACAAAAGATTCAGTGATTCAAGTCTGAAAACACACAAGATGACCCACACTGGAGTGAAACGTTATAAATGTTATAATGTGACAAAAGACTCAATAATTAATCAAGTCTAAAAACACACAAGATGATCCACACTGGAGTGAAACGTTATAAGTGTTCACACTGACAAAAGATTCAGGGATTCATCAAGTCTGAAAACACACAAGATGATCCACACTGGAATGAAACGTTATAAGTGTTCACACTGACAAAAGATTCAGTGATTCATCAAGTCTGAAAACACATGAGATGATCCACACTGAAGTGAAATGTTATAAGTGTTCACACTGTGAGAAAAGATTCAGTAATTCAAGTCTGAAAACACAAGAGGTGATCCACACTGGAGTGAAACATTATAAGTGTTATACTGTGACAAAAGATTCAGTAATTCATCAAGTCTGAAAACACACAAGCTGATCCACACTGGAGTGAAACGTTATAAGTTTTCACACTGAAAAAAGATTCAGTGATTTATCAAGTCTGAAAACACACAAGCTGATCCACAGTGGAGTGAAACGTTATGTGTTCACACTGTGACAAAATATTCAGTAATTTATCAAGTCTGAAAACACAGGAGATGATCCACACTGGAGTGAAACCTTATAAGTGTTATACTGTGACAAAAGATTCAGTAATTCATCAAGTCTGAAAACACACAAGTTGATCCACAATTGAGTGAAATATTATAAGTGTTCACACTGACAAAAGATTCAGTGATTCATCAAGTCTGAAAACACATTAGATGATCTACACTGGAGTGAAACGTTATAAGTGTTCACACTGTCACAAAAGATTCAGTGATTCATCAAGTCTGAAAACACACAAGATGAATCATTCAGTGATTTATCAAGTCTGAAAACACACAAGATGATCCACACTGGAGTGAAATGTTACAAGTGTTCACACTGACAAAACATTCAGTAATTCATCAAGTCTGAATACACACAAGATCCAAACTGGACTGAAACGTTATAAGTGTTCACACTGTGACAAGAGATTCAGTATTTTATCAAGTCTGAAAACACACGAGATGATCCACACTGGAGTGAAACCTTATAAGTGTTATACTGTGACAAAAGATTCAGTAATTCATCAAGTCTGAAAACACACAAGTTGATCCACACTGGAGTGAAATGTTATAAGTGTTCACACTGACAAAAGATTCAGTGATTCATCAAGTCTGGAAACACATGAGATGATCCACACTGGAGTGAAACGTTATAAGTGTTCACACTGTGACAAAAGATTCAGTGATTCAAGTCTGAAAACACACAAGATGACCCACACTGGAGTGAAACGTTATAAATGTTATAATGTGACAAAAGATTCAATAATTAATCAAGTCAAAAAACACACAAGATGATCCACACTGAAGTGAAATGTTATAAGTGTTCACACTGTGAGAAAAGATTCAGTAATTCATCAAGTCTGAAAGCACAAGAGGTGATCCACACTTGAGTGAAACATTATAAGTGTTATACTGTGACAAAAGATTCAGTAATTCATCAAGTCTGAAAACACAAGAGGTGATCCACACTGGAGTGAAACGTTATGTGTTCACACTGTGACAAAATATTCAGTAATTTATCAAGTCTGAAAACACATGAGATGAAAAATTCAGTGATTCATCAAGTCTGAAAACACACAAGATGATCCACACTGGAGTGAAACGTTATAAGTTTTCACACTGAAAAAAGATTCAGTGATTTATCAAGTCTGAAAACACACAAGCTGATCCACACTGGAGTGAAACGTTATGTGTTCACACTGTGACAAAATATTCAGTAATTTATCAAGTCTGAAAACACATGAGATGATCCACACTGGAGTGAAACGTTATAAGTGTTCACACTGTGACAAAAGATTCAGTGATTCAAGTCTGAAAACACACAACATGACCCACACTGGAGTGAAACGTTATAAATGTTATAATGTGACAAAAGATTCAATAATTAATCAAGTCTAAAAACACACAATATGATCCACACTGAAGTGAAATGTTATAAGTGTTCACATTGTGAGAAAAGATTCAGTAATTCATCAAGTCTGAAAACACAAGAGGTGATCCACACTGGAGTGAAACATTATAAGTGTTGTACTGTGACAAAAGATTCAGTAATTCATCAAGTCTGAAAACACAAGAGGTGATCCACACTGGAGTGAAACATTATAAGTTTTCACACAGTCACAAAAGATTCAGTGATTAATCAAGTCTGAAAACACACGAAATGAAACATTCAGTGATTCATCAAGTCTGAAAACACACAAGATGATCCACACTGGAGTGAAACGTTATAAGTTTTCACACTGAAAAAAGATTCAGTGATTTATCAAGTCTGAAAACACACAAGCTGATCCACACTGGAGTGAAACATTATAAGTTCACACTGTGACAAAATATTCAGTAATTTATCAAGTCTGAAAACACAGGAGATAATCCACACTGGAGTGAAAGGTTATAAGTGTTCACACTGACCAAAGATTCAGTGATTCATCAAGTCTGAAAACACACAAGATGACCCACACTGGAGTGAAACATTATAAGTGTTGTACTGTTACAAAAGATTCAGTAATTCATCAAGTCTGAAAACACAAGAGGTGATCCACACTGGAGTGAAACATTATAAGTTTTCACACAGTCACAAAAGATTCAGTGATTCATCAAGTCTGAAAACACACGAAATGAAACATTCAGTGATTCATCAAGTCTGAAAACAACACAAGATGATCCACACTGGAGTGAAACGTTATAAGTTTTCACACTGAAAAAAGATTCAGTGATTTATCAAGTCTGAAAACACACAAGCTGATCCACACTGGAGTGAAACGTTATGTGTTCACACTGTGACAAAATATTCAGTAATTTATCAAGTCTGAAAACACAGGAGATGATCCACACTGGAGTGAAAGGTTATAAGTGTTCACACTGACCAAAGATTCAGTGATTCATCAAGTCTGAAAACACACAAGATTAATTATTCAGTGATTAATCAAGTCTGAAAACACACAAGATGATCCACACTGGAGTGAAACGTTATAAGTTTTCACACTGACAAAAGATTCAGTAATTCATAAAGTCTGAAAACACACGAGATGATCCACACTGGAGTGAATCGTTATAAGTGTTCACACTGAAAAAATATTCAGTAATACATCTAGTCTGAAAACACACAAGATGATCCACACTGGAGTGAAACGTTATAAGTTGTCACACTGACAAAAGATTCAGTGATTCATCAAGTCTGAAAACACACAAGATGATCCACACTGGAGTGAAACTTTACAAGTGTTCACATTGACAAAACATTCAGTAATTCATAAACTCTGTAAACACCCGAGTTGATCCACACTGGAGTGAAACGTTATAAGTGTTCACACTGACCAAAGATTCAGTGATTCATCAAGTCTGAAAAACACACAAGATGATCCACAATGGAGTGAAACGTTATAAGTGTTCACACTGTGACAAAAGATTCAGTGATTCATCAAGTCTGAAAACACACGAAATGATCCACATTGGAGTGAAACATTATTAGTGTTCACACTGACAAAAGATTCAGTGATTCATCAAGTCTGAAAACACACAAGTTGATCCACACTGGAGTGAAACATTATGTGTTCACAATGTGACAAAATACTCAGTAATTTATCAAGTCTGAAAACACAGGAGATGATCCACACTGGAGTGTAAGGTTATAAGTGATCACACCAACAAAAGATTCAGTAATGTATCAAGTCTGAAAACACAGGAGATGATCCACACTGGAGTGAAAGGTTATAAGTGATCACACCAACAAAAGATTCAGTGATTCATCAAGTCTGAAAACACACAAGATTAATTATTCAGTGATTAATCAAGTCTGAAAACACACCAGATGATCCACACTGGAGTGAATCGTCATAAGTGTTCACACTGACAAAAGATTCAGTAATTCATGTAGTCTGAAAACACAAGATGATCCACACTGGAGTGAATCTTTATAAGTGTTAACACTGACAAAAAACTCAGTAATTCATCTAGTCTGAAAACACACAAGATCCAAACTGGACTGAAACGTTATAAGTGTTCACACTGTGACAAGAGATTCAGTATTTTATCAAGTCTGAAAACACACGAGATGATCCACACTGGAGTGAAACCTTATAAGTGTTATACTGTAACAAAAGATTCAGTAATTCATCAAGTCTGAAAACACACAAGTTGATCCACACTGGAGTGAAATGTTATAAGTGTTCACACTGACAAAAGATTCAGTGATTCATCAAGTCTGGAAACACATGAGATGATCCACACTGGAGTGAAACGTTATAAGTGTTCACACTGTGACAAAAGATTCAGTGATTCAAGTCTGAAAACACACAAGATGACCCACACTGGAGTGAAACGTTATAAATGTTATAATGTGACAAAAGATTCAATAATTAATCAAGTCAAAAAACACACAAGATGATCCACACTGAAGTGAAATGTTATAAGTGTTCACACTGTGAGAAAAGATTCAGTAATTCATCAAGTCTGAAAGCACAAGAGGTGATCCACACTTGAGTGAAACATTATAAGTGTTATACTGTGACAAAAGATTCAGTAATTCATCAAGTCTGAAAACACAAGAGGTGATCCACACTGGAGTGAAACGTTATGTGTTCACACTGTGACAAAATATTCAGTAATTTATCAAGTCTGAAAACACATGAGATGAAAAATTCAGTGATTCATCAAGTCTGAAAACACACAAGATGATCCACACTGGAGTGAAACGTTATAAGTTTTCACACTGAAAAAAGATTCAGTGATTTATCAAGTCTGAAAACACACAAGCTGATCCACACTGGAGTGAAACGTTATGTGTTCACACTGTGACAAAATATTCAGTAATTTATCAAGTCTGAAAACACATGAGATGATCCACACTGGAGTGAAACGTTATAAGTGTTCACACTGTGACAAAAGATTCAGTGATTCAAGTCTGAAAACACACAACATGACCCACACTGGAGTGAAACGTTATAAATGTTATAATGTGACAAAAGATTCAATAATTAATCAAGTCTAAAAACACACAATATGATCCACACTGAAGTGAAATGTTATAAGTGTTCACATTGTGAGAAAAGATTCAGTAATTCATCAAGTCTGAAAACACAAGAGGTGATCCACACTGGAGTGAAACATTATAAGTGTTGTACTGTGACAAAAGATTCAGTAATTCATCAAGTCTGAAAACACAAGAGGTGATCCACACTGGAGTGAAACATTATAAGTTTTCACACAGTCACAAAAGATTCAGTGATTAATCAAGTCTGAAAACACACGAAATGAAACATTCAGTGATTCATCAAGTCTGAAAACACACAAGATGATCCACACTGGAGTGAAACGTTATAAGTTTTCACACTGAAAAAAGATTCAGTGATTTATCAAGTCTGAAAACACACAAGCTGATCCACACTGGAGTGAAACGTTATAAGTTCACACTGTGACAAAATATTCAGTAATTTATCAAGTCTGAAAACACAGGAGATAATCCACACTGGAGTGAAAGGTTATAAGTGTTCACACTGACCAAAGATTCAGTGATTCATCAAGTCTGAAAACACACAAGATGACCCACACTGGAGTGAAACATTATAAGTGTTGTACTGTTACAAAAGATTCAGTAATTCATCAAGTCTGAAAACACAAGAGGTGATCCACACTGGAGTGAAACATTATAAGTTTTCACACAGTCACAAAAGATTCAGTGATTCATCAAGTCTGAAAACACACGAAATGAAACATTCAGTGATTCATCAAGTCTGAAAACACACAAGATGATCCACACTGGAGTGAAACGTTATAAGTTTTCACACTGAAAAAAGATTCAGTGATTTATCAAGTCTGAAAACACACAAGCTGATCCACACTGGAGTGAAACGTTATGTGTTCACACTGTGACAAAATATTCAGTAATTTATCAAGTCTGAAAACACAGGAGATGATCCACACTGGAGTGAAAGGTTATAAGTGTTCACACTGACCAAAGATTCAGTGATTCATCAAGTCTGAAAACACACAAGATTAATTATTCAGTGATTAATCAAGTCTGAAAACACACAAGATGATCCACACTGGAGTGAAACGTTATAAGTTTTCACACTGACAAAAGATTCAGTAATTCATAAAGTCTGAAAACACACGAGATGATCCACACTGGAGTGAATCGTTATAAGTGTTCACACTGAAAAAATATTCAGTAATACATCTAGTCTGAAAACACACAAGATGATCCACACTGGAGTGAAACGTTATAAGTTGTCACACTGACAAAAGATTCAGTGATTCATCAAGTCTGAAAACACACAAGATGATCCACACTGGAGTGAAACTTTACAAGTGTTCACATTGACAAAACATTCAGTAATTCATAAACTCTGTAAACACCCGAGTTGATCCACACTGGAGTGAAACGTTATAAGTGTTCACACTGACCAAAGATTCAGTGATTCATCAAGTCTGAAAACACACAAGATGATCCACAATGGAGTGAAACGTTATAAGTGTTCACACTGTGACAAAAGATTCAGTGATTCATCAAGTCTGAAAACACACGAAATGATCCACATTGGAGTGAAACATTATTAGTGTTCACACTGACAAAAGATTCAGTGATTCATCAAGTCTGAAAACACACAAGTTGATCCACACTGGAGTGAAACATTATGTGTTCACAATGTGACAAAATACTCAGTAATTTATCAAGTCTGAAAACACAGGAGATGATCCACACTGGAGTGTAAGGTTATAAGTGATCACACCAACAAAAGATTCAGTAATGTATCAAGTCTGAAAACACAGGAGATGATCCACACTGGAGTGAAAGGTTATAAGTGATCACACCAACAAAAGATTCAGTGATTCATCAAGTCTGAAAACACACAAGATTAATTATTCAGTGATTAATCAAGTCTGAAAACACACCAGATGATCCACACTGGAGTGAATCGTCATAAGTGTTCACACTGACAAAAGATTCAGTAATTCATGTAGTCTGAAAACACAAGATGATCCACACTGGAGTGAATCTTTATAAGTGTTAACACTGACAAAAAACTCAGTAATTCATCTAGTCTGAAAACACACAAGATGATCCACACTGGAGTGAAACGTTATAAGTGTTCACACTGACAACAGATTCAGTGATTCATCAAGTCTGAAAACACACAAGCTGATCCACACTGGAGAGAAATGTTATGTGTTCACACTGTGAAAAAAGATTCAGTAATTCATCAAGTCTGAAAACAGATGAGATGATCCACACTGGAGTGAAAGTTTATAAGTGATCACACCAACAAAAGATTCAGTGATTCATCAAGTCTGAAAACACACAAGATGATCCACAATGGAGTGAAATGTTATAAGTGTTCACACTGTGACAAGAGATTCAGTAATTCATCAAGTCTGAAAACACACGAGATGTTACACACTGGAGTGAAATATTATAAGTGTTATACCGTGACAAAAGATTCAGTAATTCATCAAGTCTTAAAACATGAGATGATCCACACTGGAGTGAAATGTTATAAGTGTTCACACTGTGACAAGAGATTCAGTAATTCATCAAGTCTGAAAACACACAAGATGATCCACACTGGAGTGAAATATTATAAGTGTTATATC
Organism: Carassius auratus; assembly: GCF_003368295.1. Classification (NCBI taxonomy): domain Eukaryota; kingdom Metazoa; phylum Chordata; class Actinopteri; order Cypriniformes; family Cyprinidae; genus Carassius; species Carassius auratus. The sequence continues at coordinate 620,953 of NW_020527884.1, forward strand.
GTGACAAAAGATTCAGTAATTCATCAAGTCTGAAAACACACGAATTGATCCACACTGGAGTGAAATGTTATAAGTGTTCACACTGTGACAAAAGATTCAGTAATTCATCAAGTCTGAAAACATGAGATGATCCACACTGGAGTAAAACATTATAAGTGTTCAGACTGTGACAAAAGATTCAGTAATTCATCTAGTCTGAAAACATATGAGATGATCCACACTGAATTGAAACATTATAAGTGTTCACACTGACAAAAGATTCAGTGATTCATCAAGTCTGAAAACACATGAGATGATCCACACTGAAGTGAAACGTTATAAGTGTTCACACTGACAAAAGATTCAGTAATTCATAAAGTCTGAAAACACACAAGATGATCCACACTGGAGTGAAACGTTATAAGTTGTCACACTGACAAAAGATTCACTGATTCATCAAGTCTGAAAACACACAAGATGATCCACAATGGAGTGAAACGTTCTAAGTGTTCACACTGTGACAAGAGATTCAGTAATTCATCAAGTCTGAAAACACACAAGTTGATCCACACTTGAGTGAAATGTTATAAGTGTTCACACTGACAAAAGATTCAGTGATTCATCAAGTCTGAAAACACATGAGATGATCCACACTGGAGTGAAACATTATAAGTGTTCACACTGTGACAAAAGATTCAGTGATTCATCAAGTCTGAAAACAGAGGAGATGATCCACACTGGAGTGAAACCTTATAAGTGTTATACTGTGACAAAAGATTCAGTAATTCATCAAGTCTGAAAACACACAAGTTGATCCACACTTGAGTGAAATATTTTAAGTGTTCACACTGACAAAAGATTCAGTGACTCATCAAGTCTGAAAACACATGAGATGATCCACACTGGAGTGAAACGTTATGTGTTCACACTGTGACAAAATATTCAGTAATTTATCAAGTCTGAAAACACAGGAGATGATCCACACTGGAGTGAAAGGTTATAAGTGATCACACCAACAAGAGATTCAGTGATTCATCAAGTCTGAAAACACACTAGATTAATTATTCAGTGATTAATCAAGTCTGAAAACACACAAGATGATCCACACTGGAGTGAAACGTTATAAGTGTTCACACTGACAAAAGATTCAGTAATTCATAAAGTCTGAAAACACACAAGATGATCCACACTGGAGTGAATCGTTATAAGTGTTCACACTGACAAAAGATTCAGTAATTCATCTAGTCTGAAAACACACAAGATGATCCACACTGGAGTGAAACGTTATAAGTTGTCACACTGACAAAAGATTCACTGATTCATCAAGTCTGAAAACACACAAGATGATCCACAATGGAGTGAAACGTTCTAAGTGTTCACACTGTGACAAGAGATTCAGTGATTCATCAAGTCTGAAAACAAACAAAATGACCCACACTGGAGTGAAATGTTATAAGTGTTCACACTGTGACAAGAGATTCAGTAATTCATCAAGTCTGAAAACACACAAGATGATCCACACTGGAGTGAAACCTTATAAGTGTTATACTGTGACAAAAGATTCAGTAATTAATCAAGTCTGAAAACACACAAGTTGATCCACACTTGAGTGAAATGTTATAAGTGTTCACACTGACAAAAGATTCAGTGATTCATCAAGTCTGAAAACACATGAGATGATCCACACTGGAGTGAAACGTTATAAGTGTTCACACTGTGACAAAAGATTCAGTGATTCATCAAGTCTGAAAACAGAGGAGATGATCCACACTGGAGTGAAACCTTATAAGTGTTATACTGTGACAAAAGATTCAGTAATTCATCAAGTCTGAAAACACACAAGTTGATCCACACTTGAGTGAAATATTTTAAGTGTTCACACTGACAAAAGATTCAGCGATTCATCAAGTCTGAAAACACATGAGATGATCCACACTGGAGTGAAACGTTATGTGTTCACACTGTGACAAAATATTCAGTAATTTATCAAGTCTGAAAACACAGGAGATGATCCACACTGGAGTGAAAGGTTATAAGTGATCACACCAACAAGAGATTCAGTGATTCATCAAGTCTGAAAACACACTAGATTAATTATTCAGTGATTAATCAAGTCTGAAAACACACAAGATGATCCACACTGGAGTGAAACGTTATAAGTGTTCACACTGACAAAAGATTCAGTAATTCATAAAGTCTGAAAACACACGAGATGATCCACACTGGAGTGAATCGTTATAAGTGTTCACACTGACAAAAGATTCAGTAATTCATCTAGTCTGAAAACACACAAGATGATCCACACTGGAGTGAAACGTTATAAGTTGTCACACTGACAAAAGATTCACTGATTCATCAAGTCTGAAAACACACAAGATGATCCACAATGGAGTGAAACGTTCTAAGTGTTCACACTGTGACAAGAGATTCAGTGATTCATCAAGTCTGAAAACAAACAAAATGACCCACACTGGAGTGAAATGTTATAAGTGTTCACACTGTGACAAGAGATTCAGTAATTCATCAAGTCTGAAAACACACAAGATGATCCACACTGGAGTGAAACCTTATAAGTGTTATACTGTGACAAAAGATTCAGTAATTAATCTAGTCTGAAAACACACAAGTTGATCCACACTTGAGTGAAATGTTATAAGTGTTCACACTGACAAAAGATTCAGTGATTCATCAAGTCTGAAAACACATGAGATGATCCACACTAGAGTGAAACGTTATAAGTGTTCACACTGTGACAAAAGATTCAGTGATTCATCAAGTCTGAAAACAGAGGAGATGATCCACACTGGAGTGAAACCTTATAAGTGTTATACTGTGACAAAAGATTCAGTAATTCATCAAGTCTGAAAACACACAAGTTGATCCACACTTGAGTGAAATATTATAAGTGTTCACACTGACAAAAGATTCAGTGATTCATCAAGTCTGAAAACACATGAGATGATCTACACTGGAGTGAATCGTTATAAGTGTTCACACTGTCACAAAAGATTCAGTGATTCATCAAGTCTGAAAACACACAAGATGAATCATTCAGTGATTTATCAAGTCTGAAAACACACAAGATGATCCACACTGGAGTGAAATGTTACAAGTGTTCACACTGACAAAACATTCAGTAATTCATCAAGTCTGAATACACACGAGATCCAAACTGGACTGAAACGTTATAAGTGTTCACACTGTGACAAGAGATTCAGTATTTTATCAAGTCTGAAAACACACGAGATGATCCACACTGGAGTGAAACCTTATAAGTGTTATACTGTGACAAAAGATTCAGTAATTCATCAAGTCTGAAAACACACAAGTTGATCCACACTGGAGTGAAATGTTATAAGTGTTCACACTGACAAAAGATTCAGTGATTCATCAAGTCTGGAAACACATGAGATGATCCACACTGGAGTGAAACGTAATAAGTGTTCACACTGTGACAAAAGATTCAGTGATTCAAGTCTGAAAACACACAAGATGACCCACACTGGAGTGAAACGTTATAAATGTTATAATGTGACAAAAGATTCAATAATTAATCAAGTCAAAAAACACACAAGATGATCCACACTGAAGTGAAATGTTATAAGTGTTCACACTGTGAGAAAAGATTCAGTAATTCATCAAGTCTGAAAACACAAGAGGTGATCCACACTTGAGTGAAACATTATAAGTGTTATACTGTGACAAAAGATTCAGTAATTCATCAAGTCTGAAAACACAAGAGGTGATCCACACTGGAGTGAAACGTTATGTGTTCACACTGTGACAAAATATTCAGTAATTTATCAAGTCTGAAAACACATGAGATGAAACATTCAGTGATTCATCAAGTCTGAAAACACACAAGATGATCCACACTGGAGTGAAACGTTATAAGTTTTCACACTGAAAAAAGATTCAGTGATTTATCAAGTCTGAAAACACACAAGCTGATCCACACTGGAGTGAAACGTTATGTGTTCACACTGTGACAAAATATTCAGTAATTTATCAAGTCTGAAAACACATGAGATGATCCACACTGGAGTGAAACGTTATAAGTGTTCACACTGTGACAAAAGATTCAGTGATTCAAGTCTGAAAACACACAACATGACCCACACTGGAGTGAAACGTTATAAATGGTATAATGTGACAAAAGATTCAATAATTAATCAAGTCTAAAAACACACAATATGATCCACACTGAAGTGAAATGTTATAAGTGTTCACATTGTGAGAAAAGATTCAGTAATTCATCAAGTCTGAAAACACAAGAGGTGATCCACACTGGAGTGAAACATTATAAGTGTTGTACTGTGACAAAAGATTCAGTAATTCATCAAGTCTGAAAACACAAGAGGTGATCCACACTGGAGTGAAACATTATAAGTTTTCACACAGTCACAAAAGATTCAGTGATTAATCAAGTCTGAAAACACACGAAATGAAACATTCAGTGATTCATCAAGTCTGAAAACACACAAGATGATCCACACTGGAGTGAAACGTTATAAGTTTTCACACTGAAAAAAGATTCAGTGATTTATCAAGTCTGAAAACACACAAGCTGATCCACACTGGAGTGAAACGTTATGTGTTCACACTGTGACAAAATATTCAGTAATTTATCAAGTCTGAAAACACATGAGATGATCCACACTGGAGTGAAACGTTATAAGTGTTCACACTGTGACAAAAGATTCAGTGATTCAAGTCTGAAAACACACAACATGACCCACACTGGAGTGAAACGTTATAAATGGTATAATGTGACAAAAGATTCAATAATTAATCAAGTCTAAAAACACACAATATGATCCACACTGAAGTGAAATGTTATAAGTGTTCACATTGTGAGAAAAGATTCAGTAATTCATCAAGTCTGAAAACACAAGAGGTGATCCACACTGGAGTGAAACATTATAAGTGTTGTACTGTGACAAAAGATTCAGTAATTCATCAAGTCTGAAAACACAAGAGGTGATCCACACTGGAGTGAAACATTATAAGTTTTCACACAGTCACAAAAGATTCAGTGATTAATCAAGTCTGAAAACACACGAAATGAAACATTCAGTGATTCATCAAGTCTGAAAACACACAAGATGATCCACACTGGAGTGAAACGTTATAAGTTTTCACACTGAAAAAAGATTCAGTGATTTATCAAGTCTGAAAACACACAAGCTGATCCACACTGGAGTGAAACGTTATAAGTTCACACTGTGACAAAATATTCAGTAATTTATCAAGTCTGAAAACACAGGAGATAATCCACACTGGAGTGAAAGGTTATAAGTGTTCACACTGACCAAAGATTCAGTGATTCATCAAGTCTGAAAACACACAAGATGACCCACACTGGAGTGAAACATTATAAGTGTTGTACTGTTACAAAAGATTCAGTAATTCATCAAGTCTGAAAACACAAGAGGTGATCCACACTGAAGTGAAACATTATAAGTTTTCACACAGTCACAAAAGATTCAGTGATTCATCAAGTCTGAAAACACACGAAATGAAACATTCAGTGATTCATCAAGTCTGAAAACACACAAGATGATCCACACTGGAGTGAAACGTTATAAGTTTTCACACTGAAAAAAGATTCAGTGATTTATCAAGTCTGAAAACACACAAGCTGATCCACACTGGAGTGAAACGTTATGTGTTCACACTGTGACAAAATATTCAGTAATTTATCAAGTCTGAAAACACAGGAGATGATCCACACTGGAGTGAAAGGTTATAAGTGTTCACACTGACCAAAGATTCAGTGATTCATCAAGTCTGAAAACACACAAGATTAATTATTCAGTGATTAATCAAGTCTGAAAACACACAAGATGATCCACACTGGAGTGAAACGTTATAAGTTTTCACACTGACAAAAGATTCAGTAATTCATAAAGTCTGAAAACACACGAGATGATCCACACTGGAGTGAATCGTTATAAGTGTTCACACTGAAAAAATATTCAGTAATACATCTAGTCTGAAAACACACAAGATGATCCACACTGGAGTGAAACGTTATAAGTTGTCACACTGACAAAAGATTCAGTGATTCATCAAGTCTGAAAACACACAAGATGATCCACACTGGAGTGAAACTTTACAAGTGTTCACACTGACAAAACATTCAGTAATTCATAAACTCTGTAAACACCCGAGTTGATCCACACTGGAGTGAAACGTTATAAGTGTTCACACTGACCAAAGATTCAGTGATTCATCAAGTCTGAAAACACACAAGATGATCCACAATGGAGTGAAACGTTATAAGTGTTCACACTGTGACAAAAGATTCAGTGATTCATCAAGTTTGAAAACACACGAAATGATCCACATTGGAGTGAAACATTATTAGTGTTCACACTGACAAAAGATTCAGTGATTCATCAAGTCTGAAAACACACAAGATGATCCACACTGGAGTGAAAGGTTATAAGTGATCACACCAACAAAAGATTCAGTAATGTATCAAGTATGAAAACACAGGAGATGATCCACACTGGAGTGAAAGGTTATAAGTGATCACACCAACAAAAGATTCAGTGATTCATCAAGTCTGAAAACACACAAGATTAATTATTCAGTGATTAATCAAGTCTGAAAACACACGAGATGATCCACACTGGAGTGAATCGTCATAAGTGTTCACACTGACAAAAGATTCAGTAATTCATGTAGTCTGAAAACACAAGATGATCCACACTGGAGTGAATCTTTATAAGTGTTAACACTGACAAAAAACTCAGTAATTCATCTAGTCTGAAAACACACAAGATGATCCACACTGGAGTGAAACGTTATAAGTGTTCACACTGACAACAGATTCAGTGATTCATCAAGTCTGAAAACACACAAGCTGATCCACACTGGAGAGAAATGTTATGTGTTCACACTGTGAAAAGAGATTCAGTAATTCATCAAGTCTGAAAACAGATGAGATGATCCACACTGGAGTGAAAGTTTATAAGTGATCACACCAACAAAAGATTCAGTGATTCATCAAGTCTGAAAACACACAAGATGATCCACACTGGAGTGAAATGTTATAAGTGTTCACACTGTGACAAGAGATTCAGTAATTCATCAAGTCTGAAAACACACGAGATGTTACACACTGGAGTGAAATATTAAAAGTGTTATACCGTGACAAAAGATTCAGTAATTCATCAAGTCTTAAAACATGAGATGATCCACACTGGAATGAAATGTTATAAGTGTTCACACTGTGACAAGAGATTCAGTAATTCATCAAGTCTGAAAACACACAAGATGATCCACACTGGAGTGAAATATTAAAAGTGTTATACCGTGACAAAAGATTCAGTAATTCATCAAGTCTGAAAACACACGAGTTGATCCACACTGGAGTGAAATGTTATAAGTGTTCACACTGTGACAAAAGATTCAGTAATTCATCAAGTCTGAAAACATGAGATGATCCACACTGGAGTAAAACATTATAAGTGTTCAGACTGTGACAAAAGATTCAGTAATTCATCTAGTCTGAAAACACATGAGATGATCCACACTGAATTGAAACATTATAAGTGTTCACACTGACAAAAGATTCAGTGATTCATCAAGTCTGAAAACACAGGAGATGATCCACACTGGAGTGAAAGGTTATAAGTGATCACACCAACAAAAGATTTAGTAATTCATCAAGTCTGAAAACACACGAGATGATCCACACTGGAGTGAAATGTTAAAAGTGTTAACACTGACAAAAGATTCAGTGATTCATCAAGTCTGAAAACACATGAGATGATCCACACTGAAGTGAAACGTTATAAGTGTCCACACTGTGACAAAAGATTCAGTGATTCATCAAGTCTGAAAACACACGAGATGATCCACACTGGAGTGAAATATTATAAGTGTTATACCGTGACAAAAGATTCAGTAATTCATCAAGTCTGAAAACACACGAGTTGATCCACACTGGAGTAAAATGTCATAAGTGTTCACACTGTGACAAGAGATTCAGTAATTCATCAAGTCTGAGAACACACGAGATGATCCACACTGGAGTGAAATATTATTTGTTATACCGTGACAAAAGATTCAGTAATTCATCAAGTCTGAAAACACACGAGTTGATCCACACTGGAGTGAAACGTTACAAGTGTTTCAAGAGAACACTTGATTCAGCAATTCATCAAGTCTGAAAACATACGAGATGATCCACACTGGAGTGAAATGTTATAAGTGTTCACACTGACAAAAGATTCAGTAAATCATCAAGTCTGAAAACACATGAGATGATCCACACTGAAGTGAAACGTTTTAAGTGTCGACACTGTGACAAAAGATTCAGTAATTCATCAAGTCTGAAAACACATGAGATGATCCACACTGGAGTGAAATGTTATAAGTGTTCACACTGTGACAAAAGATTCAGTAATTCATCTAGTCTGAAATCACATGAGATGATCCACACTGAATTGAAACATTATAAGTGTTCACACCGACAAAAGATTCAGTGATTCATCAAGTCTGAAAACACAGGAGATGATCCACACTGGGGTGAAAGGTTATAAGTGATCACACCAACAAAAGATTTAGTAATTCATCAAGTCTGAAAACACACTAGATTAATTATTCAGTGATTAATCAAGTCTGAAAACACACAAGATGATCCACACTGGAGTGAATCGTTATAAGTGTTCACACTGACAAAAGATTCAGTAATTCATCTAGTCTGAAAACACACAAGATGATCCACACTGGAGTGAATCGTTATAAGTGTTCACACTGACAAAAGATTCAGTAATTCATCTAGTCTGAAAACACACAAGATGATCCACACTGGAGTGAAACGTTATAAGTTGTCACACTGACAAAAGATTCACTGATTCATCAAGTCTGAAAACACACAAGATGATCCACAATGGAGTGAAACGTTCTAAGTGTTCACACTGTGACAAGAGATTCAGTGATTCATCAAGTCTGAAAACAAACAAAATGACCCACACTGGAGTGAAATGTTATAAGTGTTCACACTGTGACAAGAGATTCAGTAATTCATCAAGTCTGAAAACACACAAGATGATCCACACTGGAGTGAAACCTTATAAGTGTTATACTGTGACAAAAGATTCAGTAATTAATCTAGTCTGAAAACACACAAGTTGATCCACACTTGAGTGAAATGTTATAAGTGTTCACACTGACAAAAGATTCAGTGATTCATCAAGTCTGAAAACACATGAGATGATCCACACTAGAGTGAAACGTTATAAGTGTTCACACTGTGACAAAAGATTCAGTGATTCATCAAGTCTGAAAACAGAGGAGATGATCCACACTGGAGTGAAACCTTATAAGTGTTATACTGTGACAAAAGATTCAGTAATTCATCAAGTCTGAAAACACACAAGTTGATCCACACTTGAGTGAAATATTATAAGTGTTCACACTGACAAAAGATTCAGTGATTCATCAAGTCTGAAAACACATGAGATGATCTACACTGGAGTGAATCGTTATAAGTGTTCACACTGTCACAAAAGATTCAGTGATTCATCAAGTCTGAAAACACACAAGATGAATCATTCAGTGATTTATCAAGTCTGAAAACACACAAGATGATCCACACTGGAGTGAAATGTTACAAGTGTTCACACTGACAAAACATTCAGTAATTCATCAAGTCTGAATACACACGAGATCCAAACTGGACTGAAACGTTATAAGTGTTCACACTGTGACAAGAGATTCAGTATTTTATCAAGTCTGAAAACACACGAGATGATCCACACTGGAGTGAAACCTTATAAGTGTTATACTGTGACAAAAGATTCAGTAATTCATCAAGTCTGAAAACACACAAGTTGATCCACACTGGAGTGAAATGTTATAAGTGTTCACACTGACAAAAGATTCAGTGATTCATCAAGTCTGGAAACACATGAGATGATCCACACTGGAGTGAAACGTAATAAGTGTTCACACTGTGACAAAAGATTCAGTGATTCAAGTCTGAAAACACACAAGATGACCCACACTGGAGTGAAACGTTATAAATGTTATAATGTGACAAAAGATTCAATAATTAATCAAGTCAAAAAACACACAAGATGATCCACACTGAAGTGAAATGTTATAAGTGTTCACACTGTGAGAAAAGATTCAGTAATTCATCAAGTCTGAAAACACAAGAGGTGATCCACACTTGAGTGAAACATTATAAGTGTTATACTGTGACAAAAGATTCAGTAATTCATCAAGTCTGAAAACACAAGAGGTGATCCACACTGGAGTGAAACGTTATGTGTTCACACTGTGACAAAATATTCAGTAATTTATCAAGTCTGAAAACACATGAGATGAAACATTCAGTGATTCATCAAGTCTGAAAACACACAAGATGATCCACACTGGAGTGAAACGTTATAAGTTTTCACACTGAAAAAAGATTCAGTGATTTATCAAGTCTGAAAACACACAAGCTGATCCACACTGGAGTGAAACGTTATGTGTTCACACTGTGACAAAATATTCAGTAATTTATCAAGTCTGAAAACACATGAGATGATCCACACTGGAGTGAAACGTTATAAGTGTTCACACTGTGACAAAAGATTCAGTGATTCAAGTCTGAAAACACACAACATGACCCACACTGGAGTGAAACGTTATAAATGGTATAATGTGACAAAAGATTCAATAATTAATCAAGTCTAAAAACACACAATATGATCCACACTGAAGTGAAATGTTATAAGTGTTCACATTGTGAGAAAAGATTCAGTAATTCATCAAGTCTGAAAACACAAGAGGTGATCCACACTGGAGTGAAACATTATAAGTGTTGTACTGTGACAAAAGATTCAGTAATTCATCAAGTCTGAAAACACAAGAGGTGATCCACACTGGAGTGAAACATTATAAGTTTTCACACAGTCACAAAAGATTCAGTGATTAATCAAGTCTGAAAACACACGAAATGAAACATTCAGTGATTCATCAAGTCTGAAAACACACAAGATGATCCACACTGGAGTGAAACGTTATAAGTTTTCACACTGAAAAAAGATTCAGTAATTTATCAAGTCTGAAAACACATGAGATGATCCACACTGGAGTGAAACGTTATAAGTGTTCACACTGTGACAAGAGATTCAGTGATTCAAGTCTGAAAACACACAACATGACCCACACTGGAGTGAAACGTTATAAATGGTATAATGTGACAAAAGATTCAATAATTAATCAAGTCTAAAAACACACAATATGATCCACACTGAAGTGAAATGTTATAAGTGTTCACATTGTGAGAAAAGATTCAGTAATTCATCAAGTCTGAAAACACAAGAGGTGATCCACACTGGAGTGAAACATTATAAGTGTTGTACTGTGACAAAAGATTCAGTAATTCATCAAGTCTGAAAACACAAGAGGTGATCCACACTGGAGTGAAACATTATAAGTTTTCACACAGTCACAAAAGATTCAGTGATAAATCAAGTCTGAAAACACACGAAATGAAACATTCAGTGATTCATCAAGTCTGAAAACACACAAGATGATCCACACTGGAGTGAAACGTTATAAGTTTTCACACTGAAAAAAGATTCAGTGATTTATCAAGTCTGAAAACACACAAGCTGATCCACACTGGAGTGAAACGTTATAAGTTCACACTGTGACAAAATATTCAGTAATTTATCAAGTCTGAAAACACAGGAGATAATCCACACTGGAGTGAAAGGTTATAAGTGTTCACACTGACCAAAGATTCAGTGATTCATCAAGTCTGAAAACACACAAGATGACCCACACTGGAGTGAAACATTATAAGTGTTGTACTGTTACAAAAGATTCAGTAATTCATCAAGTCTGAAAACACAAGAGGTGATCCACACTGAAGTGAAACATTATAAGTTTTCACACAGTCACAAAAGATTCAGTGATTCATCAAGTCTGAAAACACACGAAATGAAACATTCAGTGATTCATCAAGTCTGAAAACACACAAGATGATCCACACTGGAGTGAAACGTTATAAGTTTTCACACTGAAAAAAGATTCAGTGATTTATCAAGTCTGAAAACACACAAGCTGATCCACACTGGAGTGAAACGTTATGTGTTCACACTGTGACAAAATATTCAGTAATTTATCAAGTCTGAAAACACATGAGATGATCCACACTGGAGTGAAACGTTATAAGTGTTCACACTGTGACAAGAGATTCAGTGATTCAAGTCTGAAAAAACACAACATGACCCACACTGGAGTGAAACGTTATAAATGGTATAATGTGACAAAAGATTCAATAATTAATCAAGTCTAAAAACACACAATATGATCCACACTGAAGTGAAATGTTATAAGTGTTCACATTGTGAGAAAAGATTCAGTAATTCATCAAGTCTGAAAACACAAGAGGTGATCCACACTGGAGTGAAACATTATAAGTGTTGTACTGTGACAAAAGATTCAGTAATTCATCAAGTCTGAAAACACAAGAGGTGATCCACACTGGAGTGAAACATTATAAGTTTTCACACAGTCACAAAAGATTCAGTGATAAATCAAGTCTGAAAACACACGAAATGAAACATTCAGTGATTCATCAAGTCTGAAAACACACAAGATGATCCACACTGGAGTGAAACGTTATAAGTTTTCACACTGAAAAAAGATTCAGTGATTTATCAAGTCTGAAAACACACAAGCTGATCCACACTGGAGTGAAACGTTATAAGTTCACACTGTGACAAAATATTCAGTAATTTATCAAGTCTGAAAACACAGGAGATAATCCACACTGGAGTGAAAGGTTATAAGTGTTCACACTGACCAAAGATTCAGTGATTCATCAAGTCTGAAAACACACAAGATGACCCACACTGGAGTGAAACATTATAAGTGTTGTACTGTTACAAAAGATTCAGTAATTCATCAAGTCTGAAAACACAAGAGGTGATCCACACTGAAGTGAAACATTATAAGTTTTCACACAGTCACAAAAGATTCAGTGATTCATCAAGTCTGAAAACACACGAAATGAAACATTCAGTGATTCATCAAGTCTGAAAACACACAAGATGATCCACACTGGAGTGAAACGTTATAAGTTTTCACACTGAAAAAAGATTCAGTGATTTATCAAGTCTGAAAACACACAAGCTGATCCACACTGGAGTGAAACGTTATGTGTTCACACTGTGACAAAATATTCAGTAATTTATCAAGTCTGAAAACACAGGAGATGATCCACACTGGAGTGAAAGGTTATAAGTGTTCACACTGACCAAAGATTCAGTGATTCATCAAGTCTGAAAACACACAAGATTAATTATTCAGTGATTAATCAAGTCTGAAAACACACAAGATGATCCACACTGGAGTGAAACGTTATAAGTTTTCACACTGACAAAAGATTCAGTAATTCATAAAGTCTGAAAACACACGAGATGATCCACACTGGAGTGAATCGTTATAAGTGTTCACACTGAAAAAATATTCAGTAATACATCTAGTCTGAAAACACACAAGATGATCCACACTGGAGTGAAACGTTATAAGTTGTCACACTGACAAAAGATTCAGTGATTCATCAAGTCTGAAAACACACAAGATGATCCACACTGGAGTGAAACTTTACAAGTGTTCACACTGACAAAACATTCAGTAATTCATAAACTCTGTAAACACCCGAGTTGATCCACACTGGAGTGAAACCTTATAAGTGTTCACACTGACCAAAGATTCAGTGATTCATCAAGTCTGAAAACACACAAGATGATCCACAATGGAGTGAAACGTTATAAGTGTTCACACTGTGACAAAAGATTCAGTGATTCATCAAGTCTGAAAACACACGAAATGATCCACATTGGAGTGAAACATTATTAGTGTTCACACTGACAAAAGATTCAGTGATTCATCAAGTCTGAAAACACACAAGATGATCCACACTGGAGTGAAAGGTTATAAGTGATCACACCAACAAAAGATTCAGTAATGTATCAAGTATGAAAACACAGGAGATGATCCACACTGGAGTGAAAGGTTATAAGTGATCACACCAACAAAAGATTCAGTGATTCATCAAGTCTGAAAACACACAAGATTAATTATTCAGTGATTAATCAAGTCTGAAAACACACGAGATGATCCACACTGGAGTGAATCGTCATAAGTGTTCACACTGACAAAAGATTCAGTAATTCATGTAGTCTGAAAACACAAGATGATCCACACTGGAGTGAATCTTTATAAGTGTTAACACTGACAAAAAACTCAGTAATTCATCTAGTCTGAAAACACACAAGATGATCCACACTGGAGTGAAACGTTATAAGTGTTCACACTGACAACAGATTCAGTGATTCATCAAGTCTGAAAACACACAAGCTGATCCACACTGGAGAGAAATGTTATGTTTTCACACTGTGAAAAGAGATTCAGTAATTCATCAAGTCTGAAAACAGATGAGATGATCCACACTGGAGTGAAAGTTTATAAGTGATCACACCAACAAAAGATTCAGTGATTCATCAAGTCTGAAAACACACAAGATGATCCACACTGGAGTGAAATGTTATAAGTGTTCACACTGTGACAAGAGATTCAGTAATTCATCAAGTCTGAAAACACACGAGATGTTACACACTGGAGTGAAATATTAAAAGTGTTATACCGTGACAAAAGATTCAGTAATTCATCAAGTCTTAAAACATGAGATGATCCACACTGGAGTGAAATGTTATAAGTGTTCACACTGTGACAAGAGATTCAGTAATTCATCAAGTCTGAAAACACACAAGATGATCCACACTGGAGTGAAATATTAAAAGTGTTATACCGTGACAAAAGATTCAGTAATTCATCAAGTCTGAAAACACACGAGTTGATCCACACTGGAGTGAAATGTTATAAGTGTTCACACTGTGACAAAAGATTCAGTAATTCATCAAGTCTGAAAACATAAGATGATCCACACTGGAGTAAAACATTATAAGTGTTCAGACTGTGACAAAAGATTCAGTAATTCATCTAGTCTGAAAACACATGAGATGATCCACACTGAATTGAAACATTATAAGTGTTCACACTGACAAAAGATTCAGTGATTCATCAAGTCTGAAAACACAGGAGATGATCCACACTGGAGTGAAAGGTTATAAGTGATCACACCAACAAAAGATTTAGTAATTCATCAAGTCTGAAAACACACGAGATGATCCACACTGGAGTGAAATGTTATAAGTGTTAACACTGACAAAAGATTCAGTGATTCATCAAGTCTGAAAACACATGAGATGATCCACACTGAAGTGAAATGTTATAAGTGTCCACACTGTGACAAAAGATTCAGTGATTCATCAAGTCTGAAAACACACGAGATGATCCACACTGGAGTGAAATATTATAAGTGTTATACCGTGACAAAAGATTCAGTAATTCATCAAGTCTGAAAACACACGAGTTGATCCACACTGGAGTAAAATGTCATAAGTGTTCACACTGTGACAAGAGATTCAGTAATTCATCAAGTCTGAGAACACACGAGATGATCCACACTGGAGTGAAATATTATTTGTTATACCGTGACAAAAGATTCAGTAATTCATCAAGTCTGAAAACACACGAGTTGATCCACACTGGAGTGAAACGTTACAAGTGTTTCAAGAGAACACTTGATTCAGCAATTCATCAAGTCTGAAAACATACGAGATGATCCACACTGGAGTGAAATGTTATAAGTGTTCACACTGACAAAAGATTCAGTAAATCATCAAGTCTGAAAACACATGAGATGATCCACACTGAAGTGAAACGTTTTAAGTGTCGACACTGTGACAAAAGATTCAGTAATTCATCAAGTCTGAAAACACATGAGATGATCCACACTGGAGTGAAATGTTATAAGTGTTCACACTGTGACAAAAGATTCAGTAATTCATCTAGTCTGAATCACATGAGATGATCCACACTGAATTGAAACATTATAAGTGTTCACACCGGACAAAAGATTCAGTGATTCATCAAGTCTGAAAACACAGGAGATGATCCACACTGGGGTGAAAGGTTATAAGTGATCACACCAACAAAAGATTTAGTAATTCATCAAGTCTGAAAACACACGAGATGATCCACACTGGAGTGAAACGTTATAAGTGTTATACTGACAAAAGATTCAGTAAATCATCAAGTCTGAAAACACATGAAGATGATCCACACTTGAAGTGAAAACGTTTTAAGTGTTATACTGACAAAAAGATTCAGTAATTCATCAAGTCTGAAAACACACGAGTTGATCCACACTGGAGTGAAATGTTATGTGTTCAACACTGTGACAAAAGATTCATTAATTCATCAAGAAAGACAAGAGATTCAGTAATTCATCAAGTCTGAAAAACACACGAGTTGATCCACACTGGAGTGAAACGTTATAAGTGTTCACACCTGTGACAAAAGATTCAGTAATTCATCAAGTCTGAAAACAGAGGAAAATGATTCACACTGGAGTGAAATATTGTAAGTGTTCACAATGACAAATGATACAGTGATTCATCAAGTCTGAAAACACACGAGATGATCCAACATTGGAAGTGAAACGTTATAAGTGTGCACACTGTGACAAAAGATTCAGTAATTCATCAAGTCTGAAAACAGAGGAAATGATCCACACTGGAGTGAAATATTGTAAGTGTTCACAATGACAAATGATACAGTGATTCATCAAGTCTGAAAACACAGGAGATGATCCACACTGGAGTGAAACGTAATAAGTGTGCACACTGTGACAAAAGATTCCGTAATTCATCAAGTCTGAAAACAACACAAGCTGATCCCACACTGGAGTGAAATGTTATGTGTTCACACTGTGACAAAATATTCAGTAATTTATCAAGTCTGAAAACACAGGAGATCATCCACACTGGAGTTGAAAGGTTATAAGTGATCACACCAACAAAAGATTCAGTGATTCATCAAGTCTGAAAAACACACTAGATTAATCATTCAGTGATTAATCAAGTCTGAAAACACACAAGATTGGATCCACACTGGAGTGAAACGTTATAAGTGTTCACATTGACAAAAGATTCAGTAATTCATCAAGTCTGAAAACACACAAAGATTATCCACAATGGAGTGAAACGTTCTAAGTGTTCACACTTTGACAAAAGATTCAGTGATTCATCAAGTCTGAAAACAAACAAAAATGTCCACACTGGAGTGAAATGTTATAAGTGTTCACATTGTGACAAGAGATTCAGCAATTCATCAAGTCTGAAAACACACAAGATTATCCACACTGGAGTGAAACATTATAAGTGTTATACTGTGACAAAAGATTCAGTAATTCATCAAGTCTGAAAGCACACGAGTTGATCCACAACTGGAGTGAAACCTTACAAGTGTTCACACTGTCACAAAAGATTCAGTTATTCATCAAGTCTGGAAAACACACGAGATGAACATTCAGTGATTTATTCAGTCTGAAAACACACAAGATGATCCACACTGGAGTGAAACGTTACAAGTGTTCACACTGACAAAACAATCAGTAATTCATCAAGTCTGAAAACACACGAGATGATCCAAACTGGAGTGAAACGTTATAAGTGTTCACACTGTGACAAGAGATTCAGTATTTTATCAAGTCTGAAAACACACGAGATGATCCACACTGGAGTGAAACCTTATAAGTGTTATACTGTGACAAAAGATTCAGTAATTCATCAAGTCTGAAAACACACAAGTTGATCCACACTGGAGTGAAATGTTATAAGTGTTCACACTGACAAAAGATTCAGTGATTCAAGTCTGAAAACACACAAGATGACCCACACTGGAGTGAAACGTTATAAATGTTATAATGTGACAAAGATTCAATAATTAATCAAGTCTAAAAACACACAAGATGATCCACACTGGAGTGAAACGATATAAGTGTTCACACTGACAAAAGATTCAGTGATTCATCAAGTCTGAAAACACACGAGATGATCCACACTGGAATGAAACGTTATAAGTGTTCACACTGACAAAAGATTCAGTGATTCATCAAGTCTGAAAACACATGAGATTATCCACACTGAAGTGAAATGTTATAAGTGTTCACACTGTGAGAAAAGATTCAGTAATTCATCAAGTATGAAAACACAAGAGGTGATCCACACTGGAGTGAAACATTATAAGTGTTATACTGTGACAAAAGATTCAGTAAATCATCAAGTCTGAAACACATGAGATGAATCCACACTGAAGTGAAACGTTTTAAGTGTCGACACTGGTGACAAAAGAATTCAGTAATTCATCAAGTCTGAAAACACACAAGCTGATCCACACTGAGAGAGAAATGTTATGTGTTCACACACTGTGACAAGAGATTCAGTAATTCATCAAGTCTGAAAACACACAAGATGATCCACACTGGAGTGAAATATATAGTGTTATACCATGACAAAAGATTCAGTAATTCATCAAGCTGAAAACACACGAGTTGATCCACACTGGAGTGAATTGTTAATAAGTGTTCACACTGTTACAAAATATTCAGTAATTTATCAGTCTGAAACACAGAGATGATCCACACTGGAGTGAAAGGTTATAAGTGATCAACACCAACAAAAGATTCAGTGATTCATCAAGTCTGAAAACACACGAGATTAATTATTCAGTGATTAATCAAGTCTGAAAACACACAAGATGATCCACACTGGAGTGAAACGTTATAAAGTGTTCACACTGACAAAAGATTCAGTAATTCATAAAGTCTGAAAACACACGAGATGATCCACACTGGAGTGAATCGTTATAAGTGTTCAAACTGACAAACATTCAGTAATTCATCTAGTCTGAAAACACACAAGATAATCAACAATGGAGTGAAACGTTACAAGTGTTCACACTGACAAAACCTTCAGTAATTCATAAACTCTGAAAACACCCGAGATGATCCACACTGGAGTGAAATGTTATAAATGTTCACACTGACCAAAGATTCAGTGATTCATCAAGTCTGAAAACACACAAGATGATCCACAATGGAGTGAAACGTTATAAGTGTTCACACTGTGACAAAAGATTCAGTGATTCATCAAGTCTGAAAACACACGAAATGATCCACACTGGAGTGAAACGTTATTAGTGTTCACACTGACAAAGATTCAGTGATTCATCAAGTCTGAAAACACACAAGATGATCCACAATGGAGTGAAACGTTATAAGTGTTCACACTGTGACAAAAGATTCAGTGATTCATCAAGTCTGAAAACACACAAGATGATCCACACTGGAGTGAAACGTTTTAAGTTTTCACACCTAAAAAAGATTCAGTGATTTATCACGTCTGAAAATACACAAGCTGCCACACTGGAGTGAAACGTTATGTGTTCACAATGTGACAAAATACTCAGTAATTTATCCAGTCTGAAAACACAGGAGATGATCCACACTGGAGTGAAATGTTATAAGTGATCACACCAACAACAAAAGATTTAGTAATTCATCAAGCCTGAAAACTCACGAGATGATCCACACTGGAGTGAAAGGTTATAAGTGAGCTTTGCACCCTGCAAAGCGTTAGCACTCGTTAGCTTGTCATTAGCGTTTTCTTTCTCCTCTCCTCTCCTCTCTCACGCTGCAGTTTCCACAAGTTCATCAAACAACCGCAGTAAGAATATTTCATCAAGCACGGTGAGTAATGGCTTCTCCTACAATTGTTATTTGCACCTCTTGCCACATGTACAGTTTATCTATCTCTGTCGCTGATGAGGGATTCACATGTGATAAATGCAGGGAAACAGTTAGGCTGACAGAGAAGATTTCAGAATTAGAGACACGCATCCAAACTTTAATTGAGGACAGTAAGAATGTTAGGGCTCTAGATATGGCTTTGGATGCGTCTAGCTCAGGGATTCCTGTACATTGTCCGGTTCCAGCAGAGCCCCTGCAGCAGGGCAACTGGGTGACGGTGAGGCAGCGTAGTCGTGGGTCAAAACACCGCTCTTCTGTTCCGATCAAAACATTAAACAGGTTCTCCCCACTCAGTGATGCACCCACTGAGAAACCTGATGAAAGTGCTCTAGTTATTGGCGATTCTATTGTACGGAACGTGAATATAGAGACACCAGCCACCATAGTCAAATGTTTACCGGGAGCCAGAGCGCCTGACATCTTGGCAAATTTAAAAGTGCTGGCTAATGCTAAACGTAAATACAGTAAAGAATTGTTATTCATGCCGGCGCTAAATGAATGTTCCGATTCGCCAGTTCGAGATCATAAAAATAACTTTAAAGAGGTGTGTGAACTTGCCAAGCCACGATGTCAGACACTGTAATATGCTCTGGTCCCCTCCCTGCTTACCGTGGTGATGAGATGCATAGCAGATTGTCATCACTCAATGGCTGGATGTCTAAGTGGTGCCCACAGAATAACATAGGTTATATAGACAATTGGACGAGCTTTTGGGGCAGAACCTGACCTGTTTAAAAGAGAATGGTCTTCATCCCTCCTGGGGTGGCGCCACTCTTCTGTCTAAGAAATATGGCAAATAGTCTTAGTGTTTTATACTTGACTAACTGGGGCCCAGGTCAGGAAGCAGACAGACTTGGCTAACCGACCGTCTCTAGCTGCCTCCCGTCACAGAGGTCAGTTAATTCTCAGCACATAGAGACTCTTTCACCTAGATATCACACTATAGAGACTTGTGTCTGTTCCCCACGAACTCAGAAAATACAAAAAACGTCCAAACCAAGTTAAGGTTAACAATTTAATTGAGGTTTCAACAAATAAAAAACCAAATGCAATATGGATAAACAAATGATAAAGATTGGCTTATTGAATATCAGATCCATTTCTACGAAAACACTTTTTGTAAATAATATGATAACTGATCATAATATAGATGTGCTCTGCTTGACAGAAACCTGGCTAAAACCTGATGATTACATTATTTTAAATGAGTCCACCCCCCAAGATTATTGTTAATAAAACAACGAGCCGCGTCTAAAAGGCAAAGGGGGAGGTGTTGCTTTCAATTTTATAATAACGTTTTCAGGATTTCTCAGAAGGGCAGGCTTCAAGTATAAACTCGTTTGAAGTAATGGTGGCTTCATATAACATTATCTCAGAGAAACCAATGTTAATGATAATCCCCTGTTATGTTTGTACTGGCTACTGTATACAGGCCACCAGGGCACCATATCAGAACTTTATTAAAGAGTTTGGTGATTTTACATCCGAGTTAGTTCTGGCTGCAGATAAAGTCTTAATAGTTGGTGATTTTAATATCCATGTCGATAATGAAAAAGATGTATTGGGATCAGCATTTATAGACATTCTGAACTCTATTGGTGTTAGACAACACGTTTCAGGACCTACTCATTGTCGAAATCATACTCTAGATTTAATACTGTCACATGGAATTGATGTTGATAGTGTTGAAATTATTCAGCCAAGTGATGATATCTCAGATCATTATTTAGTTCTGTGTAAACTTCATATAGCCAAAATTGTAAATTCTACTTCTTGTTACAAGTATCGAAGAACCATCACTTCTACCACAAAAGACTGCTTTTTAAGTTATCTTCCTGATGTATCCGAATTCCTTAGCATATCCAAAACCTCAGAACAACTTGATGATGTAACAGAAACTATGGACTCTCTCTTTTCTAGCACTTTAAATACAGTTGCTCCTTTACGCTTAAGAAGGTTAAGGAAAACAGTTTGACACCATGGTATAATGAGCATACTCGCACCCTAAAGAGAGCAGCCCGAAAAATGGAGCGCAGCTGGAGGAAAACAAAACTAGAGGTATTTCGTATTGCTTGGCGGGAAAGTAGCATATCCTACTAGAAAAGCATTAAAAACTGCTAGATCTGATTACTTTTCTTCTCTTTTAGAAGAAAACAAACATAACCCCAGGTATTTATTCAATACAGTGGCTAAATTAACGAAAAATAAAGCCTCAACAAGTGTTGACATTTCCCAACACCACAGCAGTAATGACTTTATGAACTACTTTACTTCTAAAATCGATACTATTAGAGATAAAATTGCAACCATTCAGCCGTCAGCTACAGTTCGCATCAGACAGTGCACTATAGACCCCCTGAGGAACAGTTCCACTCATTCTCTACTATAGGAGAGGAAGAATTGTATAAACTTGTTAAATCATCTAAACTTACAACATGTATGTTAGACCCTATACCATCTAAGCTCTTAAAAGAGGTGCTTCCAGAAGTCATAGGTCCTCTTCTGACTATTATTAATTCCTCATTGTCATTAGGATATGTCCCCAAAACCTTCAAACTGGCTGTTATTAAGCCTCTCATAAAAAAGCCACAACTTGACCCCAGAGAACTAGTTAATTATAGACCAATCTCGAATCTCCCTTTTCTGTCCAAGATACTAGAAAAGGTGGTATCCTCACAATTATATTCCTTCTTAGAGAAAAATGGTATATGTGAGGATTTCCAGTCAGGATTTAGACCGTATCATAGTACTGAACTGCTCTCCTTAGAGTTACAAATGATCTGCTCTTATCATCTGATCGTGGGTGTATCTCTCTATTAGTTTTATTGGATCTTAGTGCTGCGTTTGACACAATTGACCACAACATTCTTTTGCATAGACTTGAACACTTTGTTGGCATCAGTGGAAGTGCATTAGCATGGTTTAAATCGTACTTATATGACCGCCATCAGTTCGTAGCAGTGAATGAAGATGTATCATATCGATCACAAGTGCAGTATGGAGTACCTCAAGGCTCAGTTCTAGGGCCGCTACTCTTCACGCTTTATATGTTACCCTTGGGAGATATCATCAGGAAACATGGTGTTAGCTTTCACTGTTATGCTGATGATACGCAGCTCTATATTTCCTCGCAGCCCGGTGAAACACACCAATTTGAAAAACTAATGGAATGCATAGTCGATATAAAAAATTGGATGACGAGTAATTTCTTACTGCTAAATTCAGAAAAAACAGAGGTGTTAATCATAGGGCCTAAAAACTCTACTTGTAATAACCTAGAACACTGTCTAAGACTTGATGGTTGCTCTGTCAATTCTTCGTCATCAGTTAGGAACCTAGGTGTGCTACTTGATCGCAATCTTTCCTTAGAAAGCCACGTTTCTAGCATTTGTAAAACTGCATTTTTCCATCTCAAAAATATATCTAAATTACGGCCTATGCTCTCAATGTCAAATGCAGAAATGTTAATCCATGCATTTATGACTTCAAGGTTAGACTATTGTAATGCTTTATTGGGTGGTTGTTCTGCACGCTTGGTAAACAAACTACAGCTAGTCCAAAATGCAGCAGCAAGAGTTCTTACTAGAACCAGGAAGTATGACCATATTAGCCCGGTCCTGTCCACACTGCACTGGCTCCCTATCAAACATCGTATAGATTTTAAAATATTGCTTATTACTTATAAAGCCCTGAATGGTTTAGCACCTCAGTATTTGAATGAGCTCCTTTTACATTATACTCCTCTACGTCCGCTACGTTCTCAAAACTCAGGCAATTTGATAATACCTAGAATATCAAAATCAACTGCGGGCGGCAGATCCTTTTCCTATTTGGCGCCTAAACTCTGGAATAACCTACCTAACATTGTTCGGGAGGCAGACACACTCTTGCAGTTTAAATCTAGATTAAAGACCCATCTCTTTAACCTGGCATACACATAACATACTAATATGCTTTTAATATCCAAATCCGTTAAAGGATTTTTAGGCTGCATTAATTAGGTAAACTGGAACCGGAACACTTCACATAACACCGTACTTTCTACATCATTAGAAGAATGGCATCTACGCTAATATTTGTCTGTTTCTCTCTTGTTCCGAGGTCACCGTGGCCACCAGATCCAGTCTGTGTCCAGATCAGAGGGTCACTGCAGTCACCCGGATCCAGTACGTATCCAGACCAGATGGTGGATCAGCACCTAGAAAGGACCTCTACTGCCCTGAAAGACAGCGGAGACCAGGACAACTAGAGCCCCAGATACAGATCCCCTGTAAAGACCTTGTCTCAGAGGAGCACCAGGACAAGACCACAGGAAACAGATGATTCTTCTGCACAATCTGACTTTGCTGCAGCCTGGAATTGAACTACTGGTTTCGTCTGGTCAGAGGAGAACTGGCCCCCCAACTGAGCCTGGTTTCTCCCAAGGTTTTTTTCTCCATTCTGTCACCGATGGAGTTTCGGTTCCTTGCCGCTGTCGCCTCTGGCTTGCTTAGTTGGGGTCACTTCATCTACAGCGATATCATTGACTTGATTGCAAATTAAAACAGACACTATTTCAACTGAACAGAGATGACATCAATGAATTCAATGATGAACTGCCTTTAACTATCATTTTGCATTATTGAGACACTGTTTTCCAAATGAATGTTGTTCAGTGCTTTGGCGCAATGTATTTTGTTTAAAGCACTATATAAATAAAGGTGATTGATTGAA